>NC_079319.1:69750716-70375716 GCF_029931775.1 Euleptes europaea | reverse complement strand
AGATAGATAGATAGATAGATAGATAGATAGATAGATAGATAGATAGATAGATAGATAGACCAAACAAAGCAAAACAAAATACAAGGAAGAAAACTTTTTTGGTTATTCTATTATTTTTCAATGAGTTCAAAACACAGCAATGTTAAAGTCACACTTCCAATTTCATATACATGTAAACTAAATAAACAAATGCAACCCAAAATAAACTCCTTGTTATTCCAATCTGTTCCTTATAATTCTTATGGTTGAAGGTCCCGTCTTGAGATTCCACAACAGTGACAATTTGTCAGTTTCATTCATTCATGAATTGCAAGCAGCGCGTGTCAATTTCCTTTCTGGATTGTAAACAATGTATACCAGTGCTGAAAGCACTATATGCTCCAGGGGTCTATATATATATATATATATATATATTATTGAAAGTGTAATGTGAACACTGTTGCATTTTGAATTTATTGATAAATAACAGACTAAGATTGTGATCAAAAAACTGTTTATTTTTGGAATAAGAATAGAGCAAGTCTGCTGTATTATCTTTTAAACAGCTATACCAGCACCATACGAGGAATTTGTGATAATTAAACCTCCAGGTGGTAGCAAAATAATTCACAGTGCGATGCTAGTTGGCTATGCAAAAATAATCAACACTAGGCTCAGTTCTATATATATGTTCAAAAGGAGATAGACAATACAAAAAGTAGTGCAAGCAATATCTGCAAGTGAGTGATAGTCAAACAAGAGAACATAGTACAACAAGTATCAAAGAACAAGTCAAAGAACATTATATTCAACAAATCTATGTCTAATGTTTCTCTCTAGATCTATAAGACTTTCCAGTTATAATATCAGTCTATGTAAGAGCTGGTCCAGAAAGTGGAAAAGACTCCTGTAGATTTTTCATAGGGTCCATGTCAGGGATCAGACTCTTTAATCCGCTGGTCGTGTGCTGCGGGAGATTCAAACGAGGACCAAGCTGGCACTTAATGTTAAATGGAAACGTCTTCCAGGTAATAGACGCTTTCACCAATAATGGCTTCTTCAGCCTTGTTACTTTCGTAATGCTACATAGTAGTCTGCGAGTTGATTCTTGCCTGTGTAATGGTCGCTTGCGCTTTCTGAAAGCGTGAAGGTTTGATTCCCTACTAGGGTTGCCAGGTCCCTCTTCACCACCAGCGGGAGATTTTGGGGGTGGAGCCTGAAGAGGGTGGGGTTTGGGGAGGGGAGGGACTTCAATGCCATAGAGTCCAATTGCCCAAGCAGCCATTTTCTCCAGGTGAACTGATCTCTATCAGCTGGAGATCAGTTGTAATAGCAGGAGATCTCCTGCTATTACCTGGAGGTTGGCAACCCTACGTTTATGCCAGTCACAAACCCACACGAAGATCCTCTGTGTGAAGTATGGGGGGGGTGGCGACTCTCAGTTCAGGAGGCTGTGCATATGTCTTTTAAAGACTGAAGGCAAGAGAGAGCAGAGTTTATCCTGTACCAGAACACCCCCTATGTCTCTATGAAGCCTTTGACTGAAATTTTCTGATACAAACCACCATTTTCTTTCCTTCCTGTAAACAACACAGTTTGCAATGTTATTCCTGGTCACCAGATGGCACTATTACAGAGGCTAGAAAGCACAGAAAATGCTGTGCTACCCTTGCTGGAGAGACAAGAAAACATCATGGGCGAAAACGCATGGTCGTTTTAGTCCCCTTTATTCCCTGTTTCAGCCAGGATTCAGCCAGGATCGAACGCATGCGTTTTCGCCGAACGTGCGTTTGAGCCTGGCTGAATCCTGGCTGAAACAGGGAATAAAGGAGGCTAAAGCGACCATGCGTTTTCGGCCCTTAAGAAAACTACACATTACGACGTGGCATAACCACAGTGTCTGACTAGAATGTGGTTGCAGCCTAGATTTGGAACAATTGTGAGGGTCCTCAATCCACCCAACTGATCTGACCTGACTTTGGCAGAGATATATAACACTGGTAGAGTTGGCTTCCTTGAGGACAACTCTATTCCAGTGAATTTAAACATGCTATTTCAGTAATCTCCACCAGGAACATATTGAGGCATTTACAGTGTGATCCTAAAGAGAGTTACTCTGCACAGGATTGCTCTGTAAATGGCTCGGCAGCAATGCTCTCAGCTTGAACCTGGCCAGTGGCAACAATGACCCATCCCTCTACCTGTCATCATTGTTTTCTAGGGCCAAATTGAGCTGCCCCTAAGACATTGGCAGCACAACTCTGGTTCCAGGTAAGCTGCCCACTGGGCACCCTCTGGGCAAATTCAAGGGCCAGTCTGCCCCTAACACATTCTCTCTCTGTACTTGTTGTCAACAGGAAGCAAGCAAAGAAGAAGAAGAGTTGGTTTTTATACCCTGCTTTTCTCAACTGTAAGGAGTCTCAAAGCAGTTTACAATCGCCTTCCCTCCCCCTACCAACAACAGACAGCTTGTGAAGTAGGTGAGGCTGAGAGAGTTTGGGAGAAACTGTGACTAGCCCAAGGTCACCCAGCAGGCTTCATGTGGAGGAGTAGGGAATAGGGTTGCCAAGCTCCAGGTAATAGCAGAAGATCTCCTGCTATTACAACTAGGGTTGCCAAGCTCTAGGTAATAGCAGAAGATCTCCTGCTATTACAACTGATCTCCATCCGATAGAGATCAGTTCACCTGGAGAAAATGGCCGCTTTGGCAATTGGACTCTATGGCATTTAAGTCCCTCCCCTCCCAAGCCCCACCCTCCTCAGGCTCTGCCCCCAAAATCTCCCACTGATGGCGAAGAGAGACCCAGCAACCCTAGTAGGGAATCAAACCCAGTTCTCCAGATTAGAGTCTGCTGCTCTTAACCACTATACCATGCTGGCTCTCAGAAGCCAGAGAAGGCAGAAGCAGAAGCAGAACATTAGCTCTGTCTCTATGTATTTGTTGTCACTGGGAAGAAAGCTGCTTTCCACTGGAATAGTCCTCCATTTTTATTAGAGTGCTACTTTTTCTACTTGTGCAGTCTCTTTGGAATTTAAGTCTGCATTTCATATATTCCTTTCTTAAAATATTTTTATCCTGCTCTAGGAGGGGGGGGGGAGAGAATCTCCAAGGTGGCTCACAATCAAGATACAACCACCACAACATAAAGATAACACCATCATTAAAATGACAAAAATGTACCAGACCAGAAGTAAAATAATCATCAGCCTCACCAAAGTAGCAGTAAATCTAACCAGAAAATTCTAGTCAGGTCTGCCATTCCAGCCTGAAATGGTTAAAAAATATTTTAAAAGGTAAAGGTCCCCTGTGCAAGCACTGGGTCATTCCTGACCCATGGGGTGACGTCACATCCCGACGTTTACTAGGCAGACTATGTTTACGGGGTGGTTTGCCAGTGCCTTCCCCAGTCATCTTCCCTTTACCCCCAGCAAGCTGGGTACTCATTTGACCAACCTCGGAAGGATGGAAGGCTGAGTCAACCTTGAGCTGGCTACCTGAAACCAACTTCCGTTGGGATTGAACTCAGGTCGTGAGCAGAGTTTGGGCTGCAGTACTGCCGCTTACCATTCTGCACCACGGGGCTCCTAAAAAAAATATTTACAAGCCTTTTAAAAAATATTTACGTTGCATGCTTAAAGGCGTTCCACTAGAAAAGCATCTTTTTAGGGGATTAGAGAAGTGTCTGGTGATAAGGATTGCCAAGTCCCTCTTCGCCACCAGCGGGGGGTTTTAGGGGCGGAACCTGAGTAGAGTGAGGTTTGGAGAGGGGAGGGACTTCAATGCCATAGAATCCAGTTGCCAGAGTGGCCATTTTCTCGAGGTGAACTAATCTCTATCGGCTGGAGATCAGTTGTAATAGCAGGAGATCTCCAGCTACTACCTGGAGGTTGGCAACCCTACTAGTGATGAAGAAAAACAGTCACTGCTAGCTAGGTAATTGATATGAGGATGTGAGGCTCAGCTACAGAGATGTATACTTTGGCATGTCTCACCACGCCTTGGTAACAGGCTTTGCTAGCCTGTTGAAGCCTCTTCTGTCATTAGCATGAGAGAGCCATGTGTTAAAAGCAGAGATAGGGAACATAATTATTTTTCAGCTTTCCATGAATACTTGTTGCTGAAAGGCACTGTCGTTTTGGAAAGGTCTGTTTTGCACATTCATTAGGAAGGACAGCATGAGGGGGCGTTTAAATTAGCACCACACGGTTCCAGGAATTTAAACAAAATACAGCCCGTTTCCAACGAGCATTAAAAGAAGTTCAGAAGTTCTTCATTTCAGTAGTTCCACCTGGGAAGTCATGTTAGCCTGCCAAAGTAAAATTAAACAGGGAGTCCAGAGGCACCTGAAGAGCCCCATGGCACAGAGTGTTAAGCTGCAGTACTGCAGCCAAAAGCTCTGCTCACGACCTGAGTTCGATCCCGACGGAAGTCGGTTTCAGGTAGCCGGCTCAAGGTTGACTCAGCCTTCCATCCTTCCGAGGTCGGTCAAATGAGTACCCAGCTTGCAGGGGGTAAAGGGAAGATGACTGGGGAAGGCACTGGTAAACCACCCCGCAAACAACGTCTGCCTTGGAATCGTCGGGATGTGACATCACCCCATGGGTCAGGAATGACCTGGTGCTTGCACAGGGGACCTTTACCTTTACCAGAGGCACCTTAGTGACTTCTCAGAATATTTTCCAGCATAACCTTTCAGGAATCAGAGCTCACTTCCTCAGGTGCATAAAATGTACATCCAAAAGGCCGATGCATTTTCATTCATAACAGAAAGATGTAGGATGGGGAGAGGCATTGCAAAGGGAGTCCAAAGTGGGCAGGGGGCCCTTCCAACTGCTGTTAGACTGGCCAAGTAGGGTGAACACAAAATCTAATCTAGTGAACTGCAGGATGAACCAAGTTAAGCAGATCCAAAAGGAATGGGTAGGCTATGCATTAGATTATTGCCTATGGTGAATGATATGTGAACACATAAGAGGAACTCCCACCCAGTCAAGTGATGAGAAGAGAGGTGGTATATGAAGCTCCACCATAACTTGGTTTGAAAAAACTGGAAGGGGGAAAGAACTCGATGGATTATATCTACTCTAACCAACACGATATCCCTATAGAACTTGGATTATGCTGTTTCTTTTATCTGACTCGATGCTGATACTGAGAAAATTTACCAGATTGCGAAACGTTTAATGCATGTAATGGCCTTAAAATTGTCTCACTAAAATGGCTCTTCTTTATACTAAGCTTTAAGGGATTATGCTGTTTTTGTAAAACTGTTTTATCCATACAATGTAAATGCTTAAGACCTTGTCAATGAGCAATAAAGGTTGTTGTTGACTACAACTTGGAAGCACCATGGCCATCCACAGTCTAGCATCAACAGTACCACTCTAAGCCCTGTTCATGTTACAAGGAAGTTGCATGTATCCTGCATGCACATTCATACATCTCTTTGATGTGCGTTTACTTTACAAAGGAAACCGGGGACTAGGACCTGGATAAATGTGCAGTTTCGATCACATGTTCCACTGTACATGTCAAACGTTACATGAGAACTACTCAACACACATATAGAAAAACCAAGCATGCACTGTATACAGATTTAATGTGTGTTCACTGAATCTTGTTTTTTTATATATAATTTTTTTATTAAATATTTAATGAAACACAAAAAAGAAAAAAAACATAAAATACAAACAAAACAACCAAACAAAAATACAAAGAGCACTAATTATCTAATAATTAAAAGATGCATTCTCTTAATATATATCTCCATAGTGCCCTGAGTCCCAACCCCCACCTCAGTGCCCATCACCATTGGACTTCCGTTGGGGTGTTATGACACTACATAAAAAAAATTCTCATCTTATAATTAATTAAAAATCACATAATACTACAATTCGTTAAGTACAGTTTCAAAATCCGTTTTTGCCGATTTATCCCAATATGCGGCGGCCTTTGACCATATAGATTTAAAATCCTCCATATCTTTATCATGTAGAAAAGCTGTAAGTTTGGCCATCCGCATATATAACCATAGTTTTTCTCTCCACTCTTTAATTGAAGGTTTATTTATTTGCTTCCATTTTTTAGCAATTGTGATTCTTGCCGCAGCAAAACTATATTGACATATGACTCTGTCACCTAGATCTAAAACTTGTTTTGAAATACCCAATAAACAAAAAGCGGGATCTCTCTTAATTTTGGACTTAATCAAATTATTTGCTTCATTCAAAACTAATTTCCAAAATCTCCTAATTTTTTTACAAAACCACCAAACATGCATAAATGTACCTATATCCGTACCGCATTTCCAACAAGAGGCCTTACCATCTTTTTTCATTTTGCTTAATAATACTGGAGTTATATACCATCTGTAAAACATTTTATATAAATTTTCTCTTATTTCATTTGAGATGGTAAACTTAAACTCTTTTTTCCATAACTTTTCCCATATTTCCAGATCTATATTATGCCCCAAATCTCGCATCCATTTCAACATCACTGGTTTAATCCTTTCCTGTTCTAAGTTTATTTCTATAAGTAATTTATAAACCCTACCTATCAATCCCTTGTTGCCCTTAGCTAATATAATCTCAAAGTTAGATTTAGTTTGGTTATAACCCAACCTGTTGTCCTTATTAAAAACATCCTTTAATTTATAATACATAAACCAGTCTTTAATTTGAAGTTCTTCTCTCGATTTCAGTAACCACTTCCCATCTTTAAATTCTATCATTTCCCTATAAACCTTACCATCCAAATTTAAGTGTGCACCTCTTCTCAAAAATGCTTCTATAGGATTAATCCAACCAGGAGTTTTACTTTCAAAAGCTACTTTATATTTATTCCATATTTTTAATAATTTTTTTCTAATAATATGAAAATTAAAATCTTTATTTACTTTCTCCTTCTCATACCATAAGTATGCGTGCCACCCAAATCGCAAATTGAATCCTTCTAATTCTAATAACTTCGGATTCTCTAAGAAGATCCAGTTTTTGATCCAGGTGAAACAAGCCGCTTGGTAATACATTCTCAAGTCTGGTAATCCCAATCCTCCTGTTTCTTTTAATTCTATTAAATTATTGTATGCAATCCTATGTCTCTCTTTACCCCACAAAAATCTAATAATATATTTTTTCCAATCTTCAAATATCTGTACACCTTTCAATATTGGTAGGTTTTGAAACAGAAAAAGCATTTTGGGTAGTAACATCATTTTGATTACCGAAATTCTTCCCCACAATGATAATGGCAATTTTTCCCAACTTATCAAGTCTTTCTTTATCTTTTGCCATTGATTTACATAATTGTCTTGAAATAAATTGAGATTGTTATTCGATATCCATATACCTAAATATTTAATTTTGTTTTCAATATTAAACCCCGTCTTCTTGATTAATAATCGTTGTTGTGAGAGAGTCATATTTTTGGTTAAAATCTTTGTTTTAGTTTTATTAATTTTAAAACCTGAAAGCTTTCCATAAACCTCCAAAATTTCCTTCCATCTGTCAATTTGTTCAATTGGATCAGTCAAAAAACATACTAAATCATCTGCATATGCCTTAAGTTTATAATGATTACTACCTATTCGTATTCCAACTACATCCTCAACTTTTCTAAGATTATTCAATAATAATTCTAATACTAAAATAAACAATAAAGGGGAAAGAGGACACCCCTGTCTCGTTCCCCTTTGAATTTCAATCTTTGGTGATAATGATGCATTTATAATCAAATTAGCAGTTTGTTGTGTGTAAATTCCATTTATAGCAGTTTTAAACTTTTCGCCAAAATCCATATAATTCAGTACCTTAATCAAAAACTGCCAATTAACATTATCAAAAGCTTTTTCAGCATCTAAAAATATCAAGGCTATTGGTGTAGTATCTTGTTCTGCATACTCCAAAAGATCTATTACCACCCTTACATTCTGACTAATCAGTCTTCCTGGTAAAAAGCCGGCCTGATCCTCATGTATTATTTGATTCAGTACCCTTTTTAATCTAGTAGCTAAAATTGCTACAAATAATTTATAATCAGTATTTAACAGTGAAATAGGCCTATAGTTCTTGCCTTCCAGTATATCAGAATTTGCCTTTGGTATCATGGCTATATTTGCCTGTTTCCAGGTTTGGGGGATAATACCTTTTGTCATTCCTAGGTTCATACATCCAGTAGATAAGGGGTTAACTGTTCCTTAAAATTTTTATAATAATACGCATTAAAACCATCCGGTCCGGGAGATTTATTCACTTTACTCTTATTTATTACTTCTTCCAATTCCTCCTTAGTTATTGGGGAATCCAGAAGATCTTTATTCTCCTGTGTTATTTTCACCAAGTCCCTTTTGACAAGATATTCATCTATTTCTACCTCTGAGATTACGTTTTCCCTGTATAAGTTTGTATAAAATTCAACAAATGTTTCTAATATCTCCTCTTTAATTCTTGTTACCTTACCCTTCCTTTTAATTTGAAGTATTGGTACTCTTTTGTCTTTTTGCTTAAGTTGCCATGCTAGCATTTTACCCGGTTTATTTGCATGTTCAAAAAATCTTTGTTTGTTATACATAACTTTTCTTTCAATTTCTACTGCAATTATGAATTCATATTGCTGTTGGCAATTTCTGATCTTATCCTGCTGTTCCTGTTTGGCTGCTTTATCTTATACTCTGCTTGAACAACGTTCCCCTTGTTTTATTTCATCTAGTATATATTTTATCTTTTTCTCCCTTTCTCTATACCATCTTGTATTTTGTTGAATCAATAATCCTCTAATTACTGCTTTACCAGCATCCCAAACTATATCTGCACGAGTACCCTTATCTGCATTTTCTTTAAAGTAATTCTGAATCTGCAACTTCATTTTGGTAACTATTTTAGTGTTTTTTAATAGAAAATCATTAATCCTCCAGATTTTACATCCTCTATCTCCCAATTTAATTTTAACTAATATCGGATTGTGGTCTGACAAAACCCTTGGCAGGATCTCTGCAGCTTCTGATTTTTCTATTAAACCCTTCGATAACCATAACATATCTATCCTGGAATATGTAAGGTGTCTCTGTGAAAAAAAAGTATAACCCTTCTTATTACCATGTGCCAATCTCCAGACATCAAACATATCCCATTGATCTGTAAGAGCATTAAAAACCCTTGGCAATTTTCCTTCATTGGATGCTTTTTTCTTTTTACCTGATCTGTCTAATTTAGGTGCCATAACACCATTAAAATCCCCCATCCATATCATTTTCTCTGCAGCATATTCAGCTAGCAATATTGACAATTTGTCAAAAAATATTTTTTGGTTTACGTTAGGCGCATATAGACCCACAAGCATTATCTTCTGGAAGCCGCATATTATTTCCACCATTAAAATTCTTCCCTCAATATCTTGATAGATAACTTTAGGTTCTAACAAAGCAGGTACAAACATAGCTATTCCATTCGTTTTTCTGCTTTCATTACATGCTGTAAAAAGTGTACCCAACCTTGCTTGTTCCAATCTAAAAATATCTTTTGGAAGTATGTGCGTTTCCTGTAAGCAAATAACATTAGCTTTAACCTTTTGTAGTTGGTGAAATATTTTCCTTCTTTTGTTAGGCGAATTCAATCCATTAACATTCCAAGATAAAACCTGTAACATATCAAAATTCAGTTAGATCCCATACTCTTCCACTAAACAAATTAAAAATCCCTATTTCCCACTGCCTCCCTTCCCCCCCTTGTTAATTAGTTCAGCCTTCAGGATCATCACTTAGAGAGTCCTCTGGTGGATCTATAGGTAATTCTCCACCTCCTGATGCTTCAGATGCCTTTTCTTCCTCTGTAGATTCTCTGGTTTGATCTTGTTTGGTTGGTTTAATAGGTTTAACCAATTCCGCATCATATCTGCGTAGAAACTGTGCAGCCTTATCCACATCTGTGAACTTGAACCTCTTTGATTTAAAAATGAAAGAGATTCCGTGCGGAAATTCCCATCTAAACTGGATGCCACTAAGTCTCAAACGTTGAGCAATCTCCCTATAATCTTTCCTTTTCATCAGTAACCTTGCAGGTTTTTCCTTCATCAATCTCAAAGGCTCTTCCCCAACTTTGAGCGGTGTCTTGAAGTGTTGGTTGAGTATCAAATCTCGGTGACTTCTTGAAAACAGTTGAAGCAGGCAATCCCTTGGTACTTTGTTCCTGGTTGCATATGCAGAGTTTATCCTGTATGCTGTCAAAATCATTCCTTCAATCACTTCTCCAGATTCTTGTAAAAAATCAGCCAAAAGAACTGTCAGATACCCACGTAGATCCCGGTCTTCCACTTTTTCTCTCTCCAAACTGAAATCATCTGAAACGTAATGATTTAAAAGAAACCTTCTGCCCCCCCCCCACTTCCCCCTTGTGGAATACAATTGCTGGAGGTTTTGCTTTCAGCTTTTTTTAGCCTACTGATGAGAGACAAAGAGAAGCATGCAAAAGACATTCTTAAAGATACAAAGCTGGTTGTGCAGTCTTCTCTTCGAAGGGCCTCTGTAACTCAAGTTACAACTAAAACAACTTCTCCAGTGGCATCAACATCTGTCACTGCTAAGATGCTTCCAAAGTCTAAACCAGAAGTGACATTGACTTCTGTATTTTAATTGCTTACTAAGACTCATCAAGATGTTACAGAAATGAAGCAGGAGTTATCCCAGAACACAATTACTACATCTCAAAACTCGGCTGCAATTGCTTCTTTGCAGGATACAATCACATCGCTGACTGTCAGGCAAGATAAGGTTGAAACCAAGCTTAAGAAAAATGCACAGGAAACCAAAGAAATTAAGAAGAAGGTGGATACCCTTGAGATGTCAATAGCAGCTTCAACTGACAGAGAACAAACACATCTAGACCAAATGGCGATGATGGAGCTTAAGATAAAAGAATCCTCGAAACGCATTCGTGGTTTGAGAGAAAATGTTCACTGAATCTTGTGAACAGGGTTTATGCCTCTCCCCTTGCAGATTGCCACTCTTCCAGTGTAACCCTATACAGAGTTACTCCAGTCTAAGGGGCATTTTTCACGGTAGATTTTGCTTCTGTTTTGCCACGGACTAAAAAAAAAAACGATTTAAATGTTTTTTTCATGGCCGCGATTTATCCCCGTCAATTATCTGTAGTTTTGGTTTTTCATGGGAACAAAGTACGCTGAATTTGACAACGGTTTGGTCTGTCCCTTTTGCAGGAGGGCTCCCCTTCCAACAGGCTCATTGTTTATGCCTGCCCCCAGCTCCGCCCCAACTCTGCCCAGCAGATTACCTCGTGCGGTTCACCAGCCCCAGCGCAAAAAACAATCACCAGTCCCTCTGGTCTCCTCCATTTTTCTTCCACCCTCGCTCTGTTCTGCTTTTGGAACAGTTAGATTCCAAATGGGGGGGGGGGCAAGGCAGCACTTTCCTCAAAGCTTCCCTCTATTTTCTATAGATGTGGAACCCATTGCCCTTTAATGATAGACAAGATGGGGGGCAGGGAATCCATGTGCCCATAGAAGTGTTTAGCTGAAAGTGGGAATGGCGGGGGGGGGGAAAGAAGGCCCCTGGCTTGCGCGCCGGCCATGATCCGGCCACATTGCATCGTGAGAGACAGGAGGGCTCCTAGCTTGCGCGCCAGCCCCGATCCAGCCAGTGTGCATGGCGGGGGGGGGGGGGAGAGGAAAGAAGGCCCCTGGATTGTGCGCTGGCCATGATCCGGCCACATTGCATCGTGAGAGACAGGAGGGCTCCTAGCTTGCGCGCCAGCCCCGATCCAGCCAGTGTGCATGGCGGGGGGGGGAGAGGAAAGAAGGCCCCTGGATTGCGCGCCGGCCATGATCCGGCCACATTGCATAGTGAGAGACAGGAGGACTCCTAGCTTGCGCGCCAGCCCCAATCCAGACACTGTGCATGGCTGGGGGGGAGAGGAAAGAAGGCCCCTGGATTGTGCGCCGGCCACGATCCGGCCATAGTGCATCAAGAGAGAGGAGGGAGATAAGAGCAGGCTGGCTGCCCCTCTTCAGAAGAGTGATGGGAGGGAATTTTGCGTTGGGTTTTCCGCTCTCAGGATGCACATTTTTCCCATCCGAATTCTCAAAAATCCCCCCTCCCCGCTGGGGTAGAGGGGCATGGCGGGGGGGGAGAGGAAAGAAGGCCCCTGGATTGCGCGCTGGCCATGATCCGGCCACATTGCATCGTGAGAGACAGGAGGGCTCCTAGCTTGCACGCCAGCCCCGATCCAGCCAGTGTGCATGGCGGGGGGGGAGAGGAAAGAAGGCCCCTGGATTGCGCGCCGGCCATGATCCGGCCACAGTGCATCGAGAGAGAGGAGGGAGATAAGAGCAGGCTGGCCGCCACTCTTCAGAAGAGTGATGGGAGGGAGTTTTGCCTTGGGTTTTCTGCTCTCAGGATGCACATTTTTCCCATCCGAATTCTCAAAAATCCCCCTCCCCTCTGGGGCAGAGGGGTCAACAGCCCCTTCCCTTGAACATCCCCCCCACGGATCCAGCTGCCCTAGACTTAGCTGCCACCACCACCATCCCCAGCGCGCGAGGAGCATATGGGGTGGCCTCGCTGGTCTCCCCCTGGAGCTGTCCGTCCGACGTCCCCCTGGGCTTGGAGGTGTGGGCCCAGCTCCAAGGCCCATCCCGGGCGAGGGGCGGGGAAGGCGTGCGGGGACGGAGGGAGAGAAGTGCCAGGATTCTAGGTAGGCAGGCAGGCAGGCAGGAAAAGGGGCGGTATTCTTGTCCGAGCGTGAAACTCCCCCAGCCAATCACCGTTCTTGGGGGAGGAGAAAGGAGACGTCCCAGGGAGCAAAGCAAACATTTTTTCATGGGCATCCGAGCAACAAAACACGCATCCACAGGAAAGATCATCTCAAAAGTGGTTTGGATTGCCTCTCTTTTAATGCGGCTTATTTTGCTCAGTGGGAGAAAATACGAATCTGCAGTGAATAACCAAAATTTGACTCCGACGCAAAGCAGTGTCGAAACAGCAGCAAATCTCCGTGAAGAATACCCCTAAGACTAGGGAGCCCTGTGGTGCAGAATGGTAAGCTGTAGTACTGCAGTCAAAAGTTCTGCTCACGACCTGAGATCTATCTCGACAGAAGTTGGTTTCAGGTAGCCGGCTCAAGGTTGACTCAGCCTTTCATCCTTCCGAGGTCAGTCAAATGAGTACCCAGCTTGCTGGGGGTAAAGTGTAGATGACTGGGGAAGGAACTGGCAAACCACCCCGTAAATATATTCTGCCTAGTAAATGTTGGGATGTGATGTCTCCCCATAGGTCAGGAATGACCTGGCGCTCGCACAGGGGACAACCTTTACCTTTTTAAGACAACTAAAACCAATGGGATTATCCTGGAGAAGTGTTTGTATCATTTCGTTTTGGTTTGGTTTGGTTTGGATTTTGCATTTTTAACAGAAATATCCACATCGGAAAGCAAAGCCTACGTAGGGCTGGAAAAGAAGAAAGGATTGTTTTCCGATAAGGTAATCAGAACTACGTAAAGCGTTCCAAACGTTGGGACTCCACAGATGACTGTAATGGGCTTCATTACACTTCCTGCTTTGTTTGCAATCCTTTTATCAATAAATCCTAATGCTGACATTGTTACCTCCTCTGCCAGTAGCACAGTAAGATTATGTTTGCAGTGAACTTTCTACAGTGACCTGAAAGATACCTTTTCTGGTTGGGTTCAGCCAACTTGGCATTTGGAGATTATGCTTTACAGTTGCTTAGCAACCACCGTTATGCTTTTCTCCTGGCAAAAGGGCCACCAGTCGGGCCAAGGCCTTCGAGGCTGCAGTAGGCAGCAGGTGCCCTGGAAAAGTAGTGTTGTCTTGTGGAGCAACCAAAGGGGGGAAAGGGATGACCTCGAATCTAGCGGGAACGAACGCTTTCAGAACGGTTCGATCCATGCTAGTCTGATTGCAGCCTAGAATTACCAAACACAAAGAGCCTTGCAACGCCATGCAATGCTCCATTTTCTGTTGACGGCACACATTGCATTGTGAGCATCTTACTCACGCGAAAGGAAAACCAGCATACGGAGAGTCAAGCTACCCCAGGAAATATGGCAACCCTACGAAGAATGTGTGGCTACTACACCAGTAGGGGCTCTTCTACTTTAGGGCAGTCAACATTTCTGCCAAGACCGTGTTTGAAGAGACAAACCTAAAGGGACCATTTGATTATTCCCTCTGTTATTTTTTCCTTCCTGTTTTTCCCCTTGTGCTGAAAGATGTCAAACTGCACATCACTAAGCAAAACATTTCCTGTGACTCGGTCCTGTGAGCAATAATTTTTTGCCAAGACATTTCATGGCATTTGATGATTCATTTGAGGCAATTGATTATGCACATTTTTATGCGCTTAGTCATCCAGAGTACTTTGGAAGGGGGGAAACGAAAAAAACACCAGCCACGATAAATAACTCCACACATTCGTCAGTGGCAATATTATACCAATTCTTCAAAGCCTTTTTTTTCATTTGTAGAATATTAGTTTTGGTGAGTTATTTACAACATTGCCTCCAAAGCTTGAGTGACCTTGACTTGAATACAAGAGCAGAAGCAGTAGACAAAAATATTGTAGCATGGGAGGGTGGAGGAGAAAAATATATCAGGATCATCAAAGGATGATGTATAATTTTGGGCCACGAACCCAAACTAGTCAACCAGAGGGCCTTTGATTTAAGGCAGAGATGTGTAACTAGGGCTTCCTGGGTCAGATCTACATTCTGGAACAACGTCATCTCTCCACACCAAATTTTAATCAAAGTACGAAGGACAACTTGTTTCCCTGCCTGCTTGCTAAGATCTTCTTCGAAGGCTCTGTTCTGAGCGTGCCCACCATTTTTTATACAGGGCCTTCTCTGTGGTGGCACCTTTCCCACTGAATTCCCTCTCTGCCCCTGCTTGCTTGACAATTACTGTGCTGTGTTGCACCTGTATGTATACTGACATGGTAGTCTTCAGAGAGTAAAGGAGAAACTAACCAAGGATGTCAAGGATGTTACAGGAGGGGCATGGCTTAGTGGTAGAGCATCTGCCTGGCATGCAGAAGGTCCCAGGTTCAATCCCTGGCATCTCCAGTTAAAGGGACTAGGCAAGTAGATGATATGAAAGACCTCTGCCTGAGACCCTGGAGAGCTGCTGCCAGTCTGAGTAGATGGTCTCAGATATAACATTGTTTCAGTTAATATGAGGTAAAAGTAGTAGAAACCTCAAAAGGAAAATGTTGATTGTTTTAAAGGACTTTATAAACATTTATGAAATACAGTTTTCTTCAATTTTAATATGTGCGCTGTTCATATTCCTCCACATAGTTTTTGGCTGTTTTGAACTCTGTTGCTTTATACAGGTGGAATATCCTTCACAGGAAAAGAGGAAGACCCAACAAGAGATGGATTGACTCAATAAAGGAAGCCACAGCCTTCAATTTGCAAGATCTGAGCAAGGCTGTCAAAGATAGGACATTTTGGAGGACTTTCATTCATAGGGTCGCCATGAGTCGGAAGCGACTTGACGGCACTTAACACACACACATCCTTCACCGAGTGAGTGCTGGGATATTGCCCCACATAAGGGATTGGATTAATTTCCATCCCCCCCCCCGCTACACTTAACCACTACACCATGCTGGTTTTATAGTTATCTGCTAGATTTTGTATTATTATTGACAGGTTTTAAAATGTTTTGTTTTAGCATTATCGAATGGCTTTGAATATCTTTGTAATCTGCCTTGAGTCTCTTTTGAGAAAGGCAGACTACGAATGATGTAAATAGACAAAACAAATAAATGTCTGACATTTGAACAACTGTAGATAGGTTTCCATGTATCAGCTGATGCACTCAATGACCTTGTAATGGATCCTGGTTCTTGCAGCTGCTAATTATTCTAGCACTCCTATGTGAAGCAATGGTGCTGAATTACAAAGACAACACACAGTACATGATAAATATTCACAGCACGTAATTTAGAAACCATCTCATGAATTCTGAATCATATTAGCCATGAACGTGAACAGCAGGAAATTTTTCTATGGTCCCTCACCTGTTCAGCAATACCTTCTAATCACTCTACCGTGATGGCTGATTCATTCTTTTATTCTTTTTAACAGGCTCTTTTGTATTCATTTAAACCTTCAAATGCATTATTGTACAGATTAAGCATTTGGGGATGGGGCATACTAGAAATTAAAATTAACAAATGAAACAATCTTCATTGGGAAGACACCTCAGCACTCCGGGACTTTAAATTTAAAACAATATTCATTTGCATATCTCCGAACAAGTTTTTTTTGCCATTTGGGTCCTATTTTTTCAGAGATTTTAATCCAAAGGAAAGCTTTTACAAAATGATGTTGCTATGATGCTAGACCCTGTGGCTCAGTGGTAGAGCATCTGCTTGGCATGCAGAAGGCCCCAGGTTCAGTCCTCAGCATCTCCACCAAGGGCCATTTGGATATTTTTAACATCATTCGCAGGCCATACAAAATTATCAACTTAAAAATTAGCCGACCAAGCCCCAAGCAGGCAGCTGCCCCAGATGATCCCCCACGTGGGCAAGCAGGCAGGCATCCAACCAGTGGCGCACTCACCCACCTGGTGGCACAGGATGGTCTGTTGCACCAGCTGGGCGTAGCCGTCCAGCCACACGGCAGAGTTGCTCCTACTCTGCATGGTCAGGGCCGGATTCTACAGCCGGCTCCTGCTACCTCCGCCTGCAGGGGTGAAATGAGGACACGCTGGCTAAGAACTTGCCCCCCCCCCCGTGCATTCTGGCCCTACCCCCTTTAACCCCTCCATTGTCACCACTTCCGCCCCCAGCCCTCTTGTAGTACAGAGGGTGGGAAAGTTTTAACACGGTTTCTTGGGCAGTCCTAGCAGCTCCATAGGTAACAACTCTTCTGCAAGGGGGGAAAAGGGTTCCTTTTCTCAGCAAAACAAACTCACATCTGCCTTGAATAGAGGCTATTCCTGTCCGTGGGAGGGGGTGGATGGACAGTCTTAGATCCTTCTGAGCTAGAGATCTGCCAGGACCCACGAAGGGCCAGAACAAATTATTTCGCGGGCCTTAAACGGCCCCCGGGCCTGACGTTCCCCACCCCTGAGTTAAAGGGACTAGGCAAGTAGGTGATGTGAAAGACCTCCACCTGAGACCCTGGAGAGCCACTGCCGGTCAGAATAGACAGTGCTGACTCTGATGGACCAAGGGACTGATTCAGTATAAGGCAGCTTCATGCGTTCATATATGTACTCAGATTTAACAGAATGGCTTACAATGCCATTCTAAGGAGAGTTACACCATTCTAAATTCATTGAAGGCTGAATAGTCAAGGGCTTCCATAGAATATAACTGATTTGCTTACAAATTAGGGTTGCCAGGTCCCTCTTTACCACAGGCGGGAGGTTTTTGGGGGGGAGCCAGAGGAGGGCAGGGTTTGGAGAGGGGAGGGACTTCAATGCCATAGAGTCCAATGGCAAAAGCAGCCATTTTCTCCAGGTGAACTAATCTCTATCGGCTGTAGAGCAGTTGTAATAGTAGGAGATCTCCAGCAACCCTAGCAATCCTAAACAAGGTGACTCCTGCCCAATCACCAGGCTTAGTTTAGACTAGAGTAAGTCCACCTACCAGAGTTAATAGTGGGTGTTTGGGCCTTAATGCCTCGCACCTAGTCTTTTTACTCGTTTAAAGAGGATAGAGAGAGACCCAATGCCACAAGTAACCCAAGTTCAAAAGCACAGGAAGATAACGTCATGAAATGAGATCAAGTTCTCCCTAAACACATTCCTATAGGGAGCACAAACACATTCAAATTTTGTCCCCTCTCACAAAAGGATAGCTTATCCTCTCAGCTGTCATGCACATTTAAAGCTATTTAAAAGAATACACCCAGCAATTCCATTTGACAAAAGTTTCCCCCATGTTATTTTGTACCTTTTGCTCACATTTCGAGAACAGCATGAGAATTTACGTACAGGAAAGCTCTTTAAAATTGTTGCTCTGCTACTGGCTGCCGTTTCCCAGCAGGACTCTGTAGAAATATCACCTCTGGAGGGTTAGAGAAAGTGGAGAGAATTTTAACATTTCAAAAGATAGAGCTCAAGTTGAGTACATCCCAGGCCTGGATTTGATCACAGAAAAGTCAATTGCTGCTTAAACTAGGCTGCTCATTTCCAACGGACTCATTTGACAGTATGGTTCCCTACAAAAGCCGATTGCCAAAAGCACTCGCAGCTATATTGTCTTAATACGATAGCTATATCAAAGTAGTTGGTACAAACAGTGTTTTACTGCCCTGCTTGAAATTTAATGTGCACCGCTTCCAAGGACAAGAGAGTTTTATACAACGGTTGGCTAGGAAGAACAAAAAGCAAAGCATGAGCAGCATAGCATGGCACAGGCCTGCAATTTACAAGAGGAAAGGGCCTATTAAAGGACAGGCCTGTGGCTAAGGGCTAAGGTATGGTTGCCAGGTCCCTCTTTGCCATTGGCAGGAGGTTTTTCGGGTGGAGCCTGAGGCGGGCAGGGTTTGAGAAGGGAAGAGACTTCACAGTATACATGGAGCAGGTCTCTGAAAGCATGGTGTGGAGATCACGTGTGCTGATGCTGACAGCGGTTCCTACATATTGGCATTCAGTTAGCGTTTGTGTGAAACCAACGTCTAACGTCTAACATGGCCGTCGGTCAGTTAAGTCAAAGGAGAGGGTTGTCAGGTCCCCGCTTACCTTTGGCGGGAGCTTCTTTGGGGTGGGGCTGGGGTGGAGGGTAGGGTAGGGTTGCCAGGTCCCTCTTCACCACCAGCAGGAAGTTTTGGGGGCAGAGCCTGAGGAGGGCGGGGTTTGGGGAGAGGAGGGACTTCAATGCCATAGAGTCCAATTGCCAAACACTCTGAGGACTACATTCACTAGAGTAGCCAAAATGCCTAGCTGTTGACCACCACCACAAGTCTAATGCCATAGGCAGCTTCAAGTGTAGGGTTGCCAACCTTCAGGTGGTAGCTGGAGATCTCCTGCTATTACAACTGTCTCCAGCCGATAGTGATCAGTTCACCTGGAGAAAATGGCCGCTTTAGCCATTGGACTCTATGGCATTGAAGTCCCTCCCCTCCCAAACCCTGCCCTCCTCAGGCTCCGCCCCCAAAACCTCCCGCTGGTGGCAAAGAGGGACCTGGCAACCTTAATAATAATCTTTGTTTAGTTAGCAACTGAGGCTGCATCCACAGTTCACTGGACATTGTGCTATTGTTGCGCTATAGCACTCTTCCCTAACTGGCTTCTCCTGTGTAGATGAGACAATCCAGCTGAAAATATCCAATATCCAATGAGCTACTGATGCAGCCCAAGGCTTAAGGCAACTATGAATGATCCTATAATGAACCTCCCTGCCAAGCATTCATGATTGTGAATGATACATGTTGATTTCAGGGCTTATTTTGTCCCTCTCTATAAGTAACTTTGACAAATATTCTCATATTGCACATCTTCTGTTGCTTCTTAAGAGCACCCCGCCGGTTTGATACTCCCAGAACCATTAGCCTCTGCAGTTTTTCCGGGGCTGGCGTTTGCTAGGTTCTTTTTCAAACTGAATCTCCATTGTCATTAGTGTAATGGCAAGAGTGAAGAATGAAGGAGCTAAGATAAGGAAGGAACAAAAGAAGCAGAGAATAAACCTGACCACAGATAAACAACACGCCAAGATGAGTACTATTCTATAAGAATGTACATACAGCAAACTCTTCTCTAGTTTGGATAAGGGGGGGGGGATTCATTGGAACAAAACAATTCATTTCCCTGTCCAGAAAAATAGATGCAACTTAAGCACATGCACCAATGGATTCTGGCTGTTAGTACGTTTCAATATCTTTCAACCTGTGACTGAACCGGCAAGCGGGGTTGCTATAGAAACGGAGGGAAAGATTCAAATAGATGCTACTTAGAACACATTGTGAAAAGCTACAGAAAATTGGTTGACATGAAATTCATTGTGGCAGATGCGATGAGAGATGGTTAGCAGCTCCATTGAATCTTTATCCAGAAGTAGAAAAACCAAAAGAGTTATTTTCCCCCTCCTTCCCCGATAATACTTACATAAGGTATTTGCTAGATCCATGGTTGTCTTTATATACCAGGCTCACGTTGCTGTGTCCCACCCCACCCCCCAACACAAACACACACACACACACACACTTCAGTAGGCTGGTTTCTTTAAGCACAACAGAGAAAATCCTGGAGAGTCCTTTTGTACAAGTAGGGTTGCCAACCACCAGTTACTAGCTGGAGATCTCCCGCTATTACAACTGATCTCCAGCCGATAGAGATCAGTTCACCTGGAGAAAATAGCCACTCTGGCCATTGGACTCTCTGGCATTGAAGTTCCTCCCCAAACCCTGCCTTCCTTCCGCCCCAAAAACCTCCCGCTGGTGGCGAAGAGGGACCTGGCAACCCTAACTCGTAAGCAATTCAGTCATATTCTATGGAAGCCCATGACTTTTCCCCAGAGGTTGGTGAGATTTTAATTAAGGTGAGTTTGATTTAGGCTCCTTTTATTGTTCAGGCTCCATAAGCCGTAGGATTCAAATAATCAGACACAAAGTCTTTCATGTACTGCTTCATGAGAGTTTCATGCTAGATAAAGCAGCAGTAATAAACTAAACTAAGTCGTGGGTTTTACAGAGAATGATGATGGGATGTTGCTGTGAAATCCAAGAAGATCCAACCCAGAAAGGCGGGGCGGGAGGGTTATTAACTTACATTGCAAGAAATAAAAGTATCAAGGCTTTACCAACCTTTTCCTAACTCTTCCCATTCCTTAGTATAACAAGTCTCCTTCCCCTCAAAAATCCCACCTAGTGTTGCCATGTGGTCCACAGCAAACTCTCTTAAAGCTTTATCATCATCACAGATGGGATCTCAAAGTTTTGGAATATATGGTATCAAATAGTATGCAGAGATAAAGGCTGCTAGTTAAAATCTTTAATTTCACTGGAATGGCTTTGGTGGAGTTCATGAATCTTCAGAAGATAGGCAAGTTATTTATTTCTAAAGTTTATTCACATTTTTCTATAATAAAAATCTTGCCATCCCTGGCTGCCTGTAGGTTTCCAGCCACGATTCAGAGTGCTGCTTCTTACTTTTAAGCCCTAAATGGCTTGGGCCAAGGTTCTTGGATAGGGTTGCCAACTGCCAGGTAGTAGTAGGAGATCTCCTGCTAATTCAACTGATCTCCAGCCGATAGAGATCAGATCACCTGGAGAAAAATGGCCGCTTTGACCATTGAACTCTATGGCATTGAAGTCCTTCACCTCCCCAAACCCCGCCCTCCTTAGGCTCTGCCCCAAAAATCTCCCACCGGTGGCGAAGAGGGACCTGGCAATCCTATTCTTGGAGGACCCCTTTCTCCCATAATGCCTAACCTGCCAGTTAATATTTGCCTCCCAATCCCTGGTCTTTGTGCTGCTGCTTGCAAACAGGAAACTGGGTAGACCCTTCACTTTGGAATGTTTTCCCCCTTGAGGCTCACCTAGGGTTGCCAACTTCCAGGTACTCTTCACTTCCTAGTGGGTTACTGCACCCTTAGCGTCCTTGTGGGTCTCTTCACCCTTCTGGCAAATCCAATCCAAATGAAAGTGGCAAGCAATCCAAATAATAGGTTCCCTTGTATATCAAAGGTAGGCAGCCGCCGTCCAGTTCAAGGGAAACAAAATGGCGAACGGGGTCGTCTTCTTTTGTTCCGTTCGCCATTTTGTTTCCCTTGAACTGGACGGCGGCTGCCTACCTTTGATATACAAGGGAACCTATTATTTGGATTGCTTGCCACTTTCATTTGGATTGGATTTGCCAGAAGGGTGAAGAGACCCACAAGGACGCTAAGGGTGCAGTAACCCACTAGGAAGTGAAGGGTGACTTAACCCGCTGCAAGACGCACTATCCGGACTTGGGTGATGTTATAACCCTAAGGGGCAATTTATGTTATTTTTCAATAATATGTATATAGCTTATTATTTGCTGTCTATACTGTGAGATTATCTAGTTAAGTAAATTTGTTTTCTCAAGAGCCACGTGCTGTTGTCTATATAGTAACCATACATATTCAGCATAGGTAATCAGTTTTATTAGAACCTCCAGGTACTAGCTGGAGATCTCCTCCTATTACAATTGATCTCCAGTTGAGAGAGATCAGTTCACCTGGAGAAAATGGCCGCTTTGGCAATTGGACTCTATGGCATTGAAGTCCCTCCCCTCCCTAAACCCCACCCTCCTCAGGCTCCACCCCAAAAATCTTTTGC
Source organism: Euleptes europaea (assembly GCF_029931775.1). Classification (NCBI taxonomy): domain Eukaryota; kingdom Metazoa; phylum Chordata; class Lepidosauria; order Squamata; family Sphaerodactylidae; genus Euleptes; species Euleptes europaea. The sequence goes on along the minus strand of NC_079319.1, from coordinate 70,353,444 downwards.
CGGTGGCGAAGAGGGACCTGGCAACCCTAGGCTCACCTGGTGCTTGCTTTTTAGGTGCCAGGCTAATACATTTCTTTTTCAAGTAGGGTTGCCAACTTCCAAGGGGGGGCTGGTGATGTCCAGGAATTACAGCTGATTTCCAGACTTCCAAGATCAGAACCCAGAGTTGGCAGCCTTTTATGCGTGGCTGTTTCCCTCGCTGTCACCTAGGGTTGCCAAGTGCCCGGTGGTGAGGGTAAAATCCCGCCCATCCACCGGGCTGCCTGCTGACCACCTGAGGGCTGGCAAGAAACATCTGCACGCACGCCCACACGACGCACCCATATCACCATATCACGCAACCTCCGCCGAAACTCTATGGAAACCATAGAGTTTCGGCAGAGATTGATAGAGCGTTCGCAGCACTTCCAGGTAAAACCAGAAGTGATGTGAGTGCGTCGCACAAGTCACGCATGCGCAATGCGCAGGTCGCGCGAGCACGTTGCGCCAGACAGTCACGCGGGTCACGCGCTGCTGAAGAGCTCCCGCCGGTGGAGCAAAGAGACCTAGTAAGCCTTCTGTCACCCCTCAGACAACTTTGGGCCTTTGCTTTGTTCATGCATGCCGTTTCCAACCATCAGAGGTCACCTTGTTTTATCTTGAATTAGAAAACTCGGGCAAAATGTGGGGAAATGCAGGGGGAGAGCAAGGCAACCTCTGACGGTCGGAAATGGCATGCATGAACAAAGCAAAGGCCGGAAGTCATCGGAGGGGTGACAGCGAGGGAAACAGCCATGCATAAAAGGCCGGCAACTCTATTACTCAGGCTTTTCACTAAGGGGTTTATCTTTTGGAGCTGCTTTATGGTCTGATTCTAGCCTGAGGACTATTTTAGGAATATGTTTTGGCTGCTCAGCGGTTGCCATATGCCATTCTTATGCCAGTGGCCTGTTTCTAATATTGATTATTTTTGTAGCTATTTTTATGATTTGATGGTACCATTTTTATTTGCGAGCCCCCATGAGCTGGTCTCTGAAGATGCGGCATACCAATTCCCTAAGCAAAATAAATACCAAAAATAACACTCTGGGTGGCTTAAAGGGATAAAGCATATAACATGAGAAATAAAACACTACAAAAAGAAACAAGAACACTGATAACTGCTTATAAGCTATTAATAAGCATTTATAGAGCACTGTCAATTAGGGCTGTTGAAATAAAAAAAAAATCGGTATAGTTCGGATTCGGCCAGATTCGGCCCGTCTGGATTCGGGATATGCCGAAGTCCAAACTCGCCCGCTTCGGGTCCGTGCAATTCGGCACGAATTCAAAGTTTGGGAAAAAAATTCGGCCGAATAAAGCCATTAAAAACACAACCGTGACTTTCCTCGGCTCCGGGGGGGCATTTTTGGGGGTAGAGGTCACAAACTTTCAGCGGAGCTTCAAAGGACCCTTCTTGCAAGACCCCCCAAATTTTGTAAAGATTGGGTCAGAGGGGGCTGAGATATGGGCCCCAAAAGGGGTCCCCCCTTAATGTGCATCTCTGAGCAGAGCTTGCCGCCCAGGCACAAAGCTCCCAGCCCCGACAAACAGCTGAGCTGCAGGGAGCAAGGGCGGGGCAGGTGCAAAGAAGTTTGCAAAGCAACACAACTGCAAAGCAACACGTTTGCAACCATGCAAAGCAACACCTGACACATGGGAGTTTGCAAACCATGGAAAGGGACAGAGGCATGCTAGCTAAGCATCAGGAGCAGGAGGAGTTGGAATTTCCCCTTTTGCATGGGACTCAGGACCAGGAAAATGCATTCTTTAAGTCACAATTTGAAAACAATTTTTGAGCAAGCATCAAAATAGACCTAACCGATCTTATGAATGAGGGAAAACCTGAGGACACACAACTGAAGGCCCCCCCCCTCAAACCAGGGAGAGAGAGACTCGAGGGGGCACACACACCCCAGGCAGAAGGGGCAAAAGCCCCCTTTGGCTTCCCCCACCCACCCACAGAAACTGCTCCCTCCCCACACACACACAGACTCTGCTTCCCCACACACACACACACAGGAGAAAAATTATAGATTAAGGCCCCCAAAGGGGTCTTACTGTGGCTGTCTTCTGTTCCATCAGGAGGGGCTGGGAGGACTGGGTAATCCAATACGATACTATTTAAGCACGGGAGGTTTTGCCTTGGATTTGCCGCTCTGGAGATGCATACAGGATCGGGTGATCCATTCATCCCAATAGGGAAAAGGGGAAAGCCCATATCTCGGGACCCCCTGACCCAATGTTTACAAAACTTGGGGGGTCTCTTAAGAAGGCTTGTCTGAACCTATGCTGAATGTTTGGGGGCTGCACCCCCAAAAATGCACCCCCTGCAGCCACAGAAAGAGAAAAGGGGGGAGACCATATTTCTACCCCCACTGAACCCACCTTTACAAAACTTGAGAGGTCTCTTAAGAAGGCTCGTCTGAAGCTATGCTGAAAGTTTGGGGGCTGCACCCCAAAAAAGTGCCCCCTGCAGCTACGGAAATGGAAAAGGGGGCAGCCCATATCTCAGGACACCCTGACCCAATGTTTACAAAACTTGAGGGGTCTCTTAAGAAGGCTCTCTGAAGCTATGCTGAATGTTTGGGGGCTGCACCCCCAAAAAGCGCCCCCTGCAGCCACGGAAATGGAAAAGGGGGGAGCCCATATCTCAGGACCCCCTGACCCAATGTTTACAAAACTTGGGGGGTCTCTTAAGAAGGCTCGTCTGAAGCTATGCTGAAAGTTGGGGGCTGCACCCCAAAAAAGCGCCCCCTGCAGCCACGGAAAGAGAAAAGGGGGAGCCCATATTTCTGCCCCCACTGAACCCATCTTTACAAAACTTGGGGGGTCTCTTAAGAAGGCTCATCTGAAGCTATGCTGAAAGTTTGGGGGCTGCACCCCCCAAAAAGCACCCCCTGCAGCCACGAAAATGAAAATGGGGGAGGGAAAAGGGGTGGAGCCCATATCTCAGGACCCCCTGACCCAATGTTTACAAAACTTGGGGGGTCTCTTAAGAAGGCTCGTCTGAAGCTCCGCTGAAAGTTTGGGGTCTCTACCCCCAAACATGTGCCTCCTGCAGCCACGGAAAGGAGCGAATGTGCACACACACACACACACACACACGAGGATTTCTCTCTCTTTCTCTCCCCGGCCGGGCCATGCAGCAGCTGATTCCTCCAGTACTCAATCCTGACTGATTGGCCAGAAGAAGACCCAGCTTGGCCACCGATTGGCTGGGGGAGAATGCTGCTTACTGACGGTTATGCTGCTGCGCCCCAAATTTGCTGAATTTATTCGTGAACTCCCGAACTCGCTGAATTAGGCTCCCCTGTTTTCCCGCCATTTTTGAGTTCGGTTCGTCCTGAACTAAAAACCGCCGAAATTTGGCGGAAATTTGGCTGTTTTTCGGTTCGGGCCGAATCGACAGCCCTACTGTCAATGTTCAAAGCACTTCACATATTTTTTTATTTAATGAATTTTTATTCTACCATTCTTCTAAGTAGCTCAGGACATTGTATGTGGTCCTTCCCTCCTCCAGTTTATCCTCCTTCCTGCAAGGTAGGTTAAGGTAAAACAGGCTAACTAGACCAAGGTCACCCAGGAAGTATCAAGGCAAGGATCAGTTTGCAGCTGTGTCACCCAGATGCTGATCCAACACTGTAACCACTGCACCAAACTATGCATGCATAGATTATTTTGTTATCCTTACAGTAGCCCTGTAAAGTCCAGCATTATTTATAGAGTTGAAAGGGACCACCAGGGTCATCTAGTCCAACCCCCTGCACAATGCAGAAATTTCACAGCTACCTCCCCGCCACACACACCCAGTGACCCCTACTCCATGCCCAAAAGATGGCCAAGATGCTCTCTCATCATCTGCTTAAGATCATAGAATCAGCATTGCTGACAGATGGCCATCTAGCCTCTGCTTAAAAACCTCCAGGGAAGGAGAGCTTACCACCTCCCAAGGAAGCCTGTTCCACTAAGGAATCTCTCTAACTGTTAGAAAATTCTTCCTGAAGTCTAGACAGAAACTCTTTTGATTTAATTTCAACCCGTTTGGTTCTGGTCCAACCTTCTGGGGCAACAGAAAACAACTCGGCACCATCCTCCATATGACAGCCCTTCAAGTACTTGAAGATGGTTATCATATCCCCTCATATTCTCCTCTTCAGGCTAAACATACCCATCTCCTTCAACCTTTTCTCATAGGACTTTGTCTCCCATCTTTATTATCCCCATCTTTCAGGTGGGAGCTGAGGGTTAAAATCACCTAGTAAGTCCTGGACAGAGATTTGAACTGGGGACCTCAAACTCTTTTTGTTTAATCCACTATATCATCTCCCAACATTTTATAGACGAGGAACAGTAAAAAACTGAGAGCTAAGGACATTCCAGGCCCTCATTCATATTCATTGCTTGGTGAGCATGCAATCAACATAATTTCCAGGTGTGAAGCTGCTATCACAAATCCAGCACAACAGACGGTTTTTTGCTTTGCCTGACACCCTCTCCAGCACACTCCTTTGCAGCTATGAATTATTGAATGCTGAGTAATCGAGCGGTGAGACCACTGATGAGTCATGCAACTGGAAAGGTTACAGCTGAGCCACCTTGGAATGTTATACATCTCCCTTTCTCCATAGTCATTCCCAGAACTGAATTAGAATTAGAATTCCCAGAACTGAATTTCTATACATTAGGAAGAATTTTCTAACAGTTAGAGCGGTTCCTCAGAGGAACAGGCTTCCTCAGGAGGTGGTAAGCTCTCCTTCCATGGAGGTTTTTGAAGACCTACAAGATTCCCAGGGTATCAGCTTTTGTGGGAAGTGAATGACTTTGCACTGACTCTTACCTCAGACTCCAGAGGGGGACAAGACTAGTGAGTCAGAGAGACAGAGGGGACAAGACACTGGGGCATCCTTTCTCTAGTGCGCTGAACTATCCCTTTGATGTATAGATTGCTACTCTTAAGGAACTTCCTTCCTTCCTGCTTCTTCCTCACCTCCTCACACACACAAGCATTCTTCTCCATCTCGTAGGCTTACCAGGTACATAGCTCCCTTGGCGGGAGCTTTTCAGCAGCGCAGGACACACACGCGCGCCTGGCATGATGCACGTGCATGTCCCATGCAATTTGCCTACATCACTCAGAAGCGACGCGGACGCTCTATCAATCTCTGCTGAAACTCTATGGTTTCCATAGTTTCTCTATGGTTTCCATAGAGTTTCTGTTGAGGTTGCTAGAGCGTCCACATCACTTCCGGTAAACCTGGAAGTGACGTAGGCGCGTCGCGGGGGCGCACATGCACACGTAGCCCGCCGGCCCTTAGCTGGTTGTCAGGCAGCCCAATGGATTGGGGGATTTTACCCGCCACCACAGGGCACTTGACAACCCTACCGTCTTGCTACCTTGAGGGAAGGCAGCAAGTCCTGGATCTCCCTCCACCCTAGTTAGTTAGACTAGATAGGGAACTATATTTTATCCTAGCCAGAAGTGGATTTCCTACAATCAACGAAGTATATTAGTTAAATAGATAAAAGGGCTCTGAGCAGTTTTGTTACTGGCACACACAAAGGTTTGGATGAGCTTCTCTGAGCACAATAGCCCTTGTGCATTCTGCTAATTTAACAAGGATTTGGGCATAACGAAGCCCTCGTAACCCAACAGCTTTTGAGAGTCAAGGCTCCCTTTATCAGATCTTGAGGAAGAGAACTTTGATTCTCTAAAGCTTATAGCCTGGAAACCTTTTTGGTCTCTATGGTGCTACTGGACTCAAATCTAGCTCTTCTCCTGCAGACCAACATGGCTACCCACCTGAAACTATGGCTATGTATTGTGACCCTTCTGGTTTTGTAGTGCTGGGCAGGCAGGAAAACCAGGAAATTAACAGTATGATTGTCCTAAGCAGAGTTACACCCTTCTATGCCCCTTGGTTTCAAACTGGGTTGGGAAGAATCTGACTGGGTTGTGGGAGAGGGAATAATAAGTCTACAGTAGGGTTGCCAAGTCCTTCTTCAGTACTGGTGGGAGGTTTTTGGGGTGGAGCCTGAGAAGGGCGGGATTTGGGGAGGGGAGGGACTTCAATGCCATAGAGTCCAATTGCCAGGTAGCAGCTGGAGATCTCCTGCTATTATAACTGATCTCCAGCAGATAGAGATCAGTTCACCTGGAGAAAATGGCTGCTTTGGCGATGGGACTCTATGGCATTGAAGTCCCTCCCCTCCCCAAACCCTGCCCTCCTCAGGCTCTGCCCCAAAAACCTCCCGCCACTGGCAAAGAGGGACCTGGCAACCCTACTCAAGCCTTAACACTCCATGCTGTCAGTGACCCAACTTCCACCCTAGGGTTGCCTACCTCCAGGTAGTAGCTGGAGAGCTCCTGCTATTACAATAGATCTCCAGGCGATAGAAATCAGTTCCCCTGGACAAAATGGCCGTTTTGGCAACAGGAATCTATGGCATTGAAGTCCCTCCCCTCTCCAAACCCCGCCCTCCTCGGCTCCACCCCCAAAATCTCCAGGTATTTCCTAACCCGGAGCTGGCAACCCTACTCCACCCCCATTCTCACCTAGGAGCCTGAACAGCTAAAGTTCCTTCCTTCCTTCTTCTCCAGTTATCTTTCAAGATAATGCAGAAACCTGTGCATACCCGTTAGGGCTTCCCAGAAGTTATCTCTGTAACTGCAGCATGGTTTGCTTGTAGTTAAACTTGGCTTCCTAATAATCAACAATCGACCTTTCCAGGCCCGTGAACGCACCAGCAACTTACCTCGCTATTTACACGCGTCCATTATGAAAGCATCCAAGACGAGTTTAAATTTCTGTTCCCACCGCGCCACCTTTGTCCACCCAGATAAGCCCAGACCGGCACGCTCCCACGCATGCCCAGTCGGCTTCTCCAAGCAAGGACGGCGATTGGTCCAGCATTCGTAAGGGAGGCTGGGGGAGTGCGGGGGTCGGCTGGCAGCAGGAAGTGGATCGAACACGCATTGCATGTTCCCACTTTCAGGCACCGGGTGTGGAGGATGTTTTATTTTTTTAATTCGCCGTATAAGCGGATGCGCATAACGAGGCGAAATTGCTCTCTGGAGAAGTCCTCGGAATCCTTTGGGTGAGTTGCAGTGGGAAAATGCAAGGAAAGCCCGTGGAAGCCGGCGCCGCAAATGGTAAGTGCGGACATGGCCCATATCTCAGTAATGTTGTCCCAGGTCTGAGGCCCTTTCCACACAAAATGAAATTGAAGATAAGTCATTACAAACTGAACAAAAGCTTCTTTCACACACCACTTCTAAACCCTTCAACTAAAGGCAGTATTGTCCATCCTGCACCCATTTCTCCTGGTGTCCCTCCACAGTTCTTTCCCCTTCTAGTCTTCTAGGGAATTCTACATAACAGGGGACGTAACTGCTATTTTTGTAGTGTACGAAACTCCTCACATTCTTCTTATCATTAAAAATGCCCTTGTCCAATTATGGTTTCAACAGAAGTAATATATCCCTTCAGGAAACTCACTGACATTTTAAAGTAAAAACATTCCCACTAACAACCCTCTCAATCTTTCCAATTAACTGTGTTTTTTTCCCTGCTAGATCAAGAGTTCATATTTAATTTGTTGTTCCTTATCTTGGAAGGATGGGAAGAGAGGAAATGGATGTATTCAAAGTTTTTCTCTCTTATTTCTGGTAACAGGGAGGAACAGGCTTACCCCTTAAGCAGCAGTTGTTTATTGTGGGTATAGGGTTACCTACCTCCAGGTACTAGCTGAAGATCTCCTGCTATTACAACTGATCTCTAGCCGATAGAGAGCAGTTCACCTGGAGAAAATGGCTGCTTTGGCAATTGGACTCTATGGCATTGAAGTCCCTCCCCTCCCCAAACCCCGCCCTCCTCAGGCTCCATCTCAAAAACCTCCTGACATTGGCAAAGAGGGAGCAGCCAACCTTATGTAGGTAGGTTAGGGGCCTATCTAGGCTTTACAACTGGACAAGATTTGGCTTCTTCTCTTTTAATCTTCCAACAACAGGTGACAACTATGCCAGAGAGATGGAGTGGTTAAGAGTGATGGCTTGGAGCGGTGGACTCTGATCTGGAGAACCGGGGTTGATTCCCCACTCCTCCACATGAGCGGCGGAGGCTAATCTGGTGAACTGGATTTGTTTCCCCACTCCTACACACGAAGCCGGCTGGGTGACCTTGGGTTAGTCACAGCTCTGTTAGAGCTCTCTCAGCCCCACCTACCTCACAGGGTGTCTGTTGTGGGGAGGGGAAGGGAAGGTGATTGTAAGCCAGTTTGATTCTTCCTTAAATGGTAGAGAATGTCAGCATATTAAAAAACAACTCTTCTTCTTTTGAGAATTGAATTACTGATTACCCTGACTTTTCAAACTGCTCATCTTTTCACTGCTGACTTTATTGCTATGGGTTTGATTGATTGGATTGTTATTTGGATTCATTATTTTATTAGTTTTTTGCAGTGGTGCCTGGATATTGTGGATTTGGTATAGAGTTTTGATTATATCTTGCTGTTTTGTACTTTTATTGTTTTTACTTTGGGACCCTGGGCCAGCATACATAGGTGCAATACACAAAAAGCAGGATAGCAGTAGTTGCACTAAATGAACATAAGGGAAGATCTGCACAATATTATGCTGAGATCCAGGCTTCTGTGACTTGAATAGTCTACCATTATTTGTAAAGTAACTCATTTTTTAGCTTCCAAGGCTCACAGCTGCTTGGGAATGTGTCAGTTACAACAGTTCCTTAGAGACCAACAAGAGTTCCAGGGTGTAAGCTTTCAGGAGTCAACGTTTCCTTCATCAGACACAGTAGAATAGAAGTTGAGATCTGAGTCCTTTTATCTTAGTCAGAATGTGGAAGGGGTGCTGTAAAGTTGGATCTATGTGGAGCAAAAGAGTTAAACTCCCTCCCCTTGGTAGGGTTGCCAACCTCCAGGTACTAGCTGGAGATCTCCTGCTATTACAACTGATCTCCAGCCAATAGAGATCAGTTCCCTAGAGAAAATGGCCACTTTGGAAATTGGACTCTATGGCATTGAGGTCCTACCCCTCCCCAAACCACACCCTTCTTAGGATCTGCCCCCAAACCTCCCACCAGTCATAGAATCATAGAGTTGGAAGGGACCACCAGGGTCATCAAGTCCAACCCCCTGCACAATGCAGGAAATGCACAACCACCTCCCCTCCCACACCCCTAGTGACCAGAAGATGGCCAAGATGCCCTCCCTCTCATCATCTGCCTAAGGTCACAGAATCAGCATTGCTGACAGATGGCCATCTAACCTCTTCTTAAAAACCTCCAGGGAAGGAGAGCTTACCACCTCCCGAAGAAGCCTGTTCCACTGAGGAACCGCTCTAACTGTTAGAAAATGCTTCCTAATGTCTAGACGGAAACTCTTTTGATTTAATTTCAACCCGTTGGTTCTGGTCCGACCTTCTGGGGCAACAGAAAACAACTCAGCACCATCCTCTATATGACAGCCCCTCAAGTACTTGAACATGGCTATCATATCCCCACTCAGTCTTCTCCTCTTCAGGCTAAACATACCCAGCTCCTTCAACCTTTCCTCATAGGACTTGGTCTCCAGACCCCTCACCATCTTCGTTGCCCTGAAGAGGGACCTGGCAATCCTACCCCTTGGCCCTAACACAAACAAGGGACTGCCTGATTGCTGTTTCAGTAGAAAAAAAACACTAGGTAGCTCCAGCCCTGAATCCCTCCACATCTTGCATAGCCATAAGACACAAATGCAAGCCTGGCGCCTTCTTTACTGTCTTTTAGACATCAGGCCAAAACGTTCCTTTTTATCCAGGCTTTTAAACTGAAGGGTTCCATCTGTTAAAGCTCTTTTTATGGACTGCTTCTAGCCTGAGATATCGTTTTAGGCCACTGAATGTTGTTTTATGCAACCTTTCTGCTTCTAGTTTGTTTTATGGCTCCTTTTATGACAATTCTTATGTTGTTGTTTTTAAGATTGTATTTTAACTCTTTTTTTACTTTGTGAGCTGTGGAAAATAGGATTGCCAGGCGCATCTTCGCCACTGGCAGTAGGTTTTTGGGGCGGAGCCTGAGGAGGGCGGGGTTTGGGGAAGGGAAGGACTTCAACGCCATAGAGTCCAATTGCCAAAGCGGCCATTTTCTCCAGGGGAACTGATCTCTATCTGCTGGAGATCAGTTGTAATCTCCAGCTAGTACCTAGAGGTTGGCATCCCTAGTAGAGAGGCATGATCTCTCTCTATATATTTTTTTTTCTTTAAAGAAATAAGCCTTCATAATCCCAGCCAGAAGGCAACAAACAGCACTTTCAAACACTTGGTCAGTGGTTTTGGGGAAGCATTTTACATAACCCTTCCAAACCAAAACTAGAAGTATTGACAATGCTAATTATGATTGCAACATGAATAAATCCATAATCCTGCTATTTGGCTGTGTGCCCTTGTGTTGTTTCTGTTGGCAGACAGTACAGTTGTAAATATTGCCATTCAACATAAGTTGACAAGTCATATCTAGACCTCAGCTGAGAAAATAACAAAGTCATCATCATGGCCTATCAATTGTTCCAATGTAAAAAAATCCCTCTATCAGTATAAGCCTTCCATAAAAAAAGATTTCTTCCCTATTCTTAGGTCTGGATTGGCCCATGATGTTAAATTCAGCACGTGAAAATAGATCAAATTAATATTGTCATTATGCGCCACAGTTCTGTAGCTGCAGAAATTGCAGGAGGAATGAGATCCACTCTAGCATAAGTAGACCCTAATGCATTCCACTTAGAGAGGGGTAGAAATGACTAATTTTGGGCCATTTATGCAGGGCTGTTTCCCCACGGGCATCCCCACTGACTGCTTCAGGACTTCCTTTTGATTATGCATCAAAAGGAGAAATTCAAAACAGATAAAAGGAAGTATTTTTTCACACAACGCATTCGGTAGTTAAATTGTGGAACTCCCTGCCCCAAAATGTGGTGATGGCTGCTAACTTGGAAGGCTTTAAGAGGAGAGTGGACATGTTCATGGAGGAGAGGGGTATTCATGGCTACTAGTTAAAATGGATAGTAGTCATGAATGCATACCTATTCTCTCAGAGGAGCATGCCTATTATCTTAGGTGCTGTGGAACACAGGCAGGATGGGGCTGCTGCAGTCGTCTTGTTTGGGGACTTCCTAGAGGCACCTGGTTGGCCGCTGTGTAAACAGACTGCTGGACTTGATGGGCCTTGGTCTGATCCAGTATGGCCTTTCTTATGTTCTTTTCTTATGTTCTTATGCATGCCTTTCCCAATCGTCAAAGGTTGCCTCATGCTCCCCGCGCATCATTGTGCATTTTGCACGCATTTTCTGGATTCTTGCTAAAACAGAAAATGGAAAACACAGGCAAAATGCGCAGAAATGTGCGGGGAGAGCAAGACAACCTCTGATGGTTGGGAAAGGCATGCATAATCAAAAGGAAGCCCCAAAGCAATCGGCGGGGTGACCAGAAGGGAAATAGCCCTACATAAATAGCCATAGACTGACATGGGTACCCTGAACACTAGGCAATGTGAACGAGACTCTCCCAGCACAGATTTGGAAAAGGGGGAATTTTCTTCTTTTGAATCTCTGTGTGTGACTGGAACTCCACCCTCCATTGGTGAATGAGTTTTGCAAACAATAACAACAATTGACCTTTTCAGACACTAATTCATACTGGGAGCGCACTTAACAGGATTGCTTGCTACCTGTGGTTCTTCTGTTATGCATGGCCACTATGTTGTATGAACAGGGGCAATGTGTGCATTCACCATGCATGTACAGCCTTGGTAAGTCTGAACATGAACCCTGAAAATGGCAAATATGTGGATTGCTGCTGTTCATTCGATATGGTAACCACATGTGTTGGGGGGAGCCAGTGGGGCGTAGTGGTTAAGAGCGGTGGTTTGGAGCGTTGGAGTCTGATCTGGAGAACTGGGTTTGATACCCCACTCCACATGAGTGGTGGAGGCTAATCTGATGAACTGGATTTGTTTCCCCGCTCCTACGCATGAAGCCTGCTGGGTTACCTTGGGCAAGTTACAGCGCTGTTAGAGCTCTCTCAGCCCCACCTACCTCACAGGGTGTCTGTTGTGGGGATGGGAAGGGAAGGTGATTGTAAGCCGGTTTGAGTCTCCCTTAAGTGGTAGAGAAAGTCGGCATATAAAAACCAACTCTTCTTCATCATCTTGAAAACCTTAATAATGCAAAGGGCATTTCCAGAGGATAATTGGTGGGCTGGAGGGTATTATCAGATGGCCGCTGCTACTATCAATGGTTGAAATCTGCATTGAGAGGCTGTTAACTTACTGCAGTTCCTAGGGGATATGGCATTTGGAGGATCCCCTCGCAGGCAAAAGGCCACATATTCGCCCAGCACAATTTCTCACCTTTCTCTCTCTTTCTCAGTTTTTTGTCCGTAACAGTGAAGTGGTTTCTGGAGGAGGAGGTGGCAGTGAACAGAAGGTTTTTTTGCTTGCAGACATTGGAGACAGTATTATATAATGTAAGTACATACAGTGAAAGAAAGTTTGCAGTGGTAGATGAGGCTCAGGGTTGACTAGCATTATCTTTGCTGCAAATTATCCATAAACTGTTTTAGCATCATGCTTTTTAACATCTATTTAAAGCCACTGAGAAAGGTCATCTGGATATTTGGGCTGAAGTGCGGATGACACTCTTCCAGCAGATCCCAAGGCATCTGTGGAAAGCATGAACAGGTGCCTGGAGGCACTTTTAGGATACAAAAGGGCTAGCTGAAGCTTAATCCTATCAAAATGAAGGTGCTACTGGTGGGGGGAAGGTCTGACCTAGGAAGAGGGATATCACCTGTTCTGGATGGGGTTGGACTCCCCCCTAAATAATGTTGCCAGGTCCCTCTTGGCCACCGGTGGGAGATTTTGGGGGCAGAGCCTGAGGAGAGCAAGGTTTGGGGAGGGGAGGGACTTCAACGCCATAGAGTCCAATTGCCAAAGCGGCCATTTTCTCCAGGGGAACAGATCTCTATCTGCTGGAGATCAGTTGTAATAGCAGGAGATCCTCTGCTATTACCTGGAGGTTGGCAGCCATCACCACATCCTGGGGCAAGGAGTTCCACAATTTAACTGTGCGGTTTTTCTGTTTTGAATCTCTCACCCTCCAGCTTCCGCAGTTGACCCCACATTCTAGCATTATAAAAATCACCACCCCAGGTTTAGTAGTCTTTCTGGTAGCACAGGATTCCTTGCGGTTTTCGTTCCAAAGCAGCCTAAATTAGAACCTTCAGTAACACCAGCAACATGTCATTTTGACAATAGATTTCATCTTTATCCCAAATTCCTTTTCCAGAAAGATGGGCCCATTAGTAGCTTGCCTTTTTCACAAAAGCCACAGCATGTGTCATCCAGCTTATCCAGTTCTTCTCCCTCCCCCTCCCCCTTGCCTCATATTCTGTTGTTTGGTATTTATTTCCTTCCATCAGTGCCCATGGTAACACCACGAGAGAAAGCAACAGTCTAGACAGCAGCTCTGTAAACCTTATCCACATGTGGAATCCTGCCAGCACCAAGGAAGTTTTAAAAAAAGATAATGACTTATTCAACATAAACAGGCTGTAGCGTTTCCCATTCGATGTGAACCCCGGGTGGAATTGCATGTTCATTTACCTACCACATCCAAGTCCACAGGTTTTCTTAAGTGTGTCATCCCATGTGTGAGAGAGAATACCTGGGACAACGTCACCCAGCAAGCTTTGTAGCTGTGTGGGGATTTGAACCCAAGACTCCCTAGGCCTAGTCTGATACCCACCACAACTCAACAGGGGCTCTCAAATATGATTCAAATATGAACTGCACCTGCCACCAAAGTGAGAAGAAGTTCATAAAGCACCCAATGTGTTTTTGTCTGTAAATGCATGCAACAAATCAGGGGGTAAGAGCCATGGCTGACAAGCTGCATGATAATTTTTATTCATTATCACAGCAGAATGAGAAATTGTTGGGTTTAAATTGGAACCACACAGTCTTCTAAAGGTGTGGAGGACTAGAGAGCTCTGCATTAAAATGCCAAACGAATTTGCAGCTAGGCTAGATTTTTTTTGTTAATCTTCATAAAAAATGAGTATATAAGACCCAGCCAAACTATCAGAGATCTTTTCTGCTAGGAAATGTAAGAAAGTGATAAGAGGACTAAATTCTTTATTCTTACTAGGAGATGGTGCATGTGTGTGTGTGTAAAGTGCCTTCAAGTCGCAGCAGACTTATGGCTACCCCTTTTGGGGTTTTTCATGGCAAGAGACGAACAGAGGTGGTTTGCCAGCGCCTTCCTCTGCACAGCAACCCTGGTATTCCTTGGTGGTCTCCCATCCAAATACTAACCAGGGCCGACCCTGCTTAGCTTCTGAGATCTGACGAGATCAGGCTAGCCGGGCCATCCAGGTCAGGGCGGATGGTGCATACACTCAGTGAAAGGAACCTATATTGTCAATGCACTGTACAAAGAAGTCTCCTGTGGCAGATACAGAAGAAATAGCACATATTTTTCCAAAGTGTTCCCAAAGCACCAAGAAAATGCTTGGTCTGAAAATCTACTGGTGGTCCCTGGGCTGAAGGTAGGGTTGCCAACCTCCAGGTAGAAGATCTGCAGTTCACCTGGAGAAAATGGCTGCTTTGGCAATTGGACTCTCTGGCATTGAAGTCCCTCCCCTCCTGAAACACCACCCTCCTCAGGCTCCACCCCAAAAATCTCCAGGTATTTCCCAACCCAGAGCTGGCAACCCTTCCCAAAGGCTATCTGGCTGTCCTCAACTAGGGTCAGGGCTTTCTCAGCCCTGGCCCCAACCTGGAAGAACTTTCTGCCTAGGAAGGCCTGAGCTTTAAACAATCTAGTTCAGTTTCGTCGGGCCTGTAAGATGGAGCTGTTCCACCAGGCATATAGCTGAAGGCTGCAACAGTATACTGTAAATCCACCACCTACCTTGGGGAAGGGGGGGCTCCAATACTATGTGTTGTGTGTGTAAAGTGCCGTCAAGTCTCAGCCAACTTATGGTGACCCCATTTGGGGGGGGGGGGTTCATGGCAAGAGACTAACAGAGGTGGTTTGCCAGTGACTTCCTCTGCACAGCAACCCTGGTATTCCCTGGTGGTCTCCCATCCAAATACTAACCAGGGCTGACCCTGCTTAGCTTCTGAGATCTGAAGAGATCAGGCTAGCCTGGGCCATTACTATGTTCTATTTGATCATCCAATCTTTTGGCAACACCATACTAGCCCAGTTAGCCAGTTGTGTGGTTGCTCCCAGCATCTGAATTTGTAGCTGTAATTAGGCCAGGAATACTATTAGATCTTGCACACTACTGCCTTTTTAGTACCATCTATATTTTATTATTTTAAATTTAGAAGAACAACAAGAAGAAGAGTTGGTTTTTATACCCCACTTTTCTCTACCTTTAAGGAGTCTTAAAGAGGCTTACGATCACCTTCCCTTCCCCTCCCTACAACTGACACCTTGTGAGATAGGTGGGGCTGAGAGAGTTCGGCGAGAACTGTGACTGGCCCAAGGTCACCCAGCAGGCTTCATGTGGAGGAATGGGGAATCAAACCCGGTTCTCCAGATTAGAGTCCTCCGTTCTTAACTACTGCGCCACGCTAGCTCTATGTATTTATTCAGTGTACTTTGAATTGTTGTTACCTGCCCCAAGCTCTGCCCTGCAGGGGGAGGCAGGCTATAAATATAAGTGTAAACCAACAAACCAATTAATGATTCACCAAAAGTGGAAACCTATCATAATGATCCTCTTTAGTGGGAACATCTGCTAACTCTTCCGATTGGAAAACACCCTTGTCAGCTAGATTAACTGCTTAATTATTCTCAACTCCCACTGTTCCACTACTGTTCTGACCTGTTGCAACTTTAAAAAGTGGACAGCAATGTGCTAGAAGATTTTTGGAAATTATAAATTGTTATTTTTAGCCAGCGGATTCAGTATATTAAAATGATTAAAGTGCAATTCCCTATTCATCGCCATGTAGGCAAAAATATCATACATGATAGACCCCCTATGATTAGATATATTTCAAGGGCTCACTGGCATGCTTTTTATGAACCATCAAGTTTCCCAGATCCTCTCAGGGAAATCCATCAGTTGCTTCTTTGTATTCCCAGAACATCCTGTTGACACCTGAGGAGGTGCTCAAAGCCAGGCAGATAATTACCTGCAGTAATCTAATTAACTTGAAGAGCTTAATTATCAGTTCACAGCAGACTAGGAGTTAGATCATGAGGGGCTTGTTGGACTTCTTTTTGCAGCGAAACAAGTGCCTTCTTAGAGCGGAAACAAGAACACTTGGCTGGGAAGATGGCACAGAAATATTAAACGGCTCAACTTTTAAAAATGTATGAATTCAGGGTGCCTCAGTAGGAGGGATTGCAGGTGACCATTTATTTTGTGAAACTTTCCCACAATGTGCATGTAGCAATACAGGAAGCTATCCATCTATAGCATCTGGCCGGGTGTTGAGGAATGTATTACTAAGCCCTAGAAAAGGTGGGAAAACAAAATTAGCCTTCCTGTGTGGCAAGATACTACAGACAGCATCCTGGAAAGCCAAGTATACCGCCTGGAGGTTAGTGGCCACAGGTTAAATGGCGCCATCCTAGACACACAAAAACAGAAAATGGGAGAGAGGTCCCAATACAAAAGCAAGCAAGCACGAAACTACAAAGTTAAGACCTCTACAAGGTATAAACAAAATTGACCATCTTACACATAGTTATCTCTGTTCACATTGAAACAATGGCAAATGCTTTTGGTTAATTCTTAGTCAAGATTTACGTGGTAATAAATGAATCAATTCTTTTGCCTCAAATTAGGAAGGTTTAAAACAAACTGAAGAATACTTTTGCCCTTTCACACATCCTGAATAAGGCACTTTCAATCCACTTTCAATGCACTTTAACAATAGTTTGCAAGTGGATTTTGCCATTTCACATAGTAAAATCCATCTTCGAAGTGCATTAAAAGTGGATTGAAAGTAGGGTTGCCAAGTGCCAGGTGGTGGCGGGCAAACCCCCGCCAATCCACCTGGCTGCCTGCCAACCAACTGAGGGTCGGCGGGCAACACGTGCGCGCCAGCCAGCGGCGACACGACACGTCCGGTTGTAAACCGGAAGTGCCACATCACAAGGGGCTGTTTACCACTCAAACTCACTGTTTGAGTGGTAAAGGGCCCGTTGCGATGCAGCACCTCCAAGTGTAAATTCATCGCAAGGGGCCTTTTACCGCTCAAACTGGGAGTTTGAGTGGTAAAGGGCTCATTGTGATGTGTTTTACACCCAGACGTGCTGCATCGCAACGGGCCATTTACCACTCAAACAGCCCATTCCTGAGGGGGGAGGGCTGAGCTGCTGGCTGGAGGCAGCGCAGCCAAATCACCTCCAAAGGAGGATTTGCCCCCCCCCCCATTGAAGCCAAAACTTTGTCCTTACCTGCAAGCCCCATGGAACTGCTCCATAGCATTCTACAGGGCTATGCCACCTAAAAAGGTGGTGTAACTGCAGGTAAAGGCAAAGGGGGCATACCCAGCCTGAAGGGGGGTTAGGAAGCCACCTAAAGGAGGCTCCGCCTCGGAACACCCCAGGAATGCCCCCTGGCACAACGTCGCACGGAGGTGCCCTGTGAGGACGCCGGCTGGAGGCTGCACCAGCGTCCCAGGACTGTGCTGCCACTGCACAGGGAGGCTGGTGTGAGCAGTCCGATGCTGACAGCCATGCTACTCTGGGCGGGGCAAGCGGCCCGGACGCCAGCACAAGCGGCCTGGACACCAGCACAGGCCCTTGCCCACCTCCTTAGTACTTTCGCCCTTCCAGCTCAGGAATGGGCTGTTGGTCAGGAGGGCAAATGTCCGCTGAATTGGGGCCAGAAATTGTTTTTAAAAAAACAAAAGACAAGAACAGGGACTACAGAGATAACATCCCAATCAAACCATGGTCAAAATGATGAGATAATGGTCAAACATGCTCAGCCCATCTTCCCAAAAGCAACACAAAAGCAATTTTACTTGGGCCACATCCTGATTTACCTAGCTCTGGAAAGTAGATTGCACAGTTACATAGTAAAATATGCCCATACAGTGGGTGAAAACTGATGACCAAATGCCAGATACCTGTATGTTTTCACCAAAGGAGCTAATAGCTTTGCAGGGCAGGATAACAGTGCAGGAACATGGAGTAACCCCCGTATGTTGTCCTACAGCTGCTATTTGAAGAGAAAGAACACTGAGAGGGAAGGTGAATAATAATTTTGCAACGAAATGGCAGTAATATATTAATCTCTGGAACAGATGATTTCATTCCTAAGAAACCTCTCTGCATCTTCATAAATGGGGCTTAGTGATTAACCTGTCCCTGGACAAAAACTGTAAAATGTAATTGAATAGTGACAAAGATCTTTGGGGTCTCTTTCTATTATTAAAATAATTAAAATCCTACCTTCTCCCTCCGTATTAAAATTTTGCCAATCAAAAGGATTACTCAGTGTCCATTGTAATGTTCATATAATATAGATCCTGAAAGCTACCCTACATTTTTTGGAAGAGAACGTTTTTTTGGAAATACAACTTATTTCAAAAAATCTAGTCCATAAAAACTCATTAATTTCAAAATAGTGGGTCTTTAAAAACTCATTGATTCCCCAGCCTGCTGCCAAAGTCGGGTTTCAGCAATTGGAATTGGGAGGGTTTTTAAAATTATCGTTTCGAGGTTATCCTGTTGTTGAGAACAAGCAGTTCCAGGTCATGTTATTTGCTCCCTTGCCGACTATCACCAGCCAGATTTTCATTTTGTTTTAGTTTCTGTACAGTGTTCTCCTTTGGATCATTCGCTGCACTCTCCTGCAAAGATTTCTTTAGAAGCTGGCCAAGGAGGTTGCTATTTATAGATGCCATTTTCATATTGCTTGTCATCCTCTTCTGGACTGTCTTCCCAAAATCCAGCCGGACTCCTTGGAAGAGAAAGCCCATGGCTAGTGAAAGAATGTCCAATACCTTCATATCCTATTGATTATATTCTTAGGGTATGCAGTGGCTTTATTGGGAGAAATAGTGATCATCTGCAGGGCAAGCCACACATGCTAATTTCGCTCGTGTCTGAAACCACTTTCATTACTCTGTCTGAAAGTTGACAGGGAAGATCCCTTGGCTGAGGGTTGTTACCCCAGAGAATTTTGTTCCACATACTGAGCCTTTAACTGTTGCTAAAGCAGGGATAATATCTGCTTTTTGCCTGAAAAATAGGCATGGAACATTCTATAAATAATATTTGAGAATTTTATCCAAACTGAGTTGAAAACAAAACTTGTCTGAATCCTTAAAAAAAAACGTGCATACTCTCCAAGTGTTCCCAAACTATCTACAATATGGTTTAATATGGAAAAGGCAAATAACAGAAACCAGAGAAGGGGAGGGGGAATCAACGGAAGAACATCCTTCAAGCTTGTAATCTCTCCAGTCAGAGAAAAAGAATGAGTGAGTCAGGGGACAGACAAAGAGAAATTCTTTTATGGTGCTTTTTTGTGTGTGTGTGCCAAACAGAGCATAGACCTTTTGTGTAGATGAATGGAAAATCAACAACCGCTTTGGAAGAAAGGCCCACTCATTCAATATAATGAAATTCATCAAATGAGCTTCTTTAGCAATATTTTTTTTTCTCCCAACACATAGGAGCTGCATGTCCATGCCTTTGGGGGGGGGTGCTGCACCTAAATAAGTCAACCACATAGGTAGTAATCTGAGTCTTTGCCATGAAATAGGCACCTTCTGAGAGGGTGTGTATGTGTATTAGGGTTGCCAAACTCCAGGTACTAGCTGGAGATCTCCTGCTATTACAACTGATCTCCAGCCAATAGATATCAGATCACCTGGAGAAAATGGCCGCTTTGGCAATTGGAGTTTATAGCTTTGAAGTCCCTCCCCTCCCAAAACCCCACCCTCCTCAGGCTCCGCCCCCCCAAATCTCCTGCCGGTGGCAAAGATGGTCCTGGCAACCCTATTGGTCATATACTTTATATCTCAATGATATGAACATTTACTCTGCCGTGGTGATCCCTGCCTGCTGGACAGATGAAGAAAGGGCCAGTACAGCTGCATAGCTCTGTGCAAACCAGCCTGTGCCTCAGTTGCCTTGAGCTCCTTCTTGGTTACTTCCTAATGACTGTGTGTGTTTGCTGCATTTACTCACTGGCTACAGAGGAATATTCAAAATGGTATCCACATTCCCAGGTTCTGGACATAGAGATCTAAGTACAAGGAGCCATGTGCACTTATACCCCTTTGAATGTGCAGTTCTCAACCTGCTAGCAGCTGTACACATAGGGCTGCCAACCTCCAGGTGGGACCTGGAGAGATCCCACTATCACATTTGATCTCCAGGCAACAGAGATCAGTCCCCCTGGAGAAAATGGCTGCTTTGGAGGGTGGACTCTATGGCATTGTGCCCCACTGAGGTCCCTCCGCTCCCCAAACTTTGCCCTCCCCAGACTCCACACCCAAACTCTCCAGGTATTTCTTCACCCAGAGCTGGCAGCCCTATGTACACACATCAGCTTGCTTCTGTACATCCACACCACCTTCACTTCATTGAAGGGCAATATGTGTTTACACAATGGTAAGACTACAAAACCCATTATGCAGAGTGACCCTTGCAGAAATACACATGCAACGTTAATTCAACGTACACTCATAGAAGTGGCATCCCCAGTGGAAGCTAAGCCTTGAAAATATGGTTCAGAGGTTCACAACCTACCCCCATTTTCACATAATATGCTTCTCCCCAACCCCCATCCCAAATTATCTAATACTGTCAGTTTTCTGTACTACTGGCGCTGTTGTAGAGAGGCTGCCTTTTGAACTCTTCCTCTGACTCCTGTTCTGCCGGAGGGATGGATTTAAAGATCACAAGACACTTTCTGATGAACCAGACTCAAGAGCTCCTTGTGCCTCTGATCAAATACACTTGGCGTTCTCTTCTGCCGATGTTCACACAGGAGAGCCTCCCGCACTCAGAACACCCTTTCCACCCCCCAACCCCTGCTGCTCTTACACTGACATCATTTGTAGGACATAGGTTATGTGGCCTTCATAGGTGGGAGGCCCTTGTAGATTTCCTGGTGGGAGGCTTTTGTGCGCGTATGCAGTCAATTATCCTAGGGATATTACCTTCTAAACTGTAGCCTCTGGTTTGTTTATGTGATCAAGGGATGACTTGGAATTTTGATGTGGCTGAAAAAAGGTTGAAAATTCCCAACAAGTTCTGGAGATCCTGATTCATTTCCCTTTCATTCTGAAATAAGTGACAATGAAATGAATAGCCGCTTCTGTGTCTGTGCACAGGGGCAGATTGGCTAGGAAAAAATCCTGGAGGGCTATTGCCCTGGAGGGCTGCTTGTCTCAGAGCCCCACCCCTGTAAAGGAGCAGGTGGAGAGAAATGCTTAGGGGCTGACTTCACCTTATTGATCTGGGCACAGTGGTTAGAACTGCCAACCTCCAGGGATTACAACTGTGAGGGACTGTGGCTCAGTGGTAGAGCATCTGCTTAGCATGCAGAAGGTCCCACATTCAATCCCCGGCATCTCCAGTTAAAGGGACTAGGCAAGGAAGTGATGTGAAAGACCTCTGTCTGAGACCCTGGAGAGCCACTGCCGGTCTGAGTAGACAATACTGACTTTGATGGACCCAGGGTCTGATTCAGTATAAGGCAGCTTCATGTGTTCATATGATCCAGGCAACAGAGATCAGTCCACCTGGTGAAAATGGCTGCTTTGGAAGGTTCACTCTATGGCATTATATCCCATTGAAGTCCCTCCCCTCCCCAAACCCTGCCCTCCACAGGTTCCACCCCCATCATCTCCAGGTATTTTACAACCTGGAGCTGGCAACCTTAACAGTGGGGCCAGCAAGGAGAAGCACAACGGCACCTCCTTTCCCTCTCTCCTTTCCCCATCCCTCCATCAGGAGAGGGGATATAGAGGGGCCTTTTTCGATAGCTGTTTTGGCCTCCCAGTACATTCCTTTCTGTGCACCAGTGCAAGTGATAGGCCTGAGAAAGTTATTCAGCCCAAGAGAACTACCCAATAGTTAGGTGGAGCCAGGAGTTCTCTTGGAATTACAACTTGTCTCCAGATGCTAGAGATAGGGTTGCCAAGTGCCAGGTGGTGGCGGGCAAACCCCCGCCAATCCACCTGGCTGCCCGCCAACCAACTGAGGGTCAGCGGGCAACGCATGCACGCACGCCTACCCAAGGTGCCACGACACTTCTGGTTGTATCGCAAACTCCCAGTCTGAGTGGTAAAGGGCCCGTTGCGATGCAGCACTTCCAGGTGTAGACGTGATGCATTTTACACCCAGTAGTGCCGCATTGCAACGGGCCATTTACCACTCAAACTCCTAGTTTGCGTGGTAAAGGAAGGCCCCGTTGCGATGCAGCACTTCTGGGTGTAAACCGGAAGGGTTGCAATCGCGTTGGTGCGGGCATGCGTGGGCGCGATCTCGCAACCACCAGGAAAACCTGCCAGAGCAGAGGAGGGACCTGGTAAGCCTAGCTAGAGATCTATTCCCCTGGAAAAAATAGCTGTTCTGGAGGGTAGGTTGTATGGCATCATATCCCTGCTGAAAGCCCTCCTTCCCCATCCCCCTCCTTTTCCAGGCACCCCACCGAAATATCAAGGGATTTCCCAAGCAGAGTTGGCAACCCTACCATTAGCTGAAAATGAAAGTGCCATTAAACAAATAAAGAAAGGATATTTCTCCTCTGTGTGTGTGTGTGTTCTCATGCCTTGGGCAGTAGCTTTCCAGCACTGAAACAGTTTCCCTTGGCCAAAACCTTATCCTAAAGGTCACTAAACCCAATGCTTATGTAGGGAAGAATAAGGCCAACTTGATCATGGTTGTGTTGGATACCAAAACCTTCTCCAGCCTGGTGTTATCTTTCCATGTACACTCCTGGCACTGTTACCACTTCTGACATAGCATGAGTAAGTCATTGTCCTTTTCTTACCGCTTGGGGTAATGTTGAAATATTTACTGGGAGTTGTGAATCTGGAAAAACTGTAACATCTGGAGTGGAGTTCAGTTCTTAAGAGAAGCTTGATGTCTTGTGAACAATCCAAGAGAGTCAAAAGTTATATAATTGAAACAGTCATACAATTCATTGTCCTGGTAAACAGGTATTACAATTTGATGAAAACTAGCCCAAATAGGCAAGGAAGGTTAGTGAGCTGAGAAAAGGAGGTGTCTTAACAGCTATCCTATGCAAAGTTATTCCAGACTAAACCAAATTATTTCAGTGGGTTTGGACTGGGTTAACACTGTATAGGACTGCCCTGCAAAGCACTCCTGTTACGGTCAAACAAGAAGGGTTTTCTGGTCATCTTCAGGGGAGTTCATAGGGAACAATCTTGTCTCTCCATAAAATGGTCTCTAGATGCCAAGGTACATTTTTCATTCAGGAGCCTGAGAGGCTTATCGCACCCAGTTTGGGAAACGTCTCTCAAACCCTTTAAAAACGTTACATTCTTTCCCCCACGCACCACAGACCTCCCGTTTCAGCTTGGAAATGCTTTGGAAGCGCCAGACATCTGTTTTTTCCAAAAACGCCTATACAACGATGTATTTCCTTATGTCGTTTCAAAACCGGCAAGCCAAGGGGTGCATTCAATTACAAACGCTATTCTGTTCTCCTCCCCTCTTTTCGCAGAGCACAAAGTTTCTCCCTGCCTGTTTTTTATCTTTCTCCCGCTCGTCCCAGCGATAAAATGCAACATCGTTGCACCAACGCCTGCAAAGACGGCAGCTCTGTGATCAGCTCTGTGCAAGGAACGGCTCATTTTGGTTTATTTGGGGGGGGGATGCCTGCATTGGTTGTGATTAGGGTTTCCCTGCCGTAGGGGGGAATGTGAGCCCTTTGCCCTATCGTCCGGATGCACTGACGATACCGCGCAGGCGCACTGACATGGCGAGGGGGGGTGGAGGGGAACCCAAGCGACATCACGATTAGGTGGTGCTCCTCCATGCCCCCTTATCTCTTGGGAGCGCTGTTTCATTGGAGGTGCGCTCAGAAGGCTAACGTTTCATAGACGTCTCAGAGACGTTAAAACGGGCAGAAGTGCGGGGGGGGGGAATAGCAAATCGCCTCGAGCACCATCGCTCTTTAGGTGTTTTCCACACGTTTCCCAGACATGGTGCGATAATGCCCAGACAGACTTAAAACCAACAGGTAAGTGTTGCTACTTTCCTAGGAGCTAGTGTCTCATTTTGTTGTTCTGGTGCGAGGTACTAAAGTCACTTGATAAGGATTAAGACTTTGCTAAATAATTAATTAGCATTTCAAAAATATGCCTTAATTGCCTCATTTCTGGATGATGGAGCACCTGGAGAAATGATCTCCATGGAGAATGCAATTAAATCCTGCTGCTTTGAGAGGCTTTACGTAGGGTGATTAACATGGTGTTGGCCTTGGACTGGGTTAATGGGTATTTAATATCTTGGGCTTTGTCTAACCCTAGAGTCAGAAGTACATTGTAGCTGAGTAAAGCTCATTTTGCAGCCTGCCATATGGAGAGTAAAATAGTAACAGATCTCTCTCAAATTCACAGACTCACAGGGATGAAAGGGACCAACAGGCTATCAGTCCTCTGTTCAAATTTAGGGCCAGTCACTTGTCCTGACGCCAGTCAATCTACTGTACTGAATTCTTGGTAGGTTTCTTGTTCTTTTTCTCTGTCCGTTTTTTCCCCTCAATGCTTGTGAGACAGTTCTAAAGCATCACACAGATCTGATGGTCAGACACCCTCTAAGCAGAATTGCTGCCTTTTCCCCCTGGGAAGATTCCCTTAGCTTTAACAGCTGCCTGTCAGAAATTCACCAGGGAAAAGGCCTTTCCCAGCGTGGAGCTACAGTGCTAGAAAGGGCCTGTTATATAGGCAAATAATTAAAAGCAGAGGCCATGTTGAGGGAAGGAAAACACATGCTTTACAAACACTATGGGATTGGTTACCAAACCACATTGTATCTGCAGGAGAAGACAGCCATTTTAAATTCAGGTTCTAATCCTACTTATCTTGGTCCAAACTGAGCAATCGAGACAATACCTGCTTTCTGGTTCTTCCTGAAAGAAATAGCCTTTTCCATAAGCACTACAGAAAAGAAAACCTTTCCTTTTTTTTTTTTTTTTAAGCTCCCATGATCCAAAAATATTGAGCGGTAAATGGGGAGCCTTTATTTCTTTAAGGAAAATATGATGGAGATACTTAGCCACCGCCGGTGTTGTTCTTGGATCTCTAGGTAAAGGTAAAGGTCCCCTGTGCAAGCGCCGGGTCATTCCTGACCCATGGGGTGACGTCACATCCCCACATTTACTAGGCAGACTGTGTTTACAGGGTGGTTTGCCAGTGCCTTCCCCAGTCATCTTCCCTTTATCCCCAGCAAGCTGGGTACTCATTTTACCCACCTCGGAAGGATGGAAGGCTGAGTCAACCTTGAGCCGGCTACCTGAAACCAACTTCCGTTGTGATCGAACTCAGGTCGTGAGCAGAGTTTGGACTGCAGTACTGCAGCTTACCACTCTGCACCACGGGGCTCCTTCTTGGATCTCTATCCATCCAAAAAGGAGACTATTTAATCTTTTGTTACGGTGGCAGGTAATTTGATTAAAATAGGGGTAATCCATTGACCGTGATAAGAATTGTATTGGGGACATTCCAACATCATATGAAATAGTGTGTCAACTCTCTTCAGATCACATGGACAAAGTCCATCTGAATAAGGTAAGTTATCGTATCTTCCATTTAATACTGCAGAAGGAGCGGCATTCAGAAAACAAAACATTCAGCCTTTCCTCCTGAGGATTTAGCTCCCCACATACACACACACACTAAAAGAGGTGGTCAGCTGTTCAAACCATGAAATGTAACTGCAAAAATGTAAAACATAGGGTAGTAAGACATAGGTAGGATCCTCTTTTAGAACGAATTTAAACACTGCTTTGAGGCAAAAGCAACGCAAATTTTCCCCAATTCCATGGATAGCTCTTAATTTTGGGTCTCGGTCCCCACGCCCATTTTGGCTTCTCCCTCCCACCTGTCTGTCCCTCCCTTCCAACCCCTTCCCTCAAAGCAAAGCCCAAAACAGGGAGTTAAACTTTCATGAAATGTGTAGGAAGACACTCAAGAAGGCTGCAAAGGTTGGAGGAATACCCAGCAAAAGCACACGCAGTCCCTTTAAGAGCTGACCCGCCCCCTCCAAGTAAATTGCAACAAGGCTGCATTTTCAGGGGAGGGACTCAGAAGCTCCGTGATTCACTGGGGATGCCTAATTAATCACAAGGTACTCCTGGAATTTGGGTGGGGGGGAGCCCTCATGCATATGATGTTTGAGAATTCGGAGCAGAAAACTGTGCAGCAAACCAAACGCAAATTTCCCCTGCATAAATGACCTCTATCTTGGGAACACAGAACATTCCAATGACAATTTCAGCATCTTTGCTGCTAATGCCCTGACAAATATCTTTATGTTGCATGCTTTTAGAACCCCAAGGCTGGGGGGGTCACCTTTTGTACCAAACTTGTCATGGCACCTGGTGTCTACAATATTTCCTTATTCTCAGATATTTATACATCATCCCAGCAGGATCATCTGAATATTTTACTGAAACATTTTTAGCATCTCATGAGTAATTTGACTGGAGGCAAAAGGAAATTCTGAATGGATTTATTTAGCCTCAGTTGGCACAGAAATGCTGTTACCAATGCAGCGGTGGTACCACTTTATGATAAAGTATATTTAAAAAAAAAAAAAAGGATTAACACAGTCTTCTGTGCAAAAGGCCTGGAATCTGCATCTCCCTCTAACTCAAAGCTTCTGGGCACAACTGCTCTACCAGAATTTTCCCCCCTAAAAAAATGCTTGTACCATAGGGAACATCTGATCTAATTCAGAAGTGCTTTCAGCAAATGAAAATAACCACTACAGAGACCTCATTAATGCCTGCCATGAATGTTTTCGTGATCAGTTGTCTCAGCGGAAGGCAGCAGAGGTTCCAGGTCAGGAATTCTAGAAGCCAGACTTGAGGGCGTACCTCTCCACGCTACCACGTCAACTTACCCCAGAAGGGAGCCAGCTGGTGCTGTCTTCTGCTGCTTTTTGCTGCCACTAGAGCAGCGAGAAGGAACTGCAGGCTGTTCACTGAAGCTTCCAGGATTCCTGACCAGGATCACTCTATAGTTTGTCCTGTCTCTTCAGTATGAACTTATCTTCCCATCAGAAGTTAAGTAGTCTGTCCCATGAGCTGCCTTCTGGTTCAAATCTAAGAGCAGACATCTTCCTTGATGCTAGCTGAAAAGAGAACTGTTTTGTGTTGGCCTTGCTTAATGATTAAGAGTGCAATCCTGAAGGGAGGGGGGGTAGATCCGCAGAGGCCATGAGCTGGACTGCCTCTGCAGAGGCTTCCCAGCTGCCATGGAGGCCCCCCAAAAAAACTTTTTAAAAATCAAAATAAAGAAAAAGAGGGGAAAGGCCCCAATGAAAAAAGTGAGGCTGCACCACCAAAAAAGGTGGCTCAGCCCCACCACTACTCAAGGGTGCGTTCCCAGGGCGAAAGGGCTGTGGAAGGTGCCTAAAGGCAAATAACCTAAATGGAAAGTGTCTGGATTCAGAAGGTAAAAATAAATGAAAACAGTCATGACTTTCAATGTGTTTGGAGTGGGCTTGATTGATAACTAAAGCCAAAAAATAGAGTTCGATTGTATTTGGAAGCAAATACATCTTTCATCAACCCATTAATTTTCTCTCCCAGAGAAATCTGTTATATTATGTGCCTTGGTTGACATTAAAGAAATTTGACTCCTGTGTGGGGGGAATCATCATCCAAGGAACAGTTTGAGAACTTGGTGGGAGGAGCAGGAGATTTACACAACTTTATACAATGATCTGCAAGATTTGTGGACTGTACTTCATTACTTGGAATGATGTTTGAGGACAATCTCACAACACTGGGTTATTTTCTGACTTCTTGAAAGTACCAGCAGAACATTTGTACTGCTTTATTGGTCTCTCGAGGTCTTTACACAGTTATCAGCAATGCTTAAAATGTTTACTGAAGATAATGTCAGAAGAACAGAATGCTCATTGGAGTCTTGCTGATTGTTATAAAGCATACTTTGTAAGTCCTAGGGTATGGAATGAATGAATCTGTGCAACAAAGAGTTGGATTTTGTTTGCATCTCAATTGTTCTAATTAAAATGATCAGTCAAGATAGAACATCAGTGGGGAAATAGTAGATTTGATAGACTGATTCATATATCTTCAGGTGGGTTATGAGACAGGCAGCCCATTCCTGAAGGGAGGGGCAGATAGGCAGCAGCCGGGAGTGGCACAACCCTGCTGCCTCCTCAGAGGCTTCCAGGCCACCAAACAGAAATTAAACAATTAAAAAAATTAAAAAGAGGAAAATCTCCCATTGAAATCAACGAAGCTACGCCACCCAAAAAGGTGGCGTAGTCACACCGCTGCAAGAAGGGGTGTTACCGAGGCAGAAGGGGTTAGAAAGATGCCTAAATGCAGCTCCACCCCCAGGAAACCTCCCCCATGCTTGTGTGGGCTTTTCCTGCTGGCATGGCTGTGCTGGCAGCAGGGGCGGGTGCAGCTACGCGGCTCCCTGACGCCACCGTGTTTGCGCCCAGGACAGCGTAAGTGCCCCTTATCCTGGGTGAAAGGGGCACAAACCCCGGTGCGGGGTCACATCAGCTCCTAAAGAGCTTTTCCCCCCCCTTCAGGATTGCAGTCTTCAGAGGAGCATGCCTATTATATTAGGTGCTTTGGAACACAGGCAGGATGGTGCTGCTGCAGTCAACTTGTTTGTGGGCTTCCTAGAGACACCTGGTTGGCCACTGTGTGAACAGACTGCTGGACTTGCTAGGCCTTGGTCTGATCCAGCATGGCCTTTCTTATGTTCTTATGTTCTTAATGTTCAATTGTATGGTACTAAAAGTTACATTACTGGTTCGGCCTCTTTGTTCAATGCCCAAAGTCTCTCATATTGCTTGAATTATGAGTTTTTGTACCTTAGGAGTGATTGCCACGAACTTTCTCTGGCTGGTAATACATTTAATTAGAACATAAGCTCAAAGAGAATATTTATTTTAAGATCAAAAGGCATGGAAACAAAATCACAGCATTCCAAAGGGCAACCAAAAAGTAGGTAGCTACTTTTATGTAAAATATTTTATAGTCCTTTTTTTTTTTGCCAAAAACAGGACCCAAAGCAGTGTGCAAAAGCTTTAAAATTAAAGATCACAGATCATAATGATGAAATGCGTTCCCTGTTTTAGAACCTGCAGCCATAAACAACTTTACTGTGGACTAAGTCTTATTCAATGAGTGGGACATTGGAAACATGTAGGGGAATGGACTGCTACAGTGCCATTTTAAGCAGAGATTTACCCTTCTAAATCCACTGAAGTCAATGGGTTTGGAAGTGTGTAATCCTGTTTAGGATTGCTCTATTATTCTGTGGAATTACCCTGTCATAATGATTCCTAAATAGTCAGGGGATTTTGGAAACTTTGTACATTAGTCTCCAGACTGCTCCCACTGTATGTTGGAAGTAAGGAAAAGAAAACTAATTAAAGATGCAGGTAGCATGTACAGTGCTTGTAAGTTTGCCACCATGGGGCAAATAGCTGCTCTACAGAGGCATTTCAGTCAGACAAGTGGCATAGGGGGAAAGTCCCAGTCTGAATTAATTCACCAGTTACTACTTACCAAGAAAAAATCTGCTTGAGATCTCCAGATATGGACCTCCCAGACCCTTATGTAGCTTGGCTCTATGGGTTAGTGGGTAGAACCAACAGGTTCTACACAGCATTGGTCAGGCCATACCTGGAGTATTGTGTGTAGTTCTGGAGGCCCCACTTCAAAAAGGATGTGGACAGAATGGAGCCGATGCAGAGGAGAGCGACAAGGATTGTCAGGGGCCTGGAGGCCAAACCTTTCGAGGAAAGGCTGAGGGAAGGTTTCATCTGGAGAAGAGGAGGTTGAGGGGGGACACGATTGCTCTCTTTAGGTATCTGAAGGGCAGTCACTTAGAGGAGGGCAGGGAGCTGTTCCTGTTGGCAGCAGAGGATAGGACTCACAATAATGAGTTTAAATTGCAGGTGGAAAGGTACCAACTGGATATTAGGAAAAAGTTTTTTACAGTAAGACAGTGGAATCCGCTACCTAGGGAGGTGGTGAGCTCCCCTCACTGGCCGTCTTTAAACAGAGGCTGGACAATCACTTGTCAGGGCTGCTCTAGGCTGATCCAGCATTGAGCAGGGGGCTGGACTAGATGGCCTGTATGGCCCCTTCCAACTCTATGATTCTAGATCAAATGTTGGCAAGAAGTGAACTGACGTTTTGGTAATCCCTTCTCTCGGCATTGTTTATGAGGGGAAAGAGATGCATAACCTGCTCTGTTTTGCCATGAACACAGCCGCCAGGAGTTATTACCACAAAGCCTGTGGTTAGGAAGTCTGTATGTTTTGTCTCTCTCGGTCTCTTTCTTTCAGTTCCATCTTGTACAGACATACAAACCCAGAGTCTAGTGGCACCTTAGAGATGAACAATGTTTAGCCCAGCATAAGCTTTCATGAATTGGCATATAAAAACCAACTCTTCTTCCTCTTCTTCTAATTACAGTGAATGGAACTCTCCATTGGGGTGGGGGAAAGTATTTACTAAACTCCATAACCTTCTCAAGTGTAGCTCTCCCTCATCCCGGCTGTGGGCTTCTAGCTCTGGCTTGGGATGTGCTGAGGAGGGCATTAGGGGACCGCCATTCTCTTCTTCCCCATACCCATGCCTTGAGAGGGCAAACAGCCTCTCCTGCCTCGTCAGGGCAAGGTCACACAGGAGAATCCCACTGTGCACCCCTCAGGCTGCAGAGGAGAGCATGGGTAGTAGTAGCAGTAGGAGAAGAAGAAGGAAAAGGAGGAGGAGGAGGAGAGTTGGTTTTTATATGCCGACTTTCTCTACCACTTAAGGGAGAATCAAACCAGCTTACCATCACCTTCCCTTGCCCTCCCCACAACTTTACTGTGGACTAAGTCTTATTCAATGACATTGGAAACTGTATGCGATTGGAGCCCTGTGAGGTAGGTGGGGCTGAGAGAGTTTGGAGAAAACTGTGACTATCCCAAGATCACCCAGCAGGCTTTGTGTGTAGGAGTGGGGAATAGGGTTGCCAGGTGCCTCTTCGCCACCAGCGGGAGGCTTCTGGGGGTGGAGCCTGAGGAGGACGGGGTTTGGAGAGGGGAGGGACTTCAATGCCATAGAGACCAATTGCCAAAGCAGCCATTTTCTCCAGGTGAACTGATCTCTATCAGCTGGAGAGCGACTGTAATAGCAGATCTCCAACTAGTTCCTGGAGGTTGGTAACCCAAGTGGGGAACCCAACCTGGTTCACCAGGTTAGCGTCCGCCGCTCATGTGGAGAAGTGGGGAATCAGACCCATTTCTCCAGATTAGAGTCCGCCGCTCACGTGGACGAGTGGGGGATCAGACCCCGTTCTCCAGATTAGCGTCTGCCGCTCACGTGCAGAAGTGGGGCATCAGACCCAGTTCTCCAGATTAGAGTCCGCTGCTCACGTGCAGAAGTGGGACATCAGACCCAGTTCTCCAGATTAGAGTCCGCTGCTCACGTGCAGAAGTGGGGCATCAGACCCAGTTCTCCAGATTAGAGTCCGCTGCTCGCGTGCAGAAGTGGGGAATCAGACCCAGTTCTCCAGATTAGAGTCCGCTGCTCGCGTGCAGAAGTGGGGAATCAGACCCAGTTCTCCAGATTAGAGTCTGCCACGTATGTGGAGAAGTGGGGAATCAGACCCATTTCTCCAGATTAGAGTCCGCCGCTCATGTGCAGAAGTGGGGAATCAGACCCATTTCTCCAGATTAGTCCGCCGCTCATGTGCAGAAGTGGGGAATCAGACCCCATTCTCCAGATTAGAGTCCGCCGCTCATGTGCAGCAGTGGGGCATCAGACCCATTTCTCCAGATTAGAGTCCGCCGCTCGCGTGCAGAAGTGGGGCATCAGACCCATTTCTCCAGATTAGAGTCCGCCGCTTCTTACACCCGCTCCTAAGCACTACACCAGGCTGGCTCAGCGCCGCAGGTGGCAATCGAACAGCCGACTGGGCTCCCCGGCGAGAGCAGCGGCGGCGCCTGGGCGCGCTGCTGGAGGCGGCGGCGGCGGCGTGGCTGTGGGCGGGCGGGCGCGCGCGTACGCGGGGTCGCGCCGGGCTGGCGGGGCGTCCATAAGACGCGGCGTCTGAAGCGGGAGCCGCGCAGAGGCGAGATGGGAGCCGCGCGAGAGATGTGCAGCTAACCCGGCTGCATTTGCTCAGCCGGCCAAGGAAGGTCGCAGGAGGCGGATCAGGTAACCGGGCGGCCCCCGAAGCGCGCTCCGCCTCGCCGCTCCGGGGTTTCTCTCTGTTTTAATCCATTTCTGCAAGCGGAGTCTGCGGGGGAAAGGCGGAAAGTGAGGGGGGGGTTCTCGTCTTTGCCAGCTCGCGTGGACTGCGTGGAAGAACTCCCCCCGAGCAGTTTTGCTGGAGGGGGGGGATCAATAATCTGAATCGGTAGTTGCTTTCGGAGGATGCCTGTGGCCATTTATGCACGGGAGGTTTTGCCTTGGATTTGCTGCTCCGTGGAGGCACGTTTTCCCCACCCGAATTCTCAGAGCTGCAAAATCAGCCCCCGTGCAGAGTTCTCAGAATTCAGATGGGGGAAAACGTGCATCGAGAGAGTGGCAAATCCAAGGCAAAACCTCCTGTCCGTTAATGGCCAACAACAAGCCCCCCATGCAGAGTTCTGAGAATTCAGAGGGGGGAAATGTGCATCTACAAAGCGGCAAATCCGAGGCAAAACTTCCCCTGCATAAATGGCCTGTGGCCATTTACGCACGGGAGGTTTTGCCTTGGATTTTCCGCTCTCTGGATGCACATTTCCCCCATCCGCATTCTCAGACCTCTGCATGGGGGGCTTATTGTGGAGTTTTGAGAATTTGGATGGGGAAAATGTGCATCCAGAGAGCGGCCAATCCAAGGCAAAACCGCCCGTGCGTAAATGGCCACTGTGGGTGTTTACAACTCGTTTACAACTCGTTTACAACTCGTTCCCCGATCGCCCTTCTTCGCCTCCAAAGGACAGGCTGGTTTGGAAGGAAGGCGGCGAATTACCCTTAGGGGCTGTTGGAGCGCGGGGATCGCCGCGGCCAGGGAAAGGAGACCGAAAGGGGTTCAAAGAGAGGGCTTCGGGGAGCGTTTGGGGAGTGGGGGGAGAGTTGCCTTTTCGCGTGACCTTTGAACGAAGCGGACGTTTGGATCGGGCAGGAAAAAGGGCGTGTTGCGTCCAAGATGTTTTTTTTTTTTTTTCCCTTTCCCCCCAAATGGAAATGAAGGGTGGAGAGGAGAGGAACGCCGGAGCAGAGCGCCTCCTGGGAAGAGTTCGGGCGAAAACGCACGGGAGGTTTCGCCTTGGGTTGGCCACTCTCTAAATGCGCATTTCTCCGAGCCAAATTCTCCAGAACTCAACAACAAGCCCCCGTGCAGAGTTTTGAGAATTGGGATGGGGGAAATGGGCCTCTAGAGAGCGGCCAACCCAAGGCAAGACCTCCCGTGCGTTTTCGCCCTTCCTTCGCCAGCGGCTGGGGTTCAGCACCTCGGAGAGCGCCCTGGCAGGACCAGCGGGGAAGCTGGGCAGGGCAGGTGCTAGCGGACGCCCCTTGCTCTCCCCCCCCCCGCCCCACACACACACACACACACCCTCCCCGCAACAAAACGAATCCAATGTCTGAGAGCCAACGTGGT
This sequence comes from Euleptes europaea, assembly GCF_029931775.1. Taxonomy (NCBI): domain Eukaryota; kingdom Metazoa; phylum Chordata; class Lepidosauria; order Squamata; family Sphaerodactylidae; genus Euleptes; species Euleptes europaea. The sequence continues at coordinate 70,319,548 of NC_079319.1, read as the reverse complement.
GTAGTGGTTAAGAGCGGTGGTTTGGAGCAGCGGGCTCTCCTCTGGAGAACCGGGTTTGATTCCCCGCTCCTCCGCGTGAGTGGCGGAGGCTAATCTGATGAACTGGGTTTGTTTCCCCGCTCCTACACAGGAAGCCAGCTGGGTGACCTTGGGCAAGTCGCAGCTCTGTTAGAGCTCTCTTACCCCACCTACCTCACAGGGTGTCTGTTGTGGGGAGGGGAAGGGAACGTGATTGGAAGCCGGTTTGAGTCTCCCTTCAGTGGTAGAGAAAGTCAGCATATAAAAACCAGCTCTTCTTCTTCTAATCTCGTTTTGCCTTTCTTCCTCCTTCCCCAACCATCCTCAAAGGAAATAATTCATCACCCCCTGTCTCCTAAACATGCAGCATTACTCCTTCCCCCACTCTTTTTTTCACCTTGGGCCATTTCTGCATGGGAGGTTTTGCCTTGGATTGGCGGCTCTCTAGATGTCCATTTTCCCCATCTGAATTCTCAGAACTCAAAAAAAAGCCCCCCGTGCAGAGTTCTGAGAATTCGGATGGGGGGAAAGTGCATCTTCAGAGGAGCAAATCCAAGGCAACACCTCTCATGCAGAAATGGCCCTCAGCAGGAAAATGTTGTCTTCAGTCATTAAAAGCTGCCTGTCGTCTGATCAAAGCTGAGCTTTGCTCCCCAGTCTCTCTAAAATCAAGGCTTTTGCTAACATTTTAATGGGCATCGTTTTAATGCCATGTCAAGGATATAGAGGTTTCTGCTCATTTACTTTTTTTTTAAACCAACTTTTAAAGGAGATCAGTGAAACAGAAGAGAAGGGCATATGAAGTCTAATGTGTTCTTTTCCCCTTTGGCTTGTAAACTAATAAACAAATATGTGTTGCCACTTGATGTCAAGTTATTTCACACACTCACATGAGCAGGAGACTTCTAAGCATATTTAAATTGTGGAACTCCCTGCCCCAGGATGTGGTGATGGCTGCCAACTTGGTAGGCTTTAAGAGGGGAGTGGACATGTTCATGGAGGAGAGGGCTATCCATGGCTACTAGTCAAAATGGATACTAGTCATGATGCATACCTATTCTCTCCAGTATCAGAGGAGCATGCCTATTATATTAGGTGCTTTGGAACACAGGCAGGGTAATGCTGCTGCAGTTGTCTTGTTTGTGGGCTTCCTAGAGGCACCTGGTTGGCTGCTGTGTGAACAGACTGCTGGACTTGATGGACCTTGGTCTGATCCAGCATGGCCTTTCTTATGTTCTTATGTTAAGCCTATAGCTTTCATTCAGGTGGATGTGTGGACAGTGCATATCTGTCTGCTTCATTCACAGTAATGGGTTAATTAGGCCTTATCTAGGTGATCAGGGAAATGAATGTATTGTGTGTGTGTGTTAAGTGGCGTCAAGTCGCTTCCGACTCATGGCGATCCTATGAATGAAAGTCCTCCAAAATGAATGTTTTACAGAAGATCAAAGGACATGTTGCCATTATGGCTCCATTGCACTTTTCCACTGAATACCATATGATATACTGACACTAGGAAAACGGATAGTCTCTGCTAGGATGACTGTGAATCCTGAGTAAAAAAGGGAGTGCAAGCATTCATCACAGGTACATATTGGTGTGTGATATCACAGGTGACATTTATCACATTTACCCACATTTTCTCCTGTCATACTCAAGGCTACAAAAGATTCCCAGGAATAATTCTCATGCAGAAATTGACCAGTCCCAGATCTGCTTTGCTATGGCAAAGGAACTGCAGTATCTGCCCTTTCATCATACCTTTTTGGTTAGGTGTTACTGGTTTATTATTTAAATGCTCCCTCTACTATTATACAAAAGTATAGGAGTACTCGTATGACCATTGCTTGGGAGCTAATATCCCAATTTAATAGCTAATATCCCAATTCAATAGCTAATAACAAGGCTAATATCCTCTCTGAAACCACAATAATGCTCTACCATTTTGGAAACTCTTTTCTTTTAAATATTTCCTTTTTTCATGTGTTGTGCTCCATTCTCCATGGATAAAGGAGAGTGGCCCATAATTGTTTCATTTTAAAAAATGGGAGAAATACTCCCTTTTGTTCGCCTGTAAAAATAAGTGTTTGCTAATAACTTTCTGAAGAAATGCTTGAGAGCAATATTTTAACAATTTTATTACGACATCTTCCCTAGACAGGATGTACATTTGATCAGAATATATATTTTACATGTCTGGTTTTGACAAGCTGTGAACTTTTGACCTTTGCATATTTGCAGAAACTTTGAAAAAAAACAGGCTGATCTACCAGCTCCAGTTCTGACCCTTTTTCCCATTCTGCGGGAATGAAATGACTGCAGTCAGCAACTTTCTATTTCGAAAACAGGTTTTGCATCACCAGGAGGTCTCGAATCCCATTAAAGTCCATGGAAAGATTCCATTTCTTTTTATTTCCATTGTACTTTATGACAGGTCTGCATAATTCTGCTTGATATATATTGACACGTAACAACATTATCGGCATGAAAATTATGGCTATAGCATTTTAATTTGCTTGGGCTGGAAATAATCTTATTGATGAAAGCACAGAACATCTGGTTTAGAAGGGTACAAGCTGGGAACCTGCAAGATTTGTGGGGAGCATAAATCCTATCCCCCCCCAAAAAAAACTGCCTCCCACTACTGCTTTCCCTCTATCAAATTTCCTGCTTTCTCTCTCTTCCCACCCACTTTCTCCCTCTTCTGCCCTGCTGCCATTTTCTTTCTCATGCTTTTCCCCCTTGCCATTGTCTGTTCCCCCTTCCCTTCTTCCCTGCCCTTTGACCAATTGTGGGGAGGCAGACTTGGAGCAGAAACATTGTCGTGGGCACTTCGTGATTCAACTCCTTTTCTGCCACCATCAGACTGCTGATGGGGTTAGGGCATGCTTTCCTCCCGCCCCCCAATCATCAAATGATTCCAGGACAGGATTTTGGCTCCACGTCTGCAACCCCCCTTACCCTGATCAGGGGTGGAAATAGGGTTGCCAGGTCCCTCTTTGCCAGTGGCAGGAGGGTTTTGGGGTGGAGCCTCAGGAGGGTGGGGTTTGCAGAGGGAAGGGACTTCAATGCCATAGAGTCCAATTGTCCAAGCGGCCATGGCAGTAGACGAACTTGACTTATTGTATGATACTGATGGACACCACTCTGGATGTTCTTTTACTGTAGTTCTATGAACCGTGAGAGTTATTATTCATTTTTGTATATAGTTTGAATTGTGTAGGGGGTATTTTGTTTAGTTTCGCACTTTGGTGATATTTTGTAATTTGTGCTTTAATACATTTATATTATTATTGGAATTGTTGAGTCTTAATACTGTTTATTCCTGCAAGTACCTGGAGGTTGGCAACCCTAGGTGGAAAGTTCATCACTACTTACTTTTCCTCCAGCTTTGCTTCTGCTGCTGCCTCTCCCCCAATGGTCCTGCTTCTTTGCCCCCCCCCCAGCACCTTTCTCTCCTTATGCTATGATTTCCTTCCACTATCTCTTTCCCCTCCTGCCCCACACACTCCTCTTTCTGCCATCTGGCTCTCTGTCTCCCTGGCAGCTGCTCCCAAATTGTTTATGGATTGCTAGGCAGCCCAAAAATGGCAGCTGAGATCTCACAATGTAGCATTGCAAGGTCTTGGCTTCCATAGTTTTGTGGGGGATTTTTAAATCCTCCTCCAAAAAAAATCATTTCTAAGATTTTTCTGTAAACCTGGGGGTTGTCCCAAGCTTGTTTTTTAAAAAAAACCTTCTCTGTACTTGGCCCCATTGTGCAGGATTTTGATCAGCACTTTGGAGCCATGGTCAGAAATACACACATAGATTAAAAACATGACAACTCTACTTGTTTGTACTTTCCTGCATTGATTGAGGGTACCGTTATTTCTCTCCAACGAAAAAGGAATCTTGTGGGTCCTTTCTTAAAGACTGGTTTTTATGGTGCAAGCCGTCCACAAAATCTTATACTCTAGTAAAGCTGTTAGTCTTTAAGGTACTACAAGACCTTTCAGTTTGCTGCCTGGTTATTTTTCTCTTGTTTCTCTTTCAGCATAATGTAGTTAGTAAACAATCTCAATTATTGCTTTAAAACCCCGGAAATAAGTCTAAATATTCAATCGGTACTTTTTCCTTTCACATTCTCAACATTTAATATTTCAGTTCACAAATCTGGTCACACCTGCAACTGTATCACTTGTGCGTAATATCGCAGAGCAAAACCACGCAGGGCAGCCTTTACCATGGTAACAGAAGTTGCTATGGGATTACCTAGTATGCAGCTGCACGTTCCAAAGATCTGATTGTACATTCTCTTTCCTTCAAGCTCATTACACAAATCTAGCTGTTCTACTATGAAAAGTTTCAATGGTAGCTGAACAATGCTGCAATACAAGTTAAATCTCACACAACAGAAACAATTTACTGTTTCCCCTTAGGCAATTTTAGGAATTTTCCTTCTATCCAATAATAAGTGAAGCACAAAGAAATAATCTCTCATATGCAGTAATGTCTCTGTACTTCTTATCAGGTGAAAATAAATGCCTAAAAATGCCTTATTTCCCCAATTTTTCATCTGTCAAGTCACTGTCATTCTTCTGCTAAAATTAATAGTTTGTTTATTTATATAGTTGTATGCTTATTTATTTATTTTATACCCCACACCTTTCCCGGCCGGGCTCAGGGTGGCTTGATTAGAGCCAGCGTTGTGTAGTGGTTTGGAGCCGTGGACTCTGATCTGGAGAACTGGGTTTGATTCCCCACTCCTCCACATGAAGCCAGCTGGCTGACCTTGGCCTAATTACATCTCTTAGAGCTCTCTCAGCCCCACCTAACTCACAAGGTTGTCTGTTGTGGGGAGGGGAAGGGAAAGTGATTGTAAGCCGGTTTGATTCTCCCTTAAGTGGTAGAGAAAGTCGGCATGTAAAAACCAACACTACTACTACTACTACTTCATGCAATATAACATTAAAATATATCATTTAAAACCATAACTCCTAATTCTAAAGTTTCAAGATAGCACCCTGTGCTACGTAGCCACCTTGTCTGGTGGACTATCCTCTATCCTCTATAGGTGAGGATGGTCCAAAGATGACATGATGGTAAAACAGGGAGACAACCAGCAAGCAAGAAACCGCAGGCCAAAGTGAAGAATGGTGGAAGGAAAGGAAATGGGAGGAAAAGACAAAGGGAAAGGGAAGAAGGAAAGAAAAAGGGAAGGGGAAAGGGAAGAAAGGAAGGGGAAGGAATATGGAAGGGGTAGGAAGAAAGGGAAGGGAAGCCAGCTGATCTACATAACCATCGCTGTTCTCAACCATATGCCTGGTGGAACATCTCCATTTTGCAGGCCCTTTCGAACTGGACTAAGTCCCACAGAGCTAGGGTTGTCAACCTCCGGGTACTAGCTGGAGATCTCCTGCTATTACAACTGATCTCCAGCCAATAAAGATCAGTTCACCTGTAGAAAAATGGCCACTTTGGCAATTGGACTGTATGGCATTGAGGTCTCTCCCCTCCCCAAACCCCACCCTCCTCAGGATCTGCCCCAAAGGATCCAGCCAGTTGCAAAGAGGGACCTGTCAACCCTACACAGGGCACTAGACAGAGAGTTCCACCAGGCTGGGGCCAGAGCCAAACGTGCCCTAGCCTTGGTCAAGGACAGCCAGATGTTTCTGGGACCAGGGATCAACAAGAGGTTATTTCCAGTTGAGTGTAATGCTCTCTGAGCAGTATATTGATGCTGGAAAGTCTCACAGTGCTGGTCCCAGGGCATATGAGAAACATATATTTTTAAAATCATTGTAATGGAGCAACTCATGATGGCCAATGTGCAAATATGAAAGCCTGCAAAGTTAGCAAAAAATGATAAGGGATTACATAGGGGATGGGTGAAATCTTTATGAGGAATTCTGTTATCCTGTCCTCCATTTCTGACCCTAGTTCAAGTATTTCCACAGAACAATATAACAGCAAATTAAAATTCAGTCTGTTCCACAGCTCACTACTTTTTCAATTTGCAGTTTAATTTAGTCCTTGGATTACTATTAGAGATATATTTTTGTTATGGTCCCATTGGCACAGAGTGGTAAGCTGCAGTACTGCAGTCAAAAGCTCTGCTCATGACCTGAGTTCGATCCCGACAGAAGTTGGTTTCAGGTAGCCGGCTCAAGGTTGACTCACCTTTCCATCCTTCCAAGGTCGGTAAAAGGAGTACCCAGCTTGCTGTAGGTAAAATGTAGATGACTGGTGAAGGCAATGGCAAACCACCCTGTAAATACAGTCTGCCTAATAAACATTATAATGTGACATCATCCTATGGGTCAGTAATGGCCCAGTGCTCACACAGGGGACTACCTTTACCTTTTACCATTACAAAATGATAGCCTTAACATTGTGCAAACACCTACATTCCCCAATACAGTGAAGTCAGTATGTACAAGCAGGTGTATGTACAGAATCTAGTGGATTGAGAACTGTACATGCAAGAGGGTATGGGTATGCATGGCTCCTTGCATTTCGGTTTCTACCTCCAGCAACTCAGAATATGGATATCAATCTGAACATTCCTCTGTAGCCAGTGAAGTAGGGCCAAAAGCAGTCCACAGCCACTGTCGTTCAGAAGAAACCAAGGAAGATGTGAGGCTCACACTCTTACTAGAAGTATCATGGGAAGACACAGAATAATGCATCTGTGCATAGTTGTGCATACAGTTATGCATTCAGACAAGGCCCATTGACATCACTGGCCTGTACTGGGTTACTGGCCTAAGAAGAAGAAGAGTTGGTGTTTATATGGATGGACTTTCTCTACCACTTAAGGAAGAATCAAACTGGCTTACAATCACCTTCCCTTCCTCTCCCCACAACAGACACCCTGTGAGGCTGAGAAAGCTTGAAGAGAGCTGTGAGTAGCCCAAGGTCACCCAGCTGGCTTCATGCGGAGGAGTGGGGAATCAAACCTGGTTCTCCAGATCAGAGTCCACTGCTCCAAACCACCACTCTTAACCACTACACCACACAACAGGTGTGAAACTGTCTGGGGCTGCTTAAGCACCCTTGCTTCTGCTGCTTCCAACAGATGCTCACCAACAGTGTGGGGATTCCCACTCTCCAAGTCACTCCAAGACACCTTTATCTTCCACTGGTATTCCAACTGGCCTTCCCTCTCTAAAGATATCCATTGTTCATCTGTCTCACCCAGGCAGTCAACATAGTGACAGTAGCATCCTGAAGGAGTCTAATAGAATACATCTACTGGGTTATTTTCTGTTAATTGTAATTTTATTATACTAACCACTGTAAATGAGGGCCATGCTCCAAAGAGGTACTAGGCAAACATGTATGCACATAATAAGAAATTCATTTACAGCTCTTAATTCCAGAAGGGTTTCCATGTTAATCTGTTGTTGGAAAATTACACATGAGTTGGGTAGCACCTTAAAGGCTAACCAAATTTATTTCACCATGAAGGTTTGTAAGTAAGTGCTCACTTTCTCAGATGCATAGAAATGTATATCTATAGGCTTGGTTAAATACTAAGGTGGGGGTGTTCTAAAGAGAGAGTGGTGTAAAATGAGATCCAACCCATCTTCCTGCAGTAGATCTCAGTGTTGAAGAGACAAACTCTGTTTGGGTTATTGTGGCTTGTCTCTTCAGCAGTGAAACCTGCCATGACACAGAATGGCCAGCAAAGCGCTGTTTTCTCAGCTTGCTCAGATCGCTTCTTTGTGCTTGGGTTTGCACAGATTAAAACTCCTCTATGGCTGAAAATCGCTAGGATGAAGCATGAGTCATACCTCTATCAAATGATCTTCATTCTCAGTTATGTGCCGATAACCACTTTGTGTGACATAGCTATGCCACATCTAGTAATAGTGGCTATTGGCAGTGAGCAAAGAGAACAAGGTCCGTACTGGTATTAAGCTAGAGCAGCGGGGGAATGAATACATCGTCTCAAAACAAATGGAATACTCTTTTCTCCTTGTTGTGGCTATTCTCACAATAACAGAGATACAAATTGGTTTGTCAATGTGGCACCGTGTCACGGGTAGGGTTGCCAACTTCCAGGTACTAGCTGGCAATCTCCTGCTATTACAACTGATCTCCAGCTGACAGAGATCAGTTCACCTGGAGAAAATAGCCACTTTGGCAATTGGACTCTATGGCATTGAAGTCCCTCCCATCCCCAAACTTTGCCCTTCTCAGGCTCTGCCTCCCAAACCTCCCACCACTGGCGAAGAGGGATCTGGCAACCCTAGTCACTGGTCATCAAGTTGACTGGTACAAACCTTTTTGCACCCTTTCGCCACATCTTCTGATTGCCACATTCTTACCATAAATTGAGGCTGGGAAGGGCAGCCATGAAGGAGCTAGAAAAGATTTTGAAGTGTAAGGATGTGTCACTGGCCACCAAGATTAAGTTAATTCATGCCATCGTATTCCCTATTACTATGCATGGGTGTGAAAGCTGGATATTGAAGAAAGCTGAAAGGAAGAAAGTAGAGTCCTTTGAAATGTGGTGTTGGAGGAGAGTGTTATAGACACTGTGGATGGCCAAAAAAAAAAAACAAATCTGTGGGTTATAGATCAAATCAAGCCTGAACTGACCCTAGAAGCTAAAATGACTAAACTGAGGCTATCGTATTTGGGTCACATCATGAGAAGACAAGAGTCACTGGAAAAGACAGTCATTCTAAGGAAAAGTTGAGGGCAGCAGGAAAAGAGGAAAACCCAACAAGAGATGGATTGACTCAGTAAAGGAAGCCTCAGCCTTCAATTTGCAAGACCTGAGCAAGGCTGTCAAAGATAGGAGATTCTGGAGGACTTTGATTCATAGGGTCGCCATGAGTAGGAAGCGACTTGACAGCACCTAACACACACACACACATAACTGGTGGCCTGTAAAGGAAAATGGCCATGGCATGACACTGACATGAATTTTTACCATCATCTTTTGAGTAGTACACTGGGGATCATTGTGCAGAAAACAACCAGAGGTTTCTCTCTGCCTGATAAGAGCAACTCTGCGTTCTTTGAGGCCTCTGGGATATCGGAGCTTCTCAGTTGCCCACAAAGAAATGACAGCCATGAGCAGAAAGACAGGATTTCGTCAAACACTTCCATTCCAAACGTAGTAGAAAAAATACCACTCATGGCAGGCAGGGACATAATGCACCTTAACCCAAAACCTTGACAGAAAGTAGTCCAAGGGATTTGGGGATTGTTGTCATAGTGACAGAAATATCGGCAGCCACTGTGTGCTTGGTTCTTTCATGTCATTGCAATCTGCTTTCTGGTTTTTGAAAAAAAATTGTTCTCCATCACAGGTTATATATGCAGGAATTGTGTTTTATCTGGTTACTGTAAACACTTAATGGGAGACAGGCTAGAAGTCTAACCAAGTGTGAGAAATTAAATTTAGAAACAGGAGTCAAAGAGAGGAAATCTTGTTTTAGAATCAATGAGTTCTATTCAAAGGAGTGCAAACACTATTTTTAGGAAGCCAGGTGAATATTTCCATGCTGATGCTGGGCTTACTCATACTTGCTTATTCACATAGCTGTACTAAATGCATAACAGGAAGAAAGGTAAATGAAAGCAGCAGAAGCATCTCAAAAATGGCTTGGGGCCAGAGCGGTTATAACCATTCGGATGCATTTTAACTACAACAATTCAGGCCATGCTGCTTCTGAGTTACATCTGCAATGGCTCATATAGACTCATCAAAACCATGTCATAGTTACATTGCCCGTAAATGAGCTAGTTCAACCTTTGAAGACTGTTAGGTGCATAGATACTGGCCATTGGTCAGCATACAAAATTCAATGCATCCGTATTTAAAATAAAAGCAGGAAAAGGGAATGATGAGAGGAGTGGATTTGCTCGCCAAGCTCAATGAAAGTGTTAACCCAGTGTGCTGCAGTGGTGAAAAAGGCAAATGCTATGTTGGGGGTTATATTAGTTCCTATATAGATCTAAAGAGCCCTGTGGCACAGAGTGGTAAGCTGCAGTACTGCAGTCAAAAGTTCTGCTCATGACCTGAGTTTAAGGTTTCAGGTAGCCGGCTCAAGGTTGACTCAGCCTTCCATCCTTCTGAGGTCGGTGAAATGAGTATCTAGCTTGCTGGGGGTAAAGTGTAGAGGACTGGGAAAGGCAATGGCAAACCACCCCGTAAACAGAGTCTGCCTAGTAAACATCGGGATGTGACATCACCCCATGGGTCAGTAATGATCCGGTGCTTGCACAGGGACTACCTTTACCTTTACATAGATCTATGGTGCAGCCTCATTTGGAATAATATGTGTAGTTCTGGTCACCATATCTCAAAAAGGACATCACAGAGCTGGAAAAAGTATGGAAGAGGGCAACCAAGGTGATTAGGGCTTTGGAGCAACTTTCCTGTCAGGAAGGGCTGAAGAAGCTGGGACTTCTCAGTTTAGAAAAGAGACAACTGAGGGGGGTCATGATAGAGGTCTATAAAATTATGCACGGGGTAGACAGACTTGACAAAAAGTACTTTTTCTCCCTCTCCCAAAATACTGAGGCCAACTGTCTTTAGTAAGTACTTACTAAATACTTACTAAATAGTAAATTTAGTAAATAGTAAGTATTTACTAAACACTAAAGCATCCAATGAAGCTGATGGGCAGCAGATTCAGGATGGACAAAGGAAAATACTTCTTTACACAACTAATGATTAAACTGTGGAATTTACTGCCAGAGGATGTGGTGGTGGCCATAGGCATCAAGGGTTTTAAAAGGGGATTAGACAGATGCATGGATAGGTCTATCAGTGGCTACTAGCCATGGTGGCTAAAGGGAATCTCCACATTCAGATGCAGTAACCCTCTGAATACCAGAGCCAGGAGACAGCATCAGAGGAAGGTCTAGGCCTCTGTGACCTCTTGCTGGACCTTCAGAGGAACTTGTTGGCCACTGTGTGAGACTGGATGCTGGACTAGATGTACCACTGGTCTGATCCAGCAGAATTTTCTTTCATTCTTATCAAGTGCAGCTTTTGAACCTTTACAGGATTCATTTTAAAAATCCTGACATAATTCCCAGGATGTTCTTCAGAGTTTTAGCCCATCATATTGAGCCTAGAGGGAGCGAGCATATTCAAGGCTATAGGAACTTCTTGAGTGCTGAAATCTAAATAGGAATGTGTGTGTAGTATTTTTTTCTTATCACCGTGTACCAACTAAAGTAGTAAGAGCCCCATAGCGCAGAGTGGTAAGCTGCAGTACTACAGTCCAAGCTCTGCTCACGACCTGAGTTCGATCCCGACGGAAATTGGTTTCAGGTAGCCGGCTCAAGGTTGACTCAGCCTTCCATCCTTCCGAGGTTGGTGAAATGAGTACCCAGCTTGTGGGGGGTAAAGGGAAGATGGCTGGGGAAGGCACTGGCAAACCACCCCGTAAACAAAGTCTGCCTAGGAAACGTCAGGATGTGACATCACCCCATGGGTCAGGAATGACCCAGTGCTTGCACAGGGGACCTTTACCTTTACCTTTTAAAGTAGTAAGATAATACTTTTCATTGTGTGACTGTCCACTTGGGATCTCTCCTCTAACAAGAGGTCATCTTTACTTTCATGGAATCACAGAGTTGGAAGGGACCACCAGGGTAATCTAGTCCACCCCCCTGCCCAATGCAGGAAATTAACAACTACCTCTCCCCATATCCCCAGTGACCCCAACCCTCCCCCCGCCATGCAGGATCCCACAATCAAAGCACTCCCGACAGAGGGCCATCTAGCCTCTGCTTAAAGACCTCCAAAGACGGGGACTCCACCACCCTCCGAGGCAGCACATTCCACCATTGAACAGCCCTCACCGTCAGAAAGTTCTTCCTAATGTTTAGGTGGAATCGCTTTTCTATTAGTTTAAATCCATTACTCTGTGTCCTAGTCTCTGGAGCAACAGAGAACAAGCTAGTTCCCTCATCAACATGACATCCCTTCGAATATTTAAACATGGGCTATCATGTCTTCCCTCAACCTTCTCTTCTCCAAACTAAACAAACCCAACTTCCTAAGTCTCTCCTCATAGGGCACGGATTCCAGACCTTTGACCATTCTGGTCGCCCTCCTCTGGACACGCTCCAATTTGTCAGCATCCTTCTTAAATTGTGGAGCCCAAAACTGGACACAGTACTCCAAGTGAGGTCTGACCAATGCAGAATACAGCGGTAGTATTACTTCCCTTGATCTAGACACAATACTCCTATTGATGCAGCCCAGAATTTCATTGGCCTTCTTAGCTGCCATATCACACTGTTGACTCATGTTCAGTTTGTGGTCCACTAAGACTCCCAGATCTCTTTCACATGTACTGTTGTCAAGCCAACACTCTCCCATCCTGTACCTGTGCCTTATGTTGTTTCTGAATAGGTGAAGTATTTTACACTTCTCCCTATTGAAATCCATTTTATTGCTTATGGCCCATCTCTCCAGTCTATCAAGGTCATTCTGAACTCTGACCCTACCCTCCGGGGTATTAACTACCCCTCCTAACTTGGTGTCATCTGAAAATTTGATTAGCATGCTCTCTTTTCCATCATCCAAGTCATTTATAAAAATATTAAATGGTACCGGTCCCAGGACAGACCCCTGTGGTACCCCTCTGGTCACTCCTCTCCAGGATGGAGTTGTGCCATTAATGAGCACCCTTTGGGTTTGGTGGGTCAACCAATTACCAATCCACCTAACAGTAGCAGTGTCCAGCCCACATTTTACTAGCTTTGTTTCAAGAAGATCATGGGGGACTTTCAAATGTCCTTTTTGTGTATGTGTGCAGGTGTGAAGGATGAGTGCTTATGCTGACATCTGTGCATCCAACCAGGCACAGCAAGGTACTGCGGAGAATAACTACCAGCGCTATGGCGTTCGCTCTTACCTGCACCAGTTTTACGAGGACTGCACAGCATCCATTTGGGAGTATGACGATGATTTTCAGATCCAGAGATCGCCCAGCAGGTGGAGCTCTGCATTCTGGAAGGTACAGTTATGCAATGGTAGTCTGAGAACTGGACAACTCACTGTCAGACTCAGGTGTTTGTCCTTAGCATCCTTCAAGCAAAACCCATCAGGCAAAGGCTCTGAAGCAGGTTAGGCTTTATTAGGAGCAAAATTAGACAAAGTAAGAAGCTGGCTGCCTCCTGGGTATACAAGGCTACTAATGAGGAATCAAGGCATGGATACATGGTTAAAATGCAGGACAGACTTCAAAGATGGACAGGCAAAGGTACACAGGCAGCTACAATCCATGATAAACTTTCTCAGGGTAGGCAGACATAACATGGCTATGCAGCTGGGGTGATTGTGGTAAACAGGATAGGCATACCATACTGAGCATAGAACGCAGGATACTGATGCTGTACAAAGGCATGAGAAACAAGAGCACGTGACCAGGGCCCTGACTCCGAGCCAAACCCTGGCCTGCTCGGAGCAAGAGCCTGTGAGAAGCGATGTCAGGCTAAGGCCGAGAGGCAGGACCTGACACTCACAGCCCGAAATGGTGAACAAAGCCCATCAGTTCTGTATTCTGTGACCAGCTCCCCTTGTTTTTAAAGGCTAGGCTGGCAGCAAAACAGAAGTCCTTAGTGGACAACCGTACATGTCTGGTGAGCCACACTTGGTCACAAGTTGTGAGGCCTAGAGCACAATCTATCCATGCACAGGTTCCTCAGACAGAATGGCATTTCAGTTTGTGGGAAAGGGGGTGCTGATTCATCTCCCACTGCAGGTGTCCACTTTGCCCTTGATGATGTACTGGGGGATCCGGCCAACCCACCCCCCCGGAACAAAATTTGAGGAGATTCAGTGGCTGTAAGAAAGAGGTGGAAAATCTTATTCTGTGAAATCCATGAACGTTTTGCTATAACAGCAGTAGAAAACAGCAAGAATCCAGTAGCACCTTAAAAATTAACAAAATTTCTGGCAGGTTATGAGCTGTCGTGAGCCACAGCTCACTTCTTCAGATACCAGATATTGCTATATAGAAAAAGAGGCAAATTATAGACAATTAGAAACAAACAAGTGGGTATCTGCTTTTTAAAAAATAGATTTTAGATTTTATTGGCAAACCTAGGGCACAGGTTTGTAGAAAGATCTGTCTTGTCTGTTCATGGCTTCAATCTCTGGATTTAAGCATCCACAGATTTGGCCACATTGAGAACTTGATTTATTGGTAGGCCAGCCTTTCAAAAGAAAAGCCTTTATCTGAGGGGATTTTTTTCCCAGAATGAATAGACATTTACTGCTGAGACAATTTTTCCCTCCCCTCCTTCCCAATTATGGTGCATGATTTGTTTAAAATGAAGAACCGTGTTTAAAGCGAAGAAAATATCTTCCCTCCACCATCAAGGTATACCAATAGATTGCCCTGAATGGCAATTGTGTCTTTCTGGCAGGTTATACTGCAGAACAATTGCAGAAGGAATATGTGATTTATTCAGAAATATTATTCGTAGGGTTGTCAACCACCAGGTGGTGGCTGGAGATTTCCCAAAATTACAGCTGATCTCCAGGCATCAGAGATCAGTTTACTGGGGAAAATGGCCGCTTTGGAAGGTGGATTCTATGGCATTATAGCCCGTTGAAGCCCCTCCCCATATGCTGCCCTTCTCAGGCTCCACCCCCAACATTTTCAGGTATTTCCCAACCTGGACATGGCAACCCTAATTATTCTCTATTCTTAGATGGTGATGTTAAAAATGCAGAAAACGTGAGACTGTACTAAGCATACCTATAGTACCTGTAATTTTGTGCTAAAATGTTAGATGTGCTTGAAGTCTAGGATTGGCAGGTCCCTCTTTGCCACTGGTGGGAGATTTTGGGGGTGGAACCTGAGGAGGGCGGGGTTTGGGGAGGGGAGGGACTTCAATGGCATAGAGTCCAATTGCCAAAGCGGCCATTTTCTCCAGGGAAACTGATCTCTATCGGCTGGAGATCAGTTGTAATAGCAGGAGATCTCCAACTAGTACCTGGAGGTTGACAACCCTATTGAAGTCCATGATTTTTAGGAGACTTGGGGGAGCATAACTTTGCACTGGATTGTGGACTGAATGTTGTATTCTCGCTCTGAGCAAGGAAGGCATCTTGAAACATTGGGTTATTCCCATTGGTTGCTCGGGGAGGCAGGAACAAAAACCTTCAACTTCCTGTCTCCTCTTGAGGGAATAAGCCCCTCCTTCTCCTCAGTTTTGTTTCCTGCCTTGCATGGGGAAGCAGCTTTTCAGCAGAGCTCTGCTACTTTCGCTTTCTTTCCGGAACCTCACCTTGTTCTTACCACAAGACCTCCTCGTGGGATTGCTCTTGGCATTGCCGAGCACTTCGGATCAGCCCTCCTTGGGCCAGTCCTCCAACAGCCACTGTTGTGGTCTCACGGAGTTGAAAGAGGGCAAAGAGCCAATCGCCTCTTAAGTGCCAGCGTATTGCTGCAGCAAAAAGGCGGGGGGAAAGGCCTCACATAAGAAGAAGGCGTCAAAAATGGCTCTTGCTCCAGGCACTACAGGAAGGATTTCTCCTCCTCTTCCTGAGTCGTGCACCTTGCCTGCAACTGGTAATGTAGCCTTTTCCTCATTTATCCCCAGCCAAAAAGAGCGGGGGAAAGGCCTCACATAAGGAGGCATGGAAAATGGCTCTTGCTCCAGGCACTTCAGGAAGGATGTCTCCTCCTCTGCTTGAGTCTTGCACCTTGCCTGTGGCTGGTAATGTGCCCACCCACCCCCCAAGCCAACCGGTGGGTGGTCTCCAAGTCCCATGTGCAGAACTGGCCTACTTAGGAGCCTCCTAAATGGCTGGCATTCATTGCAGCTGCCTTCTCCCGCTTCCTCAATTGGAGGATCCCAGGGGTTGGTGCCAGTGCCTGCATGCTTGGATCCCCAGGCAAGGGCCGTATATATTGTAGGGACACCCCACAATCTTGTGTCCTGTTCTAGTTGGCCCACTAAAGCAGCAAGGAAGGCTCCCTGCCTCAGACTAGTGAGTGCATTTTGCACAGCCTTCCCCTTGCTCCTTGACTGAGGAACATAGGGAAGAAGGAGAATTTTTTTGTTGGATGAGGAAGAACCACAAGAGAAACACACCAGGCTATTTAGCAGCAAAGACTGCTGACCATTACAGCTCTAGAATTAAATGATGATCCCGATGGGTCACCCCCACACACACACAAAAAGCCAGAAGGGACTAAGCAATTATTCCATAGACATGCCACCCCTTCTCAAGGGGTGCCTTTCCCTGATTACTTCAAGACCCCTTTTAGGGCTGAGTGGGAAACGTTTTTTAAAGTTTTTAACATGATGGCTAAAGCCTCAGAGTTGCTACAGCTCCCCCTGATGGATGCTCAGGTAGCCACACTACAGTCCACAGATCTCTTCTCAGAGGACAGCCTAGACCAGTGATGGCGAACCTTTCAGAGACTGAGTGCCCAAACTGCAACCCAAAACCCACTTATTTATCACCGAGTGCCAGTGTGGCAATTTAACCTGAATACCACCCCCAGAGGGGGCCCAGAGGGAGAGGCTAGGGTTGCCAAGTTCCTCTTTGTCATGAGTGGGAGGTTTTTGGGGTAGTACCTGAGAAGGGCAGGGTTTGGGGAAGGACTTCAGTGCCATAGAGTCCAATTGCCAAAGTGGCATTTTTTTCCAGGGGAACTGATCTCTATTGGTTGGAGATCACTTGTAATAGCAGGAGATCTCCAGCTAGTACCTGGAGATTGGCAACTAGTTGCTTAGTGTTTTCTCTCTACATATCAAGACAAATGGAAAGGTGTTTGGAGGATGGCTTGTGGGCATTTCAAAGGTGGAAAAGGACTGCACGCCCCTCCGCCCGCACTGACCCAGAGGGTGCCGAAGAAGCCGCTGGAGGGAAAGAAGGAAGGAAGGAAAGAAGGAAAGGGAGGGGGAAAGGGAAGGGAGGGAGGGAGAGAAAGAAAGAAAAAGAGAGAGAAAGGGAGAAAGAAATGGAGCGAGGGAGAGAAAGAAAAGTAGGGAAAGAAAAGGACGGAGAAAGAAAGAGGCCACTCAAGCATGGGAGGTTTTGCCTTGGATTTGCCACTCTCCAGATGCACATTTTCCCCCATCCGGGGCAGGGCAGAGCCGGAAAGGCCAGCGGCTTGGAGGAACCGCACGTGCCGGCAGAGAGGGCTACGCGTGCCGGAAGTGGCACCCATGCCATAGGTTCGCCAACACGGGCCTAGACTTTGTTGGGGCGCAATAGATAGAAAGGCTGACCTTGCAGCTAGAAACAGCAGGAGTTCTCTGCTCTTGAAATCAGTGCATCAGCAACCTCTGCTGTTATTTCTAGGGCCATTATACTGTCGACTCATAGCTTCTCAGTGTATCTCTACTGATAATAATTTTTTTTTAAAAAAAAAGCCTTAAAAGCTACCACCTTCTGGCTTACTCTGCCCTGGATATCGTTTGCCTCCAGGGCCATGTCAGCAGGCTCAGCCATTAGACGTGCCCTTTGGCTCAGATCCTGGCGGGTAGATTCCCATCCCAAAACTATCCTAAAGGGATATCCTTCCCTGGGGGGAAAGTTGTTTGGGAGAAATTAGACAGCATCCTGGCAAAAACCAGGGATAAAAGAAAGCCCTTCTCGGGATCTCTCGATCCGGGTGGTCATTCAAATGCTGGTGGCTGCCCTTGGCTTACAACTATATGGAGTTATCAAAACCATGTGCAGTTGGACGCACATTAGCCGCAGCCTTATTCCTGTTTTCTCTCTGTTGTTAAGACAAAGGGGATTGAGATAATGTACCAGACCCCATCTGCACAACTTGCCCATAGTGCAGAAATCCTTCACAGGGAGACTTGGTGGTTTGATCACTACAGACCTTTGCCCAAGTGTAGTCTTGGCCTCCCTCTCAAAGATCTTGTTTACACAAAACGGTTTGCAGCAACCACAGCAGTATTTTCATGGTTCATTCCCTGGGACCAGCCTTTCAGTTCTGGGCCCTACCTTTGGCCTCCTTAGTATCCAGGATTTTTTCCAAGGCATTTATGTCTATAGTAGCCCAGTGGGCCGAGCTCTGAGCTTCAATCCAGCTCATCCAGATCCTAGTGGATCTCCAGAAAATTGCTAAGGACTTACCTGTTATACACAGGGTTGGTTCATTATGTCTCTATTGTAGAGCCTGTTCTGGTGGGCCATTCCAGCAACCTGATCAGGAGTCAACAGCACTCCTGTTAGCAGCACGCCCATTACTCTTTATTTCAAATCTCTTGGTAACCAGGGTGACCAGGTGTGGGGACCCCTTCCCCACCAATCATTTCAAGGTTCATGGTTTGTCATGGGAGTCTGAACATATTGGAACTCCGGGCCATCCCTAGAACACTACACAGGTGCTTCTTTTCTGTCAAGGCCAGGCTAACCGACATAGGTGGACCAGGCTAGCTTGAGTCTAGCACCTGGTTGGCCACTGTGTGAACAGACTGCTGGACTTGATGGGCCTTGGTCTGATCCAGCAGGGCCTTTCTTATGTTCTTAGTCCCTCACATCCTTGGAGCTAAGCAGTATTGTGCCCTTGTTGATTTTCCACCCTCATCAGAATAGACTACTCTCTGATAAGTCCATATAATAAATTAGGATGACACAGATCTCTTCTTTTTCTGGAGGATCAAAGAAAGTACAGACACCGGGGTAACCTCCTTCCCATAGTACAGGTGGAATGCTAGGCCATCAGTTCACAGATAAATGAGTAGTCAATCAAGTTCCCTCCAACAGTCAGTGCTCAGACTGGGCTTCCACAGGTGGGACTATCCACACTAGCCTCTAGTCTCTCTGGCCCAGAAAAAAATTCCCGGTATCACCTCACAAGGGCAGAATGGAAGGGATGGTTGCCCCCCTGTTTTTTCCTTGCTTTAAGGTCTAACAATTGTCTTTTTCCTCTATAGAGCATTCCATGAAACTG
The DNA here is from genome assembly GCF_029931775.1 of Euleptes europaea. Lineage (NCBI taxonomy): Eukaryota > Metazoa > Chordata > Lepidosauria > Squamata > Sphaerodactylidae > Euleptes > Euleptes europaea. Next base: position 70,300,631 of record NC_079319.1, on the reverse strand, counting down.
AGAAAGTTATGACAGGAACCAGCAGTAGCTGTATTTGTGTACCTATGTGGAGTAAGGTAAAAATACGGTTTCCATTTGGGGGAAATTGGGCTATATAGGAACTGTGGAGGCTCCTGGTATACCAGGATTAGCCCACATGGCCTGCTTTCATTCCATGGATCTGGACTGACCGCTACCGACTGCTGGGTTATCGAAAGACACTGGCAGTGACTTGAGGGAGCTTCTCCGGTCACGGAAAATGCTTCTAACCCTTGAAGATCAATCTCCAAGAGCATATGCTCTCACTCGTGAAAAATGTGTGTCCTCTAGCGCATGCATAAGCATATGGAGCCCTAAGTTATTAGGTTTGGCAGTTACTTGGGGCCTTGTAGGAAGGCGTATGCCAGAGTGTCCAGTTCTCCACCTTGTGCAGACAAGTGACAACTACTGCCACATTAACTCCCGGTTTAGCAGGACATGGTGGCCAAAATCTCAGGCCAGTCCACCTTTGATATTCAGGTTCCCTTACTGGGGTCATGTCTTCTTCCACTAGGTATTTTTCAAAGTGTTGTTATTTTAAAAAAATTTAAGAAAGAGAGAAAGAAAGAAAGAAAGAGAGAAAGAAAGAGAGAAAGAGAGAAAGAAAGAGAGAAAGAAAGAAAGAAAGAAAGAAAGAAAGAAAGAAAGAAAGAAAGAAAGAAAGAAAGAAAGAAAGAAAGAAAGAGGAAATCTGAAGGAAGTTACACTCAGATGGCTCCTATTAAGTCTCATCCTGATACCAGTAGTGTCAACCCATGGGGTACCCAAACTGAGAACCCTATTGTTCCGGAAGGTTCTATGTGTGTGTATTTCTCAAAGTCAAGGTAGTACCGTGCCCTGTTCCTACCTTCATCCTTTATGGAAACTGCTCAGTTTATAAGGCATTCCATCTCCTTATTCTAGCGTAACATAACATAACATGTAATAACATAATGCTCAACCAGATGGTTTTTTATTTGCGCTTATATCAGTCGCAGCCAATCCATGACTAGCTCCGTTGTTTTCGATCTTGGACCTTCTGGAACGAAGGGAAAGGTTAAGGCTTGAGTCATAGTACTGGACAATGTATCAAACAGGCAGCGGTACTGCACACTCAACACCTAGCGCAGCCCCAGTTTTTCTTCTCCTTTACATAGGCAAGCTTGACAGAAGAGTTATGGTTACAACAGTGTAGTCCCCTGTGTTTGCCTTAGTCAGACAATACAGAATACATTCCTTTGGTTCAGCAGATGCAGGCTCCACTACAAATGTTGGAAGAAGACTAGTACCCACCCGACAATGGGACACAGCTCTTGGAGATCCCAATGTTTCAAGATGCGCTTTTTGCTCAGAGTGAGAACGAACCTTGGATTACTTACCATGAAGGTTCCTTCTGCTCCAAGGTAAAGAGGGCATCTTGCCCCACCTAAAATGAATAAGATCAACAAATCAGTAAAATGATTACAAAGCTTGCCGTGCATCTTCGGGCACAGGTTGATGTTCAGGTCATGAACCATCTAAAATCAAAGTTTAAGAATGTTTATAGGGAAAAAGACAACCTGGGTCAATTAGTGATCTATAGTCCTTCCATTGTCCTTCTGTTTGTTTAACTGTTGGCACCTATTCTGTTTTTTGTATAGTTAAGAATACCTTCGACTTCTTTCTGTCTCTTCCTAGCCTGGGAAGTCTTCAAACTGAGGAAGGGGTGATTCCAGACCAGGAGACAGGAAGTTGTAATTGATCCTGCCTCCCTGAGCAACCAGTGGGAATCACACACTGCTCTGAGGTCTGAAGGGCATCTTGCCCATCTGGTGCAGGTATTCCAGTACTACTGCACAATTCAGCTTTTTCTCAATCTGTTGATGTCAGGAGAAGAACGACGACTATTTCTCCAGCAGTTCCTCTGGAGGTAGAAAGAGTTCTCTTCACTCGGGAGTATCCTTCCACGTTTTTGCCAGTTTCCTCCTGTTACTGTTATAACAGTCTTTTCTAGGCTCCCTGTCCTAGGCAGAGTTTTTTGATATAACCTGACTACAGTTTTAATGTTTGATTACCTCTACCGTGTTTATCTCTGTTGTTCCGGTCTGTATATGGTTCCTTCCTGTCCATTCCTAGCTTGGGAAGTCTCAAACTGAGGAGAAGGAGGGGCTTATTCCCTCAAGAGGAAACAGGAAGTTGAAGGTTTTTGTTCCTGCCTCTCCGAGCAACCAATGGGAATAACCCAATGTTTCAAGATGCCCTCCTTACCTCAGAGCAGAAGGAACCTTCACGGTAAGTAATCCAAGGTTCGTTTATCCACGCCACTGCCTTGGGCACAGATCACACACACACCTTTTTTAACAGTTTGGAAACTGCGATCAGGTTCACATTTGGCAGGAATTTCAATCTAATTCCATATTCAACTTCTGTCAAACTTGCTTCAGAATATTATGGGATCTGGATTTTAAAAACCTTTCTGTTTGCAGTAACACTTCTGGTTCTCAGGACACCATTCTGTTTACAAAGCATGGGCAAGGAAAAATCAACTTTGGGAGAGTTGAGTGCCCCTTTTCCTGTGTTTCAGCCCCCAGCTATGTCTAGGGCCAACTCACTGGCCCTGCACCTTGAGTGGCTGTTATTAAAAATGGGCCTGAGCATGCCAAAGGCACAAACGCTTTTGAGCAAAAGGGGGAAAAAGAGCAGGGAACGAATGAACTTGCGTGGGTAACATTGCTATAGTTATCATGGGATAGGAAAAGCAACTGCAACAATTGTTCTGTTTTGTTGCAGTTGACCCTTAATATTTGTCAAAGAGCATATCATTGAGTCATGCTGTGAATCTTGCACCCTATTTCTCCCACACTGCAATATAATATTTAAATGCATTTAATTTAAAATATTTACATTCTCCTGATCAACCGGACTCAAAGCGCTGACCATAGCTACTGGCTGGTGGGCTGCAATCCTAAGAACACTCTCCTGGGAGTAAGCCCTGCTGAACAAAATGGGACTTACTTTTGAGTAGGCCTGCTTAGGGTTGTTCCTACAATGACCTCATCCTGCCTCGGCTTGAAAGCCATTGCTATGTACAAGTACGTGTTCTGTTTCTACCCATACCCCTAAGGAATCCTCTTTGATGGTTTGTTCACCGACTATTTATGGGCACAGTGAATGTGTGCAAAACCATCTGTCCACTGTAATTCAATAAGATTGTTGCCTTAAGGCACTTCTGGCATTTATGCCTTGTGAATGAGATGATGACAGATGTCAGTGAAATGTCATATCATTTAGCAACTTTTAAAAAAATTACAAGAGCAGCATTGTCAATTTCCAACATTTTTTGTTTTGTTTTTTAGGTCGGACTCATCTCAGGGACAGTGTTTATGCTGATAGGGATCGTTGTTCTTATGGTCGGTTTTCTGGTGCCCCCCAAAATTGAAGCCCTGGGTGTTGAAGATTTCGTAGTGGTGGATACACGTGCTGTTCAGTTTAACAGAGCCCTTGATGTGTGTAAGTTGGCAGGAGCCATTTTGTTTTGCCTTGGAGGGACCACGATGGCGGCTTGCCTGCTAATGTCCGCGTTTGCCAAAAGCTACTCCAAAGAAGAAAAGTACCTACAGCAGAAATTTAAAGAGCGAATAGCAGACATGAAAGCCCACACACACCCAGTCACAAAAGCCCCAGCACCTGGGGAATCCAAGATACCTGTCACTCTGTCCAAAATTCAAAATGTCCAGCCATTATCCGAAACCTGAGTCTTTCCTTTTCCCCGACTTACACTTCCCGTGAATTTGAAAAAGTCAGCTTTGACTAATCTGTGTATGCGATGCCGCATCACTGCTCTCTGCGCCTAGCAGGAAAGGAAGCAGATTGAAAATCTAATCCAGGAAGAATCCTGACATTGCAAGACAGGAAAGGTTCAGCCAATATTGGTTTGAACAAAAGGATGTGTATGCTTGCAATTGGGCAAGCGGGGTGGGCTATCTTCAGCTTCACTGAATTCTTATGACCCAAAAGACCCCACAAAACACAATTTGATGTTATTTCGTTTCTCATTCCTGTGGACAGCTTAAAATACACTTTGATCAAAATTAGCAGCCAAACTTTTTTTAAAATTATTTTTTATTTTTTCAAACAACATTAAACAACACATACAACATACAACACACACTCCTTATACAAAATCAGTACTCCATGCCTAAAACAAGATCTTCATCAAATCCCCTATGAGCGGGGCTACTTCATTCTATACTGTCTAGCATTAATCTTAAAATCTTAAAAGTAAATAAATCTTTAACAAAAAGAGGGATATATATATATGATTACACTTAAACCTCCAGCAAATTTACTACATTGTGAAACTTGATTAATATTGCATTATACTGGTATCATTTACTAAGCCATCAACCATTATATTTAAAAAAATAAGTAGCACAACAAATTTGTTGAATCTAAAAGAAAGAAATGCATATGCATATATGCCTAGACAGCCAAACTTTTTGAAAAGTCGTGTGTGTGCCTGCCAGAGAATGGTGCAAGCAGAGAGAGATTTTGTATTCCGGTTTCCAGTGTGGTGTAGTGGATAAGAGCGGTGGTTTGGAGCGGTGGATTCTGATCTGAAGAACCAGGTTTGATTCCCCACTCCTCCACATGAGTGGCAGACTCTAAGCTGGAGAACCAGTTGGTTTCCCCACTCCTACACATGAAGCCAGCTGAGTGATCTTGGGCTAGTCAGCTCTCTCTCTTCCAGCTCTCTCAGCCCCACCTACCTCACAGGGTGTCTGTTGTGGGGAGGGGGAGGGAAGGTGATTGTAAGCCGGTTTGAGTCTCCCTTAAGTGGTAGAGAAAGTCGGCATATAAAAACCAATTATTCTTCTTCTGTGCTGCTGAAGAGAGAAACAGCACTGTAGACTAACAAGCAGCTTGTTTGTTCAGCAGTTCAAATTGCTGTGGGAGGAACATAAAAGAAACGTCCAGCCACACAGTGTCCTCTTCCACATGCACATACTGGATTGCAGCCAGCGTCCTTGCCCTTTCGATGGTATAAAGGGTATATCATCCACTTCATGATCTGTTGTTTCCCGGTCTTGTTGCACAAGGCTCACATCCTCCTCCTCTTTACAAAGAAATCCATTCTTTTCTATCATCTGGATCCTGAGCAGCCCATTTCCCACTCATTCATACATCAATATCATGTAGCTGTTACATTAGTATGAAGCTATAGTGGAAAACAGATGACCATCTCAGCCCACACAGCCTTATTTTCCCTTTTAATTTAATGGCAGTGGAAAATGCAGTTGTAAAACGTGTGCATTTTTGGTGAGGAAATGAGTAACCCATTAATCCAGCTACCGCCCCAGTCTTAAGTCCTTTAGGAAAAGTGAACATAAGAACGTAAGAAAAGCCATGCTGGATCAGACCAAGGCCCATCAAGTTCAGCAGTCTGTTCACACAGTGGCCAACCAGGTGCCTCTAGGAAGCCCACAGACAAGATGACTGCAGCAGCATCCTGCCTGTGTTCCAGAGCACCTAATATAATAGGCATGCTCCTCTGATCCCTGGAGTGCGTGAACCATTTTTTTAAATAAATCTTGCAAGACACAGTGTCCATTTGCACCAGGATGAGATAAGAACTTGAAAGCCCAGTCCTTTGCTTTGGATGTGGTGTGTTCATAATATACATTAGTACACACACACACACACCCAATTCACATAACTGGAAGAAACCAACATGCACTTACATATGCTAAAACTGCTGAAAAGATAATCACTGCTCCCAGGGCCATAGAAACTTCCTGGGTTTGGAAAATGCAATGTCTTTGACTGTTTTTTGAATGGTCTACAGAGCATGTTTCCTATGAGACGCTCATGCTCTCGCCCACTCCCAATAATTTCAAGATTTCAACGATTGTCCCTGGTTGAATCTTGCCATTTTAAAAATGAGATCTTCTGCCATCTCTACATCTGATTGCCTGACCTTAGAAGAAACCATCAAATGCACTTCTATTTTTCTAGACAAGAGATTAAGCTCTCCTGAGTCATATTATAGCTGTGTGGATGCTTACCTGCAGATCTGTCCTTTCACAAAAGGTATACATCATCTTTGTCTCAAAAGACACAGTTCTCTCATCCCTTTAAATCTATGGATGGAAACCAGCTCCGTGTAAAGAGATGTGAACTTCGTATTCTTTCACAATATGTGCCCACCTTATAGTTCTGTCTATTTTATGAATGGATTAAATAAAGATATAAGAACTGGCTTGTTTGTTGGCAAAAATTGTTCAAATTGTTCTTTCAAAATATCAAGGAGCCCCAATCAATTGGGCATTGGTTGGACAGCTAGAGGAGAAAATGGCGGACCTACTGCAATTGCACAATTCAGCTTGAATCTCCCCAGTTCCACTTGCCCTAACCTTTTGTCAAGCCCAAGGGTTACCCCAGACTTGTGTAACGTAACCAAGCAGGGTCGATCCAGCACTCAAAACACTGTCTTCAAAAACATAAAAAGCTTTATTTTAAAGAGAAAGGTCAAAAGACAATTAAAACAAACAAGACAGGCAAAGGCACACTGGCAAGCAGATAATAACAAAGGCCTTACTTGTCTAACTGTTCCCTATATTCACAGCAGTTCTAAGGAGCTAGGATGACTTTAGGCCTCCATCAATACAGGAACTAGAAAGAACTGCAGTAGTCAAAAAGCACCTTCCCACCTGGGACATGAGTAAACGTATGGATTTCTTGAACTCCGGTCAAATGATCCCCCTCTTCCAATTACCGGGTCACGCTAAATGAACCTTCGAGATGACTCAGACCAGTTCTGATCAGAACATTCTCTGGGTGAAGATGAGTGAACTCACCCCAGTCCCAACTTCTCATGGCAGTATCAGTCTGCTTAATTAGATTGGAATGCCAAGTGTCCTTGAAGCTAACAGCTAGCTTACAAACTGCAGGTGGTGAGCCATTACTACAGGCTTCCTAGGAAACTACAGAGACTAAAACTTTACCACACAAGAGGGAAGCAATGCAGTTGTCAATGGCAAAATAGTTTTCCTTTCTTCACACCTTTCAACAAAACCAGACTTTCGGTTCCACGAATTTTGCCTTAGCCAAGTCCCACGAGAGTGGCATAGCCCAGCATCATGGCAGCTGCTGTGCTAATGCAACTCAGCTCATCTATACTGAAGCTGTACAGTCATATCCAAGATTGTGGGCAGGCAGCCATACATGGCATGCTTGTTGGCAGCATGGTGTAGTGGTTAAGAGCGGTGGACTCTAATCTGGAGAACCGGGTTCGACTCCCCGCTCCTGCACATGAGCAGCTGTTTCGAATCTGGTGAACCATTAGAGAATGGGAGACATCCAAAAGCTGAATGAGTTGGTCTGAATCCTTCCACCTCCATTTGAGGAAAGGATGTGCCAGGAATGAAGAAGGTGGTTCCCAGGAAGATGACTTCTCCTGCTTATCTGGAGACCCAGAGTGGTGTACTGATTAGGAGCAATGGACTCTAATCTGGAGAACCGGGTTTGATTCCCCACTCCTCCACAAGAAGCCAGCTGGGTGACCTTGGGCTAGTCACAGTTCTCTTCGAGCTCTCTCAGCCTCGCCTACCTCACAAGGTGTCTGTTGAGAGGAGAGGAAGGGAAGGCAATTGTAAGCCAGTTTGATTCTCCTTAAAAGGTAGAGAAAATTGGCATATTCAAACCAACTCTTCTTCTTCTACTTATGCAACTCAGCTCATCTATACTGAAGCTGTGTAGTCATATCCAAGATTGTGGCAACCATCTATGGCGTACTTTTGCCATCTTGGATAATAATTTCTGTATCATTGCTATGTCAAATAGCTAAGATATAGGGTCTAATAACTAAGCCATGTGGACAACCAAATCCTTGCAGTAGGCCGCCCCAGCTTAAGGCAAGGATTCCCAGTGCCACAGTGCCCACCAACACCTTGAAACAATACATTCATTCCAAAAGGCATCCTCTGAAACAGAGCTACTGTCTGAAATGTTATGGAGCTATTATTAAAGTTATGCATAACCTCACTTCCTGACAATTGGTGGTTGGCTCTGTCACAAAACCACCCTGGGTCTGCAGACTCCACCTCCTGAGGCAGCCATTTAGTGGTTGCACCCACCATCTATCTGGATTGCAAAGGTGCCTGCAGGTTCAAAAAGGCTGAGGAGTCCTGGCATAAGATTTAAGATTATACAGGTTGTGAAGCTGGAAGACGTGAAGAATTCAACTTTGGAAAAGAAGCGGTAAAAAAACACCTCCAAAGCCATAACTGTAACGCCTGTGACTATATTGAGGTCATAACCAACATGCAGTTGAATTTGGGATCTATTCTGGGTTGTGACCCAAAATGCTAAACAAAAACTAGATGCAGCAGAGAGCAGCAGGCATGGCGGAAAGCCAGAGCTGGGGAGGAAAAGTGGAATTGGGAGGTGGGGGGAATGAAGCTTACAGTATCGTGGTCATTGAAGTGGTAAACGGTATTTATTAGTTCTTCAGAACATAGATATGGTAGGATTAATCAGTCTTTTTCATCTTTCATTTGGAAATGCAATCATCCAGCCTCAAGACTGCAAAAGCATGAATGATGGTACACAGGATCTCGATATGACTGAAAGGGCAATGGTTTTCTCACAGAGTTGGACTGAGTAGAAAACACAAGCGAGTCAAGCCAAAAAAGGGGAAAGGGAACCCACACATCAAATGATGAACCAAAAAAGTTTGAGGAACATCCTTAAAAAACTCCATGGGAACTAGAGCATCCAAGCCACTTCTGGGTTTGATGGGGACACTCTAGGACATTCCTCCAAAACTCTAGAGCTTCCCCGTCACTTCCGGGTTTACCCCAGAAGGGCCATTATTGTGTGCGCGTGCTGGGCGCTTGCACATCGCCCCCCACCAAAGCTTCCACCAATTGCAAGGGGGACTTGGCAACCCTATGGCCAATGGAGATCTGATTGGGTGAGCAGATTTTTTTTAATGTTGCTTTGGGAGCAGCTGCCATCACAGCACAAGACTCTTCACTGAGGTAAACTGTGTATATGCAAGGATATATTTTAAAAGAGTATGTTAGTTTTAAAAGGCACCCTATTAAACAGAAATGTTGAAGAGATACTACTAGAATTACGCATAACCTCTCTCCCTAACATTCTGTAGTTGGCTTCACCTCCTGAGGCTGCCATTTTGTGCTTCTGTCCATTACTCTGTGTTGGAGGGCTCAGGATTATAGAGTGCTTATTGATTTAAATATCCCAACTCATAGGTCTCTTCAATAGCTTATAATATTTTGAAAATATAATAAAAACATAAAAAATAACTAATGCAAACCCACAACAAACAAACCTGGCAGAATCATTAGCAAAAAAACCAGGCAAACAATGGTACGCCCCACCCAAAACTAGGGTTGCCAGGTCCCTCTTTGCCACTGGTGGGAGGTTTTTGGGGTGGAGCCTGAGGAGGGCGGGGGTTGGGCAGGGGAGGGACTTCACTTCCATAGATTCCAATTGCCAAAGCGGCCATTTTCTCCAGGGGAACGGACCTCTATCGGCTGGAGATTGGCTGGAGATCCTGTAATAGCAGGATAGTACCCGGAGGTTGGCAACTCTACCCAAACTGCTGCAATATAGGCCCCAGGCAAAGGGGAGTAGGAAGAGAGCTCCGTGGATGAGGTGCTACCACCGAGAAGTCTCTGTTCTGGCCTCACTTCTGGGGCATCCCAAGAAGGGCCTCTGAAAAGCTGGACCATCATGTGTATAGGCAGCTACATAAATTATATATAAATGATTATTGTAATTAGTCACTTATTTTTCATGATTTACAGCCACGATGTCAAATCATAATTACAGGGCTTTGTTTTGCTTTTTTCAAGGGAGTTGAAATCTCGTTTAGAGGAGTTTGCTTTCACTGTTGCTAGCCGCGTGTGGGTAGCAGCAAGGCCGGGCACCATGACCTTTCCAATGTGAAGTTTAATTAAGGTTGTGAAGAGTAGAAATGTGGCATTTTGACTCTTACAGTGCAGTTCGCTGAAGGACATTTTAAAATGATGGCTGCAATATCCACCAGCCCATTCTCTCCACTTACCTTCTGATAACATTATCTCTGCAATCAGAGTGGAAATCTAATTTACACCCATTGCTGCAAAAATAAGCCCCCATAACACGTCTGGAAAATGATTGTTCAGAAAAGGGCAGACACAATTGTTATCTTGCAGCAACTTTGCCAGGGAAAGAAAACCATTCGAATGATTAGAAAGAGACCTTTGAAAAATGTAATCTCACCCCTGCAGTCTGAAGTGGTATGGTCCATTCTGCCTCTTTTCTGTCTCATTCTATTGCATGTCTACACCCAGCCTAAGACATTTGCAGAGTATATGCTAGGGTTTGTGTGGTTTTTTTTCAGGTTGCCCTATTTTAGTTTGTTTTGAGGGATAATATGCATCCATTGCTATCATCTTGTTATTCTAAATCCTTAGAATATGGAGAGGATTTGGTACCCATTTAATTCCATTTTCAGTTGAAATCACATAAAATGTGGCAGACACAATTTCAGAGCTGTGCATTTGTATAATGCCCAAGACTAAGTATGGGGACAAATGGTTCATCTGACCTAGAGCTGCCAACCTCCAGATGGTGGCTGGAGATCCCCCGCTATTACAACTGATCTCCAGGTAGGGTTGCCAACCTCCAGGTACTAGCTGGAGATCTCCTGCTGTTACAATTGATCTCCAGCCGATAGAGATCATTTCACCTGGAGAAAATGGCCGCTTTGGAAATTGGACTCTATGGCATTGAAGTCCCTCCCCTCCTGAAACCCCGCCCTCCACAGGCTCCACTCCAAAAACCTCCCGCCAGTGACAAAGAGGGACCTGGCAACCCTATCTCCAGGTGACAGAGATCAGTTCCCCTGGAGAAAATAGCTGCTTTGGCAATTGGACTCTATGGCATTGAAGTCCCTCCCCTCTCCAAACCCTGCCCTTAGGGTTGCCAGGTTCCTCTTCACCACCAACGAGAGATTTTTGGAGTGGAGTCTGAGGAGGGCGAGGTTTGGGGAGGGGAGGGACTTCAATGCCATAGAGTCCAATTGCCGAAGTGGCCATTTTCTCCAGGGGAACTGATCTCTATCGGCTGGAGATCAGTTGTAGTAGCAGGAGATCTTCTGCTATTACCTGGAAGTTGGCAATCCTGCTTGCCCTCCTCAGGCTCCACCCCCAAAATCTCCAGGTAAACTGGCATCTATAAAGTATGTATTCTAAACACTGGCATTTCCAGTAAAGGCCTTCAGCAGCCCTCATGCTTCCCTGAAGTTACTAAATAAATGTCACCTCTGGGGGGGGCAGGGAAGAACCTTGCATAATCCTTTATGTGCTCTACTAATCACTTTGTACCAACCCTTTATGCAGATCCAAAATGTTCTTCCCTTCCCTTTTGGATTAGAAGACCCAAAAGCTACTTAACAGGAGAGTAATCACTCGTGCAATTTGCACTGAGATCAAATCTGGCATTGCTTGATTGGCAATCATTGCCTTTTTCTCCTTGTTCGTGCTGATGAACACGCTCTCAGGATGTTTGTGTCTGCTGCTTCCCTTCTGATTTGCACAGCAATTTCGCTCCCACCATCTGGTGGTTCTCTATGGGCTGCCTTGAACCCTTGTTTGTTTTTTATGCCCGCAGTACAGTGAGTCACAAATTAATGGCTGGGAAACAGATATGCTCGCTCTTACTTCGCTGCGTTTCAGCAGATTCTTCTTTATGGGTTTTGGTGTAGCCTCAACATGACCCATTCTGTAGTATTGGAGTATTTTCCCAGTGTGAAAAAATAATCAGCATCAAACCAACCCCTTCTATTCAGGAAACTAAAAGTAATGGAGATCAGTAACTGAAATACATTGTAATGCAGATATTATTACACTGTTGCTGCCGTTGCTATTTCTACAGTGCTAGTTATTTATGTGACAGAATCTTGCACAGAGTTGTTATAAGCTTAAGAGGTTTATAAGCTTAAAGGCCTCCAAAGTGCTTACAGTCTAAGGGCTAAACTAGTCACCCCCATTTGAAAGTTGAAGTCAGCTGTCTAAAAATACCACAAGGGTCCAATCAGGATCAGGCCCACAGAACAGCAGGATCAGGAAATTTTGTGCCCCCCCCACACACACATAGGGTTGCCAACCTCCAGGTGGTGGCTGGAGGTCTCCCACTATTACAACTGGTCTCCAGCCAACAGAGATCAGTCCCCTGGAGAAAATGGCCACTTTGGCAATTGGACATTATGGCATTGAAGTCCTTCCCTTCTCAAAACCCCGACCTCCATTCCCAAAATCTCCAGGTATTTCACAACCTGGAGTTGGCAACCTTACCCACACTAGGGTTGCTAACCTCCAGATCTCCCACTATTACAACTGATCTTCAGCCAATAGAGATCAGTTCACCTGGAGAAAATGGCTCCTTTGGCAATTGGACTGTATGGCATTGAAGTCCCTCCCCTCCCCAAACCCTGGTCTCCTCAGGCTCTGCCCTCAAAACCTCCCACCAGTGGTGAAGAGGGACCTGGCAACCCTAACCTTCACACCTTTTCAAGTGCTGAAAGCCTGCATTTTAAAATGGCTGACTTCAGCTTTAAAATTGTGTTGCCGTAACATCTAGTTTGGTCCTAAGAGCCAAGTTAGACATGACTGCAGCCACATTTGTTTACTCACACATCTACCTGATAAAGTGGGAGTACAGGCTCTGATTTTTCACAACGTGGGCAAGGAGAGCTGAATTCTCCCCCATCTTATTTCACTGGTGTCTGTCATTTCAGATACTTCTCCATCTGGCTCACTTCTGGTATCTGAGCCAGACTAGGAGGAAAGTGCTGGGAGGAAAATGGTGAGAATACACAAGGCAGAAGGGGGCAGGCTCGGTTCTCTTCCTCAGAGGACAATGTTTGTGGTTAAATATTGGATCCCTACTTGGAAATCAATTACTTTACCTGGTATTTGAGTTGCCAATCTCCTGCTATTACTAGCTGGAGATCTCCTTGCTATTACAACTGATCTCCAGCCAACAGAGATCAGTTCACCTGGAGAAAATGGCCACTTTGGCAATTGGACGCTATGGCATTCAAGTCCCTCCCCTCCCCAAACCCCGCCCTCCTCAGGCTCTGCCCCAAAAACCTCCCGACGGTGGCAGAGAGGGACCTGGCAACCCTATCTGGTATACAGAAGTAGATGGAAGATCTTCTGGACAATGTTGCAAAACTAAAAGCAACATTTGCCCATTGAGCAATGGAAGATAAATTTCAGAGGATATGAAGACCTTTCCTAGAACTCGAATACTAAAGCAACAGAACTCTACTACCATTCTCTCTCTCTCTCTCTCCCTCTCCCTCTTCTAAAGTTTTCCTTAATCTAATGTTTGAAAAATATATATATTATTCGTCATCATCATAATATTGGATCCCACCTACTTTATATATGAATACAGTCAATATGTGAACAACATGACTTTTCTTGTATGGCTCTGAATTATAGATTCATATGGTGTACTTGATAGAGGGGGAGTTGTTCAGTCAAGATTCAGATACTGTTACCTCTTTTTAACACAAATAAAAACACATAAGGAATTTCTATCATATCACTTATATCATTTATAGGTCACTATGGAATTGTGTGAGTTTCACCTAAAGGTAAAGGTCCCCTGTGCAAGCACCGGGTCATTCCTGACCCATGGGGTGACATCACATCCGGATGTTTACTAGGCAGACTTTGTTTAAGGGGTGGTTTGCCAGTGCCTTCCCCAGTCACCTTCCCTTTACCCCCAGCAGGCTGGGTACTCATTTTACCAACCTCGGAAGGATGGAAGGCTGAGTCAACCGGCTACCTGAAACCAACTTCCGTCGTGATCGAACTCAGATCGTGAGCAGAGCTTGGACTGCAGTACTGCAGCTTACCATTCTGCGCCACGGGGCTCCTGAACTTCACCTACCTGGGGGGGGGGGGGAAATCCCACTTTGCTGTGGCTTCTGTAATCTGTTAACCTGGGCTGAAGGAGAGACAAGTCAGAAGCCCGATTGGCTCACTTTCCACAAAGTACAAACCTGAGAGAATGCCTAATTTTATTAACACATTCACATGTGGCAGCTGTGAGGAAACACCCAAGCTATGCCACAGTAAACAAAGGCAAGGCTAGCATATGTATTCCATCTCTCTGGGGTGAAATGGCTATAAAGGTGGGCTGGGCACTTCCGTACAGCCAACACATGCAAAATTGTTGAGAGAGAAGAGCCCAAGCCAGCCTTTCAGCATGTAAACATCAGGGCTTTGTTAGTTCAGCGGCTGTTCTCCTAGGATTCTTGTTCATGTAAAAAGAGGTAGGATATGTGTATGTGTGTGTTTGTGTATGTAGGTTTATGTTGTCCCTGAAGGGCTACAGAGACCAAGCCAGGCCTAAGAATAGTTAATTGGTCCCAGAATAACACACTATTGGCAGATCCTGGATGCACTCATATGGGAGCCTAGTACAGGGCAGGCAACCAGAAACGGATGCACTGGTAAGCAGTGTAAGGTCATTCATGCATGGAAGTTTTACCTGAGGTTCGTTGTTCGCTGGACCCACACTTTCCTGTTGGGAGTCTATGCATCAGCAGTCTCCAAGCTCAAATCAGGAAGTATTTGAATCCCCACCCCTTGACATGCTGCTTTGTAATTGGCTCTCTGCTTGCTGTGAGAGAAGCCAAGCTTCTGTGTCCCACGCTTTGCCTTACGCATGGGGATTTCAAGTGGGCTGAGCTCAGGGGAGAGAGAAGAATTGGGTTAATAGAAGGATGGGAAGGTCCAGGATTTGTGAGGGCTGGCAGCAAGGTCCTCTCTAATGGAGGGAAAACTCATGCATCACTCCAAGGAACAACCAAGACAGACAAGGGGGTGAACGTGAGTGAAAGTGCCCATGCATAAATGACCTAAGTTAACATTTTATCACACAGGAACGACATATGAAGAAATGATATGGTTAAATATCCCCCTTCGTCTACAATAGTTTCCAAGAGCAAACACCATAACGTATGCAATGAAACTTACTTAAATGTTGATGTAAGCCGCCCTGAGTCCAGCCTTGGTTGGGAAAGGGCAGTTTAAAAAATCAAATAAATAAATTAAGCTGGCCTCTCAGGATGTGATCATTCTATTCTATGGCAACAAAAATAATAGCTTCAGTAAACCTGGTTTTCAGTTACCACACACTTGGAATTTCTTTTGATAAATACAGCCTATCACAGCATAAGAAAAGAATACTCAGATACCAAATGGAGTTAGGGCAGATAAATGTATTTATATATATTTTTCTAGTTAACAAATATATTTGATTTTACAATTATATGTTAAACATCTCTCTTCTTTTTTTTTTTTTGCTTCCAAAGGTTATTTTATTTAAATTCCTGTTTTAAAAAAATAGTGACACTTCAATATTATTGGCCGGCACAAATGGTGTTTCCACATAATAAAACAAAATACAGCACAAGGAGAAAAGGTAATGGAACAGAAACAAGCATGGAAAGGGAGGGCAAAGGTTTTCAAAGGGAAGCCTGACTTTCGTAGTACAATGGATAAAAAAGGATAGTGTCTGGTAACCAGGCAAGATGAGATCCTTTTAGAACATTCCACTATTCCCTCCCCGTCATGGAAGATAAAGGGTCAACTATCTACAGAAAGACAGTAATTTTAGTCAGTGTTAGTGGTATGTTAGTTGGTCTCAAACTCTGTGGCCATTTATGCATGGGAGGTTTTGCCTTGGATTTGCCACTCTCTAGATGCACATTTTTCCCCATCCGAATTCTCAAAACTCAAAAATAAGCTCCCATGCAGTTTCGAGAATTCAGATGGGGGAAATGTGCATCTAGACAGTAGCAAATCCAAAGCAAAACCTCCCATGCATAAATGGCCTGTTTCAAAGAACTGGCACCCAAATCAAAATGTTTGGAACAGTCTACTTTCCTCTTCTTGGCTTAGATGGCATTACTTCAATATTCTGTTTTCCAGAGCTAGAACAGCATATTTGAAAATGCTATATCACAAGGAGTGTATCGGCAAGGTAAGCATTCTATCTGCTACGGATAAAACTAGAACTAGCTATCCACATGTCAACCTTAACATCCAGAGAGTTAACATCAGACAGCAAAAGGCAGGAGAGCTTCTAGAAAGTTACTGAATTCCCTGTATCCTGTTGACACCTGGAGGGAGATGCAAGCACCCACAACCCTCACTCATGGGACCCTTCCCTCTAATTGAGTAGAGGGAGCAGAGTCCACACATCCCTCTCCCGATCATCTACAAAGGGAAGAAGAGATCACTACCACACTCACACTGATGTTTGGTTATTTCACATACTGCCCCTTTCATTAATATACTCTTTCTGAAAGGGTTTTTTAAAGGAAATATGCACTATAAGACTATCTCAGGGTTAATCTTCTTTTTTTTCAGTAGCAAGAGCTGACAGCATGGTTATTTTACTTTCTACTACAATCACACATACTAAAAATGCATGCAATTTTCTGTTACAACGATTAAGGGATAAGTCACATGATCAAGGTACAGGTCTTGGGTTCATCTTTGTGGGTTTCAGCCCTGTTTTCCCACTGCCGGTGGTGAATGGGTCATCCAAAGCGTTCATGCAAAAACACAGGTCATTTTTGCCACACCGCTGCTGAACCCTCTTTACAAAGGGAAGAGGAGGCCTGTCAAATTGTGCTGATGACCAGTGATTCAGAGGGCAATTTAACCACAATAGTTGTATGACCTGATCCTTACACCTGGCACTGAAAAAAGTACTAAAAGCTCTCATTTACAATTGTTGGTCTTAGAAATCTAAAAAATCAATAAAATTGGAGGCCCCCTCCTGGAGAGTAAGGCTTGGCCTACACATGCACAGAACATTGTGGTAGACTCCTAAGGTGGTAAAATGGGCTGTACCATTTCAGCATGTAGGCAGAGAGGGTCAAATGTTTAATGCTCCCCTACACAAATTTAAAAAACAGTAGATTAAAGAGAAAAGTTCTTGCCTCATTCTCTGCAAGTTGTACTCGTTTTCTGTTTCCTTCCATTTGAATATTCACTGTAATCTGTACAATTCTAACAACATGTCAATTGATGATCCGCAGCTAGATATTTCCTCTGAAAAGTCTCATCTTTGAAATGAAATGAAATGAAATGACATTTGAAGATTCTCTTCAGTAATAGCTTCATGGCTATTTCACAAATGCTAATCACAAATTACTTCATCTGGCAGATGACGAGTGTTGAACTTGCATTTATGAATTTTCCCTTAAACGTTGATTTGGGTCCTAAGACTTCATCCAGAAACCAATCACCTTAGTCCTAAAGCTGAAAGATATTTAAGCACACAAGGAGCCCAATTCACAGACTTTCATCACAAGCTGCTAAACAAGCACCACGCCTTAGCCAACCCAAAAGCCATAAGACAGCATTTAAACCCTGTGATATATATGTTAAAAAGCATTCAGATTTGTTATTTGCAGAACCAGAGTCCAGTGGTTTGGTGTGAACAGGCTTAGATTGATTAAGAGATGAATTAAGAGATGAAGCCAGACATTGATCCTACTGATACTGTGACATAACATTTCCTTGGTTATCACTTTCCTATCAGTCGCTTGGAAACTGTAACACAGTTGGGTTCGAGACACCGTCTTCTATGAAACGGAACAGTCTTTAATAACAATTTGCTAGTTTTGATAATTCAAAGCAGAAAATAAACTAATATTTGTATAATGTTATTCAAGCTAAAATATAGCAGATTGAAGAAGCTAATGTGGCCAACGTCAACAATAGTGAAGATGATTGAGCTATTTATCAGAAACTACAAACCCCAAAACAAGAAAGCAACATACTAAAAAAAAAAAAAAAAACCCTCTAGCAAAAGCAAAAGAAAATGGTAAGAGCAGCACATTTCACAGAAACACTCTGAGGGCCTCTGCAAGTGTTTTCCTGACATTCACAGGCCATCTTTTTCAAGACTCAGTCGGCCATGGAGCCATGTCCATTTACAACAGATATAGCCAGCCCAATATGTAAAATTCTTGTTCCTCATGAGCTGAAGGTTATGCTAATGAGAACACATTTGCATGTTGAAGTAAATGTCAGTACTATTACATCATACCATCGTGACTGGCTTATATTTAAAAAGTGAAACCCTTTGGCCTCAAGGGGCAGTTGATTATTCAGTTTCGTTCCTTGTGACCTCCTTGCCTTTAACTTCAGTGGGTCTGGCCCGCAGAGAACAGACTGCAAACTAGGCTAAATACATTGGGGCATGTAATCTTAGGTAGATTATTCTTGGAGGACAGATCCACTGAATTCAGTGGATTATTTCTAAATAGAAGAATATAGGATGGAGCAATTAGTGTAGCACACCTATCTGTACTATTGCAACTACCGACTGATAAAGCAGAAGTCCTTCATTTCGAGGCCTATCCTCCCAATCCAGTTATTTGCTCCAGACATGGGAGTTCTAATTATCACATGGTTCTCAGACATATTTAACGGCTTTGCCATTCATTTAAGTAGAGGGCACAGAGCTACGCGTACAGTCTTTTCCATGAGCGGTACAGTACCTGCATTCAGGAACCCCACTTACCCACCAGACGTCATTCAAGGCTCTGAATCAATCATATTTCTGCATTGTTAATAATTTTCTACCCCAACCTTCATACCACAAAATGAAAAATATGGCTTCTAACTTTAAATGAAATCCTACAGTTCATGTTTATTCAGCTTTTTAAAAAAAAATCACAGGTTTTCCATTTTAAATTACAAAAGCGTTTTTTAACTTTTCTGAACCAATTGTTTTCATCCTAGCCATATCTATTTTCAGTATAAATGTGTGCTGGTTCAACATGCTTCAATTAATTTTTTAAAACTGTATTTTGCCTTAAAATTTAGAAACCAAATTTTGGAACTATAATTCAATCTTCCTCCTAATCTTCCTCTTCATTTATCTAAGTACAGAATACCACATTATCATTTCAGGGTTTAACCGGTAAAGCTCCACCATACTGTCACGTTATAAATTAATCGAGTACAGAAAAAGATGCTCTGCAATTCAAATATAAAATCCTTCATTATCTATTAACCTAGGTCCTTTAAAATATATCTATGCTACTGCTGCATAGGCATTAGTTTGTTCGTTTTTTTCACTTTCCTGAGGACTGGTGACGGTTACTCTTGGAGCGGAAGTTTTCTGGGCATCACCCTAAAGAAAAAAAGCAAACATATTTTTTAGTGTCACATGGCAAAGGGTTTTGTTTTTCTTTTGTGATAAACTTGTCCTGAACACAGGGCTGGCTCAAGGACTTTTGGCACCCTGGGCAGTTTTGCAGTCCTAGGTAGGCAACAATAAATGGTTTAAAGGTCCATTTTAAACCCTGGATTCCAAGATAGAGACTAAGCCAGCATATCTCAGAGATACGATGGTGTATGAGAAGATACAATGGCATATCCAGACATGTGCTGGTTGGGAAGTCCCGCTGGCATCATGCCAGTGCTGAACTGGTATAACCACAATACTGGAATAGAACTGGGTGGCGTCAGGAGCATGGCATGGGCAGAGAAGGACTTAGCTTCCTATCCCGCATCAGCCCCGAATATGTTCGGTGTAGCTCAGATTAATCCCCTAGGGGCCACTCCCAACTACTTAGGATGCCTTCACAGAAGCATAGTTGGAAGGGACCACCAGGGTCATCTAGTCCAACCCCCTGCACAATGCAGGAAATTCACAACCCACACACCCCCAGTGACCCCTACTCCGAGCCCAGAAGATGGCCAAAATGCCTTCCCGCTCATGATCTGCCTAAGGTTACAGAATCAGCGTTGCTGACTGATGGCTGTCTAGCCCCTGCTTAAAAACCTCCAGGGAAGGAGAGCTTACCACCTCCCAAGGGAGCCTGTTCCACTGAGGAACCACTCTGACTGTTAGAAAATTCTTCCTAAAGTCTAGACGGAAACTCTTTTGATTTAATTTCAACCCGTTGGTTCTGGTCCGACCTTCTGAGGCAACAGAAAACAACTCGACACCATCTTCTATATTACAGTCCTTCAAGTACTTGAAGATGGTTCTCATACCACCCCTCAGTCTTCTCCTCTTCAGTCTAAACATACCCAGCTCCTTCAACTTTCCTCATAGGACTTGGTCTCCAGACCCCTCACCATCTTTGTTGCCCTCCCCTGTACACGTTCCAGCTTGTCTACATCCTTCTTAAATTGTGGTGCCCAAAACTTGATGGGAGGGGTCTTGGGGGTCCGTCAAGGCTGCCTGTGCTGAGTGAATTATGGCAGCATGAGACTGCTGTGGCTGCACTGCCCGTGTTGCCTCTCCTGTGCGTCTCCCTGCCAAAAATTTCCCCCATCTAAATATCCTGCAAATTCACTATTAGTCCAGCAGAAGAACAAATGTTTACAGGGTTAATAGCAACTTGGGCACAGCAGTGTAGATCAAGGAAGTATTGCCTCACATGCATGGGGGAAATTGTTAATATGCATGTCAAGCTCCACTGATCCAATCAAAACCAGAACATCTGGCATCAGCTTTAAAGAAAAAAATAAAAAAATAAAAAGATTTGATAAGTGGATCTCCTACGTCTCATATAGTTTGGGCCTTATTGTTCATGTGTACAGAGAGGCGGGTCAAAAAGTGTGATAAAGCAACAAATCTTTCCTCCTACACATGAAAAACATGCAGTTTTTAATGAAGAAGTGGATAAGAATTAACAAGCCAGAATTTCAAGCCAGCATGAAAGGGTTGCTGACCTCCAGGTCCTAGCTGGAGATCTCCTGCTATTACAACTGATCTCCAGCCGATAGAGATCAGTTCACCTGGAGAAAATGGCTGCTTTGGCAATTGGATTCTATGGCATTGAAGTCCCTCTCCTCCCCAAACCCTGCCCTCCTCAGGCTCTGCCCCAAAAACCTCCAGCTGGTGGCAAATAAGGACCTGGCAAGCCTAAGCATGAACCAAAAAAGAGGGGCTTCACTAGGGTTGCTAGCTCTGGGTTAGGAAATACCTGGAGATTTGGGGGGCACAGCCTGAGGAGGGCAGGGTTTGGGGAGGGGAGGGACTTCAGTGCCATAGAGTCCAATCGCCAAAGTGGCCATTTTCTCCAGATGAACTGATCTCTATCGGCTGGACAGCAGATGTAATAATGGGAGATTTCCTGGAGGTTGGCAACCCTAGGCTTCACCAATGCATGAATGCATCAAATGCATCAAAGCATCAGGGTGATAGTGTGCTTAGCTTGGCAGAAGACATGAAGTGATTACTCTCTGGGAATGAGGTTATGCAAAATTATCAAATGGCAGACCAAATGGCTTTAACATTCTCACAGGACAGTCAATGCTGGCTGTGAGAGCATCGTCCCTGGCATCATGGAAGAAAAGGAAATACATCTTGCTTTCATGTAAATGAGATTACAGGAGTGTAATAAAGACAGGGCAGACTTGTTCTAAAGCTAGGGTTGCCAGGTTTGGAGCATGGCATGGAGGTTGCCATCAGCAGGAGGTTTTTGGGGTGGAGCCTGAGGGTGGGGTTTGGGGACGGGAAGGACATCAATGCCATAGAGTCCAATTGCCAAAGTGGCCATTTTCTCCAGGTGAACTGATCTCTATCGGCTGGATATCAGTTGTAATAGCAGGAGATCTCTAGCTAGTACCTGGAGGTTGGCAACCCTATCTAAAGCTGAAGTTCCAAAGCTGAAATCCCACAAATTGAGTACCCTGGCTACAGACGGACCGACTACTAGAATGGACAAATGGAATAATTGGGATAAGGAAGCATATTACCTGCGTCAGATCATGAGCGCTTTCTTTTGCTTCTTCTTCGTGACCATTAAGATCCATTTCCTCACCATTTTCTTCATTTGTTCCACCCTGCGCATGGCTCGTCTCGCCCTCCCCTGCTGCATCAAGCTCCGGCTGCTCATTTTCGGAATGGTCGTCCATTTTCTCTTTGTTTTCATCCACTTCGTTGATGGTCTCCTCAGTTTCTTCACCTGGCTCAGTCTCCCCATTCATTGCTGTGTATTCTCCATTGTGCCGAGTGACATTTTCTTCCTCATCCACAGTTTCTGCTGGCCGCTGGAAAAAACAAACATAACATTGCACCGTGCTCGGCTATTTTGATTAAGATATTCTAGGTAGAATTATAGTTATTTTGACAAGTTAAATTAAAAGGACATATCTACCATGATAGGTATTTTTTAATTAAAGAAGCTAGAACCATTTGAAGAATAACAGGGAGGAGAGGAATAAATCATTAGCAAATTCCTCTCTTCCGACTCAAGTTTCCTCCTCCAGGATACTACAACTGTCAGAGACCAGAAGGTTTTGGGGCGGAGCCTGAGGAGGACTGGGTTTGCGGAGGGGAGGGACTTCAAGGCCATAGAGTCCAATTGTCAAAGCGGCCATTTTCTGTTATTACAACTGATCTCTATCGGCTGGAGATTAGTTGTAATAGCAGGAGATCTCCAGCTAGTACCTGGAGGTTGGCAACCCTACCATTATCAGACATTTTGCTCACCAATAGCACTTCTGTCTTGTCAGGATTGAGCCTCTGATCACAAGATGCTAAGAAAAGGAGATAGCCGTTGCCAGAATGCTGGATCAGATGGGCCTTTGGTCCAATCCAGCAAGGCTCTCCTTTGTTCTCTAAACAGCATCCCCTTTTCTCCAAACTACATGGCAAACTGCTGTTGAAAACTGTATGGTATGAGGGCCTTGGTATAAAAAGGAATACTGTAAAAAAAATCCCACTAGGAATTGGCAAAGCCCTTGGACACAACTCTAATAGCTCTTTGCACCCTGGCCAAGATCATTACTAAAACAGGTCTGTTTGGATGTGTATGACTAATTCCAATATAGTAATTTTACACAGCTCTGCTCAGAGTTTGTAACACAAATGAACTTGAACTGATTTTGACCATCTAAAACCAACAGTCTGACTGCCCAGCTATTCTCCCCGCCCCCCTTCAGAGTTGGATAATAAAGACCATTCCAGCATGGATGCTCACGTAGCCCATGCTTTCAGAAATTTTTCAGCTATTCCTTGCAGGGATTACACTGGACGGGTAAAATTACACTTGGAAAATAACTCAAGTGTAAAAGCAGAAGAGTCAGTACTGTTTCCACAAAATGCATTTTAAGATCTCGGTTTAAAGGTAGCTATTTAACATAAATTAGGGTTGCCAGCTCTGGGAGGGGAAATCCCTGGAGGTTCTGTGGGTGGACACTGGTGAAGGTGAGGTTTGGGGAGGGACCTCAGCAGGGTATAATGCCATAGAGTCGACCTTCCAAAGCAGCCATTTACCCCCAGGGGAACTCTCTGTAGCCATGGAGATCAGTTGTGATTCAGGAGATCTCCAGCCACAAACTGGAGTTTGGCAACCCTAGTAACTACAAAGTTATCTTCCGCTAGGAGATATGTACTGAGAACATTGAGTATCATTGCTCATAACAAGCCATAGAAGGAAGACAACAAAATCTCTATAGGCACAAACAACAACTTCAGACCACTTAGTTCTGAAGAAATGAGAAGCTCTTAAATACAGCCATGGCTTCCCAGTAAGTGATGCTTCATAGATCCTGACTGCATTACAAAACAGAAAACATTTTGTTCTCAAAGAAAACATTTTGTTCTCAAACTAGTTCAGGTTGCTAAGTGACAACGGACCACCTGCCTACCATATTGTTTACGAAACCTGGGCACTTAAAAGGAAGAAATGACTAGGTCTGGATTTAATTCTTTTTGCTTAAAAGCAATATTGTTTTTGAGTATAAAGATGTGTATATAGATAATTGCAACACTGTACATTTACTGCTGTCCGTTTGCTTATTTTATACCTATTATTTTGATTACAGGATATTTTATTGTAATAAGCAGTACATCACCCCATGGGTCAGGAATGACCCGGTGCTTGCACAGGGGACTACCTTTACCTTTAATAACAGGGTACCAATTAATTAATTAATAAGATTCAAATAGGATTTGAATGAACACAGTTTATATTTTGTTCCATTTAAGATGTGGTTTAGTAAAACTATTTTATGTTACCAACCTAAGTAAGGAGTCAGCCACACTAGGGATAGCCCGGATTAGCCAACATTTCAGACAACTGCATGGAACCATTGGCCATAGAATTGCCAACTCCAGGCTGTGAAATTCTGGGAGATTTGTGGGTGGTGCTGGTGAGGGTGGGGTTTGGGAACAGGAAGGACCTCAGTGGGGGTATAATGCCATAGAGTCCACCCTCCAAAGCAGCCATTTTCTCCAGGTGTACTGATCCCTGTGATCTGGAGATCAGTTGTCCTTCCAGAAGATTTCCAGGATCCACCTGGAGGGTGGGAACCCTAATCAGCAGCCAACTTTTGGTACTTCTTCTAAAGTGGAGGGGCAGGGACTGGCTTCACTTTTCATCTGGCCAGTCAAGACAAGCATTATATCAATCCCAGTGATTCCCATGCAACATCCCACTTTCTTTTTATCTAGATACAGTCATAAAATGGATAGAAGACAAGTCTTTGGATTAGTTCATTCTGTATCAATTAGTCACTATGGAAGACCTCAAGCAATTCTTTGGAAAGTACTTTATACGTTTGGTCCCCTTTCTAAGTAGAGCCTCTTGAGAATGAATATTTCTCATCTAATTGCCAAATTCAATTAGGAGCTTTGAATCCTGCTAAACACAGGCTGATAGAAAAGCCATTAACAGGCATTAAACATGAATTCTCTGTATTTGCACAAGGATTCAGAGATAGGAATAACTCGTAGGAATGATGTGTGCCTAAAATGAACGCATTTAAACCAAGAGATATTTCTTAGAACTGGCAATCTGATTTAAACCAGAATTCATGCAAGTACAAGCAACTTTACCAATAAAAGCCTCCCACAAAGCAGTTATCTCTAATTGGGGGTATACTAGCAACTGCTATACATATACACATACCAGGAAGTGAGTTAATCATAGAATCATAGAGTGGAAGGGACCACCAGGGTCATCTAGTCCAACCCCCTGCACAATGCAGGAAATTCACAACGACCTCCCCCACACACACCCAAAAGATGCCCAAGATACCCTCCCCCTCATGATCTGCCTAAGGTCATAGAATCAGCTTTGCTGACAGATGGCCATGTAGCCTCTGTTTAAAAACCTCCAGGGAAGGAGCGCTTACCACCTCCCGAGGAAGCCTGTTCCACTAAGGCAGTGGTCAGCAAACCGCGGCTCCCGAGCTGCATGCGGCTCTTTGGCCCCTTGAATGCGGCTCTCCCCGGGGCCCGGGCGGCCGTGGTTCCTGGCCCAGCCCAACTGGCGGTGGGATCCCACCAGCTGGCCAGGAAGCCGGCTCCCTGGCTCCCCACCCCCCCGTCCATCGGCTCAGTGGCTCCTCCGCATCCCCATGCCCAGCCAGGCAGAGGCACCACGCTTCCACCGGGCTCCAGCGCGCCCCAGGCGGGAGGAGCCAGCAGGCGAGTGGGAGGCGGCGCCTCCCTCCCCCAGCCTCCCTTCCTCTCTCTCTCTCTCTCTCTCTCCAGCGGGGAGGGATCAGAGGCGGCGGGGAGAGGCGGCGGCCAGCCGCCCAGGCTGCTGCTGCAAGGGGGGGGAGAGGCAGGCTCTGCCTCGCGCTGGGCCAGAGCGGGCTGCGAGCCCTGTGCTCTTCCTCCGCCGCCGCCTCGCCCAGCCGGCCCTAAAAGGAGGGGAGGGCGGCGGCAGTGGGGCGCGGGGGAATCTCTCCCGGAGGCTGACTCCGTCGGCTGGGGGTGGGGGTTAGGCACGATGGATTTTGATGGACCAAGGGTCTGATTCAGTATAAGGCAGCTTCATGTGAGTGCAATTGGGGGGGTCCCCGAATCTCTCCTCTCATTGGACCTTTCAAGCCGACCGCCTGCCAGAGCCCAGCGCCAGGAGGGCGGGGGGGCGGAGAGGAGCCCCCTTCCTGGGGGGGCGGCAGCGGCGGGGGGGCCTCCGAGGGTTGGGCAGCCAGCCTCGATTGCCGTTTTATTTGGGGGGGCTTGGGAACCGGGAGGGGGGGAGTCTGCACTTGCACTGTTTGGGAGGAGCTGTGGGTCAGTGGTGGAGCATCTGCTTGGCATGCAGAAGGTCCCAGGTTCAATCCCAGGCATCTCCAGTTCTTACACAGGGAATCTTTCTGATTATAGAGATGTTACCATATAACGCCAAGTGTTCTCAGGATTTTCTCCAGTGTTGTGAAAGGTAAAACCACAAAGTAAAAAATGACAACTTCTCGTATTTTCACCAGTAGGGTGTGTTGATTAGAGTGTGGGACTAGGATCTAGGAGACCCAGGTTCAAATCCACATGCTGCCAAGGAAGCTTACTGGGTGACCTAGGCCCATGTAACTGTCTCTCAGCATTCATACTGGTGGTTGTTGTGAGAGTAAAATGGGGAGTGGGGAATGATGTTATAAACTGCTTTGGATCCCCATGGCAAGAAAAGTGGGATATAAATATCTAAATAAATAAATTCTGGAAAAGGTGAATATCTTGTATCTGTTGAAGTCATTAATTCACAAGGTCAGCATAAGTTGGAAGCAACTTGATGGTACATAATACACACACAGTTGGCTGTGATTCACTCAGAGGGATGCTGAGAGTCAAACTAGACATGATGAAGGCAGACAAACATTTTCCTCATGAGTCTAGCTTGTTCACAAATAAAGCAGGGGATTGAGAGGCCTACTTTAAACAGTAAAAATAGAGCAGGCTGCCAACCCTTTTCCCGTCCTGTGCCTTATTTACCTTCAACATGTTGTACCAAGCACTCTTCCCTAGGGCTGTGCAAAAAAAAAAAAAAATCAATTGATAAATTTCAGGTTTGGGTTTATTGGACCCAATTTTTTTTGGGAAGCCTAAAATAAGCCAAATACCTACACCGGTAAATGGGTATTCTGGTTCTTTTTAGGTTTTCCTGGAAAAATTCGGGTCCATTTTAGCCTATGAGAATTTTTTTCAAAGCTCCTGGGGGAGCATTTTTCGAGGTAGAGTTTCCAAATTTTCAGGGTATTTGTAAAGGAATCTCCTTGCATGAACCCCAAAGTTTGGTAAAGTTTGGGTCTGGGGGTCCAATTTTATGGACCCTGAAGGGGTCATCCCCTTCTCCATTGAAAAGCATTCTCCATAGAAAAGCATTCCCATACGGAAAAGCCTTGGGAAAGCAAAAGGCCAAATATTTATTTATTTATTTATTCAGTTTCTTGCCCGACCTCCCCAACTGAGGCCAGGCTCTTTAGTGAAACTATGACAATCTAGAGCATCATAACCGACACTTGTGATAGAACACACTTCCCATGTTTAGGCCAGGAGCCGAATAAAGCTGTTTCCCCTCCAGTCCATCCTCTTCTGAAGATCCAGTACCATGGCAACACCACGTGTACATTGGCCTAAAGGCAGGGTCAAATGCTTCTCTGTACACTGAAGCAAGCCACAATCAGCCATGTACCCAGTCCCCTCACTCCTCCTCGCAGCACCGATACAAACAGCATGAAAGATCACATGCGTTGAATCCTGGATTCACTTCCCCAGCATCTCCAGTTCAAGGAGTTCAGACAGTATGTTTCTGAGATGCTGATGAGTCACAGCAAGTCAGAGAAGAAGAAGAAGAAGAAGAAGAAAGAGTTGGTTTTTATGTGCTGACTTTCTCTACCACTTAAGGCAGAATCAAACCGGTTTACAATCACCTTCCCTTCCCCCCCCCCCCACTATGTGAGGTAGGTGAGGCTGAGAGAGCATGACTTGCCCAAGGTCACCCAGCTGGCTTCATGTGTAGGAGTGGGGAAACGAATCCAGTTCACCAGATTAGCCTCCACCGCTCATGTGGAGGAGTGGGAAATCAAACCTGGTGAAATGGATCTGAATCACTAGATTAAGAAGAAGTGAAATGGATCTGATTAACTATATTAAAGTGGCAACATGCATTTATACAGATGCGTTAACCAACTCTCCAAATGGCAAATAATATTCTACACTCCCATCAGATTAAGAATTTCCTTTCCAGCACCATACAGAAAGACCCTGTGGTATAAAATCGGAACTTCTGAATGAGGAAGACAAAAAGAAGAGGCATACAGTAGTTTTTTTCAATCTTTCCAGCAAGCTAGCTAAAGTATCACACAGAAACGTTTCTAATGTACCATCTGTGCTTATTAACAAAGGTAGTATTTCCAGCCAGCACTGGTTGCTGTCTCTGCCTGATAACTGGCCTCCCCGGATAGACAGCAATGGTTTGATATGTTTACACTGCCAATCAACTTTCCTGGCATTCTCAGAGGGGACTGATTTGCTCTTACCTGAACAGGGGATTAAAAAAGGATGCACCCTCCATTAAGTCTGAAGAAAAATTATCCGGTCTGAGTTGTGCTGCACTGACAGTAACTCCGTCTCCATGCAAACACCTGCAATCCTGAGGATGCCTCTTATCAGCCTCTAGAGTTGTCTGTTTGGTACCTTTCACATCTAATAAGATAAGGTAGGATGGTGCTGCTGCAGTGTTCTTGTTTGTGGCTTCCTAAGGGCACCTGGTTGGCCACTATGTGAACAGACTGCTGGACTTGATGGGCCTTGGTCTGATCCAGCAGGGCCATTCTTATGTTCTTATGAAGGCAGTGGATTCTAATCTGGTGAACCGGGTTGGTTCCCCCACTCCTACACATAAGGCCAGCTGGGTGACTTTGGGCCAGTCACTTTTCTCTTAGAGCTCTCTCAGCCCCATTACCTCACAGGGTGTCTGTGGTGTGGAGGGGAAGGTGATTGTAAGCCGGATTGAGTCTCCCTTAAGTGGTAGAGGAAGTCAGTATATCAAAACCAACTCTTCTTCTTCCTCTTAATAGGCTCATTGCAAAAAAAAAAAAAAAACCCACTAACATTACACAATGTAATTTAAAGCTGGCATAAAGGTACCCACCAGAAAGCCTGAGATACCTTACAAGTACGAGAAAACAGCCTGATAGACATTAATTGATGATTAGACAGATGAAGCCAGGACAGGTTCTTGTAAGAAACCAACAAACCAGCAAGATGGGACAAATGATGGTGTCCTTCTGTAATGTCAACATCAAGAATTCGTTCCCCTGGGCTGTAGTTATCAAATACCATTTCTCTCTTTCCACCCATGATATGTGTAACAAATGAGTTGCCACCTTAGACCAGGAGCACTTCTGTTGGAGCACATTCATTTTCCTGAGCTTCTGCAGACCCCATGTTTCAGACTTGTAGATATCCAGAGTGTCCACTGAAGGAAGTGAAGGTCAGGACGTGGTTTATTTCCAGCATTAGCCCTTTATTCAGAGTCTGTACATTACCTGATCAATTGGGATCTCAGTTTGAGTGTCTTCGTCTTCCTGGACTTCCACGGCCCCCCGTATTTCAGATGGTTTTTTCCCAGCCTTGTAAACACCTTCATCTGAAAACAGAAAAACGCAGAATCCAATTGTGACACTGTGTGGTAAAATGAGTGTACTGCATCCCAGAACAGTGTGAAAATTGTTTTCCACATCTCATTCCTGATCCCATTGTCTTATGGATTTATTATACTTGTTGTTAACTGACCTTCCATTTGCTTTACAAGTACGTGAACCTTTTTACATGGAAAGAGAATGGAAATGACTCTTCAAACCCGCGGTAGTTCAGTTCAGTTCTATACTTTAAAGTATACAACCCAAGCACAGATATTCATAAACAAAAATCCATGTTCTTTAAACCTCTTGGGGGAAGGGCTGTGACTCAGGAACAAGCCAGATATTCTTGCATTAAAACTTGCCACAAGGTTAAAGTCATGTCCATCATTTTTAAAGCATTTTAACGGTGCCTGTAACGTTAAGGTTGCCAACCTCCAGGTAGTAGCTGGAGATCTCCTGCTATTACAACTGATCTTCAGCCGACAGAGATCAGTTCACCTGGAGAATATGGCCGCTTTGGCAATTGAACTCCATGGCATTGAAGTCCCTGCCCTCCCCCAAACCCCGCCCTCCTCAGGCTCTGCCCCACAAACCTCCCGCCGGTGGCAAAGAGGGACCTGACAACCCTATATAACGTATCTATTGAAAGTATGCAAGCTAGTAAGGCAAATATTAAAACTGTGCATTAGAATAGAAAAGGTGAAGATGAAATTAATGAACACCAGTGACAAAATCTATTTTAACGGGCCCACACTACTACTGGTGAGCAGAGATCTGAGCAGGGATTTAAAGGTGTCACCTGTTAAAGGAAATAGGTCCATAGTCTGGGGGTGCTCTTGGACCAAGGCCTACAGCTGGATAAGCAGGTGGTAGTGGTGGCCAGGTGTGCTTTTACCAGTTTCAGCTGGTTAGCCAGATGCAGCCTTTCATGGGCACAAAAGATCTGCCCACTGTGGAGCATGCCTTGGGTACATCTAGATTAGATTGCTGCAGTGGGCTCTATGTGGGACTGCCCTTGAGAAATGTTCAGAAATTTCAATTGGTGCAGAATGCTACATCCAGGATGTTGACTGGAGAGGGCTGTGAGGACCATATCACTTCAGTCTTGGCCCTTCTACACCGGCTTCCAGTCTGTTTGGGGGCACAATTCAAGGTGCTGGTGCTGACCTTTAAAGCCCTATATGGTTTGGGACCAACGTACCTGAAGAACCGCCTGAGGGACTGTCTAATCCCTTATGAACCTAGCCAACCACTGCGGTCATTTTTGGAGGCCCTGCTTCAGGTGCCCTTGCCTTCTGAGATTAGGTGGGTGGAAACCAGGGAGAGAGCTTCCTCAATCATGGCACCAAAACTCTGGAACTTTCTCCCCAGGGAAACTTATCTGCCCCCTCCCTTTGCCAATTTCCCACCAATGAGTGAAGACATTTTTATTCCATTTGGCATTTCCTCAGTGATCCCTCCTTCCTGCCCAATGTTTCAATAGTTGTTTTTTATGTTTTTGTATGTACTTTATCTCTTGTTTTAATTGTTTTAATGATCTGTTTGGTTAGATTAAATGGTTTCTAAGATGTGATTTTATTATTTATTCATGTATCTTTCTTGCAATACATTTAACCATTGTTTCAGAATGGTACGTCACAAATTTCTGACTTTTGAATTAGAAATGCTTGAGTGCTAAGTTGTGCATATGCACAGGAGGGAAGCAACTAAGTGAACAATGTTACATTCTGACGCACACTGTGATTCAGCACGAGAGAGTCTCTGGGACACATCTGGGAGGGCTAAATTAATCACCACTGATCAAAGCTAAGGCTATTCACATTTGCCCACACAATGATCAGTCAGTGCAAGACTGCCGTGTTCATTACTGTCACAGTTTACACAGACAAAAACCTTATACATGCTGGGGTTATTTTAATACAGACCTTGACGGTTCTTGGGTCATCAAGGAAAGAAAAGTCCATATACTTTATCACTAACTACAACTGTTGTGAATGGTCACAGTGCTGATCTTGCAAACTTCTGAGCTTTATTTAGTTTGTATATTCCACCCCTTAGCCCACAACATAAGCGTACAACATAACAAATACAGAATGCAATTGAAAACCAACCCAGCTAACATAGTAACTATCACTGGCTTCAAGAGAATGATAACGATAATCATATCAAGCATTTAATCAAAGCTGCACTTCAAGGCAGCATAAAAGAAAAAGTAAAAAAGCAATAGTAAAACAAGTAAAGCATAGTAAAGGAAGAAGAAGAAGAAGAAGAAGAAGAAGAAGAAGAAGAAGAAGAAGAAGAAGAAGAAGAGCGTCTAAGGAGAGTCACTTGCCCTTGCAGCCATGTTGCAAATATGGTGACTCTACCTCCAAAAATGCCCCCACAGGAGCTTCGTAAAAAATCCCCATTGTTTATAAACCCAGAAATAAGCTGAATACCCATATTTACTGGTATTGGCATTCAGCTTATTCTGAATGGCATTCAGCTTATTCGGAAAAATTGGGCCCAATAAACCCGAACCCGAAATCCCCCCCCCCTAATTTTTTTTGTTTTGTTTTTTGCATAAACCTAGAGGGGATCATAGCATGAGAAGAAGAAAGGGAACACCTTGGAGTTGCACAAGAGGAAGAAGCACAGGGAATCCTGGAAGGTTAGAAAGCATAAGTACATGATAGAAAGTATGTGGAATATGGAGCACAGTACAGCTTGCTCTGTTAACTCCTGAGGAGTTGGTGGGATCATTGTTGTGTCCTGCTTTATCTTTACTTCTGTTTACTTGATCATGATTATTTGGCTCAACTTGATAAACAAGTTACATGACTTTTTAAAATAGTAAATGAGTTATATGTTCAGATAACTAATACGCAACACACTTTAAATAATTAAGCACAGAAAATTAATTTTTCTTGCTTAAGCACCTTTCCTAGCTAGCACCAACAATAAAAAATTTATTACTGCACAAATGATAGTATTATGCATGGCCAGTACTAATGCATTTCAGATTTGAAGCTGATTGAAGTTCAGCATTAGGGAGAAAATAATCATGGTAATAATAGCCTGCCCTGAATATTTTATGGAAATTGGGGGCATTTATGGAGCTGCAGCTTAGTATATAAGCACGGAGTTCATGTAACTATAAAAATATTCACTGTAATTTGCCAGATGTTGTTTCACAAAGTACAAAAAAAAAGCTTCCAACAAATTGTTCATTAAAACCAACCGATACATTAAAAAGGATGGACAGTTTTCTAGTCTTCACTACAAGCAAAACTATGGCGCTGCTGTACGAGGTACATCTATAAAAGGAAAAGCAAGGTTTTTGTGAGGTGACCAGAACAATTTTGAACATTAAAAAAGATCTGGTAACAATGGATTTGATTCCGTCACCAGGGGAACAATCTGTATGCAGAGGGATAGAATCATAGAATCACAGAGTTGGAAGGGACCACCAGGGTCATCTAGTTCAACCCCCTGCACAATGCAGGACATTCAGAACTACCTCCCGCCCTCCACACACACACACACACACAGTGACCAGAAGATGGCCAAGATGCCCTCCCTCTCATCATCTGCCTAAGGTCACAGAATCAGCATTGCTGACAGATGGCCATCTAACCTCTTCTTAAAAACCTCCAGGGAAGGAGAGCTTACCACCTCCCGAGGAAGCCTGTTCCACTGAGGAAC
Organism: Euleptes europaea; assembly: GCF_029931775.1. Lineage (NCBI taxonomy): Eukaryota > Metazoa > Chordata > Lepidosauria > Squamata > Sphaerodactylidae > Euleptes > Euleptes europaea. The sequence continues at coordinate 70,267,518 of NC_079319.1, read as the reverse complement.
CGCTCTAACCATTAGAAAATTCTTCCTAATGTCAAGACGGAAGCTCTTTTGATTTAATTTCAACCCGTTGGTTCTGGTCCGACCTCCTGGGGCAACAGAAAACAACTCGGATCATCATAAGCCGTAATGGAGATCTCCTCCCCGCCCGCCCCGGCAGCCTGTGCACATAGGGGTACATGACAAACAAAAACAGACTTTGTAGTTGCTAAGAAATGTCCCGTATGGCAACTCTTATAGAGGCAGATGGCCTTCTAGAAGCTCTGGCCATGCAGGAAGCACTAGCACAGCACTACTACACCTTTCCTCACTTACAGAAGTGTGATAAGGACTGAATGTCCATGAATGTGGAATTTTTATCCAGCAAACAACTTTCAGACTGCCTCGGCATGGTGGCTTGGCTCCACTGATTAGAGAAAAAGGTGAGTGCCTGTTGGGGTTGAAGGAAAATGCTGTTGAATACCTAAACTTTATGTTTCTGGGTTTTGAGAACTAAACTGACCATTCCTAGTGCCTATTATAGCTGCTGTCGTCATGCTCAGCCTTTCTCAGCGTTTTGACACAGCACTGCTCCATGGGGTTACCTACCTCTAGGTGGGGTTTGGTTCTAGAACCTGTCAAGATCCCATTGAGCATGTGTAGTGAAGATAAAACCCTGACATGGACAAGCCCAGGCTAGTCTGGTCTTGTCAGATCTTGGAAGCTAAGCAGGGTCAGCCATGGTTAGTATTTGGATGGGAGACCACAAAGAAATTCCAGGGCTGCTATGCAGAGACAAACAATGGCAAACCTCCTCTGAACTTGAACACATGTGAACACTTGAAGCTGCCTTATACTGAATCAGACCCTTAGTCCATCAAAGTCAGTATTGTCTACTCAGACCTGCAGCGGCTCTCCAGGATCTCAGGCCGAGGTCTTTCACATCACCTACTTGCCTAGTCCCTTTAAGTGGAGATGCCGGGGATTGAACCTGGGACCTTCTGCATGCCAAGTAGATGCTCTACCACTGAGCCATGGCCCCTCCCCCAACTTCTGTACCCCCCATAGCATCGCCATAAGTTATCTGTGTCTTGATGACAAATTTTAGATAGATTATTAGATGATAGATAGATAGATAGATAGATAGATAGATAGATAGATAGATAGATAGATAGATAGATAGACAGATAGACAGATAGACAGACAGACAGACGGACAGACAAGACAGTGCCTATATCTGCAGCTGTCAAGATGCCCCATAAGCTCTTTGGAATAGTTGCTTTGAAGCCTTGCTAGAAGACCCCAGAGGTCTCTCCAGAAAACTGTTCCACAGCAGTGGAGCAGCAACAGAAAAGGCTTTTAATCATACGTTTATTTATTTGCTTCATTTATAACCTGCCTTTCTCCCCAGTGGGGACCCAAAGAGGCTTACTTAATTTTCATCTCATTATTTCATCTTCATATTTTATCCTCGCAACCTTGTGAGGTCGGTTAGGTTGAGAGTATAGATGACTGCCTCAAGGTCAGCCCAGAAAGATTCCATAGCAGAGTGGGGATTCAAACCTGGGTCTGCCAGATCCTAGTGTGACGTTCCACCCACTATACTGAGCTGACTCTTATCCAGGCTTTTATTATTAGGAAAGTGGAGACCCATGACCGTCGAAGATCACCTCGCTTTACCCCTGCGGTTCCGCATGCTTTGCCCACGTTTTCTGGATTTGTGTCTAGCCAGTATCCAGAAAATGCAGGGGAAACGTGTGGAAACACACGGGGAGAGCAAGCATAATCAAAGCAAAGTCCTGAAGAAGTCGGCGGGATAAATGGCCATAGTCAATAAAATCAACTGGAGCAAATGATACATTTCTTCCAGAAAAGATATTTAAATTAAACGAGTGCTCAAACATGGCTCACAGAGCTCTTTGGTCGCACTTTTTCCACTCTCAGGAACTAGAATATGTATCAGAAGTGGCCCAGCCATCCCTTTAAGTTTTCCCCTCAGTCTGTTGTACTATTGCTCTGTGAAATTATGTTATGGAATTGCATCCAAGGATCTAGTTCTGATTTCAACCTTACTTCAATAAAGATTGTCATTCCTGTAACGACTAAACAACATTTGGGATTTTTTTAGAAGCATGCGAACACATTCATTGCATAAACTCTCTCACACAGCTAATATGCATACCAAGCCATAGGCGTTTAGTTTGGCTTCCACACAAGATAGTCATGCTTCCACCAAACTTTCAGCTTTTCTCCAGCTCCGGCTTAGGTTTCCCGAAAACAGGGCAGCGACTCAACAATGCCCCCAAGTTGCCGGGTTGGGCTCGTGTGTCAGATAGGGCTTCTGAAGCCTAACATCATGGGAGCGAGGAAGAGCTCGTGGGGCTGCAGCAGCGCACAGCGGAAGGGAGCGCCAGACCAACCGGGAGAGCTGAGCTCCCACATCAAAGTCGGGGCGGCGGCGGCAAGGAAATTCAGCGTCACAGGAGACACCAGGGGGAAGGCCATGTGTCCCGCCCCAATTGGCGGGGAGTCCGCTGAAACAGGCCAATGGGGGGCTCAAGGCTCCCTAGCCGGTGGGCCTCGTGGAGCCAGACCTGGGGGAAACGCCATTCAGGTCCGTCTTCCCCACATGGGAGGAGGTCCTGCCCATGCTGAGCTCCGTCTGCTTCCTTTGTCCCACCCACCCACCGCTATTTGAAAGGGGTTTGAACAATCTTAGGCAGCACAACATGATGCGGTTTGGCATTGGGGCCGGATCCAGTTTTGGGGGGAAAGATGGCCTGCGCACCTCGTTTTCCCAACGTGGAGGATCCCTGTAAGGGATTTGGGGGGAGGCTGGAGAGAGACATGCCAGGATGGAGGGCTGCCAAGGACGAGCCCAGCGGGGCCGTCAGGGGGGCATGCCTTGCCAAGGGCTGTCAGGACAGCCTCCCTTCAAGTGGCAGGGGGCCACACAGCGGGCTGCTGTCCACATGCGCCCTGTAACTGCTACCTCAAGCGGGCCCAGCAGGGGTGCTGGGGAATTGGGCATCGGCCATTAGGGGTGACAGGTCGATGGAAGGATAACGCCCCCATGCCATGCCAATGCCTTGTGGCTGCAATCAATAAAGTTGTGCCATTTCACCCAAACTATGGGCTGGTCATTTTTGCGTATGCACAGCTTCAAGCATGGGGGAAATTGTGGGGGACAACGTGCCAAGGGGCCCAGCCAGGGAGCGCATCACACGGCTAAGCACCAAGCTGGCCACCTGTTTTGGCATGGTCTTTCCTGAACATCATACTGAAAGCAAAAAAGGGAGAAACGCGTGGATAGGAAAGTGAAGATTTCCACACCTTCCTGCTCACATCCGGCACTACAGCCAGAGCTATTTTCCCTTCCACCTGCCATTTCCCTTCCACTACCACCAATGGACTTTTTGCCTTTAAAATATCAGTAGTATATTGCTAGGGTTGCCTGCCCGCCGCCCCTCAGCTGGCTAGCGGGGAAACAGGCAAGCTAAAGGGGGGGGGATGATACCCACACATGCATGGCGGGGCTTGGCACAATAATGTCCCTTCCAAGGTAAACCTGGAAGCAACGGGGACACTCTAGCATGTCCCTAAAAAACTCTATGGAAACCCTAGAGTCTTTTGAGAAATATATTGGCGGGGACACTCTAGCACATTCTTCCAAAAATGCTATGATTTGCACAGAGTTTTTTGAGGGATGTGCTAGAGCTAGGGTTGCCAACCTCCAGGTACTAGCTGGAGATCTCCTGCTATTACAACTGATCTCCAGCTGACAGAGATCAGTTCACCTGGAGAAAATGGCCGCTTTAGCAATTGGACTGAATGGCATTGAGGTCCCTCCCCTCCAAAACCCCTCCCTCCTCAGGCTCCACCCCAAAAACCTCCCACCAATGGCGAAGAGGGACCTGGCAACCCTAGCTAGAGCGTCCCTGTCACTTCCAGGTTTACTCCAGAAGGGACATTATTGCGTGCACGCACTGTGCATTGGAAATCACACACACACACACACACACACACACACACACACCTTGAAGGTCCCGCTGATGGAAAGGGGGGACCTGGCAACCCTATATATTGCTATAGTAACACTTTGTATTCACAGCAGCAGTGAGAGGGATCACATCCAGGTGGAGGCAATCTTAACATGCCATTGTGACCTGGCAACTAAGGAGCAATGAGGGTAAAAAAGCAAAAATGGGTCTGAAGTTCACATATCAATTTGCAGCTACCAGCCAATTCTTTGGCTGCAAGCTTCTAGTAAAATCAGATTGTTCTGTGCAGCTGAAGTCATTCTCAAACCTCAGTTCAGGAGCTACACCTTCAAGACTTGGCAAAAAATGTAATAGCTTATTTGAGGCAAGTCAGGACCAAAAGAGTAGATAATTTTTTACACCTAAACAGTCTATCAGTTTACCAGCATTTTCCATTAATAAATGCATTTTTCCTATAAATGTCAGCTTGTAAATGACTGCAAAAATCCCTCTAAATACAAATGTCTTACAATTCACCTTTCAGAAGAACACCTATCAACTGCTTCACAGCATGAAGAGCATAAAAAAGATATTAAAACCACAGTTTCTATAGCAAACCAGACTGATACTACATTTACATCGCAAAAGAAAGCCATTACCCTGCAGGTAGTAAAACCTTCATTTCACAGAATTTGTGAAAAAGAAAAAATAATAATGCAGTTTTCCCCAGCTACTTACAAATTGTTACAGATTTTTCTGAGAAAAATAAAATGAACGTTCCATCGCCTGCTGCTTAAAATCTCCAATTAAATCTATTTCAAACAACTCTTTTGCCTTATTTAAAAAAATGTTAGAACACATCTGAAAACTGGATTCAGGCATTAATCTACCCTGGCTAAGATCAGGGTTCATTCTGAAATAAGAGGGAAGACTTTGTTGTACAATAGCCACAATGGAGTTTCTTCTCTGGAAGAGCACAAAAGACCATTTTAGGAATTGCTTCACTAAGAGAGAGCTTCAATATAGAGAGCAATTAGGAGGCTGGCAGAAAACATCGCATATGGGGTGAATTATTTTACAAAATGTATACCCTGCCTTTCTGGTTTCATAAGGGCCATCAAGGTGGCTAACAAATTAAAACATAGATAATAAGATCACATTTTGAAACCAATAATAAATCATTAAAACAATTAAAACCAGAGCTTAAATATGATCCTCCAGGATCAGAGGAGCATGCCTATTATCTTAGGTGTTGTGGAACAGAGGCAGGATGGTGCTGCTACAGTTGTCTTGTTTGGGTGCTTCCTAGAGGCACCTGTTTGGCCACCGTGTGAGCAGACTGCTGGACTTGATGGGCCTTGGTCTGATCCAGCAGGGCTTTTCTTATGTTCTTAAGTACAAAACAACAATTAAAATATTGGGCAAGAAGGTGTGATCACTGAAGGAACACCAAACAAAACAAATAGTCTTCACTTGCTGGTGGAAAATGGCAACAGAGGGGGACTACACCATGCTGACTCGTCGATGGTTATTGAGATCTCCTAGGTTTGTCTGAAATTTGGGGCTGTGGATGTCCTAGGGAAGTGCTACCTTTGTCCAATTTGGATAGGAAACTATGAAGAAACAGAGCCAAAAAGAGTAGGGTCTTGCACTGAAACCAATGGGAAATAATAACAACATAGAATTATGAAAACAAAACAATGATGCAACAACCAGTAACAAAACAAACCCGTACCAAAAAACCAAATAATGAAATTAATAACAAAATTATGAAATTAATAACAAAAATGAAAGAAACTAGACAAAATCCCATACACAAGTCTGCTGTCCATATCATCAGATTGAACAAACTGAAAAGTATCCTAAATGACTGGACACCCTCCGACCCTGTCACTGCTAATGTAGAGTCCAAGTCAGAATGGATGCCAGAGATCTGCAAAGTACTAAGCCAAACAGTCACAGTGGGCCACTGAGCAGTCCACTCCTCCTGCAGGCTAGATTCCAGACCTCCGACTACCTGGAACAGCTGCAACGGTGGCCGAAAAGTGTTGTTTCTTTGCCACCATCACCGCTATAGGGCATGCCTTAAAATGAGCTTTCACCTGTGTCATACCAAATTCATCCCAAGCCTTCCTTCACAATTTCTGTAGCCAGCTCTCTTGCCTCTTCATTGCCTGCAGCCCCTCAGAAAAACCAAGAGGCTACCTGAGCTCAAACTCTTGAGAGCGGGTGCCTGGGAGCTATCATGTCAACTGCCCAGGTCATTTTATCATTCCAGAGGTCAACCAGGACTTCAACAGGAGCACCATATCAAAAGGAAAATCCCTTAGAGCACTGGAGGCATTGGTGATTAGACAATAGATAAGCTTGTTGGGGAGTAGAGTGTAGACGACTGGGGAAGGCAATGACAGACCACCCCATAAACATAGTCTGCCTAGTACACTTTGTGACGTGACGTCCCCCCATCGGTCAGTAATGACCCAGTGTTTGCATAGGGGACTACTGTTACCTTTTTAAGGTACTGAACAATATTTAACAGATTTAACGTATTGTCTCTCCATTCAAAGATGTACAAAGGACCACTAACTATTTTCCTATCTAGATGCAATGTCATACTTTCATATTTCTACCCAACCACATGTTTTCTCAGCCAGGTGATGTATGTAAGGCAAACATAATGACAAAGAAGAGCTGGCAGTTACTGTTTGGATGCATTTCTTATGCTTTTGAGCAGTACCAAGAAGTAAGGCCTTTTCCAGAAGATAATTATTTGTGGGGTAGCAACATTAGTGCTTTGTCATATTCCTCATTGTGTACCTATGGACCTAAGTAACTATAGACTTAAGGTACTCACCATTATCTGGAAGAATATAAGTTTTGGTTACTACTTGTACATCTTTTGATTTTTCAGTTTTTTTAGACTCTTGATTCTGTCTATGCTTTTCTTTCCTCTTTGAAGGTGGAGGAGAAGATACTGTGTCACCCGTATCAGTAGATTTGGACTAGTAATTGTTCCACCCCAAAAAAGAAACATATGACAAGTTAACATTTAATCTGTGGAAAATTCACAAAAGAACTTCTGATTGTCTTTTTCAAATACACAATAGGTTATGTTTTATATTTTTAAATTTTAATCTTGATATCAGTGTGCCTGGCTTTAATGTGGAAAAGCAACGCATTCCTAGAAATATCACTTCGGCATAAACTTGGTAATAAGATACATCCCAACAGCATGAACACATCTCTGGACAAGTAACAAGAAGTCTACATTAGGGTTGCCAATCTCCAGGTGGCAGCTGGAGATCTCCTACTGTTACAACTGATCTCCAGCCAATAGAGATTAGTTCACCTGAAGAGGATGGCCGCTTTGCCAATTGGACTCTACAGCATTGAAGTCCCTCCCCTCCCTCCGCCCCAAAAACCTCCCGCCAGTAGTGAAGAGGGACCTGGCAACGAGTCAAGCTAGTTTCCAAAATACTAAATATTGGAACACTGAAAAGATAAACCACCAATTTCTATTAATCAGTGGCAATTAATCTGCCTTTCAATTCACAAATTTGTCATGTATCAAAAATAGAAATGATATGACATCTATCTATCTAACACATATTTGTAGAGACATTTCCAATGATCCCCCCACACCCGAAAGGCCGGCTGAGATGTTGGTTTTTCTCTTCTGTTTTGCTTTTTAAACCCACAAACGAATAACACTGGATAGGAATAAAACAATACCTATACTACCAAAAACAAAAAAATCCTCCTCTGACAATCCCCTGTGTCTAAAAAGGAGACAATTTTATTCTGCTTTAAAAAAAAAACACACACCACGAGCGTGAGCAACACTGTATAGGAATATGCAATACGTAATACAATATAACTTTTTAAAAAATCATCCTCAGACAGTCCCCTCCCCTCTGTTTAAAAGGCATCGATACTCTTCTGTTAATTTCACAGTTAATCCTGTTAATGTTACAGTTGCTAATTTTTTTTTTACTTTAGATTAGTTATAACAACTAAACAGGGCATGTGCAGACAGTGTTTTGATTATTTCATATCTCAATGCACATCCCCACAGACTACTAGTGTGTGTGTGTGTGTGTGTGTGTGTGTGTGTGTGTGTGTGTGTGTGTGTGTGTGTGTGTGTGTGTGTGTGTGTGTGTGTAAAGTGGCGACCCCTTTTGGGGTTTTCATGGCAAGAGACTAACAGAGGTGGTTTGCCAGTGCCTTCCTCTGCACAGAAACCCTAGCGTTCCTTGGTGGTCTCCCATCCAAATACTAACCAGGGCTGACCCTGCTTCGCTTCTGAGATCTGACGAGATCAGGCTAGCCAGGGCCATCCAGGTCAGGGCCAGACTACTAGAAGGAGAGCCTTTTTTTGCGGTGGTGCCCCAGCTGTGGAATTCACTCCTCAATCAAATTCAGCCGGCACCTTTGCTGTCCTTTGGATGCCAGTTAAAGTTCCTCCTCTAAATGTGCACTTTTAATAATGTCTAATTTGAAGGCACTTGGCATTTAATAAATTACAAAAAAAATATATTGATGAGCTGTTGATTTGAATGTGATATTGCTTTTTAATATGTTTAAATTTGTAAGCCGGCTCAGGTGCTATTTTGGGCAAGAAAAAAAGGGACAGAAATACCCCCAATAAATAAAATTAATAAATGTATTGTTTTTGATACTCACACTCCCCTTAGACTTCCCAGATGATTTTGACCTGTAAAAACAGATACAGTTTTAGGATCCGACATTCAAAACATTTTCAGGGTCATGGATTTTTATATGAAACAGCGTATGTGTTACTGACAAATTTAATGTCTTTCCAAGGTGCCTGGAAGCCAGTAAGTAGCTATACAATATTTTTTAAAATAGTCCATAAATAATTGCTGTGCCCTGTCCTAAGCAGGATGTAAGTCAAAGACAACCCCATAAAAATTAACCCTAACACTGTATTGATGAGATGGGAGCCAGGCTATCATTATATGAAATAACTGAAATAATGTAAACTATTTCAGCTACCCAATCCACAGAGGCCATCTTAAACCCCAATTGCTCAGTGATATGCACATGAAGATCGCTATTAAAGGGCCTGTTCTTCTTGGTCTGCAAAAGGAGAACATCTTTTTGTACTTGGCAAAAATACATTCGTCTAAGAAAAATGGGGAGCGGGATGAGGAAACAGACAAAAAACTCTTAATCAAAGGAGATGTTTGGGGCGGTGTTGCGCAGTGGTGAGAGAAGAAGAAGAAGAAGAAGAAGAAGAAGAAGAAGAAGAAGAAGAAGAAGAAGAAGAAGAAGAAGAAGAAGAAGAAGAAGAAGAAGAAGAAGAAGAAGAAGAAGAAGAAGAAGAAGAAGAAGAAGAAACAACAACAGCAGCAACAGCAGCAGCAGCAGCAGCAGCTGGTTTTTATATGCTGACTTTCTCTACCACTTAAGGAAGAATCAAACTGGCTTACAATCACCTTCCCTTCCCCTCTCCACAACAGACACCCTGTGAGGTCAGTGGGGCTGAGAGAGTGTGACTAGCCCAAGGTCTCCCAGCTGGCTTCATGTGTAGGAGCGGGGAAACAAGTCCAGTTCACCAGATTAGCCTCCGCTGCTCATGTGGAGGAGTGGGGAATCAAACCCGGTCCTCCAGATCAGACTCCACAGCTCCAAACCACCGCTCTTAACCACTACACCACGCTGGCACTACACCACGCTGGCTAGGACCAAGGGAACCCAAGTTCAAATTCCTGCTTGTCGTGTAAACTTACTTTGTGACCCTCAATCAGTCATCCTCTCTCAGCATAGCCTATCTTGTAGGGGAACTCGTTGTGAACACAAAACGGTGGCAGAGAGATCCATATATGCTTCCCTGAGCTTCATGGAAGAAGGACAGGATAAAAATGCACTAAATGATAATAACACACTAAATAACAACAACACTGCACAAAACTCATATTTGGCCACAGAAGCAAGCATAACCTCTCCCATGTACATGGTCCCAAGGATAAGCGTAACATTTAAACCAGGCAATCAAGGGCATACACATCAGCAGTAACTACAACTATAATGTGGGTCCCAAAAGTCAGCCTATGGAAATTGCATGGTCACATATATGCCAAGCATCCAGGTACAAGGCATTTTACAAGATATTTTGTTCACAAATACATAAAGACTAAAATCATAGAACATGAATTAAACTTACCCATAAGATCTCCTAACTGTAGATTTGGTAAACAGTACTTCACTATAGGGTAACTTCTTAAATTTGTCTCTGCCAACTGCTACATAAAACTGTCCGTTTTCCAAATCCAATCCACTCTCCACAGGTTTTCCTTCTAAAGTGTAGAGCCTGTAAAATACATATAATAGTCCAAGTTTGAACTGTTAACAAGACAACCAAATGCTGCTGTAATACAATTTCTCATACTAAAAACATCAAAGGAAAAAAATAATAAATCACTTCCTCAAAACAATTGGTAAGCTTAGAGGTATATCACGACCCCTGTTCCAAGTCAGTCAAAATAACTAACCTTGGGTCTGTTTTTTCTATGACTAAATGAAGGAAGGGTTTACTCCTCCCATTTGTTCAACGAAGCTTGCAGAAGTCACATTCTTGGTAGATTTGAGCCAAAGTTAGGGTTTCTGTTGGCCTGGTTATGGTGGGCAATTGCTTGCCAATTAACCAGGCTGCCTGTTGACCTTCAGCTGGTCAGTGGGCAGAAGCAGGCCAGCTGAAGGGGGGGAAGTGATCCACGCAAGGCGCAATGACATCACTTCCAGGTTTACCCCGGAAGAGCTGGCATCACGATGGGGACGCTCTAGCATTCTCCCCCAAATCTCTATGGTTTCTATAGAGTTTCTGGAGGACAGTGCTAGAGCATCCCATGCAATGTGGTGCTTCCAGGGTAACCCTGGAAGTGATGTCATCAGGCTGTGAGGGCAGATCAGCTCACCCAGTCCTGCATCCATGAAGCTCCCACCAGTGGCCAGTGGGGACCTGGCAAACCTACTCAAAGTTGATATAATATACCAGACTAATATCCTGTTTAATTTAATAAACTGTATTTTGGGGGGAAATGTTATGTGATCGATATCTTGGACGAGCACAGCTAGTTGAGTTAGGTGGGTAGACTGTGGAGAGCTACCATAAAGACTAACAAAAATATTTTCTGGTAGGGTATGAGCTTTCGTGAGCCACAGCTCACTTCTTCAGGCATGTTTTCTCCGACATTTAGAAGTCACCTCACTCTCTCCTCGCATTTTCCCCGCCTTTTCTGGATACTGTTTTACCCCAAGGTTAATGTCTGCATTGATCCCATATTGATTGCTAGTCCTGTGCACAGTTTTAGTTCGGGCTTGTCTCCCCATTCCCACATTCTTGCTTCTCCCTCCCACTTGTCTTTCCCCCTCCTCCAAGCCTTGAAGCCATTTTTTTTGCTTGCGAGTGCAAGACTATCGATAGAACGCTGAAATAATCACAAACAACCTATGAGGCTGCTTATTTCTCCATTCTGCATTGAACTTGTCCTCTTTCTATGCCCCCCTGCCCATTTTTACTTTTTTTTGTTTGCAGTACAAAATTTGCAATGGAATACTGAAATAGCACAAATGACCATGTATATTTCAAAATACTACAGCCGAGCCAATTACAAAGCAGTTTTTGCGGGGGTGGGGGGGACAACTCAGCGTACACTGAAGTGAATGCCTTTTTTTTGCTAGTGATCTAGCAATCTATCACTACAGTGCGTGCGTGTACAAAAAAAGTGGGGTTGGCAAGCCATGTAACAACGACATCAACAACGACATCAGTGACCACTCCCCCATTACTTCAGATGCTCCGCATTTTCACTGGTGATGCAGAAATTTAATCCCAAATACTCTGGGAATTTCTTCGGGGGGAGCCCCTGTGCAGAGTGATTTGAGAATTCGAGTGCAAATACTGTGCATCGAGAGAGAAGCATATCCAACAGAAACAACCAATGCATAAAAGGCCTAAGACTCATGAAAAGATACAGTGGCAGCAAGTCTCAGATTCTTTAGACCACCAGCTCCATCAACACATCAGTCTCAACACACATCAGTGGGACTCAGAGATATGTATACTTCCCACTACATGGCCTCATTTGTCACCTTGCTTCATCTAAATATCGGGTACTCTAGTTTCTCTTAAATATCTTGATTTTTAAAAAAATACACATTAAACTGTTCCTTAGATTTTAAATGCATTTTTTCGAATAGTTTGGGACAAAGTGGGAAATGCCGAGCTACCATTAATTTGTTACTCCACTTTGAGTAATCTAGTAGTTTTCATAATATGTACTGGGAACTGGATTTTATACACTAGAAATGCCATGCATAACCTTGCCATCTGTATTGTGATTGATGTGTATAATTGAGGAAAAACACACACTGTACTCTTTAGCTCAGTACTGGCACTACTGAGACCTTTTAAAGTTGCATTTCTTAACTTAATGAAGAGTATTATCTTGATCAAAATTAACAGACTTTACTGGAACTTTGACCAATAATCGGCCTGTTTCAAGAAACCCTTAGTAACTAATTACTAACAGTAATAATGTTCACGAGCTTGTTTAGTGTTTTCTAACATTTCAGTGAATCATGTACAAATATGGGCTTTACAGGAAACCAGGAAAAGAAATTAAAATAACAATGGATTGTTCAAATATCTCCCATGACTCCAACAGTATTTCTGACAAGTGATGATTAGTCACATGAGAAAACTAAAGGTTAGCATTTTCCCATACCAGAGCTTTCTGTTATTAGCACAATGTTGTGCAGGATAGCGATGATGTTCTCTAAATTATGGTATTGGTTTTGTGAATATTCAAATCCCTTTCTCCTGCTACAGATTGGGATGCAAAGAAACGTTTTACCCCCAGCATTTTAATCACAAGCTACAACTGGGAAAATCTGATTCCCCACCACCACCACCAAAGCATTGCTCAATAATTTCTAGAGTAGTTTTACTTTTTTAAAGTAGTTCTAAGGGACACATTAGATGTGATGGCATCCTCATGGACACCATGAGGATGCCATCGCCATTTTTAAGTGGTTTTAAAATGCTGCAAGGGCCCAATCTACAGCACAGCACTCTTGTTTCTCCACCTGTGTCTTTTCAAGGGTTGAAACAGCCGCAGGGCTGTGTGTGACCTGTTTTGGCACTTGATAAGGCACGGGGGGGGCACACACTCAACCCGCCATGCTGGGGACCTGGATCAAGATAGGGTTCTCAGCATTTTAAAACCACTTTAAAATGGCAACAGCATACTCATGGCGGCCAAGAGGACACTGCCACATCTAGTTTGGCCCTCGGCTATTCACTCCCTCTTTCCAGCATTGGAACAGACATAGGCTACATTCAGATATCATGATAAACTATGGTTTAAGCAAAACGCAGTTAACTGTGATGTCTGAATGCCTATTGTTAAGTCTGCGTGGGAAGGATTCTCGAGGTTGGAGACGGAGTTCAAGCAACAACCGTGTTTATTGATTACAGGTACAGAACTGGTTAACACAATGAGCAACCCCTGTTTATATGCCCCCTTGGCAGCCTGCGGCCACTCCCCTCTTCATCCGTGATAGGGGGACACAACCTCCTGGTGACCAATGGTACATATTGGCTTAGAGCCAATGGGGTCCATTTGCTTGACCAATAGGGTAAGCAGGGTTTAGGATCCTTCGTGCAGAACTCAAGCTCCTAAGTCTCCCTTGCTTACTCCCCAACTATATACATACACAACACCTATAGTCCAACCAATTGATATTTGTAGGCAGGAGGCACCAAACCACAACTTTTAGATTAGGGGTATCAAACATAAGGCCCTCACGCCGGATCCGGCCCCTTGATAGCTCTTATCTGGCCTGTGAGCCAGCCGAGGCAGCAACCCCCCACTCCTGATCTGGGCTAGTTAGCCCACTGCGGGCTTGCAAGCGGAGGTAGCCACTCCTGGGGTGTCAATTATCAAAGACAGTTAAATAAAGGGAAATACTGTAACAGTGTTTTGTGTCAAGCATGTTTGTATTATAAGTAAAAAAAAAAATTTTTTAAAGAATATAATTAATTGGCTTTGCCTGTGTCTTCCATAAAGTTTGTATCTCTGGTACCTGGCATTAAATTTAATGGTACACATGGACTGGACTGACCAAGTGACATTTATGTCATATCTGGCCCTCGTAACAAATGAGTTCGACACCCCTGTTCTAGACTGTGGTTGGTTTGTTAACCCGAGTTTGTATTACTCATAGTTTGGTGTGATTTCCCAAAGCACAAACCATTGTTTGTTGACAAGGACCATCTAGGACTGGCAGCCCCAGGAGACTGAGGCGTATTGGGCATACCCAAATGGTTTTGCATCCAGAAGTGATGTTGCAGCATCAATGGATGCCATTTCACCCCTCCCATTTTTTCCCACCATTCTACTGAGGACCAGTGGGAGAAGCAGAGTGCCACTGGGCGATCCAGAGCCTTTAGTCTTTCTAACATGCTCTCAGACAAAGATATGGAGATAACTTTTAAAGTGGCCAAATTTGGGTGGCAAGCAATGAGGACCAAGCGTGCATGGGTCGAACTTAATGTTTGAGCGATTTTATATTTATATTTATACTAATTCCAAACATGTAATATTTTTAATTAAGCGCTTAACGGCTTTTATGAGTGAGAGATTGTAAGAGGTTATAGGGGCTCACACTTGATGCACTTTTATATGTGTTATGTTATGTATGTATATCTGGTATGTTTTTATGCTGGTCTTGGACCGTATTAAACTCTCTTTGTACTAGAGTGCCACTGGGGTTCTCCCACCAGCAGCGGGCAAATGGCAACTCTAGGACTGCCCCTTTTGGCTACTTAACCATAGAGAGAGCAGTATCATCTCTGTAAGCAGCAAAGGCGCACGAAGCAGGAACCAGGATTTGTTGCCTATGTCTGACAGAATAACTAGGTTGTTGCACAAACCACACTTAAAACAAATCAGCCATTGTTAGCCATAGTTTGATATGCTATTTCTTCCTCGCCCCTAGTAACTCACCCCAGAACATCAGCCCTGTTTCTACAAGCTACCCAATCTGGTAGCTGCAGCTTTGCTCAGCTCCACTTGAAAGCTCATAAATATATAAAGCAAGGGACCCACAAGGACTTGTGGAGGGCATCCCTCCCCCACTAGTTCCTCTTTCTCTTCCTTGAAAGGCCCATAGCCTCTCCCCTTTTCCTGCTTCCTTCTCTCCTTCCCACCCACGAGTCAACCAACCTTTATCTGCTCCCCCTTGTCTTCAGCTTTCCCTCCTTCCCTCCCCTTGGCAGCCTCTACCTGGTAAAACTGTGGCCCAGTTGCACAGAGCCAGTCACCTGGCTAGGCCCAGTTGCACAGTGGGGAATCAGCAAGAACTTGCAGGGGTCACCTCATTTCCCCCTGTATCCTCTTCCCCACACTAATTCTTCTTTCCCTGCTCCTGGCAACCCATATATCCTATTCCTGCTTCCTTATCTCCTTCCCACCCACCAATAGGGTTGCCAGGTTCCTCTTTGCCACCAACAGGAGGTTTTTGGGGTGGAGCCTGAGGAGGGCAGGGTTTGGGGAGGGGGCGGACTTCAATGCCATAGAGTCCAATTGCCAAAGCGGCCATTTTCTCCAGGTGAACCAATCTCTGTCGGCTGGAGATCAGTTGTAATAGCAGGAGATCTCCAGCTAGGACCTGGAGGTCTGCAACCCTACCCACCAAAGAACCTACTTTCTATCTGCCCTCCATCTCCAGCTATATTTATTATTGTATTTACTTAATCTATACCCCACCTTTCAATCCACATTCAGTGCACTTTGCAGCTGGATTTTACTGTGTGAAACAGCAAAAGCCACTTGCCAACAATTGCTAAAATGCATTGAAAGTGGATTGAAAGTGCTTTATTCAGCATATATGAAAGCACTCATGTTGAAAGGAGAGTAAATTTGTATACCTACTGAGCACACTGCAAGACCCAGTATCTCAGAAAATATTGTTTCTGGACAACACTAAGAAATGTCACTTTATAAGAAAAAAATATCTACAACCCGACTTCCTCTTACCTGTGCACAGCTCCATTTCTGAGAGTAATTTTCTCAGTAACCATTTCAAGAACATGTTCCCACTGATTCAGCGTTTTCCTTGGGATAAAAAGACGCACTGCCGGGCTTATGAGATCACCATTCGCAATCAGGCTGAAAAGATGGAACAAAGTTAGAAACAACGAAATGTTCTATAAAATGAAGTAGAGCAAGCTGCCAATCAGAAAATCTTACTTACAAAACAGTACATGGCTCCTGAAGGGGCTTTCGAAAGCGTGCCGACACATTGATTCTGCTGTGGGTAACTGGCTTTACCTGAAAGACCCCAAAATACATTGATTTATTCTGACTGTACTTGTCCATAGGACACCATTTATAATCTTTCCTTAGTTTTGTCAATCCTCATTGTGTTCTTACAATACCTTTAAAAAAACTTTGATCATTAAGTGTACCGTAGGATATCATAGTGTGCTTATTGTTGTCTTTTATTTGTGCTTTTATTAAAAACTCAAGCAAAAATGGTCTTTGATTTTCCTCCTTTCTCTTCCTTGTAGCTATATATGTTTCCAGATAGGAAGGCTGACCTGAACTTCAGGACTTAATTCCCTTACTGATTTGCCAGTGGTTGTTGCTGAGCCAAAGGAGGGCTGGGCTTTCCTCACCGGAACCGCTAATGTCTTAGCTGCTTCTCATAGTTCATGCCTAGTGACTTGGAAAAAAAGCCATATCTCATTTCATACTAACAGTCAAGAGCCAGCAGTCTTTTTAAAGTATCGTTTGATTCCCTCATTTTTTTATTCAAAATTGTCAAAATACATTGCAAAAACAGCTTGGAATGTGGGAGAGAGGACTGACAGGAATAATCACAGGGCCATATATGAAAAGATAATCGCAGTGTTACATGGTATACAGAATCACTGGGGGGAGTCTTGCTAGTGTTAAATATAAAGTAGTACTTCTGATTCAGCGAGGATAGGCTCGAATAGCATGGTATTTATCTTCCTGTGTTCTTGGTTACTGAACCTGTCGATTATGACGTGTGCTTTTTAGCTATATAAGTGTTATTTTTGTCGAAGCCCACAGCCCTCTATTGGGGTTTGGGGCAAAAGGTATTTTATCCCTGAGAGAGAGCCATAGGAATGTTCTGAGGGGAAAGAGGGGGTTCTGAGGAGAAAAAAAGGAGACAGAAGCCATCTGTGTCTGAGAGCAGAGAAGAGAGTGACCCGAGAAGGAGTCTCGAGAGAGCTGCAGATCTCTGGAGGCTGCACAAAAGCCACCGCCACAGAGAGCCATGAAATGGCTGAAAATGTGGAAGGTAAATTGTGTGGCATACTAAGGACAACAGAATTTGCATTGCAGCTGGATGAGTCAACTTTGCCAGGCAAACGAATCTTTGCTTCTCGCTTACGCGCGATTTATAAAAGACCAACGTTTGGCTCAAGAGTCGTTATTTGCAAGGCAACTAAGAACAGATAGTAAAGGGGATTTAATATTTCGTGTTGTGGAGCAGTTCTTCAAAGGCAAGGAAATTCCACATACTAACAAGCTTGCTTGTGCAACTGATGGAGAACCATCAATGACTGGACGCTACCATGGGTGTGTTGCTTACTTGAAAAAGCAGTGACAAATATCTTTACCGTTCACTGTGTCATTCATCGCCAACATCTGGTTGCAAAAAAACTCAGTGATCATCTGTACAGTCATTACGCACTGTCATTACTGCAGTGAATAAAATTAAAGCCCGGGCTCTCAATGGCTGACTATTCCAGGAGCCCTGGGTTCAGAATGATAAAGAGTTCTGGATGTAGAAAGACAGCATGACCTAAATAGAGTTAAAAATGTGTGTTACAACTGCAGCACTCTTACCAACGTGGTCCCGATGTCTTATCTTAAACACTTGGATAATCCAGACTACAGGAGGGCCTTCACCCTGATGCGATGTAACGTTCTCCCTTCAGCTATTTTGGAAGGGAGACACAAAAAGTTACCTTATGGTGAACGTTTATGCCCCTGTACTGATGGGAGTATAGAGACCCTCGAACATGTCATGTTTGACTGTAAAATTTATAGCAAGATACGAGAAGCCATTTCCTCTGTAATAGCTGGTTTCCCAGGGAGATCCAGAGCAATCAGTCTCTCTAATATGCTCTCAGGTAAGGACATGGAGCTAATTTTTAAAGTGGCCAAATTTGGATGGCAAGCTATGAGGACTAGGCGTGCATGGGTTGAACTCAATGGCTGAGCGATTTTACACTTATATTTATGTTGATTCCAATTATGGATTATATTTTAAAATCATGCTCTCAACGGCTTTTTATGAGTGACAAGTATTTATTGGGGTATATACTTGCTATCCTTTTTATGTATGTATATGTATATTTATGTATATCTTTTATTTGCTGGTCTTGGACTGTATTAAACTTACTACTATTACTACGATAAAGATTTTGAATTTGTGCTGCTTCATAGTGAAGTTTGTGGTCTATCGAAAGGCAACTGTGTGAGGAGCTTTTACATGTTTTTGACAAGGTTGTGGAGCTTTTTGAAGATCAGAATGCTTTGCTCAGTGATGAACTCAAAAAGATCAGGCATGAGATAAGAACATAAGAACATAAGAAAGGCCCTACTGGATCAGACAAAGGCCCATCAAGTCCAGAAGTCTTTGCACACAGTGGCCAACCAGGTGCCTCTAGGAAGCCACTAACAAGACGAGTGCAGCAGCACCATCCTGCCTGTGTTCCACTGCACCCAAAATAATAGGCCTGCTCCTCTGATACTAGAGAGAATAGGTATGCAGCATGACTAGTATCCATTCTAACTAACAGCCATGAATACCCCTCTCCTCCATGAATATGTCCACTCCCCTCTTAAAGCCCTCCAAGCTGGCAGCCATCACCACATCCTGGGGCAGGGAGTTCCATAATTTAACTATGCGTTGTGTGAAAAAAATACTTCCTTTTATCTGTTTTGAATCTCTCACCCTCCAGCTTTAGCAGATGACCCCGTGTTCTAGTATTATGTCCACTCTCTCCAAACCATGCATAATTTTATAGACCTCTATCATGTCTCCCCTCAGCCGCCTTCTTTCCAAGCTAAACAGCCCTAAGCGTCTTAACCTCTCTCCATAGGACAGTTGCTCTAGTCCCCTAATCATTTTGGTTGCTCTTTTCTGCACCTTCTCAAGCTCTGTAATATCCTTTCTTGGGTGTGGTGACCAGAACTGTACACAGTATTCCAGGTGTGGTCTCACCATAGATTTGTACAAGGGCAGTATGATATCAGCAGTTTTATTCTCTATTCCTCGTCTAATTATGGCCAGCATGGAATTTGCCTTTTTTACAGCAGCCGCACACTGGGTTGACATCTTCATTGAGCTATCCACTACCACCCCAAGATCCCTTTCTTGGTCTGTTGCTGCCAGCACAGATCCCATCAGTGTATATGTGAAGTTGGGATTTTTTGCCCCAATATTCATCACTTTTCACTTACTCACATTGAATCTAATTTGCCATTTTAATGCCCATTCTTCCAGTATGCAGAGATCCTTCTGTTTTAACCACCCTAAATAATTTGGTGTTGTCTGCAAACTTGGCTACTTCACTGTTTAACCCCTGCTCCAGGTCATTGATGAACAGGTTGAAAAGCACCGGTCCCAACACAGATCCCTGAGGCACCCCACTGCTCACATCCCGCCATTGTGAGAACTGACCATTGATTCCTACTCTCTGCTTCCTATTTTTCAGCCAGCTCTCAATCCATAAGAGGACTTGTCCTCTTATCCCGTGACTATGAAGTTTGCTTAGCAGTCTTTGGTGGGGGACTTTGTCAAAAGCTTTTTGGAAATCCAAATACACCATATCCACAGGCTCATTCCTGTCCACATGCTTATTGACGCTTTCAAATAACTCTAATAGGTTAGTGAGACAGGACCTACCCTTACAGACACCATGTTGGGTTTTGCCCAGCAGACCTTGCCCTTCTATATGCTTGACAATTCTATCTTTAATAATGCTTTCCACTAATTTACCTGGAACAGACGTTAAGCTAACTGGCTTGTAATTTCCTGGGTCCCCCCTAGAACCTTTTTTATAAATGGGTGTTACATTGGCCATTCTCCAGTCCTCTGGTACAGAGGCTGATCGAAGGGACATAATACATATCTTTGTTAGAAGTTCAGCAATTTCCCATTTCAGTTCTTGAAGAACTCTAGGATGAATACTGTCTGGTCCCTGTGACTTGTTAGTTTGCAGTTTGTCTAGACGTTCTAGGACTTCCTGCCTTGTTACCACTATTTGCCTCAGTTCCTCATTTTCCCCTCTCCAAAATCTCTGTTCAGGAGAAGGAATCTGCTCTTCAACAGTGAAGACAGATGAGAAGAATTCATTTAGTTTTTCAGCAATCGCTTTATCCTCCCTTAGAGTTCCTTTACTCCCATTGTCATCCAGTGGTCCAACCGCTTCCCTAGCTGGTTTCCTACTCCTAATATACTTAAAGAATTTCTTATTGTTTGTTTTGATGTGTTTAGCAATATGCCCCTCAAAATCTTTTTTGGCACCTCCAATTATCTGCTTGCATTTCCTTTGTGCAAGTTTGTGTTTGCTTCTGTTCGCCTCTTTTGGGCAAACCTTTTCCTTTGTCCATGTGCACTGAGTTTGCCCGAACCAGATGCTTCTCAGCTCCTGTCGGCTTTCCCCCCAGGTTCAGTTTAAAAGCTGCTCTGCCACCTCTTTTATATTATGCGCCAGCAGTCTGGTTCCATCCTGGTTCAAGTGTAGCCCATCCCTTTTGTATAGGCCCAGCTTGTCCCAAAATGTTGCCCAGTTCCTTACAAATCTAAAGCCCTCTTCCCTGCACCACCGTCTTATCCACGCATTGAGACTCACCAACTGTGCCTGCCTAGCTGGTCCTGCATATGGAACAGGTAGCATTTCTGAGAAGATTACTTATTTATCAGATCTATTTGCAAAGTTAAATGAAATGAATTTGCAGTTGCAAGAAAATGAGGTCACATATAAATCACCACTTCCAGTGTTAGTGATCAAGTGATGAATATTCCTTTTTCATCCAGTTTGGAATTGGAAAGCTGGCCACACATGCATGTTAATAGTTGGGTGGCCTCCTTCTATGGGACTTTCAGAAATAGAAGAGAAACCCATAAAGTACCAGCACTTCTATAATATGTACTGTAAGGTTCACTTATGCATCAAATGAACATCAAGACTGTTGGAGTGAGAGCAACTCAGCATGCCTTGACATTGGGGGGCGCTATTTCACTCTAAGTTTGTAGTTGCTATTTCTTTAATGAGACGTTGCTGTTTGGCTGAACTTGGGGGCTGCACTCTAACTCCTCCTCCTCCTTTCTCAGTAGCCATTTTGTCTCTCCCTCTTTCCACATGGTCTGCAAAGGAAGCAGATGTTTCTACATAAACCATAAAATCATACTTGCACTCACATGATGCTGGATTAGTTAGCCACTTGTCTAGGGACATGTATTCTTTAGAAGAGGCTTTCTATCTTTTATCAACTGCAACAAGAATGTTAACGAACTAAACCTGAATAAAATGTAAGTTCTACTATTTTGCAATTTACTTCTTAGGAAGACTGAATTTATTGCACTCAGTATCTCGCTTCCATGACTGGGCAAACTCTGCTATATTAACCAAATATAAAACCCAATAAAGACCTCTGTACAGACTCATAGTTACACTGATATTCAAAAATTGTCATGTACAATTACATATACATTAAGAACACTTTGTGTGTGTGTGTGTGTGTGTGTGTGTGTGTCTATGAATCAATGTCCTCCAAAAACGTCCTATCCTTAACAGCCTTGCTCAGATCTTGCAAATTGAGGGCCGTGGCTTCCTTTATAAAGTCAATCCATCTCTTGTTGGGTCTTTCTCTTTTCCTGCTGCCTTCAACTTTTCCTAGCAAAGAACGCTTACTGACCCCAATAAACATTTCAGTAACCAAGTGCTTTAGAATTTGAACTATTAATGAAGCTAGTGCATATTGCCATAGTGAAACCATGGCACATTGCTTCACAGGATGATTGCCCTCTGCGTCTCAAAGTGAAAATAGTGCTTGCTAACTATAAAGTATAAGCTATTGGGAAGGTTCGCAGAAGTGTGCAATTAATTAGTTTCTTCAAGCTGATGAAATCTATCAAAGTTTCTCAACAGGACAGTGGAGCACAAAGCACGCTCTAGGTCCCTGTAGAAATAAGTCATCCTGACAATGATGAGGGCTTGTACATTAATTGTGTGTATCTTCCAAATATAGTGACTGTAGTCAAATGCCTTCTAGACAAATCCCTACTCAAAGAGCCATTAGTACTTCTGGCTTCTTTGGTGTGTCTGGAAAACAACAACCTATCATTCTAAAATAAACCAATCATTTGGGAATGCATGGTGTGATCAAAGCATTCTATTTTTTTCTTTTGAGAATAATTACAAAGTAATTCTGATTTGTCAAGTATATTTCAGTGGAATAGCCTCACTCTGAAGTGTGTGTGTGGAGAGGGAGAGCATCATTTACAAAGGACAACCTGGGACACCAAATGCATTAAAAATAGGACGTGTATAGGGTCGCCAACCTGCAGGTGGAGTTTTGCAGCTCCTCTGCTTCCCCTTGTATTTTGTCGCTTTGGATGTATCGTATTCTATAGGTGTCATATATATGTGCGTTTGTCTTCTTTCAACACTATTGCATTTGTATTGGCATTTTTTGTATTTCTTGAATTGTTGTACTTTTGAATATATGGTTTTCTTGAGCCTTGGTACTGGTTTTTTGTAGTTGCAGTTTCCCTGCAGTACTGTGCTTTTTTTGAATAGTACCTGGAGGTTGGCTACCCTAGTCTGAGCAGAATATTGCCTAGATTTCTATGAAGCTTCCCCTATCAAAAGATGGCCAGCATGTCATAGTGGCTTCCACCTTGTGGGAATAGGCTTCCTGAGGAGGTGAGGGGGGAATCATCTTTATAAGTTTTTAAGAGGCATTGTAAGGCAATTCAATTTGTGATTTAAAGGGATGTACGTTTCAAGCATTTTCTTGGGGGGGTTATGGGGTTTTTTATTGTCTTTCATAGGTTTTTAGTCGGGGAATCGTAAACTGTCTTGAACCACAAGGGAAAGTATAAACATTTCAATAACTTAAATATTATTTGGTCCCAATAAAGATATTGTTTTACTGACACCACCTTTTTTGTAAAGAAAACAAACATTTGGGAAGACAATACAAAGTCATGTTTAGTTATTGTAACAGAAGCTGCATTTTCACAGAACACTAAACAAGTAAATATGTCAGCAGACCAAGTTCAGAAGAGATACTGAAGTCACCCACTGTCGGTGTATATTTCTGCCAAACAGATACATAATGTGAAGACAGTAAGACAAGCTTTTAGGCATTTGACTTCAACCAGAGAAAAGGAGGTTATTACCGATCTATTAGCAAGTAAAAACTACAGGCGCTTTCTTCTACCCTTTATAGCACTGGTTCCCAACCAGGGGTCCGTGGACCCCCAGGGGTCCGCGAGAACTAAATTAAGGTCTGCAAAACAAAGTTGTAAACCCATAATAAATTAATATTTTCAATTAAAAGTTCTCTATTATAAAAATATATATATTCAAATATTATTCTAAGTTTAATGTTTAACTAACAGTTATGATTAAAGTTTATTTTCAAATTCTTGGAATTTTTATTTTGAACCTTGGGGTCCCTGTGGTCCCTGGTCAAAAAAAGGTTGGGAACCACTGCTTTATAGGCAACTCACTGCCTATACTACTCCTGCCTCCCATTCTTGACTTGAGATTTAGGCCTTTATTCTAGACCTGACCATCACAGGGGCCTCTCTTGAGGTCAAGAGAACCAGTCATCAATAGGGCTGCCAGGTCCCTCTTCACCACCGGTGGGATGATTTGGGGGCGAAGCCTGAGGAGGGTGGGGTTTGGGGAGGGGAGGGACTTCAATGCCATAGAGTCCAATTGCCAAAGCATACATTTTCTCCAGGTGAACTGATCTCTATCGGCTGGAGGTCAGTTGTAATAGCAGGAGATCTCCTGCCACCACTTGGAGGTTGGCAACCCTAGTCATCAGACTACTGCTCCTTCTAAGACTGCTCAGTCTTCATTTTTTTCCTTCTGCCCTCCATCCCATTATAGACCTTGTTCCTATTTCTAGAGGCTTTGGCAAGGAGGGGCTGCCTTATGAAAACTCACATATTTTGGCTTACACACTAGCACATTTTGATTTTATTGAAGTTGGGAGTCCATATGTCCTAGTGAACACACCCAGGGCTCTACTGTGCTGCTTCTAGTAAGGGAAAGTTGAATCTGGCCACTGGAAGACAGAGAAAAGGGTCAGAGTAGGGTTGCCAACCTCCAGGTGGTTATAGAAACTATAGTACTAGCTCAAAAGTAATAATACACAAGCAACTACGCAAACATATATTGTGGAACACATATAACATCTACAGGTAAGTGAACACGCAGGTGAATATCAATACAATAAGTGAACAAACAAGTCAAAAAGAGGACCACTGAACAAAAGAGTCTCTTCAAAGGTAAATGTGAATTCTTATCTTTGTTTCTTCTTAGAGCCTTGACTCAAGGAAGGTTGAAGATGGAACAATAAACAGTAATGCCATCCGGATGTCATCAAGCGTTTTCACTGCAAAATTGCAGCTTCATCAGCTGACATCTTCATAAATATTAAATAACTTGTCTTAGTAGATGCAATAATAGCAAACTTATGCAGAAAAGTGAGTTCGTTCTAACTGCGCCAGAGGGCTGCTCCAAATGGCTGTCTTGCAGATCTTGGGAGCAAACCCCAAAGGGGACTCCTGCCAGGAGATTGGGTTCCTGAGCCCACCATGCCAGAGACCTAATAACGGTTCTCGGGATAGAAAGTGTTTTCCATTGGGGGTCTACATTCATGCAAAAGGCTCTAAGGAACAAGTTTTGTAACGGCCTCATCTGAAGTCTAGCATAGGGGACCACCGCCATGGTGGAAGACATGAGCCCTAGCAGCTTCTGTATAGTGACTGCTCTCTGAAAACGTTGCACTGTAAAAACCTTAGTCAGTTTTTGAATGGATCTAACCCTAGTGATGGGCAAAAAAGCAGCATCTCCGACAGCGTCTAGCACTGCACCAATGACGTCAACAGATCTAGCTGGTGATAACCTGGATTTTACGTAGTTAACCACAAGGCCCAATTCCTCCAGGGTATGTGTGAACAGATTTATAGTGTGTGCCAGGTCCTGTTCTGATAGGCCCACTAATAACCAATCATCCAAGTAGGGGAAAATGGTACAGCCTTGCAAGGCCAGAAACCCCACAACCTCAGAAACCACCTTGGTGAAGACTCTAGGTGCTGTAGCCAGACCGAGGGCAATACATTGAACTCATATACTGTGTTATGACATGCAAAACGTAGAAACTTCCTGCAGTCCTTGTGGATGGAAGTAAGCGTCCTTCAGGTCCAAGACCGAGAACCACATTTATCCCGTCAAGAGTGGCAGGAGATCCTGCAGGGACAACATCCTAAACTTTCTCACGTGAATAAATTTGTTCAGGTCTCGAAGGTCTAGGATAGGCCGTACCTTGCCACCCTTCTTATCTACAAGGAAGTACTTAGAATAAAAACCTAATTGAGAGTTGCTGGGCGGAACAACCGATATGGCCCCCTTCTGTAGCAGATTCTGAATTTCTGAGACAAGCTCAGCAGGTTCAGGTGTCCTTCGTAAAGGGGGAGGAAAACAATCACGGACCGAGAGAAATTCAATGTAATAGCCCTCACAAACTATATTCAAAACCCATGAGTCGGAAGAAACGTAAAGACATTTACTGAAGAAACAACACAGTCTATCCAGAAACATGTGAACAATTAACAGAACTTAGTCATGCGGAACCCTTCTTGGGTCCCTGTTCATTAGGGGAATAACCTCCTCTCTTCCCCTTTCCCCTTGGGGTGAATCTTTTCCCCTGGTTGGGGTAGGAATAGGGACGGGACTGTGCCTGTTGGTAACCCCATGAATTACACCTGTAGGGCCTGTATTGGTGATGCCTCTGATAGGGCCTGGATTTAAAAGAAGGTGCAGACTGTTGAATTACCCCCAAGGATTTAGCCGTAGCCTTTTGTTTCCTCAGGTTATGTAGGGTCTCATCAGTCTGTTCAAAGAACAGAGCTTTGGTGTCAAAGGGGAGATCTTCCACCCTTGCTTTGACATCAGCTGGGAGTGAGGAGGAGCGAAGCCACGAATGCCTCCTTAGGGCAATACTGGTAGCCATGGCTCTTCCTGAACAATCCATCATGTGGCGACATGCTGCAAGCTGGTGTTTCCCTAGCCTTTGGCCTTCTAATTGAAGGACCTTGAGAAGGGTCTTTGTTTCCCTCTGGGAGGAACTCCAATAGCTCGGCAGTTCTATCCCACAAGGCCATTTGGTAGCGGCCCATTAGGGCTCCAAAATTAGAGATGCATACCCCCAGGGCAGCCGAAGAGTACAACTTTCTCCCCAGGCCATCCAGTTTTTGCCCTTCCTTGTTTAAAGGAGAGGAGTGAACCCCTGATTTGTACTTGGCCGACATCACTTCAGTAATAATTAAGTTAGCCTGAGGATGCTTGAAAAGAAAATCGCAGCCATCCTCCGCTACCTTATGCAAATTTTCTATTTTTTTAATAAAGGCCACGACTGAAGCTGGCCTCTGCCAGCCAACCATGATGACCTCTCTGATGCCCTGTAAAAGCGAGTTTAAGGGGACAAGAATCAGGGCTATACAAAACACCCATGATAAGGTCAGTAGGTCTCAGATCTGACTGGACCACCTCAATATTAAGCAACTTAGCCATCTGGATAAGTTGCTCAGAGAACAGTTTCAGGTCCTCTGTGGGTGACACCGGCGTGGGGTCCCCCACAGCGTCATCCGGCGAGGGGAGGGAAGTGTCCTCCGAACCCAGCTCCGAGGTCAGCTTGCCCTCTTCTTTGGTTTCCGGCGACACTTGCCTAGAGAAAGGCGTCGACGCCATGGCTCCTGTCGGCGCCGTCATCAATGTTGATGGTAGAGGTCAAACCAGACAAGGTTGCGCTGCATCGCCATCCCCCTGATGATGAGGAACCAGCTTTGAAGGTAGCGCAGGCTCCTCATGGTGCTGAACTCATTCGATGTCGAGCCGTTTAGAATGGACTTTTGGCACTGCATATGGAGTCGATTGGCCAGGCCAGCTCTGGCAGAGAGGGTCGACGTCATGGGGACCGTAGTCGCCGAAGGTGTACCCGGAGTAGAATGGAGGAGGGTAGTATCCATAAGGCATCCAGGGTTGCTGGAAATACTGGGGTCTGCAGGACAGCGTCGGTCCTGCCGAGGTCCCATCGTCTCCCGACAAAATGATCTCTGGGATATCGATTTCCTCCTCATCTGAGGATGAAAATTCTACCTCGACCCCAGTTGGTGAAGGGGTTCGAGGGAGCCCCAAGGCAGGTACATCCGTACTCTGTGGGCGAATGGTCTTCCAACCTCTGTCTGGCTCCATCAACGCCAAGGTAGCCAGCAATTTGGTTGGTGACGGAGACCTCTGTCTAGGGGAGCCTGCCCCTTGTCTAGATGGGGCACGGTGCCAAGGTGAAGGAGCCTTCTTCAGATTCGAGGGCCCTGGCAACGGGGAACGGCGTAGAAGAGGTGTCGGCGCCGGCTGCGTCCACCGTTCCTTCGCCTGCCCGCTCGAAGACTCCCCTCGGGATCTCGGGGATGATGAAGACCTCTTGGACTTTTGTTTGTGTTTCTTTAAGGGGGGTTCAGACGCAGCCCTCTGGCTCTTCAAGGGATCCTGCAACCCCCTCTTAGTGTTGACGGAGAGAGAAGTTTGGGAACTTTCAGGGGCCTCCTTATCTCCCGCCTTCACAGGACAAAGAGATGCTTCGTAAAGAGCTGCTTTAAGTTTCTTCGCCCTGTCCTTATGGCACTTGTGGGTGAAGTGGGCACAGGCCCTGCAGAAAGCAACAATATGCCCCTCACCCAGACAGAGCAGGCAATCGGCGTGCTAACCCGCTGCGGCCATCTTCGTACAGCAGCTATTACATTTTTTAAACAGAGCCATAACTCTCTCTCTCTCTCTCTCTCTCTCTCTTGTAGTTAAAGAATAAAGAACCAACCGTGAAAAACAAATGCCGACCTGAAGAGATCGATGTGAGGAAAATTCACAGTAAGTGTGGAAGCTGTGTGTTCTCTCTGTGGCGGCAGAACGAGAACTGAGGGAAGAGGGCTCCCCACCACCTGTCACGTGACCACTGGGCGGGAAAAGCCGTTAAGGCTTGGTCGCGGACGGGGGGAGGGGAGCGCTCCTAGGGAGCTAACTCTTCTGGAAGCTTTGAAATCTTCTCCGTGGCTGGCCTGCACAAGCACAGTCCCATGTGGGATTGCACCGAAGCCATGAAAACGAACTAAAGTTCTAGAGAGTTCACAGTGGGGCAGGAGGGAGGGATGCCCGCCTGCACAGAAGACCACTGAATGAACAAGAGTTACAGTTAAGCGCAACTCTGTTTTCATCTTCGTAGCTTCTGTGCAGTCCCACATTGGGAGATTAGCAAGCTCACTAAGTTAAGGAGGCAGGTGTGAAGTTCTCAATGGAAGAGACCATAGTGATGCATATTGGGGCAAAGAATCCCAACTTCACATATACACTGATGGGATCTGTGCTGGCAGCAACAGACCAAGAAAGGGATCACTTGGTAGTGGATCACTCAATGAAGACGTCAACCCAGCGCAGCTGCTGTAAAAAAGGCAAATTCCATGCTGGCCTTAATTAGACGAGGAATAGAGAATAAGACTTCTGATATCATACTGCCCTTGTACAAACCTATGGTGAGACCACACTTGGAATACTGTGTACAGTTCTGGTCACCACACCTAAAAAAGGATATTACATATTACAGAGCTTGAGAAGGTGCAGAAAAGAGCAACCAAAATGATTAGGAGACTACAGCAACTGTCCTATGAGGAGTGGTTAAAACAGTTAGGAGTGGGGAATCAAACCCGGCTCTCCAGATTAGAATCTGCCGCTCTTAACCACTATGGCATGAACAGAACAGAACAGAATACTCAAGGACTGTAGTTCTTTTTCTGATCTTGCTTCTCACATTTCTACCAGTGTGTTGCAATACTGAACTGCAGGCTCCAGTGCATACATGCACTAAGGTCCAGCTTCAGGTTTACCATTCAAGTGCTCATATACTTTGACTATAAAATAGCAGAATATCACAGTGTCTGGAATGTGATCCCCTCAGGAGCCACAAAAAGTAATATATTAACTAAAGTAGAATCTTGGATAAACAACTGCAGTTACGCTAAAGGGGTCTCATATTACCACAGTCTATCTCAAATACTCAGGGGGGATAAATCAGCATTCTTCAAATGATATTAATGATCCAGTTTACATCAACTGAATACCTAAACTTAGACATTAGCATACATGAAAGTGATTTGAGATTGAGAGTTAAGATTTTTCTCAGTTCTAGTCTGCATTCAGACTGGCCATGGACAGAAATCCTGACACATAGAAGCATCTTGTTCATATGCCAAGGATCAACTAGCAATAGGGTTGCCAGGTGCCCGGTGGTGGTGGGCAAACCCCCGGCAATTCGCCCCTCTGCCCATCGACCACCTGAGGGTCGGCGGGCAAACGTGCACGCGCGAGCCATTGGTCCCGCCTCACGAGGGGCCTTTTCCTCCTAGTTTGAGTGGTAAAGGGCCGCTTTACCACTCAAACTAAGAGGAAAAGGCCCCTCGTGAGGAAGCACTTCCGGTTGTAAACCGGAAGTGCTGTGCATCTGTGCAAACGCACCCACAGCCCCATAGCCTCCCACTGGAGCAGAGGAGGGACCTGGTAAGCCTAACTGGCAAACTAGATCCTACAAGGGAAACTATGGTTCCCAGTCTTGTATTTCCCTCCCAATACTAAGCCAGAAGCATAGGAAAGCATTTGTGGGAGGGAAATGGTAAAAGGAAAGGATGTTTATTTGTCCCCCTCTTTTCCAATGCTGCCCTGTTGATCTCCCCCTTTTAATTTTCCCCCTAGCTCAACTCTGAAACAGAAAGTAAAATGCCTCAGGGCGTTCTCTAATTGGCCTTTAGCCAGCCTGGTTAGGAGAACAGCAACTGATATGTTAATCATGAGTAACTGGCAAGACAATAGGACTGTCCTATACACGGGTGCATTGGCACAAAGCTGGTTTTCCAAACAAGGACAGCCCTGTGTGGTTTCCCTGTTGCTGCTGATATAGCACACCGGCAATGGGGCTTCCACATCTAGGATTGCCAGGTTGGCATTTTCGGCAGGTAATTGGCTGCCAATCCGCCGTGCTGCTTGGGGGGTTGAGTGCTAAAGCATCCCTTCGCAATGCAGCACTGCAGGGTTTACCCCTGAAAGTGATGTAACTACACACACGATTGCTGCTCGGCGCCACCCCCCAAAACCTCCCGCCGGTGGAGAGGGGGGACCTGGCAACCCTTTTCACGGCAGGTTTCCCAACGGTTCCCCTGCCCCAGTCTCCTCGTAGGAGCCATACACCTATCCTGGTACGCAGGGCTTTTTCGGTTCTTTTTTTTTTTAACCATCAATTAAATAAAGTTATATCAATATAATGTTATAACATCTGTGTATCAGGTTACCTCAATTTCTAGCTTTTTTTTAAGTCTCTTTCCTTGCAGAGATATGCCTTTCCTCCTCAATGAGCTGTAGTGACTTGGAATCTGGGCCAGATAAGAAAATGCCACATCCCCATGATGAAAAGGGGGTGGCTGAAAGACCCAGTAGCAGTAATACAGCTACTAAGGAGGAAAACAAGACACAGGTTATGCTCCCCACAAATGTGTACATTTAGCATGTGTAGGCTGTTTTAAGAAGAGATGCCATATTTTCCCCCAGTGTTTATCATTTTGTTTGCAGCGCTATTAAGGACTTAGATATAGGACCTAAATAGCGCTTCTAATAAAACATGCTCCCCATCAAATGTAGGGGTACCTTTTGACTTTTATCAGCCCACCTCATACTTATCTCACCTGTGTGATCCTTCTCACCGTAGAGCCATTTCTCTGGTCAGATTTAATGTTTTGCCATCTGTGCTACTCGAAGGCAGATTTCGGAAAATCCCTCTGTCTGAAAGGCTCTGCCGTTGTGGCAACAATTGTATTGAAATGGTTGCTCATGTCTAATTTTATTGTAGGTTCTACACAGAACCTCGTAACGAACTTTTAAGCCCCCCGTTGGTTAATAGACAGAATGTCTCCGATTTTTTTAACGTTTCCTATTTATTGAACAATCGTTCGCCCCATATATTGGAGACGATGGCGGTTTTTAAAGTTTGTTTTAAAAGCCCACCAAACAATTAATTAGATGGCAGTCTCAACAAAAAGCGCTATTCGATGTAACTGTCTTTTAACTATTCTATAAAGGGCACTTTTAAATATCTCCATTCCTTTTGTTCCCTTCTGTATTATGTTTTTATGCCAATAAAGGAATGGTGATAATGATGGTGTGCAGAGGACAGATCCCAATTGGTATACCAAAGCCTGTTTATACTCTGCAGAAAGATAATAAGGAAGGTGTAAATGCAAGGACAGAACGACGTAGCATGACAATACTAGGCCAACATATATGAGTGGAAACGGAGGCCATTTATGCGTGGGAGGTTTTCCCTTGGATTCGCCGCTCTCTAGATGCACATCTTTCCTATCTGAATTCTCAAAACTCAAAAAATAAGTCCCCATGCAGAGTTTTGATAAATGGGATGGGGGAAATGTGCATCTGTGTGTGTGTTAAGTGCCGTCAAGTCGCTTCCGACTCATGGCAACCCTATGAATAAAAGTCCTCCAAAATGTCCTATCTTTGACAGCCTTGCTCAGATCTTGCAAACTGAAGGCTGTGGCTTCCTTTATTGAGTCAATCCATCTCTTGTTGGGTCTTCCTCTTTTCCTGCTGCCCTCAACTTTTCCTAGCATGACTGTCTTTTCCAGTGACTCTTGTTGTCTCATGACGTGACCAAAATACGATAGCCTCAGTCTAGTCATTTTAGCTTCTAGGGTCAGTTCAGGCTTGATTTGATCTATAACCCACTGATTTGCTTTTTTGGCAGTCCACGGAATCCGTAACACTCTCCTCCAACACCACATTTCAAAGGAATCTATTTTCTTCCTATCAGCTTTCTTCACTGTGCATCTAGAGAGCGGCAAATCCAAGGTAACCTCCCGTGCATAAATGGCATAACAAAGAGATGGAAAGCCCTGACTTTCACATTAGCTGGCCAGATACAGTGCCCAGCTGGCCAAATTAGCGAGCTTCCATCCCTTAAAGGTAGTGGAGGTGGAATAGGGAGCCTCAAAGATGTCGTAACAATTACTGAGCAAAAGGGGTCGCATTTTCCTCAAAACACCATAATTAGAGCTGTCAACTAATTAAAGAACGTTTCACTCATCTCACTGGATTAATCAATTAAATTTACATAAATTGTCAGGTGATCAAAGTCTCAGTGCCTTTTGAGATACTGATGGGAAACAAATGTAATACCACTACTTGCTGTTAGAAAAAAGGGCTATCACTTCTTTTTCATTTCCCATTATAGTTAGCATGCCAGAATCAAAACATAAATAAAGGTGCCCTTAATTCTCTGTATCGTAAATTACATTTTGCCCTCACCAATTAAAACTGTCCTCTGCCTACACTGATATCTCTTGTTCATGAATCTACTAATTAAACCAGCTAAAGCTCATGGCCTTTATTATAATTACAAATGGATTCTATCAGCACAAAGAGATGTTACTAAATTATCAGCACAGATGGATGTTAATAAAGTAGCTTCCTAGAGAATGGATGAAGTGTTTGATAGAGGTTTTCAACTGACCGAAACCAGATGCCCTGTATATTGCACTAGGACCTGAATAAGTGGATGGATGGATTATATAACATCAAGACAAATTGGTCCCGGTCTCAAAAATCTGAATCACACCATGCAGGGATATCACATCTAGACTACCACTTCCAAGCTGAACAGAGCTGGTTCTACTTTTTTGGAACTTAGCTTACGTTGGATCCCTTATGCGTTGGAGAAGCAGGAAGGGATGTCATGACCCATGGCAAATAGCAGAGAGGAGAACAGACAGACGGAATTTCCTAAAGGTCCCTTTACCACTGCAAGGGACTTTAGCAGGATTGCCAACGCCAAGCTGCAAAATTCTTGAAGATTTGGGACTAGAGCCTAGAGAGGAGATGGGCCACAGTGGGATATAACACCATACAGTCCACCCTCCAAAGCAGCCATTTTCTCCAGGAAAACAGACCTCTGGAGATCGGTTGTAATTGCAGATCTCCAGGACTCACCTGGAGGCTGGCCGTGGCCACCCTACTTATTTGACTCTGGATCTTGCTGGGTCACTTAGCACCCACAGCAAGTGAAATCCAAAATAGCAGACTCAACGGGCATCCCTAAGGAGAGTTACTCCAGTCTAATCCCATTCATTTCAATGGGCTTAGACTGGAGTAACTCTCCTTAGGAATGCACTGTCAGTCTCAGTTTGGTCAGCCTCTTAATTAATCTGTGCTCTAGTACTGACCATATCACTGAACAATATTTTATTCATATTCTTGTTTGCAACCAGGGACCTATTAGCTTGGCCTGCATTACAGCCCCCCACCCCACCCCAAATGTGCATGGGTACACAATTACATCCCTGCATTACATTCCAGAACCGAACTGGGTCACTTTAGAATCATAAGCGCACTCCCATGGAATTTCAAATAAAGAAACAGCAATTTTCAGGAAGGTCTTATAGAATATAAAGTTCATTGAATTTATAAAAGGAATGGAATAGGATTACCAGGTCTCAGGAGCTGACCCTAAAATCAGTGCCTCTTTATCTGGGCCTTTAGAAGAAGTAGTAAGACCTCAGGATGAGGAGCCAGAGAGCCAGCTATTTTTCATAGCCCATTCTCCAGTTTCAACCACACCTCTTTCAGGTTACTCTTCTAATCCCATTTTTCCCCCTCTGTTTATGTGGCGGAGAATGATTGAGAGGTGAACACTAAAATGGGCAAAGAACTATATTTTGAAAATACATGGACAAGAGGGTAATAATCATGCACTAGAGATCTGTTAGGAAGGGATGCTTAAGATCCTTTTATTAAAAAAATGTCACTGCCACTAGAACCCTCCTTCTGGTTCAGTAAGTACCACCTTTGAGCCCCCAGGCTGTCTCACATACATGGGTACTATGTTCAATAAAATGCTACTGAGATCTCACCCCACAAGTATTAATCTCTAACAAAAATGCTTCCATGCACATAGCCGTAGCACCATGAGGAACCATGCAATTAAATTAGGTTTGCCAACCTCCGGGTGGTGGCTGGAGATCTCCCGCTATTACAACTGATATCCAGGCAATAGAGATCAGTTCGCCTGGAAAAATGGCCGCTTTGGCAACTGGACAAATCTATGGTATTGAAGCCACTCCCCTCTCATAATCCCGCCTTCCTCAGACTCCACCCCCAAAATCTCCAGATATTTCCCAACCCGGAGCTGGCAATTCTAAATTAAATGGATTTTGCATGCTGGGGCTTTCCATGTGTAGCTACAGCCAAACTTTCAACATTAACGCCAATCGCCAACTGCCATTGCAGAGGGCTGAATCCCTCCTGCATCCCTAAGAAGTCATCAGTGCTGCTGTTAAATTTGATGCAGTCACATATACAAAGCATCAATTGCTGAATGGGTGTAGGAACTAGGCATGCAACAGCCCATTTCTGTGCATGCAAATAGCAGAATCAGGGCCATTGCATGTAGCATTTTATAACATTCATTCTTGTGAGATAATAAGGATTATTCAAACTTGCTCAGCCCATATTGCAATGCACACCACACAAATATCCCATTCAAGTGCTTACCTTTTCCACTGCTAACTGTTGGTAAAAACAAACAAAATGTGTTTAAGCACCTAGGTCATTTCCTCTCAGTAAAGCATAAAAGCATGCAAAATGATACACTAGTTATTATCTGTGTAATATAAATGAGCTAAAAGTAATTTATTTCTATATTAATAAAGGAAGGATCCTAGTATTCACAGGCAGGCATATTAACGGCCCATTCCTGACCTCAAAGGACAAAAGTCCTTTGGAGGCCAGAAAGGGGCTGTGCTGGTGTAAGTGGGCTCGGACTCCGGCAGGGGGACCTGGACGCCTTTTGGTGGCCAGGAAATGGCTTTGGAGGTGCCGCGGCAGTGCCGCGGCCATGCCATCCCCAGCCACTGAAGGCTCAGGAATGGGCTGCCCGCCTGATTACATGCACTCAGCCATTACTGCTCCAGATCTCTCATAGGAACACACCGCATGACAATGCATTTTCATGACAACTATGTACCCAAGGTGCAAAGTATTATCTTCTCCGCTGAATTTTGCTGTGCGCAACAAACATCTACCAGGAGCACCACAAATTGCAAATACAAGCATAAAACAATTCAGGAAACACGCCCAGACACACAAAGAAAGTGCGGTTTCAAACAGCAGTGATGACTCTATATAAAATTAAGTGGTGGCGAGATGAAAATCGAGCCCCACTATGATTACTGGTTTGCCTTTTAAATATAAAAGCATGGAACCACATATTTAAACTGAATGTGCAGTGGACTGTTGTATTTTCTGCACCGAGAATAATCACTGTCATATGCTGATTAGTATTTTAGTAGTTTTAGGACAGAGTTGAGAATTTTCCATAAATACAGGTATTTATTGTTTGTTATTATCTTAGATCTCAATTTAAGTCATCAGAAAGTTGTGTCCAGGCCCGTTTACGCACTAGCAACTTACCTCGTAATTGCAACGTGTCCAGTACACAAGAATCCAACTCGCTTTTAAATTTCTGTTCGCACTGCTCTGCCTTTCTTCGCTGCATGTGATAAGCTGGGAGCAACGGGCTCCCACACATGCCCAGTCGGCTCTGGAAGCAAGAGGACGGCGATTGGTCCAGCTTCCCTTAGGGAGGCGGGAGGAGTGGGGTGGTTGGCTGGCAGCAGGAAGTGGGCTGGCAGCAGGAAGTGGATTCAACACTGATTGCATGTTCCCACTGTAAGGCTCCCCGTGAGGAAGACGCTTTATTTTTTTACTTCGCCTTATAAGCGGATCCTCTTACTGCGGAGAAAGTGCGCTCTGATGACGCTTCAGAGATCCTTCGAACAGAGTAAGTACGAACATTCAAGGAAAGCCCGCGGAAGCCGGCGCCACAAATGGTAAGTGCGGACACGGCCCAGGTTGGGAATCAAATGCACAGAAACCTTCCTCAGGATGCCAACCATTTGGTATCCTTTGAAGGGTATATGATATGTGTGTGTTGTGCCGTCAAGTCGCTTCCGACTCATGGCGACCCTATGAATGAAAGTCCTCCAAAATGTCCTATCTTTGACAGCCTTGCTCAGATCTTGCGAATTGAAGGCTGTGGCTTCCTTTATTGAGTCAATCCATCTCTTGTTGGGTCTTCCTCTTTTCCTGCTGCCCTCAACTTTTCCTAGCATGACTGTCTTTTCCAGTGACTCTTGGCGTCTCATGACATGACCAAAATACGATAGCCTCAGTTTAGTCATTTTAGCTTCTAGGGTCAGTCCAGGCTTGATTTGATCTATAACCCACTGATTTGCTTTTTTGGCAGTCCACGGAATCCGTAACACTCTCCTCCAACACCACATTTGAAAGGAATCTATTTTCTTCCTATCAGCTTTCTTCACTGTCCAGCTTTCACACCCATACATAGTAATAGGGAATACGATGGCATGAATTAATCTAGTCTTGGTGGCCAGTGACACATCCTTACACTTCAAAATATTTTCTATCTCCTTCATGGCTGCCCTTCCCAGTCTCAATCTCCTTCTGATTTCTTGGCTGCAGTCTCCCTTTTGGTTGATGGTGGAGCCAAGGAACAGAAAGTCTTGAACAATTTCAATTTCCTCATAATGATATACTCCTCTTAATACTCTAGTTTCCATACTAAAGCCATCTAAGTCTTCTGGGACTGATCCAATTAAAACACAAGTCAACTGGATATGACGCTGGCTACTCTGTTCTTTTCCGCATACAGAAACAACTGCTAAACATCTTTATTCTCCATCTGTCCTTATTTCCTCCTTTTCTTTTTGAAGACAAATCCACACAAAGCATTCATTGCCAATCAAGTCTATCAAAGGCCAACACTTTATGCAGTTTTGCAGAATGTGTACCCATTTTCAGTCTAAACTGATATTTTAACAGAATGGTTGTGCTGAGTAAGACATTTGAGCTTTCTAAAGAGAAGCTGATACATACTCATTATGGGACATTTCCCCCATATTATGTGTGATGCTTATGTTGATTTTTTGGAATGCTAAAATAGAATTAGTTCCCACAAGCCACAGCAGCACCCCACACAAAAACCACAAATCACAAAATCACACAAGGTTGGAAGAGACCACAAGGGCCATCCAGTCCAACCCCCTGCCATGCAGGATCCCACAATCAAAGCACTCCCGACAGATGGCCATCCAACCTCTGCTTAAAGACCTCCAAAGACGGGGACTCCAAAACCCACCCACCCCGAGGCAGTGCATTCCACTGTCAAACCGCCTTCACCGTCAGAAAATTCTTCCTAATTTTAGGGTTTTAGGAATCATTTTTCTCTTATATCCATTACTCCGTCTCCTAGTCTCTGAAGCAACAGAGAACAAGCCAGTTCCCTCATTAACATGGCATCCCTTCAAATATTTAAACATGGCCATCATGTCACCCCTTAACCTTCTCTTCTCCAGACTAAACAAACCCAGCTCCTTAAGTCTCTCCTCATAGGGCACAGATTCCAGACCTTTGACCATTCTGGTCGCTCTCCTCTGGACACGCTCCAACTTGTCAACATAGGGCATAGATTCCAAACTTTTGACCATTCTGGTCATTCTCCTCTGGTCACTCCAACTTGTCAACATCCTTCACCCCCAACTGCTTCTTGCCAGCAAGCTGCAAAAAAAACAGTGTTGCACTTACCTGTAACTGTTGTTCGTTGAGTGGTCTTCTGTGCAGGCACACATGGGACTGCGCAGGCGCAGGCCAGCCACGGAAAAGATTAGCAGAGCTTCTAGAAGAGTTAGCTCCCAAGGAGCGCTCCCCTCCCGTCAGGGCCCCAGCCTTAACGGCTCTTCCCGCCCAGGAGTCACCTGACCGGAGGGGGTGGGGAGCACTCTTCCCTCAGTTCTCCTAACGCCGCCGCGGGGAGTAGACACTCTTACGGTGCCATCCCACAGCGGGGAAGGAGGGAGGGATGTGTGCCTGCACAGAAGACCACTCAACGAACAACAGTTACAGGTAAGTGCAACACTGTTTTTCGTTTTCGTGGCTTCTGTGCAGTCCCACATGGGAGAATAGCAAGCTCACTTACTGTGGAGGTGGGTGTTGGATGGTCAACGGAATAACGTATTCAACACTGCTTTCCCCACAGCCGCATCAGCTCTTGAGTCGACATCGATGGCATAGTGCTGAATGAAGGTCGTCGGAGTAGACCACGTCGCAGCCTTGCAGATATCCGAGATGTCGACCGTCGAGGCGAACGCAGCAGAGGCCGCTTGTGCTCTCGTGGAATGTGCATGCAGGTTCAGAGGGCATTCTACCCCTGCTGACTGATAGGCCAACCTAATGGCTGACACCACCCACCTAGAGAGTGTGTGAGTGGAGACTGCTTTACCCTTATGTGTCCCCTTAAAACAAATAAACAGATTGTCGTCCTGTCTGAAAGGTTTGGTTCTTTGTAAATAGAACAGGAGTGCTCTACGCACATCCAAGGTATGTAATTGTTGCTCCGAAGGGGATTGTGGGGCAGGGAAAAACACAGGTAGGGTGATATCCTGCGAGAGATGGAATTTTGACACCACCTTAGGTAGAAAGGCTAAACTCGGCCGAAGGACAACCCTATTTGAAAAGAACTTTGTAAAAGGTGGATCCACTCTTAAGGCCCTCAGGTCGCTGACCCTTCTGGCCGATGTGATGGCTAACAAAAAGGCAGTCTTGTAGGACAACATGGACACATCACAAGAAGCCATGGGTTCGAAGGGCTTAGACGTTAGGTGTGACAGGACCAAGGAAAGGCTCCATTGGTGGACTGGAGCGTGCATCTGGGGAAATAAATTCTGGAGGCCCTTCAGAAATCTCTTACAAAGTTTATTTGAAAATAGAGAACAAGAGTCTATTCCGTCATGGAAGGCGGAAATAGCTGCCAAATGACATTTGATGGACGAATTAGATAGTCCACTGTCCTTTAAGGATAGAAGGTACTCAAACAACTGCGGTAATTTACACCGTTGTGGTACAATGTCCTGCGACAAAGCCCATTCGGAAAATCGTGACCATTTAAGCGAATACGATCTTCTGGTGGAAGGCTTACGTGCAGAGAGGAGGACATGGGCAACCCTGTCCGACCACTGAGTCACGGGGCGATCCTCCATGCCGTTAGACTGAGAGCGGATGGGTTGTGGTGTAGTACCCGTCCCCTGGTCAGTAAAGAGGGGGAGTCGGGAAACCTGATGTATGTCTGATGAGACATGTTCCAGAGGGTTGGAAACCATGGCCTCTTTGGCCAAAAGGGGGTTACCATGATCAAGTTGGCTTCCTCCTGGAGGGCTTTCCCTAATACTCTGGGGATCAGGGGAATAGGCGGGAAGGCATACATCAGGGTTGTTGACCACGGGAGTTGAAAAGCGTCTCCTAGAGACGACCTCTCTCGTGCTGCCCTTGAACAGAACTGCGGGCACCGTGTGTTGTCGCTTGTAGCGAAAAGATCTACCTCCGGCCAACCCCAAGTGAGGAAAATAGGGTTGAGAAAGGAAAAAGGGATGGACCATTCGTGATCTAAGGACACATCCCTGCTTAGGGCGTCCGCTGTAGTGTTGGAACAGCCCGCCACGTGTATGGCTGTGAGGGATGTTTGATGTTCTATCGCCCACTCCCATATGCGGGATGCCTCCCGACATAAAGCTAGGGAATTGGTGCCCCCTTGCTTGTTTATATAAAACATAGCTGTGGTGTTGTCTGTTGCGACGAGCACATTCTTTTGTGCGAGAATATCTGCAAAAGAAAGGAGGCCAAATCTAATAGCCTTCAGCTCCAACAGATTAATATGCGAGGAGGCTTGCTGGGGGGTCCATCTTCCTTTAGCCATAAGGGATCCGCAATGAGCCCCCCAACCTCCCATGGAGGCATCAGTAAACACTTGGAGATCATGTGAGACGACCCCGAAACTGATACCCTTGAGGAGGTTGGACTCCTGTGCCCACCACGCCAAGGAGCGAATAACCACTCTGGGGATAGACAACATTTTCCCTTGAGGGTCAACGTTGATTCTGAAAGCCCTCAAGAACCAATTTTGGAGGGGTCTCATGCGTAACCTAGCGTAGGGGACTACTGCAGTAGTCGATGACATGAGCCCCAGCAACTTCTGAATAGTCACTGCTTTTTGATACCTCTGTGATGAAAAATACCGCACCAACTTTTGGATGGCTCTAATCCTAGGTAATGGTAGGAAAGCCGAATGCGCGTCTGCGTCTAGGGTAGCTCCAATGAATTCCACCCTCTTGGAAGGAATGAGACGGGATTTCTCAAAATTAATAACTAAGCCAAGATTGCCCAAAGTATCCCTCACTTTCGTGAGAGATGCGATTAAATTTTGCGGGGATGTGTCCACCACCAACCAGTCATCTAGATAGGGGTAGATGGTGCAACCTTGTAATGTCAGAAACCCTATTACTTCCGACATTACTTTAGTGAAGACACGTGGGGCGGAAGATAACCCAAACGGTAAAACAGTATACTCGTAGGTCACCTCCTGACATGTAAATCTAAGATACTTCCTACATTTCTTGTGGATTGCAATATGGAAGTAGGCATCCTTGAGGTCTACCACTGCAAACCACATGTCAGGTGCGAGGAGGGGTAAAATGTCACGTAAGGATAACATCCTAAACCTCCTGAACTGGACGTATTCATTAAGATCTCTCAGGTCCATAATGGGCCTCTTCCCTCCACCTTTCTTGTCAATCAAGAAATATTTGGAGTAGAAGCCTAATTGCGACTCAGTGGGTGGAACAATCTGAATCGCTCCCTTTAGCAGCAAGGCTTGTACCTCTTGAAACAGTTGTATAGAAAACCTGCCCAATTCTGGGCTGGGATAAGAGCACGGTGGTGCATCAGTGAATTCCAAGAAGTACCCTGATGAGATAATATTCAACACCCAGGAGTCATTGGAAATTTGCAACCATTTACTCAAGAAGGGGAACAAACGTTCAAAGAACATTGGCACAACTGAACCAGATCTAGGCAAATCCTCCATAACAGGGCTAGATAGAACTGGGATTGGTAATCTTAAACTAGTTAGTCAGGAAAGGTTCTTCTTTCCCCCCTGGTTGTCTCGTGGGGGGTAACTTCCTTTTTTACCCCTACTTCTAGGGGTGAACCTCTTGTCCTGCTGAGCCGTGGGGAATTGACGGGACTGGGATTGCTGATAACCCCAGGATTGAGGCCTGTGAGCCCTTCCCGAATAATAAGTTTGAGAGTGCCTATAGAAAGGCCTGGGTCTGTAGGAAGGCCCGGTCTGCTGAGTAACACCCAAGGACTTTGCTGTTGCCTTTTGTTTGCGAAGATTATGTAGCACTTCATCAGTTAAATCGCAAAACAACGCTTTCACGTCAAAAGGCATGTCCTCTATTCTTGCCTTGACATCAGGGGCCAGTGTGGATGCCCTTAACCAAGAGTGACGGCGGAGAACAATACTCGACGCCATGCTCCTACCCGAGGCGTCCGCCATATGGCGTGAGAGAGCGATCTGGTTCCTTCCCAGCCTCTGGCCCTCAGATTGGAGGCCCTTCAAGAAAACTCTCTTCTCCTCGGGCAGAGAATCGAACACCTCAGATACCCTGTCCCATAAGGACATCTGATATCTCCCCATTAGGGCACCAAAGTTGGCAATACGAATGCCCAGAGCAGCCGAAGAATAAAGCTTCCGGCCTAGCCCGTCTAATTTACGCCCCTCCTTATCCAGGGGGGCAGAGTGGGCGCCCGATTTATATTTTGCCGCAAGCACTTCAGTAATGATGGAGTTGGGCTGTGGGTGTTTATAAAGAAACTCAGCATCCTCCTCATTAATCTTGTAAAGATTCTCTATTTTCTTAATTGAAGCCACAACTGAGGCTGGCCTCTGCCAAGTAGCCATGGCTACCTCTTTAATGCCCTTGACCATGGGTAGTTTGGCCGGGCCTGTATCAGGGCTATAGAGAACCCCCATAATGGGGTCAGACCGTCTAGGGTCTGCTTGAATGGCTGATAACCCTAACACCTTAGCCATGTGTAGCAACAGCTCAGAAAAAACCCTCAGGTCCTCTGTGGGGGAAACCGGTGTGGGGTCTCCCACAACATCGTCCGGGGATGGCAGAGAAGTGTCCTCCGAAGAGGACTCCGAGTCCCGGTCGGCGTCGGCGTCACTGAGGTCGACCTCGGCGACTTGCCTGGGCCTCGATGTCGAAGTTGCC
Organism: Euleptes europaea; assembly: GCF_029931775.1. Lineage (NCBI taxonomy): Eukaryota > Metazoa > Chordata > Lepidosauria > Squamata > Sphaerodactylidae > Euleptes > Euleptes europaea. The sequence continues at coordinate 70,224,955 of NC_079319.1, read as the reverse complement.
GAAGACCGTAGCTCCTCGGCGCCGATCGCTGTCGACGTCGAAGGGAGGGGAGCCAAGACCGCCGAAGTCGATGCCGTGTTCGCCGGAGGTCTGGAAACCTTATGGCGTCGAGGAGGGGCATCAGCGAAGGTTGGAGGGAGGACCGGCGTACGCTGGTAGTGGTCTGGAACAGTGTCACCTCGACGTCGGTGGTAGGTCCCGTCGTCACTCCGGTGAAAGCTGTCGGCGTCGACTCGACGATGATAGTAGTCGATGTCGAATTGGCGTCGAGGGTCGATGTAGTTGAATCGTGGATACCATGGGGGAGGGCAGTACCCCCATGGACCCCAGTCGTGGTACGGGATATAATCCCTCCGACACGCGTCCGACGCCAGAGGCTCCTCCGAATCCGAGATGGCAATCCCAGGAACTTCCAAGACGTCTTCCTCCGACGACGAGGAACGTACCTCAATCCCCGAAGGCGATGGGGGACGAGGGGGCCTTAAGGCAGGTGCAACTGCACTCTGCAGGCACTGGCGTGGGCTCCGACCCCGATCATTAGGGGGCGTTGAGCCTCTACTCGGCGGAGAACGGCGGCGAGGTGAGGTCGACGTCAGCCTCGGAGATCTTGATCCTCTCCGCGAGGGAGCCCGATGTCTCGGCGACGATCTACCGACGTCGACCGGTCTATCCGGCGCACACGGGGTCGCAGTCGACGTCGAAGGCCTAATCATGGCAGAACTCTCCGGGGCCGATCGAACAGACTCTCCCGTCTTCTTTGATCTCGGCGAAGCAGGGTTCTTCTTTTTATCTTTGTGTTTTTCCGACGGTGGTTCAGACATGGCCCTATCTTCTCTCGCCTGAGAGACAGATCTTTTAGATGAGGAAGCGGGGTCAAGAGAGCTGGGCCTTGAGGCCTGCTCCGGGCGGAGCGATTTTTCATACAGGGCCGCCATCAATTTTTTTGCTCTGTGTTGGCGACACTTATGAGTAAAAAGTGCACAGGCCTTACAAGCCGCCACCACATGACCCTCGCCCAGACACAGGAGACAGTCATTATGCTCATCAGATGAAGCCATCTTCGTACCGCATGTGCGGCACTTCTTAAATAGGGCCATGTCCATAAAATCAAATCCTTCTGGGGTAAAATCAAAAAACTTTTACCTCAGTTTCACTATAATAGACGAAGCTCAATCAAACGCTGTTCTCTCCGCGGCGGCAGAATGAGAACTGAGGGAAGAGTGCTCCCCACCCCCTCCGGTCAGGTGACTCCTGGGCGGGAAGAGCCGTTAAGGCTGGGGCCCTGACGGGAGGGGGAGGGGAGCGCTCCTTGGGAGCTAACTCTTCTAGAAGCTCTGCTAATCTTTTCCGTGGCTGGCCTGCGCCTGCGCAGTCCCATGTGGGACTGCACAGAAGCCACGAAAACGAACTAAGATTTTCTTCTCTCGTTCCTAGGAAATATTTTACTACGAATTTTTCCTCATCGTAAACCCTTAGCAGAACACTTGCTTCAACCCACACTCTGGGAGGACAGGGGTTTTCAATCCATTGTTGGGTGAGGGAACCCTGTAACATGTCGTACTAGATTCCCTGAGAAAACCCAATCTCTTCTCCTGGCAAAGTAGAAACTGGTAATAGTAACATTTCACAGAACACTTGGGAATGATTGCAGAACCCAAGGGTTTAATGCAACCCTGACTGAAACGGGCCCATGGCTTAGTGGCAGAGCATCTGCTTTACATCATGCAGAACGTTATGTATGCAGCAGAAAGCAAGGCTCATGTTGAGCTTGAAGTCTGCTCCAGGCTCCTTTGCCTGTGTGTTCCTATTGGACAGTGGTCTAAAGCCGCCCAATCACGGACTTGGCTTGCTCCTGAGTTCCCATTGGACAATGGACTACTACCGGCCAATTGCGGAGTTGGGGTGTGTGGCTCTAGGTGGTTGGGTTGAGCATATAAGCCCGGGTGTTGTGCCCTTACAGTTCAGTTCGGGTTAGTTCTATACAGTTGCAGTTCAGAGCCTTCTAGTGTGTTAATAAATGGTTGGGTTGGAACTCTGTCTCCGGCCTCGTGCTTCACCCATGCATACATAACACAGAAGGTCCCAGGTTCAATCTCCAGCATCTCTAGTTAAAAGGATCAGGTAGCCAGTGATATGAAAGCCTTGTATCTGAGAACCTGGAGAGCTGCTGCCAGTCTGAGTAGTAGGGTTGCCAGGTCCCTTTTTGCCATGGGCGGGAGGTTTTCGGGTGGAGCCTGAGGAGGGCATGGTTTGGGGAGGGACTTCAATACCATAGAGTCCAATTGCCAAAGCGGCCATTTTTCTCCAGGTGAACTGATCTCTATCAGCTGGAGATTAGTTGTAATAGCAGGAGAGCTCCAGCTAGTACCTGGAGGTTGGCAGCCCTACTGAGTAGACAGGACTCACTATAGGTCACCTTCCGTGCCGAAGCCACCCACCTGGCAACCCTATGACTGCCTATGATCATTCCAGAGGTTAGAAGGGACTGCAGGAATGGGAACATAAGAAAACTTCAAGTACAGAGATAGTTTGGTATACAAGTCACACAATTAGTGTTTCAAAAGATCAGATTATTGTGACACTATGCTCTTAGCTTTAGAGACTACCTTGTTTTGCAAGATAGCCATTGACTTCACTAACTGTGCCTAATGTCAAGGGGTAGTTAAGATCAAAGCACATTCTGAGACATAAGAGCTTCCAGTTTTTCTTGAGTTCACAGGGTCACCAAAATTGTTAATTTGCTCTGGTTGTCATATGATCCCAGAGGTCTCACAGTTCAAACTCTACCAAAACCAAGCCTTGATTTATAATAAACCTTGCTGAAAACTTATTTGATGAGAAATCCTCTGGTTCTTTGCAGGATTAGCAATATATTTAATTGAAACCAAAATATGATTCTTCGTTTATAAAAAGCTTTCTTCTTTAGTCTTTGAACAGTTTAAAGATTTCAACACAACACTACACACTAAAAATTGAACACCTCACATAATGAGTCAAGCCTGACCAGTTCAATACAGTGGCCTCTTATAGTGAGCCTTGCCTGGTAAATTGAGCATAAATATTTGTATACCTGAAGGGCAGGCTGGGGTCAAGAGAACAAAAAAGCCTATGAATGCATGGTTTTGCTATCAGGTTCAAAGGCTAGTCAGGTGCCTTCAAGATTCAGTAGCTAAAAGCAAAGAAATACTAAGACTCTTGCTCTTAAAAAAATCAGAAGGAAAAGGTTTATGAAGTGTAAATTAACAGAACACTTTCACATAAGATTAGATAGGACCAAAAAGTTTGAGATGAATTACTCAATAATCCATTATAATATATTGGTTAAACCAAGGGTTGGATACAAACACCTTTCTGGTTATGAAAAAGGAAGCAAGGTTCCCATTTGACCTCCCAAAAAGGTTATCATGGGGAAAATGGTATCTGCCTGTACAAAATCCATGCGGGAATGGAGTTGGAGTAAGGAGAGGAATTGGGTAGGAACTGCTTGAAAAAGCTGACTGGATCAGACCCCAAGTTGTTGTAGTTGATGATGTTGTTGTTGCAGCCCCAGGGCTATGATGCAGGAAGCTTCGGTTTCAATAAACACCATACAACAATGTGAGTAGAAAGAGAACTTTATAGGTGATATAAAGATATATGAGTGGAAATATATATATAAGTGGAATGTAATTAGCCATAACTTTCAAACTTTACAACAGCTGTGAAACATTGGCTTGGCATATGGATTGGATCCCATACATCAGCCAGCCCCAATGCGGCCTGATGTGGTGCCTGCTCCCAGTGGCCCCGCTGGGAGTGCGTAGGGACGGCAGTACCCGGGATCACCTGGGCGTGCGCCGCTTGGTGAAACCCCTGCCACCTAGGAAGTGGCCTAATGTGATCCACCCTCGAGCTGGGCCTTATGGCCTACCACTTCCTAATCCCTTATTGGGACCCCAACTGCGGTAAAGGGGGTTCACAGACCGCCTCACCCAAAGTGATCCAGCCCAAATGCTTCCTCTCGCCCAAGTTGTGACTGAAATATATCAAAAGAACCTAACACAAAGGGATTGGTCGGTGGGAATAATGTTCCGGGGCGAACTGGGTCTTGCCTCCCCCCTGGCTCCCTTTGTATGCGGAGGAGGCGGACCAGAGTGAAAACCTCACTCTTCCGTCCTAACCTCCCTGCTGGCTGAAGGCTCCTCCCGATTGGCCCATTCAAACCTCATGGGCCAATCCAGTTGGAGGAGCCTCCCCTGGACACAGGCATGAGTCCTTGTGCCTAGTGCTGCGGGCCTCCTGCCGCATGTGCACGTGTCCTGGGGGCCCTGCCCTTTGGATGCCCCCTCTACTTCCCCCCCCTCCGGCCCGGCGCCGCAACCAAGGCTCTGAGTAAGCACCGGAACCTTTATTTGTTGATGATGATGATGATGATGCATCACTGAGTATACTGTGTGCAGAAATCAAGTCTCTCATAATTGGCTCAGGATTTTACAGGCTGGTCTCTGAGCCACCTCACAATTGGTATGCCACATTTATTTACCTATGCAGGTAATGGAATGTCACAAAGAGCCCTTCAGGAGGATTAGTCTGTATGCTGCCATATAGGTATTTGCAAAATATTCAGCCATATAAAGAACTGGGCAGAAAGCATTCTGATCCTTGTCGAAATAACAAGAGTACAGCATCCAAACCTTAATCTTTTGCTGTACTATGCACGGATCAAAGTTAAAAAAGAAAAGAAAAGAAAAAAGGATGGAACGAGGAAACCAGGGAAGGTCTAGAAAAGATACATTAATTCCCAAATGAAGGCAGGACATGATGTCCAACCTGCCTACATCCTGGAGATCCACCACCTCTGGACCCTTGTACCGTTTTATTGTTTCTTGCATATGTTTCCTTATGCCCCACCCACAGCCTATTCCCCTCTGGGCACACATTAAGTAACTGCTAGCTAAGAGTGCGGGCTAATCTATCTATACAGATGTACCTGGGCAACAGATATGCAGGTACTTGGGGTCCTGGGTGTATGCTGGTACATGAAAGGATGCTTCTTTACGGCTCATACAGACACGCACTGTAGTATAGCCTCTCATCAAATGACTGGCCTAGGAAGCGTTTGTTGCTATACTCTTTGTTAGCGTACTCAACACTAACACCGTTATAATTGTAAAATACACAGTTGCAATTAGCAGTACATGCGTGAGCCAGAAAGCACCGTCTTTGTTTTGTAGGGCTTTCTGGTCAACACTGCACTGAATCCTCAAGGAATTCATTTCAGAAGAATAACAGTGTTTGTATGGCTTGTTGTGCTAATTAGGTTACTAAGATACTAACTACCAAACAATTTAGAGATGCTATTCCGGAGGTTCATCCAGTGGTTTCAGAGCTGGGTCACTCAACCTGCATAAGAAGCAAGGTTGCCAGATTCAACTTGTTTTAAAGTTGCCTTGTTTTAAACTTGCCTTTTCTTCAAGAATCCTCCAGCCTCATAAACATAACAGAAGACACATTCCCTTTAGAACATGTAAACGTTTCAAACATCCAGCGTCACAGTTTTTGAACAAGTGAAGATCTTCAAAGTCTTAGGGGTAGTGTTTCAATCGACAGGTCTGTGGAGGGCTCAGATGACCCAGGTTATCATGACAGACCAAAGCCTGGCATCAACTATTCTGAGATCTTTCTACTCAAAAGGGGCTCACATATTCCCCACATAGAATCAAGGCAGATGTCACTTGAAGCTCGTAACTGGCATCAAGCTTTATGTTTTTGGCTCAAGTTAAATCTTAATCTAGCTGGATTAACCCCCCTTAATTCTTTCGGATAGGTACCGTTCAGGTTGGGTAGATCTGGCTGAGAATAAAATACAACTTCTCAGCTTCTCCCCCTTAGCAAAATGCCATCTCAGATCCTCAAGAGCGAAAGAAAGCCTTAACGAATCTGGAAGACAGCTCTTCAAACTGATAGAGCCAAGGCACACCTCCATCCGGTGGTAGGGAATCATAGCCAAAACTTTGTGCTGGCAAACTATCTTTACACTTAAGAATTCCCCAAATAACTGCAGAGCTTTCATCCTAGCCAGTATTAATTGCCTGCCCTCAGCGCTACTGGAAGGGAGATATTTGCATATCTCCTATTCTCAACGTCTGTGTTCCTGCCAACTAAATGCAATTGAAACAGTGGAACATGTGTTATTATATTGTCCATTTTATAAGGACATCCATTCCACATATCTCACCCCTACTCAATCCAAGTTCCCAGGAAGATCTGAATTTTTTTTACACATATCTCCTCCTTGCAGACCGCTCCAATTAGACCACCTCTAAAGTGGCCAAATTCTTTGCTGAGACTTTGTACATAAGGAAGCAGATAGTCCAGATTTTTAATAACCTTTAGGTATAATTAATTACAGCACAATAAGACTATGAATTTTAATCCTTGTGTATTAGTTTTACATTTGTATGTAAACTGTGCTGTTAAATTGCTGTTGACTGATCTCTTGATCGTGATAAATGTTGGTTTGGTTTGGAAATTTGTATTTAAAACTAAGTAATGAAAGCGCCCATTTCTTTTTACATTCTCATAACATGTAGCAGTAAAAACGAGAGTGATTCCCATTATGGAACCTTGCACAACCCCTTAAAAGAAAGTATTTTTAAAAAATCAGGAAAACTTGAACCTAGCCTCTACACGACCAGCATCCTTTCAGGGCAGCCCTAGGGGTGGTGGTTAGGTGCCCCCCCCCCGCTGAAGAAAAATCCTGCCCTTACCTGCAAACCCCATGGAACCACTCTGTAGTGTACCACAGGGCTATACCTCCATTTCTAGAGGTGTAAGCTTCAATAAGGGCAGACAGGGCATTCCCAGCCCGAAAGGCCTTAGGAAGCAGCATAGAGGCAGTTCCGTACCCAGGAACACCCTGGAAGCCCCCCTGGATGCCAGTGCAGGGAGTTGCCAGTGCCCGAGCCCCGTGTGCCAGTGCCCAAGCCCCGTGCTGCTGTGCCGTTCCCCCGGGGCCAGCATAAGTAAGCCTACACCAGTGTCTGTGCCAGTTTGCACAGCACAACTGGTAGGGTTGCCAAGTCCCTTTGCTCCACCAGTGGGAGCTTTGTGGGGGCTCGGCTGGGGGCGCATGACATGCGCGCATGCCCCGCACAACATCACTTCTGGGTGCTTTTCACAGAATTTCGGTGGAGATTGCTAGCGCATCTGCGTCGCTTCTGGGTAAACCCAGAAGCGACGTCAGCGCGTCATGTGAGTACCCAGCTTGCTGGGAGTAAAGTGTAGACGACTGGGGAAGGCAATGGCAAACCACCCAGTAAACATAGCCTTCCTAGTAAACGTCAGGATGTGACGTCACCCCACGGGTCAGTAATGACCCGGTGCTTTCACAGGGACCACCTTTATCTTTAAAAATTTGGAACAAGCGTCTGAATTATTATAGAGCTTTTCCCTCATTTTAAACTCAAATTAACCGTGTTTGGATCAAGTGAAAAAATAGTTATATTCATGGAACATTTCAAGTTATAAATATTTTTTTCTACCTTCATTGGGAATATATATCTTCCACATCAAAATTGTACTGTCTACAGGCAAATTACTCTGGAATTACAGGCAAATTACTCTGGAATTACAGGCAAATTACTCTGGAATAAATATTCACAGGGTCTGTTCCTATACTTCACTAAAACAAACAAAAAACCATTCTACAGTGCAGATTGAGTCTAGTAATATTTTTCAAGTTAAATTGCATTACCTCATTATTCGTTTCTATAGGCCTTTTCTTCGGTTCTCCTATGTCCAAGTAGCTGAAAACCAACAACAAAAGAGAGTAAGTAACTTACAATTAAATCTCCATTCATTATGAGACTTAATTGTATTCAATTGGAATGCCACAGAGTGAGCTGTAAGGAATGATCCACGTGTTTTAAACTCGATAAGCTCACACACAGCTTTGCAATAGAAACAATAGCCCAAACTGTTGGTACTAGGCAAGCGTATAGGTTCTCCGCCTCAAAACACAAAAACCAAACAGGAGCCTCCACAGCTCCAAGCAGGACCGGATTTAGGTTTGATGAGGCCCTAAGCTATTGAAGGTAATGGGGCCCTTTAGATGTCCAGCTGTCCTTTGTCAACGACAAATTGTTGCTGTTTTTTTGTGTTGAATATATACTATATGGTAATTTATGGACCTAATAGGTATCTAAAGCCATTTGCACATAACAAAATATGTATTTGATCAAAGTAATTGTTTTTTTATCTTATAATTGGGAAATGTACATCCAGTTGTTGTTTTTCCTTTAAAATTTTTTTGGGTGGGGGGCAAGAGAGTGGGGCCCTAAGCTATAGCTTGTTTAGCTTATACGTAAATCCGGCACTGGCTCCAAGTGGGGATATGACACCCCACACAGGCAAGCAAGGGAATGTGACGTCTGCCTCAGACTTTTGTCTGCAGCAAAGTAGGTTGGGGTTAGAGTTGCCAGCTCCAGGTTGGGAAATACCCGGAGATTTTGGGGGCGGAACCTGAGGAGGGTGGGGTTTGGGGAGGGGAGGGACTACAATCCCATAGAGTCCAATTGCCAAAGTGGCCATTTTCTCCAGGGGAACTGATCTCTATCGGCTGGAGATCAGTTGTAATAGCGGGAGAGCTCCAGCTAGTACCTGGAGGTTGGCAACTCTAGTTGGGGTTCTCCTTTCAGATACAGTGGCAGCATATCACCATGCCGTCAGCAGGATATTATGTTGGAAACAGGAGAAAAAACACAGGCCTAGGGACTATCAGCCGCTGCATTCCAACTTTTGCAACTGCTGGCCAAACACTTATGTTACCTGTTGTCTTCCAGAAGCAGACACTGCTGCCATTTTAAACCCCAAAATGGGCAATTTAAAAATGCCACAAGGGCCCAGACCTGCTCGGGCCTGCAGTGTGGTAGGATGAGGCTCTCTTATTCCCCCCTACACATGCCTTTTCAAGTGCCGAAATGCCATGGGCCATTTGGACACTTGAAAAGGCTGTGGGTGGGGGAGCAAGATTGCCTCATCCTGCCACGTTGTGGGCCCAATCAGGATTGGGGTCCTCGTGGCATTTTTAAAGCACCCATTTTAGGCTTTAAAATGGTGGCAGCAACCTAGAGTTGCCAACTTCCAAGTATTAGCTGGAGATCTCCTGCTATTACAACTGATCTCCAGCCAATAGAGATCAGTTCACCTGGAGAAAATGGCCGCTTTGGCAATTGGACTCTATGGCATTGAAGTCCCTCCCCTCCCCAAACCCTGCCCTCCTCAGGCTCTGCCCCCAAAATCTCCCGCACAAATCTCCTACAGCAATCCCATGCTGGCCATAAGTAGGGTTGCCAGTGGTGAAGAGGGACCTGGCAACCCTACAGCAATCCCATGCTGGCCATAAGTAGGGTTGCCAGGTCCCTCTTCGCCACCAGCAGGAGGTTTTTGGAGCAGAGCCTGAGGAGGGTTGGGTTTGGGGAGGGGAGGGGAGGGGAGGGACTTCAATGCCATACAATCCAATTGCCAAAGCAGCCATTTTCTCCAGGTGAACTGATCTCTATCGGCTGGAGATCAGTTGTAGTAGCAGGAGATCTCCATCTAATACCTGGAGGTTGGCAACCCTAGCCATAAGGATGCTGCCACATCTAGTTTGGTCCAAAGTAACCATTGCCGCATCTATACAAGGAGTATGTACTGGGTCAATAAATACACGATGCCCAAGAGAAGCATTCCACCAAAATTTGCATGCTAAATTTTGTTTGCATAATTTGGTAGTCTGTTGTTTTTTCAAATGCAGAATTTGGAAAGTCAGCACCAATTCCTCTAGTCATTGGTTAAATAACAAATGACAGAATGTGGGTTGAACAGAACAGCAATTATCCACAGACAAAAACACTGGTAGATGGGACAGGGCAAGGACCCCAAATTTAACTTCTTACTCTAGTTTATTACCATTCATCAGGATACAGACACATTTTCACGGCTTCCTTCTAATTGTAAGGACCATGTGCTATTCTGAATAGCTTATATTTCCCAAAGTCCTCCGTTCCTAATAGATTTTGCATTAGGAACAACATTTCATCGTATAACAACAAACTGTGCAGAATCCTAGTTTCTTTAGTGACCATTAAAACCAGTAACAAGGTAGAAATTAGTGATGGAATCAGGGTATTATATCTACGCTACAAAATTTAATATTAGTGATGGTGTCGCACAAAGGATATTGGGAATTGTAGTTTAGTGTAGATTAGTGCTGAGAAATCGAGACTCTTTCACAAAACAAAGGTTCCTGGATTCCCTGGCGAGGGGAATGATTATTTAACCTTTTAAAGTTTGTGTAGTTGTATCCGAAGAGCACTGAGCATTCCAGTGCTACATAAGCCAATTTTCTGTGTTTTCTGATTGCATCTTTGTAGTGGCTATCAAGGACAACAAATTTTAGTTACACAAATGCCACATGATGACAACCAATAGATTCAGATTCAGACACCTTTATTGGCATAGTAAAATAGCAACAAGGGAGCATAAATACAGGCACCCGCAAGGATTCACAAACAACAACTGACCAAAACTCAGCCATCAAGTTAAAACACTTCAATCTAAAAACCATAACAATACATTCATCCAGCCAGCGGATATGAACTGCAGCGAACACCAGCACCCTTCCAGTTGATGATGCCCAGTGCCTACAAATTACCTCGGGACAACCAATAAAACAACACCAAAAAGCAGCTCATATTGACCATGATGCTATTAATTAACATTAGAAAAGAGAGAGGTCTTCAACCAACTCCTCTTTCTCTTCCAGAACAAAAGCTTTATTGGGAGATGAAGATGAGAAGATCTCAGTAAGACTGTCCCCAAGAAACTGGGGAAGAAGAAGAAGAGTTGGTTTTTATATGCCGACTTTCTCTTCCACTTAAGAGTCAAACCGGCTTACAGTCACCTTCCCTTTCCCTCCCCACAACAGATACCCTGTGAGGTAGGTGGGGCTGAGAGAGCTCTAAGAGCCGTGACTAGCCCAAGGTCACCCAGCTGGCGTCATTTGAAGGAGTGGGGAAACCAAACCGGTTCACCAGATTAGAGTCTGCCACTCATGTGGAGGAGAGGGGAATCAAACCCGGTTCTCCAGATCAGAGTCCACCGCTCCAAACCACCGCTCTTAACCACTACACCACACTGGCTCTCAGTGTGAACTGGGGAAAGTAGAAGTACCTTACAAAGTATGAAGAATGTCCATTCTTAAAGCTGTTAATAAACCTGAAGTTTCTCTTATATTTCCTCACTATGAAGCAGTTCTGAGGCACTAGAGGCATAGTTATTGTCATACCCTTGGGCTTCAAGCGTATTTTGGATTCCTTCAAAAGCTACTACTTACTTCAGTTTTTTGAAGGCTTCTCGGCCACCAGCAACATAGTGTTCCCCACTTTGAATCTCGTCCAGTTGCCGGACACGGTGCCCACCACGAGGAGTATAGATATTCCGCACAGCCCCAAAGGGAGCGTTCACCCCACCGGTCACCTCTTTCAGGAAGACATCAAAACTAGACACTTTCTTCTCGTGGATGACCACTCGGCGCCCTGGGAAGAATGGGTCTCCATTGCGATACACCATCACACTCTTCACCACAGGCTGCGACAGACATGTTGGCTTGGCACTAGGACTACTCATAGCTGCACTTCTCCTTCTTCTGTTTCCGGTTTCTAATGGAAACTTTGAGATGCACACCTGTTGATTCAATGGGAATGGTTATTGGCCAATATCTCCCTCCTGCAGATGTGTTCAGATTTCCATTTGCAATACATCAACAGACTGTACGCATATAGCAAGACTGGCACACCGCAGCTACTACCAATGGTATCTCTCTGTATAAAAGAACCAGAGAGGTTCTTATTGTTTCCCTAAGGTTTCAACTTCAAAACCATGTAAAGAGTAACCTTTGCTAAGCAACCAGTTCTTGCCACTCTCTGGAGGATTGTACAGCCACAAGTTTCTCTTTCTGTGCTCTCACACAAACTACAGATATAAAGGTGACTAAGCAGAATAAAGGAACCCCCTACCAGTACCACAGCAGCTCTACCTATGCAGTTATTGGAACTCCCAGTGTCTTCCCTCTGGTCTGCTTTCATGGAAGTTTTCTCCTTCTATTCCTCTTTTATTTTCTCCGTTCTCAAAATCAACTGAGTAAGGTGGCCAGCAAAGGCTACAGTGCCCTGCCATGGCCTAACATAAACCCACCCAAGTCATAGATGATGGGAAAATGGAGAGAGGATGAAGTATTATCAAGCATTAGGGAAATATAATGCTTACAAGTGGGAACCTGCAAGGACTTGCAGAAGGCATCTCATTTCCCCCTGCCCCACTACTTAGTTTTTCCCTTTCCTGAAAGCCCCATAGGCTCTCCCCTGTTTCTGTTTCCTTCTCTCCTTCCCGCCCAATAGCCAACCTACATCTATCTGCCTTCTGTCTTCAGGTCCCCGCCCCCCAGCATCCTCTACTTATAGGGGAGCCAGCTCCATGTTGGGAAATTTTGAGGGTGGAGCTTGAGGAGGGCGGGGTTTGGGGAGGGACTTCAATGCCATAGAGTCCAATTGCCAGTGCAGCCATTTTCTCCAGGGGAACTGATCTGTATCGGCCAGGGATCAGTTATAATAGCTGATCTCCAGCCACCACCTGGAAGTTGGCAACCTTATCTACTTAGGAAAACTATGGCCCAGTTATGTGATGGCCCATTGGCCCAGGCCCACTTGCATGGTAGGAAACCTTCAAGGACTTAAGGGGGGTACTTCACTTTCCCCTGTATCCCCCTTCCCACACATGCCCTCTTACCCTCCTTCCCGTATCCCCCATATCCTCTCCCCTTTTCCTATCTCCTTATATCTGCCTCTTATCTCTATATTTATTATTTATTTACTTCATTATACCATGCCTTTCTCCACATTGGGTACAAAGCAGCTTACATCATTCTCTTCTTCTCCGTTTTATCCTCACAACAATCCTATGAAGTCAGTTTGGCTGAGAGAGTGTGACTGGCCCAAGGTCACCCAGGTTGCTTCCATGGCATGAGTAGGGATTCAAACCCTGGTCTCCCAGATGTTATTCCAACACTCTTAACCACTATACCACACTGATTCTCACACTGGCTATGCACATATTCTGTCTGAAGTGGCATATTTAACCACTTAAAGATGCTACACCTCATTCTTTTGCAAATGTGGAGCCAGCAGGAGCAGTACCACGTCGTTCTGTTACATTTCACTCATCCATATACATGCTTTCCAATATACCGACACAGTTGCACGCAAACTCATACAGAGTGATTCGTTTCTACCACAGGGCCAAATTCACACATACCATTCAAAGCCCTTCCAGGGCTGGTGTACATGTGTGAGAAAGAGAAATGCAGTTCTAAATGCATTAGGCCCCACTACCTATTTGGAAACCACAGTGACCAACTGTACCAGTTACTCACTTTGCACATGTTCCGAAGCATTCTCATGCTACCACTTTTTGTTTTCCAGCCTTGTCACTGAAAAAGAAACTGGGTGTTGGCAAAGCTTGGCTCAGATGCAGAATGAAGGCTAGGTGTCCCATAGGCACCTATTTGCACACATTCCTTCTCAACCTCTGCTCAAGGACTATCAAGCCTTAGGTTATTGCTATGTGTAACTCACAACAGGATCACATTTGACCCAGGAGCATCTGTATTTTCTCTTTGTCCCACTCAACATCTTCTACAAGACCCTTAGCACTTTCCTGCAACCACCATTTGGGAAGCCCCAGCCATACTCCTGAATCACTGCGTTGGTCCGAATGAATGAGGGATTTTTCATTTTTCACCCAGCACACAACAAGTACCTGTAAGTTTCTCTCCTCCTGTCTGTGACCACATGGTATTGCTATCAAGGATTTTAAAATGCCTGCCCATTCTAGTAAGTTTTATGCACAATTTACAGACATGGAGAGCACAGAAGGTGTGCTCGGTAGCCTGAAATACACCAAGCAGGAAAAGAAGACGCAATGCAAACAGGAGAGGGGTAAAGAGAACTGCACCTGAGCACAGCAAAGTCCAGATTCTTCGTCTCACTCGGATGTGACAGTTTCTCTCTCTCTCTCTCCACCTAGCACTGGCTCAACTTTGAGCACCATGAGCTCCAACACAAGGCTGTAGGCTGGCTTTGCTGTTTCGGTTCCTGCCACCACAGAATACCTGTCTCATTCTCCACTCTGGGTCTCCCAAGGATAGGAAAGAAGAGAGGGAAGGGCACACAGCAGCCAGTTCGTTCTCTGCCGCTCAGGGGACTTCTGCTGCCCAGGGAGGAGGAGAATGCTATTATTTTCCCCCACCCTGCGGTTTCCATAGCAATATGCATAGCTCAAGAGCAAGGGGAACATTGCAAGAGAATGCAAGAAAACACAGACGCCAAACCCCTGTCCCTTCCAGGAGCAGCCATAGGGGCAAAGAATGCTCTTTGACGTCTCAAGGAGCATAAGGGTAGCATTTCCCAAATGTTATCAGGGAATCCATGACAAGTTTAATAGAACATGGGGAGATTTGGAACAACAGAAGACAATCCAAATCTATTTATTACTAAGAACTCTAGGCATAATTAATCTCTTATGGATACCTGGTGGGTCTATCTGTAAAATGCAGGGGAGATTTCTGGAGGCAGAGAGAGACTGGCAGTTGCAGAATCCTCAAGGCTTTTGAATTCTAAGATAGACTAACTGTTCCTAACTGTCGTTCACTTTTGAGAAGACTGGGGCCTCTGTTTGCATCAGTTACGACAGCGTTGCCAACCTCCAGGTGGGGCCTGGGGATCACCTGGAAATACAACTGATCTCCAGACGGCAGAGATGAGTTTCCCTCAAGAAAATGGTTGCTTTGGAGAGAGGACTCTATGGAGTCACATCCCTGATGAGCTCACGCCCCTCCCCTCCCAAACTCTGCCCTCCCCAGGCTCAACCCACACGTCTCCAGGAATTTCCCAACCTGAAGTTGGCAACCCTATTAAGCACTATTGTTTGACAAGATTTATCTGCCAGGAATTCTATATCTTGAAGCATCCCTGAAAGATGGGCAAATGGCTATCTTCCAGATTGCTGCATCTGTTGGTAGGGTTCCCAGCTCCGGGTTGGGAAATACCTGGAGATTTTTGGGGCAGAGCCTGAGGAGGGCAGGATTTGGGGAGGGGAGGGACTTCAATGCCATAGAGTCCAATTGCCAAAGTGGCCATTTTCTCCAGGTGAACTGATCTCTATCGGCTGGAGATCAGTTGTAATAGCAGGAGATCTCCAGTTAGTATCTGGAGGTTAGCAACCCTATCTGTTGGCTATTACAAAGTGGGAAAGTATCTTCCTATAACATATTTTGGTTTAAAGCAGAAACAGGCCTGAAAGATAACTAATCCCCATGCAGTACCTGAAACAAGATTGCTTACTAACAGTGCTAAATAACCAAGCATATTAGGCATCTCTCCCTTAACATACATAGTTCATCACTTAAGTTATAGGGCACTTGTGATCATCCATTTACCATCCTGGCAATCGGAGCCACCAGTCAAGTCCAAAGTATTGCACAGTGCCCACTATGGTTGCCAGCCCTGGGTTGGGAAATACCTGGAGATTCTAGGGGTGGAGCCTGGGGAGGGCGGGGCTTGGAAAGGGGAGGGACCTCAGCAGGATACAATGCCATAGAATGTATCCTCCAAAGCAGCCATTTTCTCCAAGGAAACTGATCTTGGTCATGTGGAGATAGGGTTACCAACCTCCAAGTAGTAGCTGGAGATGTCCTGCTATTACAACTGATCTCCAGCCGATAGAGTTCACCTGGAGAAAATAGCCGCTTTGGCAATTGGACTCTATGGCATTGAAGTCCCTCCCCTCCCCAAACTCTACCGTCCTAAGGCTCCGCCCCAAAAATCTCCAGGTATTTCCCAAGCCGGAGCTGGAAACCCTATCTGGAGATCAATTGTAATAGTGGGAGATCTCCATGTGCCACCTGTAGGATAGCAACAGTAGCGTCTACCAGTGCACATTCTAGTACACATGCATCCATCTTTGTCTCTAGTGTACTGTGCCAGAGAGCAGGGGGAAAGCAGGCCTACCTGTACTACAATCAAGCTCATAGTCCCCTTGGTCCTACCCAGGTGTACAACAACTTTCCCTGCTCCCTCCACTTATACCTATATTATATCTATACTTCCTCCACTTATATCTACACCCCATAATCCAGACCACAGGGTAAGGCACAGTTAAAGTTCTATATAATTTGTAACATTTCAATGTCTGCATCATTATACGACTACACTTACCGTACATCATACTACTACATCTGACATTGTCAGCATAAAAATAAAGTTAAGATTTTCCATAAACAGTAACGAGTGTGTTTGCAGCAGCTTCTAAAACCAAAAATTTCACTTGCAATCTGCTTCCCTCACACCACAAAGAACAAACCACAGAGCTGTGATTGCGGGTCATTTTCTGATCATGTACTGATAATACAAGAACATAGGAGAGATTTCACAACTTTCAATAAAGTCATCATGTATTCAATTATAGAAAGGTAACTGGAAAGTTAACCAAAGGCACACTGCATAATGTTGATAAGGCATACTTCGTCTGCTATAAATTGTTTGGGGGTGAGCCAGTGAATAATATCACATTAACAAGCCAATCGGAGGCAAGCAGATTGGATATTGCTGTTTCCTGGTTGGAGAAAGATCTGCATGTGCTTTGAGTTCTCTGCCTCCTACTCAGCATACCAGGGTGCTATGTTACATGTAATATTTGTAATCCACATTTTAGCCAATATTGGCTCCTTAAGTGATCTACAACAGTTAAAATCCATCACAAAGATGCAGTTGGCAATATAAAATTATAAAAAACAGAGAGGAGCAAATAAGAGAACAGGCTATGCAGTATTCAAAACACCTTCCCAACAACATCCTGATTTCTCTAGTCAGCACTCCTACTTCTCACTATAAAGTTACCAGTAAAATTAGGAATATATCCCAACAAAAGGCAAGAGGGAATAACACACTTCCATTTGTTCTCCCTTAAATGGCCAACCCCTCCCCAAAGTCCCTATAGAGGTTACCCACAGCAGCCATGGGGGGAATTAACCCCACCCCAGATTATGTTGCCAAGCATAGCCCTGGCAGTACCAGATGTGCCTAATGGGGGTGGCATTTTCCTCACCTGGGCCCAAATGGAATCAAGTCCTGGATTTGTCCTTATTGCTGGCAGCAAAGGGGAAACACTGGGGAACCAGCAGTTAGTAATGGAGAAATGGGTGCCAGCCAAGCAGGCACAAAGAATCTGTGCAAGCCTTTTTTATGAGATTTGGTACTGACGACCATCACTCATGCTCTCTTCATCCCAAGATTTATCTACAGTAATGTATTATGCATGAAGAAGTTCTTAGCATTATTCAGAAGCACCACCTGGTGAGGAAGACGGCTGTCTGTCCATCTTGGTATGAGTCACTGGCAGCATATTACATTGGTGCTCCAGAATCTGCACTAAATTCCTATTACCTTGTTCTTAAGGGGTTAATATTGATCAGCAGAGGCTTAAACGAGTTCCAACTCAAATACCTGCATTATCCGCTTTTGTGATTTACACCATGTTGCAAAATACTGTCTGTTTCATCTAATTATTAATCTAAAGTGATCCAATTAAATTCCTTTCAGTTTCGAGACCCAAATGTCATGCTCTGATTCGAAGTGCATAAAATTAATGTATTGCCTTTGATGGGTCTTACTTCTGTATGGACTTTTATGCATGGCTGTTTCACTCACCATCACCCCTCCAAGGACTTCGGGTCTTTGTGTTGATTATGCATGCCATTTCCAACTGTCAGAGGTTGCCTCGCTCTCCCCCTGTGTTTCCCTGTCTTTTGCCCGCGCTTTCAAATTTGAGATAAAACAGGTCTCTGAAAACACGGGCAAAATGCAGGGAAACGCAGGGGCGAGGTGACCTCTGACAGTCAGAAAGGCATGCATAATCAACACAAAGACCCGAAGTCCTCGGAGTAGGGTTGCCAGGTGCCCAGTGGTGGCGGGCAAACCCCTGGCAATTTGCCCCTCCACCTGCCGATCCCCTGAGGGTCGGCAGGCAAACATGCAGAGCACCTTCCCTTCGCCTCCCCATAACAGACACCCTGTGAGGTAGGTAAGGCTGAGAGAGCTCTAAGAGAGCTGTGACTAGCCCAAGGTCAACCAGCTGGCTTCATGTGTAGGAGTGGGGAAACAAATCCAGTTCACCAGGGGCAAAAACGCACGGTCGCTTTAGCCTCCTTTATTCCCTGTTTCAGCCAGGATTCAGCCAGGATCGAAGGCACATTCGGTGAAAACACATGCATTCGATCCTGGCTGAATCCTGGCTGAAACAGGGAATAAAGGAGGCTAAAGCGACCGTGCGTTTTTGCCCCAGATTAGCATCCACCGCTCATGTGGAGGAGCGGGGAATCAAATCCAGTTCTCCAGATCAGACTTCACTGCTCCAAATTTATTTATTTATTTATTCAAACCACCGCTCTTATCTACACCATGCTGGCTTCCAGGATCCAACAAAATTGGGCTAGCCCAGGCTATCCAGGTCTGGGCAAAAAGTAATATATCAAAGTATAAAAGTATAAAAAGTTATTGTGGAGATAAAGCAGGGTATAAATACTGTAAACAAAAATTATTTTTTTAAATTAAGACTTCATCATAAAATAATTATATTTAGTGTAGACGCACAACTGTAAGCAAGGTGCCACATTTACGTGTTCACTTATTTGCTTATACATGTACGATTGCGTTTTCCTCCTTCACAGAGAAGTCCCCCCACCCCCCAAATATTCTTTGGATGGTCAAAGACTCATGTAGCCTCCTGACGGAAAAGAAGTAGCAAGTATGATTCTCTAAGCGAAGTGGAAAGTGTTTTTTCCACCAAACCTGACAGGGTTGCTTGTGTAACAGTGGCTCATGCAGAAAAATGAAACGATTAAAGACCAGAATAATCATGAGACAACACAATTGGCCCTGAGACTTCCCACTAGTAATGAAGCCGTACAGGCAGCCAGGAGGGCTCCAGCTGAGTATGAGATAGCCTTGCAGAACGTCATCCATGTCCGGTTAATAGTGGTCCTAATGAGATGTGGTAGTTAAATTTTACCTTAGGAAAAGCCAGCTTTAGGTAGTTATTCAGCGAAGGGCTTCAGATATGTCAGGGGAAATTCCATCCAGAGATAGTAAAAGTACCATTCCCAATGTTTTCCCAGAGACAGTCATACTTTTTTATAGTTTACCACTGTCCACAAAGGGACTATTCACAAAAGGGAAAGACCACAATTTCCCCCCTTCTGTCTTTTGTGGTAGGAACTTGAAAACCTGCTTTGCACCGAGCACTGTTGTCTAAACTGGTTTAATTTAGTCTGCAGTGGTTCCTATTTTCCATTTTAAGACAACAGCTACAAACTTTGGGCTCTGCCACCATGCCCTGAAACAAACAACTGGATGCTCTGGGAAGGCTCTAATAGTTCATCCATTACTTCAACCAATGAACATAGCAAAAATTGGGGGTGGGGGTGGTTAGTAACATGTTGCTCTATTTAGAAAATTGTACTATAAAACATTGCTCATTACCAACCTTTCAACCCCAAGATATGCTCCTCATATTCTACGTAACAGAAATGTTAACACGTGACAGAACAAGAACCTACATCAGAATCCATTCCAATTTATTTACTGGCTTTTATTGCCCAGTTGAGTTTTTGCAAAGTCCAGGCTGCTTTGCTGTTTGTTCACCTAAAAAAATGATTTCGACACACAGGATGATAAGAGCAGACAGGAATTTTCTCCTTTCTTTTTATCTCAACTTTCAGGAAGGGAAAAAATTCCCCCCCTGCTGTGAGCTACAAAGACGGTGGTTAACCATTACAAAAAAAGTAATTTCCAAGGGACCCGTGTCAGATGCACTAGTGTTATTGGTTAACAGTTGTGTTTCTCTGTGTGTTTGCTTTTTTTGTCCTAACTAATATGCATGTGAAAGCGCAGCATCACCACCTTAGGACGCAAAGTTTAAAACACACACACACAATAACAACAATGACAACTGTATCCCACCAATGCTTCATGCCAGTGTTTCTTAAGTATAAATTACTTATTTGTATTAAAGTCAATGAGCAGGTAGTCCAGTTGTGGACTTTTGATCTGCCACCACATGTTTACTTTGTTGTATACTGTAATCCTAGCAAAAAGGACAGAGATGCTCTCCTCTGCTCCATTTTCTTTTAAAGGTTCACTACTCTGCAATGCATAAATATTAAAACAACTCAAAAGGAGGCATGCCCTTTTCCACTAATGCCTGGCTCCTTGTTAGGGTTGCCAGCGTCAGGTTGGGAAATACCTGGAGATTTTTGGGCCGGAGCCTGAGGAGGATGGGGTTTAGGGAGGGGAGGGACTTCAATGCCACAGAGTCCAATTGCCAAAGCGGCCATTTTCTCCAGGTGAACTGGTGTCTATCGGCTGGAGATCAGTTGAAATAGAGGAGATCTCCAGCTAGTACCTGGAAGTTGGCAACCCTACTCATTGCCCATCCTGAAAAAAGCCTCATACAGTTCTGCTATACATGATAAAAGGAAGACTGGGGGCTCTGTATGCCTGCTATAGCACTACTGCTTGGTCTAAGGTTGGCTGTAGCACCATTGCTGCAATTTTACAGCCAATCCCATGAACCATCTCGGTAGGCAGTTCGTGGGATTAGCCCAGTACTTCAAATTTCAGTGCTCCATGTGGTTTTTAGATCATAAGTTTTGGTGTTCTTCTGTTACAGATCTGGGTACAGTAGCACATAAATATGATCTCGTAGACAAAAACTGTTTAACTAGGAGGACATTTTACCAGTAGTACTGAAACATCTGGCTCCAACGAAATCAAGAAGTATTAACTCTCATAATAGTCATAAAATGGATACATAGGTCATAGTAGTAAGGTAAAAACAAAGCATATATATTATGACTCGAATGTTAGTTTAGTGGGCAGTTTGTAACAATACTGTATTTAGATTTTTATATGTTAGAATAATTAATGAAATTAAATGTCATGTTCACTGAGTCAAATAATGTTTCGGTATATTTAGTGATATGTTTGTTTCGGTGTTAGGTATCATTGTATTGTAGTGTTATGTATTGTATGTTTTGTTTGTATTTTATTGAATTGAAAATTAAAAATTAATTTTAAAAAAGAGAAGTTTTAATTCTGGGTGGTCGGGTCTCTTCCTCTTACACACACAGAGAGAGATATTTTGCCGTTTTTTCTGATCTGTCAGCCACCTAGAATTTGCAGACATATGGCTAGGTGTGATGTGAATACTTTAATTAAATAGATTTTGGGCTGCATACCCCAGCACCAACACTAGGACTACAGTAATAGTGGCAGTAATACAATAATATCTTTGCATGATGGGATGATACATATGGGAGGGAACCTTTAAATATTACCATTTCTGCATGTCATCACAGCAAATGTTTCTCAGTGGCCTAAATAAGCCAGCAAACACTAAAATTACTGTAATTCAGTGACTGTCTAAATTACGCAATAAATTGTCCCAGGGCCTCATGGGAGAAAGTTGAAATGTAACTGAGACATATTAAGTTTTGATGTAAACTTTGACAAAACGGTTACATTCAACTGCACATGAAATGAATGCAATAGATTGTCCTCAATTATGCCATATCTGATATCAGTGTAATTAAAAAACAACATTGATCGAAGGTGTTAATTAAAAGATTCCAGCAGAAGAATATTTAACTGCTTTGTGTGAAACAGAGCATCCACAGTCCTGGCTTAGAAATATAGCATCAACACTGTGCATTTTAAGAGCAAACAAAACATTTGGTTTATTCCCGGCAATAATTCTGGAATAATTGGACTGTCTTCATAGTCACTTTGAATTACTCATTACTGGGTGCTTTGACTCGCTAGTGCTAATTGGAACAAATACTGATAGTGTTTGTACGTTTTCAAACTTTTGCCACAGTGATTTCATGGACTCATCGAATCCCCAGTCTAGATATTAAATTTCAAGGAAATTTACATTGTAAAAACAAGCTCACATTCTTTTTGTTGTTTTCTTTATGTTGTTAAATTTAAAAAAGTTAAGCTAAATGTTACCATTTAACCACCCCCTGCAAACTCTGTTAATTAGCAACAGGTTGTTGTTTTATTTTTAAGAGAACATCAATCTCCTGAGGTATCTTCAAGCAGAAGATGTGCATGAACAGCCTTATGAAAAGCTGCAGCATTTGCACACAAACAAAATATCTTAAATTTTGAGAAGAAAATCAATCTGGCCCCCCGCCCCCTTTCCCTTAGTCCAATTATACTGAAGTCAGTAAAATTAGCATCTGGAAAATTCTTTGCCCAAATGAAGACAGACAGTCCTTCCACTTCTGGGGGGGAAACAGTGTAATCCATATTTATCATATATCTAATTCCTATTGGTGCCCCCCACCTAGGATTGCCAATCTCCAGGTAATAGCTGGAGATCTCCTGCTATTACAACTGATCTCCAGCCGATAGAGATCAGTTCCCCTGGAGAAAATGGCCGCTTTGGCCATTGGACTCTATGGCATTGAAGTCCCTCCCCTCCCCAATCCCTGCCCTCCTCAGGCTCCTCCCCAAAAACCTCCTGCCAGTGATGAAGAGGGACCTGGCAACCCTACCCCCACCACGCAAATCAAGGACTCCATTGGGTTCTATGGGACAGAATGAAGTTCTGCCATTCAGTCTGGGATTGAAAAGCTCAAGGTCACCCAGCAAACATCCATGGCACAGTGAGGATTCAAACTGTGATCTCCCACAAATAGGCTTGTCAGGTCCCTCTTCGCCACCGGCGGGAGGTTTTCAGGGCGGAGCCTGAGGAGGGCGGGGTGTGGGGAGGGGAGGGACTTCAATGCCATAGAGTCCAATGGCCAAAGCGGCCATTTTCTCCAGGGGAGCTGATCTCTATCAACTGGAGATCAGTTGTAATAGCAGGAGATCTCCAGCTAGTACCTGGAGGTTGGCAACCCTACCCACAAACCTGCCTGACACTCAAACTACTACACCACATTGGCTCTCAGAAAAGCCAGGAATAGGGATGGTTTAAGGGAATATAGTTGAGAAATGGACCAGAATGCTCTATCTTGCCCTCATGCATCAAACTTCATGTGCCCTTATCTAGTCTAAAATAAATGCCATGCATGTTTCCATGTATGTTCTATAAATCTTTAGTTTACATCCCTGTACAATTACAGACAAATGTTTCCTAGATTCAGGAATAGTAATGCTCAATCTCATGATGTTTTTGCAGTAAAGCATTTTTCCTCAGGAAATGTGCTCAACCATTAGAACACTAGATAATGCTATCAAAGTACTTTATCAAGCAACCACCATACAAACATCAGAGGTGGGGCAGGAGCTTGCTTCTCCCTGCTTGGCTCTCAAAGAACTTTCATCATGGGAGGAAGAAGCTTAAGCACTAACTCAGCAGAAGTTAGTGTTCATAATGGAAACTGGAACAAATACAATAGTTAGGGTTGCCAGGTCCCTCTTCGCAACCGGCGGGAGATTTTGGGAGCGGAGCCTGAGGAGGGAGGGGTTTGGGGAGGGGAGGGACTTTAACGCCATAGAGTCCCATTGCCAAAGCGGCCTTTTTTCTCCAGGTGATCTGATCTCTATCGGCTGGAGATCAGTTGAATTAGCAGGAGATCTCCTGCTACTACCTGACAGTTGGCAACCCTAACGATAGTTAATGTTGTATTTTTAAATGTATGTTGACTTCATAGTCAGAAAGCAGGATACAAATATAATAAATGAAACAAAGAATAAGGTGGTAATACTAGCGTTGCCGAGTTTTTAGCCCACTACTATAACTATTTTGGCACATCCATAGGATTGCCAGCTCTGTGCTGGGAAATACCTTGGGATTTTGGAGGTAGAGCCTGGGGAAGGCAGGTGGGGGTTGGGAAAAGGATGGAACTCAGCAGGGCACAATACCATAGAGTCCACCCTCCAAATCAGCCATTTTCTCCAGGGGAACTGATCTCTATTGTCTGGAGATCAGTTGTAATAGCAGGAGATCTCCAGGTGCCACCTGGAAGCTGGCAGCCCTACACATCAAAATTTAATTTCAAAACATAAAGGTAGGGAAGACTGGGTTTTATTTTCCTGGTTGGTTGGCAACCTTAAACAACATACACTATTTTTTGACTTTACCATCATTTTAAAAAACTTTCCAACAAAATTCTGCAATTACATCATTGGTATGAATATCTTATAAGTGAAGTTACCAGGTTGTTGCAACCCAGAAAAATGTTCTTATCCAGTCTCAGAACAGTTAAAAAACCCAAATTTAATTAAAATAGCTTGAAATGCCCCTCCATATGTCTTTTCTCTCTCTCTTTCAACAGGTGGTTATCAGTTCAGTAGTTCTTCGTGCAATATATACCCCTGCAAAAAATGCTTAACCTGTGCATTATTTGACAGCTAACTTTATGCTCTAGAGCAGGGGTGTTGAACTCAATTGTTACGAGGGCTGGATATGACATAAATGTCACTTGATCGGGCCAGGCCATGCCTTGCCAGTCCAGATTGAGAGTGGGGTATGTGTGGCTGCCTTGGCTTGCTTGCGGGCCGGATAAGAGATCTCAAGGGGCCGGATCCGGCCCTCGGGCCTTATGTTTGACACCCCTGCTCTAGAGTATTGGGTGAATAAAACAGCATGAAGTGCTTTCTGCTCTCTTATTTTCCATAGGGCCTGCTCTTGCTATCTTTTGTTTTGGATTGTATCCTTGACATCCAAAAGCTACATCATTTCCTATACTGCCACCTACAGCAAGTATGCAAAACTAAGAGCCGAAGAGTTGAAGGTGCATCAAATAAGACTGGAAAAAATATCCTGGCTATCTTGGAATCTAGGAGCAAGGATGGTTCAAGAAACAGCCTGACCTGAGCAAATGAAATAACTTTGCAGAGACCGTGTGGATGGTTAAAGACACATACTACAAACATCTCTGTTCTATGTAGATTCAGCATGAGTATATCACTTTCATTCAGCCTATAACTTGTGGAACTTCCTGCCCCAGGATGTGATGACGGCTGCCAACTTGGAAGGCTTTAAGAGGGGAGTGGACATGTTCATGGAGGAGGGGGGTATTCATGGCTACTAGTCAAAATGGCTACTAGTCATGATGCATGCCTATTCAGAGGAGCATGCCGAATATATTAGGTGCTGTGGAACACAGGCAGGATGGTGCTGCTGCAGTTGTCTTGTTTGCGGGCTTCCAAGAGGCACCTGGTTGGCCACTGTCCAGACTGCTGGACTTGATGGGCCTTGGTCTGATCCAGCAGGGCTTTTCTTATGTTCTTATGTAACAGCATCCAGCAGATATTTCTGGGCTCTCATTGCTGTTCTTGAATTTGATATAAATAGAAGAAACAGCGTTGGGTGTCTTCATCATACAGCTGACATAGCAGTCCACATCTCTCCCAGAAGACATCTACAGATATTAAATAATAGTGTGATGAGATGGGGGCCCATGAGGAATCATGGCAGGGAGAAACAACTTGGAAATTCCACCACACCCCTCAAAACCTCTAGGATTCTTTAAACTCTCAAGGGCTCGACCAGGCTGGTTCTTCCTCCTACCCACTTATCCAGGAAATATCTGACCTTTTCCATCTAAATGGCAGCCATTCAGGCTTTGCTAAGATCTTTTCCAAACCTTTGCAGCAAAGCAGTCTTGGGAAAGATCAGAGAAAAGCCAAAGAAAACCCACAAGGTGCACAGATGCTGGAGGAATCAGGAGAGGGGGGGAAAACTTCCCCACAGCATCCAACCCAGGGCATATAACTCCTGCAGGGACAATCCTAACTACATGAAGCCACATTTGTGCACATTTTGACCATTACCGAAACCTACATTGTAATCTCTTTAGGGCAAGGACCGGTCTTCTTGTTTACTCTGTCAAGTGACACATATTTTACTGATGCATACAGTAATACTCTGTGAGTGCAAAGGTTATAGAAGTGCGTGCCCAGCACAGGTTGCCCATGTAATTCTGAACTACGTTTTCTGAACTACATTTTCAGGAAGAAGTGAAGAGGGGCCTGGAGCTTTCCCACTCTACTTAGATTTGAATTCGGCACACAGAACGGGGCACAGATGCAATGCAGGCACTTGGCTGGCTTCCAGCAACTGGTATCCCCTCCTAGACCTGCACCTGGTGTTGCCAGAGGGGCTTGGCTTGTACCCCTCCGACAGGGGCCCAGGAACTGACGGGCAGACCTTGCTTGGAGTTGCAAAACACTTGGAACCAGTCCTGAGAACAGATCGCATTCCCCCCTCCCCTAAATTAACTTTGTATGCATGGGAGGTTTTGCCTTGGATTTGCAGGTCTCTAGATGCACATTAAGCTGCAGTACTGCAGTCCAAGCTCTGCTCACGACCTGGGTTCGATCCCAACGGAAGTTGGTTTCAGGTAGCCAGCTCAA
Organism: Euleptes europaea; assembly: GCF_029931775.1. NCBI lineage: Eukaryota > Metazoa > Chordata > Lepidosauria > Squamata > Sphaerodactylidae > Euleptes > Euleptes europaea. Next base: position 70,198,448 of record NC_079319.1, on the reverse strand, counting down.
GGTTGACTCAGCCTTCCATCCTTCTGAGGTCAGTCAAATGCTGGGGGTAAAGGGAAGATGACTGGGGAAGGCACTGGCAAACCACCCCGTAAACAAAGTCTGCCTAGTAAACATTGGGATGTGACGTCACCCCATGGGTCAGGAATGACCCAGTGCTTGCACAGGGGACCTTTACCTTTTAGATGCACATTTTCCCCATCCAAATTCTAAAAACTCTGCATGGAAGCTTATTGTTGAGTTTGGAGGATTTGGATGGGGAAAATGCGCATCTAGAAAGCGGCAAATCCCAGGCAAAACCTCCCATGCATAAACGACTGGAGAAGTGGCAGTAGCTCAGTTTGTAGAGCATCTGCTTGGCATGCAGAAGGCGCCAGGTTCAATCCCCTGCATCTTCTCCAGTTAAAGGGACTAGGCAGGTAGGTGATGCGAAAGACCTCTGCCTGAGACCCTGGAGAGCCGCTGCCGGTCTGAGTAGACAATACTGACTTGGATGGGTCAAGGATGGGTCTGATTCAGTAGAAGGCAGCTTCATGTGTTCATTTGTTCCAGCGCCGCTAACCACAAACCAAGGCCATTTCTGTATGGGAGGTTTTGCCTTGGATTTGTCACTCTCTAGATGAGCGTTTATGGTTGTTTTGAGAATCTGGATGGGGGCTTATTGTTGAGTTTTGAGAATCTGGAGCGGGAAAATGAGCATCTAGACAGTGACAAATCCAAGCTCAATGTATCACAATACTCTTATAATTGTTTTACAAATTTCTTAATATTCCTACTTCAATATACTATTTTATACATATGTACACAACCAAACCGTATCTCAGGCTTGAACGATGCCAATGAAGAAAAGGAGACCGTGAGAACCTTTATCACAGTCTCCTTTTCTTCATTGGCATCGTTCAAGCCTGAGATACGGTTTGGCTGTGTACATATGTATAAAATAGTATATTGAAATAGGAATATTAATAAATTTGTGACTGGAGAGAAAAATGATGGATGCATATGCGGATGGCCAAACTTACAGATTTGCTACATGGTAAAGACATGGAACAGTTTAAAAAAACATGGTCTAGGGCCGCCGCATATTGGGATAAATTGGCGAAGACGGATTTTACAAGTATAGTTAATGAATTATAGATTAATGTCTTTTTTTAATACATGGAAATAATAATAGTAATTTTAAACATTGTCAAAGCACTTCTTCGGACGTCCAGAGGTGGTGGGAACACTGTTTGGGGGTGCGTGGGTGGGTAATGGAGCACTGTATTTTGCAATTTTATACTGTACAATTGTAATTAGGATGGCTTTATAAGTGCTCTTTTTTGTATTTTTATATTTTGCACGTTTTCTTTTTTCCCCGTTTTGATTTATGCATATTATAACTTTTTTCCCCTTTCTTATAAAAAAAATAATAAAAATTATTTTAAAAAAAGAAATTTGTAAAACATTTGTAAGCGTATTGTGATACATTGAGCTTGCGGGCTGTCGATTTCCTAGCGACTTGTATCACAGCCCTTTCGGTTTGTTTCTTGGTGACAAATCCGAGGCAAAACCTCCCGGGCGTCAACGGCCCCAAGGGCTCTGCCGTAGGGACGAGAAGAGGCATCGATGCGCCCATTTATTCATGGAAGGTTGTGCATTGGATTGGCCGCACCCCCATCCAGATTCTCAACACGCAGCAATAAGCCGCCATGCCGAGTTTTGGGAATCCAGATGGGGAAAATGTGCATCTGGAGAGGGGCAAAATCCAATGCAAAACCTCCCATTATGGGAGGTTTTGCATTGGATTTTGCCCCTCTCCAGATGCACATTTTCCCCATCTGGGTAATGGAGTGGGTAATGGAGCACTGTATTTTGCAGTTTTATACTGTACAATTGTAATTAGAGGGGCAAAATCCAATGCAAAACCTCCCATTATTCATGGGAGGTTTCGCATTGGATTTGCCCCTCTCCAGATGCACATTTTCCCCATCTGGGTTCCCAAAACTCTGCATGGAGGACTCTCCCCTTCCCCGCCTCCAGCCCCGGCGGAAGCCCGCCTGCCTCCCCTGCGCGCGCGCGCCGGGCAAGGGGCAGGAGGCGGAGCGCGCGGGGCGCGGCTGGTGCGGGGGACGCGGCCGCTGGGCCATGGAGCGCGCGCGGCTGCTGAGCCGAGGCCTGCGGCTGTGCCGCTCCTGCCTGGGGGCCTCCTGCAGCCGCCGCCCCCGCTCGCTCGGAGGGGAGCGGCCGACCCGCTCCCTGGGGGCCCGGGCGAGCGCGCCTGGGGGCCGGCTGCGCTGGCCGGGCGGGCCGAGCTCGCCGCGCCTAAGTAAGTCACGGCCCTTCCCGATCTCGCGTGCTGGGGCAGCTCGAGCTTCTGTAGACCCCGCTTGCTCGGGCAGGACTCCGAGGAGGCTTCCTGCGAAGTGCGAGCATGCATGAGGTTGGAGCATCGTTGCTCGCGTCTTGACGCGCCGGATTGGATGCGTGGACAAGCTGGGTGGGCGACCGTGTCGCTTACCGACTTGCAGGGAAAGGAGTCGGTGGGAAGGTTCTGGGCGTCTGCTTTTGCATTCGGGTCCCGAAAGCGTGCACGGTCGCCGTAACGCACGCGGCCTGTTAGGCATACTGGGTCAGAAGCGAGGGCACATGACAGCATCTGAACTGAGGCCATTTATGCACGGGAGGGTTTGCCTTGGATTGGCCCCTCTCTACATGCACGTTTTCCCCATCCAGATTCTCAACACTCAACAGTAAACCCCCCCTGCAGAATTTTGAGATTTCGGATGGGGGAAATGTGCATCTAGAGAGGGGCCAATCCAAGGCAAAACCTCCCATGAATAAATACTGTGAGTGTTTATGTAGATCAGTGCTTCCTCATGGCCTGTTTATGGTCTGCTCATCGCCGGAACAGACTTTCAGGCGTTCCTCTAATTTTGCTTGTTGGAAACATTATTCTCACGCTGGACATTGTGGCTTGAAAACTTTTCAAAAGGGTTCAGAACCTTTCCTAAGCCTTTTTGGAAGCCTAAAAAAGTACTCTCTAGGATACCTTGTAGGAGCCCCGTGGCGCAGAGTGGTAAAGCTGCAGTACTGCGGTCGAAGCTCTGCTCACGACCTGAGTTCGATCCCGACGGAAGTTGGTTTCAGGTAGCCGGCTCAAGGTTGACTCAGCCTTCCATCCTTCCGAGGTCGGTCAAATGAGGACCCAGCTCGCTGGGGGTAAAGGGAAGATGACTGGGGAAGGCACTGGCAAACCACCCCGCAAACAAAGTCTGCCTAGAAAACGTCGGGATGTGACGTCGCCCCATGGGTCAGGAATGACCCGGTGCTTGCACAGGGGACCTTTACCTTTAGGATACCTTGTGAGGTAGGTGGAGCTGAGATTAAGAGTCTTCCGCTCTTAACCACCGCACTACGCTGGCTCTCCACGCTGACTTGCATCGTTGGTTTGAGCATAGTGTGCGATACTTTATATGTCAACAAGTGTACTTCAAAAAAGTTATGGCTTCCCATTTATCCTTCTTCAGGTGATCTCTCTCGGCACATGACTACAGAGGTGTCCCAAGCCACTTTAGCCAGTGTGGCTCCCGTGTTTTCCGTGGCAAGTACATTTCTTTTGTTATGGGTTTTGTCAAAAGTCTTTAAAGCCAAAGTCTTCCTTAAGGGTGACGGGTGAACCAAAAGAGCTGAAGTGTGAATCCCCAGAGTAACACTGTCACCAGTCCCCTTAACTACCTTGTCAGCCAGAGTCCAAGGACTAAGCCTCTAGCCCTCCCAAGTCTAAGAACAAGAAGTCAGCCCTGCAAGGTAGGACACTTACAAGGTGAGTTCTAGAAAACAGTTATTCTGGTAGTTGTAGCAAATCTGGGCTAAAGTGCTGGATTCAGATTGAAGCCCCAAAACACAAGAACACCACAAATTATGTTTAAAGAGATTTATTAAAAGATTGTGCAGGAATATACAATAAAGGATCAGTGAACGATAAGGATAAAATAATAAGGCTAAATATCTAACCTAAACACTTTTACAAGCATTGGTTCTAAATTCAGATGTCACCTGGCAAGACTGAGTTCAATAGAATTTCAAGTGTGCTATTTACACAGCCCAAATAATACACTTTCAATCCACTTTCACTGCACCTTGACGATGGTTTGCAAGTGGATTTTGCCAGTTCACACAGTAAGATCCACCTTCAAAGTGCATTGAAAGTGGATTGAAAGTGCATTATTTGGGTTGTGTAAATAGCACCAAAGTCCAAGTCCCTCTAAACAGGTGCTTCAGCCAACCTGGCATAACCAGAATCAAGAGATGCCCCAAAGTTCAATGTAATCCAGACAAAAGATGAATACTAGACTGAAGAATCTTTCTTTATGCCCAACAACCCACATTGGCATGATTCTAGTTGACCAGTCAAATGTATAGCCAATGATGTAACTTGACCAATCATCTGTGTTGTTAACCAGGTGACTCAACCAATCAGGTGACTTTTCCTAATACTCTGCCACTGTATAGGGTACAATTAAGCCAGAACCTTCCCCTGTCCCATAAGTCTTTGCACTAACAAAATAAAATTTGCCCTCCAGGTTTCTTTGACCTTGAAACTGCTAGGCCTGGTGGTGTGCTCAACACCTGTGATTACCTTTCATCTTCTTATCTCACTCTTTGACTCTACAGTCAGCTTGATCTCATTTTCCCAGAGAGAGAAAAACTTCCATAATTTTTGTTAGGCCTCTGCTTGAACCATTGAATTGACAAAAGACTGCTAAAAGATACCAGTCTCTTGATGTGTTTCCTGTAATAAGTGTACATTTTTCATTATTTGACTCGCATCTGAGAACTTCAGATTTTCTGAATATGTAGAAGCTGACTTTTATTTGCATCTCACCCTGCCCCCAAGGTCCCCCTAATTTGTCATACCTGATTTGTTATCATCATCCTCATCATCATCATTATCATCATTCCTTTATTGGCCTAAAAACATAATACAAAAAGGGTACAAAAGGAATGGAGATCTTAAAAATTTCCCGTTATGGAACAGTTAAAAGACATTGTCGAAGGCTTTCACGGTCAGAGTTCATTGGTTCTTGTAGGTTACCCGGGCTGTGTGACCGTGGTCTTGGTATTTTCTTTCCTGACGTTTCGCCAGCAGCTGTGGCAGGCATCTTCAGAGGAGTAACACTGAAGGACAGTGTCTCTCTGTGTTACTCCTCTGAAGATGCCTGCCACAGCTGCTGGCGAAATGTCAGGAAAGAAAATACCAAGACCATGGTTACACAGCCCGGATAACCTCCAAGAACCAGTTAAAAGACAGTTACATCAAATAGTGCTGTTTGTTGATACTGCCATCTAATTAACCATTTGGCGGGCTTTTAAAACAAACTTTAAAAATTATGCCACCGTCTCCAATATATGGGGCAAACAATTGTTCAATAAATAGGAAACGTTAAAAGAAACTGAGACTTTCTGTCTATTAACCAACAGGGGGCTTAAAAGTTCATTATGAGATTCTGTGCAGAAACTACAATAAAATAAGTCATGAGCAACCGTTTCAATACAATTGTTGCCACAAGGGCAAAGCCTGTCAGACAGAGAAATTTTCTGAAATCTGCCTTCAAGTAGCACAGATGGCAAAACATTAAACCTGGCCAAAGAAATGGCTCTACGTTGAGAAGGATCACACAGGTGAGATAAGTATGGGGAGGGCTGATAAACATCAAAAGGTACCCCTAAATTTGATGGGGATCATGTTTTATTAGCATCACTGTTTAGGTCTTAAAGTCCTAAATCTAAGAGTCTGCATTTTATCCTTTGAAAAGCTTCTGCCTCAGTAAGCATAAGCAAGGAGTCGAGGTTAAAGCCACTAGATTTAATTTTGCTCTCAATATGTTGAAGCCACTTAGAAGCATGTGACTCCAGATTTGTTATCAAAAAGGAAGCATTAAGACCCTTTCTCCATGCCCTGTTTTAAAGGAGAAAGCTGCTCAGTATTATTACAAGAAATTTGAAATGCAAAACTAAAAATACTTTCTGAAATGTATATTTTCTGGCCTGAACCTTTTGAACATCTTTGGAATTAACCACTTTAGCCTTGCGCTCTCCTGCTTACCAATGCTACCGTTTCCTGTCTCTCTTCTGTAGTTCAGCAAACCATATTTTCATGAAAATTGGGCTAATCGTGGCTTGTCCAAAACAGTTTGTCTGGAAACTGGAACTGCACGCTATACCTTGACCATGTCTTGGGTTCTGGCGTCCAGGCAAACTATGGATTGCTTAAACCACAGTTTGCTGTTGCGTTTGAACTAGAGAAATAGCAGTTTGCCAAGTTACTAAATAGGAGGAAGTTGTAGTGTGGTGAAACAGAGAAGAGTACATACATTGGTTCACATAGTGCCAAACCTTGGCTTGGTATTTTGCCTGTACTGAGTCTTTGTTCCTTGTAAAATGTAAATTCATCTCCAGAGTTCACTGATGCAACAATTAATTTGTCCCAGTGGCACCCTGTGACCTGTAGTGTATGCAGCTTTCTTAAAGGGGGGAGGGGAGGAATCTGAAAATTAAACAGATGGGAGGAAGAGTACAGAAAGGAGAGTGATAAGACCATCTCTTGGTACATTTCTTTTAACCAAATTCATGTTGCAGATAAATGCATTTTCCCATAAAAAGATTTACAATAGTGGTGTAGTGTTGCAAAAACTGATAACAGTATTTCTTTTCCCCCTTTAGATGAAATTTGACAAAAACGGCAGTGTAAGCTCATATGGTAGGTAAAATTCCAGACTTCTTGTTTTCTGAGCTGAACAAAATATGACATTTATGCTGATGGTGCCTATTGCTACATCAGCATTTTTGCTTACAGAATAGTTGTTGGATCCACAGGGAGCAAGTTCCATTCGTTCACTGAGACTTGTGTTACTGGAGTGTCTTTCCATGTTATCCTGAGAATAGTTGCTTGGAAGTAGGCCCCACTGAGCCCAATTGGACTTACTCCTAGGAGGAGAGGATTGTTGCCTACTTATTCATCATGTAGATTTGATGTGTGTTCTCATCTGGCAGAAAGAAAGAAAACAGAATTATATCAGGAGCTAGGTCTTCAAGCACGAGATCTGCGGTTTCAGCATCAAGTGAACATATCGCCCAGGAACAACAAGATTATCATTAGAATGGAGGTAAGTATGCAACTTTTTCTGTTCTTGTACTGAAGTGATACCCATATAGGAACATGTCCTGAATAAAATTGTTATGAAGCAGCACTTGTTTTTCTCTGAAGTGGGAGCATTCTGCAAACTGATTAAATGTTTTGCAAGGCTAAATTGTTTATTTGTTTAGGGACTTGGCTTTCATTTTGGGAGAGAGCATCTTAAGTATTCTTAAGGACTGTGTGACTGTGGTCCGCGACCTCAGACCGAGCCACTGACTGTTGGTTGGTGGTCAGGTCCCCTGGGGATCCTCCTTGACCTCACCACTCACCAGGTACAAAGTACCAAGATCACTGCTTCCACCAGGTTTGGAATCTGGTTTGAAGGGAGGAAAATAACTATAATTTGTGGTTGGAATGAACAACAAACTATGTCTTGCTGTTATTAAGTACATGAGGGGAAGAGGATTGTGTGAGTCTGATGCATTTCTGAGATGTGGCAGTGGCAAAATTCCTCCGTGCCCCTTCCACTATTCCACGAGTCAGACTTGAGTTTTGACCATTCTGACTTTAAGAAGTCCCCATCCTCTCTTTCGTTCATTCTCATTTTGGTTTTACCTGCGCATCAGGCAGCTTTCAAGATCAGAATGGGTAAAACTAAGCTCTAAAAATTTACATGGCGAGAAATGCTGAACTGTTTTCTGTACCTGAGATTGCTATAAGATACCATGAAAATCTTAGCTATAAAAAAGCAATTTGTATTTACAGCTAACTAACTTGAAATGCACTAAATAGCAATGTGAACATAGCATCCATAATGTGTACCCATTAGCTAACTTTATTCTGTCGCTTCCAGTTTTTGAAGGCAGTGATAACGCCAGAATTTCTTCTCATCTTGGACTATCGCAATGTAAATATGGAAAAATGGCTACTACGAGAACTGGCTTCTCAGCTGGCTGGGGAAGGCCAGCTAGTTACATATTCTTTACCTTTTGAATTCAGAGCGATTGAAGCAATACTTCAGTACTGGGTGAGCATGCTCCTGTTGTACCATAAGTAACAGTTCATTGAGATCACTGGGCTGAATGACAGGCAGGTAGGAATAGAACTAAGGCTTAAGTAAAAAGCAACAGCTTTATTTGTGAAGGCAGTAGCAATCCAGCTGAATGATTCCGCCATATAACCGGTCCACAAAAAACTGTTAATTTTCCTTCCTGTAATGGTACAGCTTCTAGGCCAATAGGCAGCGAGCTAACTACATTGAACTGCTAGGCAGACTTTTAAAAATTATTTTATTTTATATAATTTATTTAATTGTATATATGTTCTTTAAATTCTCCTCATGTGTCTCTCAAATTCAAATAAATCCAAAATAAATTTCACTACTGGAACTGTGATAGCTGGATCACAACCACCCGGCAGAAATTGTAGCTTATTAGCTACAGGCATGCCTACATCAGGAATTAATGGATTGATCAGCTGCGTTCTTACTGCTTATATCTTCTACAATAAAATAAGACATGCTCCACGGTTTCAATAGAACCAGTTCCACAACTGCATAGACACTCAGAGTAGGGCTTTTTCAAATAGCGCCCACTCAAAACGGCTTTATTAACTGTTAATTTTGTATCCAGCTCCTTCTTGCTTACCTAGAAAAAGGAATGTAGGCCGTCCATGGGAATCCTGAGCATGTCCCTCACCATCCACCCTTGAGGGCAATGCAGGCTCCCTGGCCTTGAAGTTTTAAGAACTATTGTTTGCTTCCCAAAACTATTATGGATGTTCCATAATGACCACTAGCTACAAAAGGAACAAACTTTGTTAAGATAATTAGCAAATAAAACAAAGGTGCCACATGATGGCTAAAGTGTTAATAAGAAATCAATCCAAAAACTGAAGTATAACATGAATCGCATACAGAAAAACTCTTAGGAATACAAACCATGCAGAGTTAACAACAAATGTAAACTCATCAGGCATCAGCTGTGCAAATAAAGGATTCCAAAAGTATTGTTTCTAGAAATTTTGACAAACTAATCAAGCATTCGTGGATAAGCTCTTGACATATAGGCTCAAACGCAAGAAATATAGAAAAAAGAGCTCTTTAAAACAGGCTTAGATATTGTATGTTGTCACACTATGTGTGAACCTTGCGTCAGACACAAGTCCAAGTAGTGGCAGTAGCAAAGCTACATGATAGAACAGGTTTTCCAAACCGACATGTACTTCAGAGCTCATTTCCTGCAAGGTGATACATTCCAGTAGAATAACGCAAGACAGAGAAAAAGGGAACTGCTGCAGGGAAGCAAAGGTTAGACCAGTTTGGGTCTGCAACAATTCATTCAATTCCTGCAGCTTAACTTAAATGTGCCCAAAGCCATTCCTGTTACAGTAATGGGTTATGCTGCCTTACACTATTCAAACTACTAGCATGATTGGTCAGTATGGACTGTTCCTACTGGGTGCAGCTCTGTGGAGTCTCTATCAGATAAATGACATTTACCTTAGAGAGGCAACAGGAGATGCCAAGGACTGGACTAGGGATTTTCTACATGCAACGCATGTGCAGTATCACAGAACCATAGCCTCTTCCATGTGAGCAAAACTGTGGCCTTAAAGAAATAGAAATGAGAAAAATAATGACCCCTGGGTCACTTTTGGGTCTGGAAAATGGCAGGGGGTGAGACTAAATCCAGTTCTTTCCTGCACCATAGTCCCAATCTGAATCAGATCCTGCAGCACTTGGGAAATAGTTCCCAGCAGCAGCCATCTGAATGAGGGGAATGAGAGTTTAAAAAATGTCACATCTAGTTAGGCCCTTAGAAAGAATGAGAGTGATGTCAGTATAGAAGCTGGTGAGGAATGAAGCCTTCAGATATGCCTCACTGGCTGACTTAAATTACAGTATACCTGAAGGAAAGATATCTCTAGTCCACCATGTTGCCTCCTGTTGCATGGTTGGGTTCCCATTGGATACAGATTAGATATGCTGTACCCAACACTGGCTAGTGTAAACCACCTGACAGTGTGCCCCCAAATTAATCTCTAGTCAAGGGCTGGCACTAATTCATTGAACTATGAAAGCAGAAACATGGTCTCTAAGGGACTTGCATCATACACACTCTCTTTGCTTATGAGGATGAAGAGTTGGTTTTTATATGCAGACTTTCTCTACTACTTAACGAAGAACCAAACCGGCTTACAATCACCTTCCCATCCCCACAACAGACATCCTGTGAGGTCAGTGGGGCTGAGAGAGCTCTAAGAGAGCTGTGAACTAGCCCAAGGTCACCCAGCTGGCTTGCTGTGGAGAAGTGGGGAAACCAACCCATTTCACCAGATTAGCCTCCGCCGCTCATGTGGAGAAGTGGGGAATCAAACCCGGTTCTCCAGATCAGAGTCCACCACTCCAAACCACCGCTCTTAACCACTTTAACCACTACACCACACTGATACATATCTGGCGCAGTGATTTTGCTTATTGATGCTAAAGAATGCCCTGTGCCTTGGCAATGAATTCTGAGTTATCTAGTTGTTGCCTGTTTGTTCAGGAAGAAGTTTTAGTGACCCCCAAGGCATTCTAAAAGGGATTGTTTTAATTCTTATGAAGGATCATGTTGTTATCTAGATCAACTGTCTACATGAGAGACTTTGCAGCTTGCAGCCGCAGATTATTGAAACATTGAATGCTTTAGTGGACCCTAAGCTTCTGTCCGTGGATAGGAGTAAAGTTCATGTTCTGTTGCAAAATGGAAAGAGGTAAGAATGCCTTTGTTGCCCTTTTTTGAAATTTCCCATTTAAAAATGGTTAGAAAATCCACATGTGGAGCTTTTTAATGAAACTGAACCATATTCTAGGTGCAGTATTATACTGGACCGTTTGGAGTCTCTAGGTTGAAGTTCACCATCTGCTCAATGGGGAATCTTGAGTGAACAGCTGTCTCTCAGCCCCAGTTGTCAACTTGTAAAATGGGAAGCGTAATCTCTCCTTCACAGGCTGGTTGTGAAGATGAACAAGGTTGTAAATTTCTGTCCTTGGTGTAATAATAAATATGAGCATTAATGCAATTAATTGCATGGCTAGGTAAATGGCTCCTGCTGGGGTTGATGCCGGTCTTTTCAGTGGTATATTTAAAAGCGGGTTCCTGGGTTTCAGTGAAACTACTGCATAATTTCTGTTTTATTTTGCGTTAGCTAAAGGCAGCATCTGAACATGAGCTTCTCAAAGCATATGTCCGCAATGCCTATTGTAATTATGGGCGGAGGAAGGCAGATAATAAAATAATCTCTAATTACAAGACAAGGATGAAAAAGAGTTGGTTTTTGTATGCCGACTTTCTCTACCACTTAAGGCAGAATCAAACCGGCTTACAATCACCTTTCCCTTCCCCTCCCCACAACAGACACCCTGTGGGGTAGGTGGGGCTGAGAAAGCTCTAAGAGAGCTGTGACTAGCCCAAGGTCACCCAGCTGGCTTCATGTGGAGGAGTGGGGAAACCAACGCGGTTCACTAGATTAGCGTCTGCCGCTCATGTGGTGGAGTGGGGAATCAAACCCGGTTCTCCAGATCAGAGTCCACTGCTCCAAACCACCGCTCTTAACCACTACACCATGCTGTCTGTCTGGATGTGGATTTGCATACTCTGTGGAACTCTGTTTTGCATTCTGTAGCTATGCATATGCAAACCTGATAGCCATTTCTTACATTTTGTTAGAATAAGTGGACCCCCGCTAACATTTCTGGCCATTCCACCCAAGCATTGAAAAGAGCCACTTCGTTAAAGAGAGGTTGTAGGGATGGGGCATCCCTGATCAGGTTCCCCACAACTGACACAGCAAGCCATAAAAGAAGAAGAGTTGGTTTTCATACCCCACTTTTCTCTACCAAAAGGAGTCTCAAAGCAGCTTACAATCACCTTCCCTTTCCCCCTTACAACAGGCACCTTGTGGGGTAGGTGAGGCTGAGAGAGTTCTGAGCGAACTGTGACTAGGCCAAGGCCACCCTTCAGGCTGCTTGTGGAGGAGTGGGGAATATAATCTGGTTCTCCAGATTTGAGTCCACTGCTTATGTGGAGGATTGGGGAATCAATCCCGGTACTCTAGATTAACATAAGAAAGGCCCTGCTGGATCAGACCAAGGCCCATCAAGTCCATCAGTCTGTTCACACAGTGGCCAACCAGGTGCCTCTAGGAAGCCACAAACAAGACAACTGCAGCAGCACCATCCTGCCTATGTTCCACCGCACCCAAAATTATAGGCATGCTCCTCTGATACTAGAGCGAATAGGTATGCAGCATTACTAGTATCCATTCTAACTAATAGCCATGAATACCCCTCTCCTCCATGAATATGTCCACTCCCCTCTTGAAGCCCTCCAAGCTGGGAGCCATCACCACATCCTGGGGCAGGGAGTTCCGCAATTTAACTATGCGTTGTGTGAAAAAATACTTCCTTTTTTTAGAGTCCGCCTCTCTTAACCACTACACCACGCTGGCTCTTGTACAAAGAAAAGTCTCTAAGAAACAGTAATTTACTTCAGTAGTGTCTGAAAGTTTTGTTGTTCCTCCTATGCTTTCTCCTCAGCTTGTCAGAGTTAGAAACAGATATTAAAGTATTTAAGGAAACAATATTGGAAATCCTGGATGAGGAAGAGCTTATAGAAGAGCTGTGCCTAACTAAATGGACAGACCCACAAGTATTGTAAGTACATGCTGGCGTGTCTTCAGGTATGTGTTCAAGGAGTATACGTCTGATGGTCCAGACTGATCTCCCCAAATGCAGAAGGGGGCATGAGGAATTGTTTACACTTGTAAACTTGATGCTCTACTATGGGTCAGTGGTAGAACATCTGAGGCACCTGATTGGCCACTGTGTGAACAGACTGCTGGACTCGATGGTCTGATCCAGCATGGCCTTTCTTATGTTCATGTCATCGAAACAATCCTGATCTCAGAGTGAAGGTGCACTTAAAGGTCTTGTTTCCTGATGGAAGCAATCCCTTCCCTGTCCCTTGCATGGTGTAGCAACTGTTGCCATTATCTTCCTAGTGAGAGATTAGTGGAACTAAGTTGCCAAAGGAGTTTGTGACTTTTGCAGAACATGGAGGCTAAAGAGTACATTTCCTCTATGGATCCCTTCAAGGCAGTGTAGTTCCAGGGGAATTCTACCAGACAGTACATTTTAAAATAAAACTGGTCTGAATCACACATAATTTCTAACATCTGTAGTTGTGAGATTGGGAGACTTGGAAGTTTTCCTTTAGAACAGGGGTGGGGAACCTTTTTTCCGCCAAGGGCCATTTGGATATTTATAGCATTATTCGTGGGCCATACAAAATTATCAACTTAAAAATTAGCTACCCAAGCCCCAAGCAAGCAGCTGCCCCAGATGACCCCTCCCACACAGTCAAGCAGGCAGGCATAGCTGCCCAGCCGCACGCCGAAGTTGCTCCTGCTCCGTATGGTCGGGGCTGGATTCTATAGCCGGCTCCTGCTAACTCCACCTGCAGGGATGAAATGGGGACACACTGGCTAAGAACTCCCCCCCCCCCCCGTGCACATTCTGGCCCTGCCCCCTTTAACCCCTCCATTGTCACCACTTCCGCCCCCAGCCCTCTTGTAGTACAGAGGGAATACGTTTCTCCATGGCCCGGGTGGGAAAGGGTTAACACAGTTTCTTGGGTGGTCCTAGCAGCTCCATAGCTAACGACTCTTCTGTGAGGGGGGGAAGGTTCCTTTTCTCAGCAAAACAATCTAACATCCTCTTTGAATAGAGGCTATTCCTGTCCTCGGGAGGGGGCGGAGCACCAGTCTTAGATCCTTCTGAGCTAGAGATCTGCCAGGACCCACAAAAGGCCAGACCAAATTATTTTGCGGGCCTTAAATGGCCCCCGGGCCTGACATTCCCCACCCCTCCTTTAGAAAAACAAATCCTCCATCAGGTATACAAAACAACCACATACAATGGCACTTAAAACACACACAAAATTACAGGAAGAATGAGAAGTCATGGGGTACTTCACAGTGTCTATGCCTGGCATCCCACATTGCAAACTCTTATCAGATGGTGATGAAGAACAGAATCCATAATTTTAAGTGGGATGCACTATAGTTTGGCTACCAAGGCACACTGCAGTATTCTAACAACCAGCTGTTCAGCTTAAAAGAGCTAATAAACCTCTGCCCGGATGTTGTATTCAAAATAGGCTGATAGCTGCTCCTACAAGGGCACGCAAAACTTTAAACTGGGTTTATTAGAAGAGTTGCTGTATCTGTATAGGTTCTTTTTTTTTAAGTAAACTTTCAGGCAGTGAGAGGCAATAATATCCTATTTTAAATTACCCCCTAAGTAGCCTCTGTGTACAAACATTGGCTAAAATTGGTTCTTGTAGGTTATCCGGGCTGTGTAACTGTGGTCTTGGAATTTTCTTTCCTGACGTTTCGCCAGCAGCTGTGGCAGGCATCTTCAGAGTAGTAACACTGAAGGACAGTGTCTCTCAGTGTCAAGTGTGTAGGAAGAGTCAGAGAGGGGTTGGGTTTGAGCTGAGTACTTTCCTGCAGAAGTAATGTGCTAATCATTGTCCTGTAAGTATCAAGATAATGTACTAATGAGGGTGTGGTATGTTAATATGGAACCATTGTATCCTGAAGTGATCTGTTAATGTGTGAAATTGGCTAAAATTGCTTTGAGTTCTTTTGGTGCATGTCAATAACACGTTACTGTTGTTCACAGTGAGGAGAGTATTTCTGGAATTGACCACGCAGAGGAGATGGAGCTGCTGCTGGAGAATTATTACAGGCAGGCAGAAGATCTCGCTAATGAAACTCGTGAACTCAGGGTGTTGATTGATGATTCTGAAAGTATCATCTTTATCAACTTAGACAGGTTAGCTGTTCATTGAGACGTATCTTGGGGACACCACTTGAAGATTATGGCCAGTATTGTTCCTGTTTATAGAGCTTGTTGTTTATTCAGTTGGAGCCAGGGATTGCAGTTTTATCTGTGTAAAATGTGTTGCTTATTTAAATAAATTGCATCTCATACTATCCAGGTGTTCAGTCATACATTGATTGTTGCAGAGTGGCAAAACACATACAACAATCCCAGAATAATTTTGTTGTCATTTCATTAAAGAGCAATAGTTTGCAATCTCTGTCTGGGGTTGGCTTGATGAACAAAATTTATCTTCTGGATAAAGGCAATATTCCCCTTATTGTGGACTGGTGACCGTTTACTACAAATGTACTATATGTCAAAACCTTGCTTTTTCTTTCCTTAGAGTAAGTGCAGTATCAGGAAGCCAGAAAATAGCCTTAAAGGAAGAGAGGAATGCTAAATGTACCATAATGCTCCTGGCTTACACTCCAGAGCCTTTTCTGGTCTTCTGCTCCTTTTGTAAGTATTGTTGCAAGGTAACAGTAAACATGCTTGCCATATATACGTTTTAGTAGATAACTGTTAAAGGTCCTATTCACTTTTACTGTTACTCTATCAGTACTTACCAAACGAAGCAGAGATAGCGGAGATTTAGATCTGTCCAAATAGCTGATGATTCTCCATATTCCATTTCTATAATGCCTTCCTGTTTCCAAATGCAAATGGTTACGAAGCTCCAAATTATGCTGTTAGCACCTGTTAAAAATAATCTATAGAGTGTTTGCTTATATGGTCCTGACACCACAGCTAGAGAATCATGTGCACCTCAGTGCTCTAATGTCAAGAATTGAGCAAATTAGTTTTCTTTTCTCTCCAGTGTCCTGCAAAATAACCCAAACACATGTTTTTGGCAGAACCCATCTTGATATACCTCTCCTTCTATTACCAGTTAAACAGTATGTGGAGCCAGCGTGGTGTAGTAGTTAAGAGCGGTGGTTTGGAACGGTGGACTCTAATCTGGAGAACAGGGTTTGATTCCCCACTCCTCCACATGAAGCCAGCTGGGTGACCTTGGGCTAGTCACAGCTCTCTTAGAGCTCTCTCAGCCCCACCCACCTCACAGGGTGTCTGTTGTGAGGAGCAGGAGGGGAGGCGATTGTAAGCCGGTTTGATTCTTCCTTAAGAGGTTGAGAAAGTCAGCATATAAAAACCAACTCCTTCTTGGAAGCACAGAAGGTGTTCGGAGAATGGGCTGTGCTTTCCTGTTCACTGATGTTTGAAATCACTCCAAGAGGGGAATCATGTGTTTTCTGTTGCTCTTCCTCTGTATCCCTTTGTCCTAAGGCTCTGGATAAGCATCTTTATGTAAAGTTATAACCTAGATTGCATTGAGTTGCTTTATCCTACTGACAGTGTAACATAAATAGCCTCTGCCAAGAAAGCAGACAAGGAAGTTAATTTCTAACTTCAAAAACTAATTATGTCTTGTTCTGAATGTTCTCTTAGGCGAGTAGCAAATTACTGTTTCATATTTGCCCTTATAGGCTCCTAATTTATTTTGTATAACATGATCATTAAAGTCCAGT
The DNA here is from genome assembly GCF_029931775.1 of Euleptes europaea. Taxonomy (NCBI): domain Eukaryota; kingdom Metazoa; phylum Chordata; class Lepidosauria; order Squamata; family Sphaerodactylidae; genus Euleptes; species Euleptes europaea. Next base: position 70,181,872 of record NC_079319.1, on the reverse strand, counting down.
TTGTTTAAATGGAGATCTGTTCTCATTCAGGTGGCTTCTAGAAGGGGTAAAAGTATGGTGGGAGAGAGGAAATGAGCAGATCTTTACCTCTGCCCCTTAAATGGGAGAGGAACTGTGGACCTTGAGTATTCCTAGTAAATATTCCCTAAACACATCCAGATCTATCAAAGGTGTACCAATTGGCAAATTCATTTTAACACTACTTAAACTTTTCTTCTCTTCAGCCACCGTAATGTGATGATGAGGCTGAACTTGCAGTTGACCATGGGTACCTTTTCTCTTTCGCTTTTTGGATTGATAGGAGTCGCCTTTGGGATGAACTTGGAATCCTCATTTGAAGAGGTGAGACACCGTCACAGCTTGTGGGGGGGGCGGCTTTGTTGTAACTCATAAAAGCAGATGCTGCTGATTCTGCTTGTGATAGGATTTAATTCCAGTGGCGCATTTCTCAGGTGTGTCAAGTATAAAGTAAGAAAAAAGTGAAGTCCACCACTTGAATTTCTGGTGCACCAGGTGCTCATCAGAGAATGTTAAATCCCTAGGGAGTGGTGGAAAAAAACTACTTTTAATCACTGCATGTAGTACTTGCAACATTTCACAATCCTTACTTCAAACGTATAATAGTTGCAGCAGTACTAAAGGAAGCTGATAGTTCGACTTCACGGATGAGTGGCTTTGTTAAATCCTGACTAGGATGATGGATTACCTAAAATAAGAACAGCAGCAAAAGTCAAACACTGAACTGTGGCCTCTTTGTGGGGGACGTACGGGACAGAATAAAGTAACTTTTCAGCTATCTTTCTTAGGCCCCAGACTAGTCTAGGAGGTTTTAGCTTCAGGGAGCTAAGATTATTGAAGAGAGCAGGGTGGGTAGGGAGAGAAAGATTCATATGAATCCTGTATCACCCCCTTGATGCCCTGTTTGCTGGTCTGAGCAGACATTACTGACTTTGATGGACCAAGGGTCTGGTTCAGTATAAGGCAAGCTTCATGTGTTCAAGGCTGATTTTGGGAAATAGCCTGCAGAGAGGTGAAAATAAGAGATGGTGACAGGTGGACTGAGGATGCGATGTCTTCGAAGGCCAGCGTAATTAAACATTTGCCTTCATGCTACTAGGACAGAAGAATATTCTGGCTGGTGACAGGAATCATGTTCCTGGGCAGTGGCCTGATATGGCGGCGCCTGCTTTCGTTTCTGGGACGGCAACTGGAACCTTCATTACCTCCACCTGTGAGTGTGATCTGGTGCCCAACCTCCTTTTCATCTTTCCCCAACATGCTGACTCGTCAGAATCTTTCCAGTATAGCAACAGCTTGAGCCAGGAGAATATGACAGTAGTTCCCCTTGTAGCCCTAAGGATAATGTCTGATCTACACAAGCAGTGGTGGTGTTGAAGGACATTTGAAGTGCAGTCATGTCTAATCTAGCCTGAATATACATGGCAAGCCACTGATACCAAGTCATTTCTGTTGGCTACAGTAGAATTTTGCAATAGAATAAGAGCCAGCGTGGTGTATTGGTTAAGAGCAAGTCAGCTGTCACTTGACGGCACACACATAATTTTAATGGGGCTGGGCTCAGCAGTGAGTGAAGAACGAGTTCTGCCAACCTTTGAATCAGATTCATTCCCTGATAATAACACTTGACGTTTGCAGAGCAATTGAGGTAGTGATCTTCGGAATCATAGCTCATCCTTCTCTCTGCTACATGGGAGTTTTGTTGGTTACTAATCTCCCGTCTCTTAATTCTCATTATGACTCTCATAGCATTATTTATGCTAGGCTGAAGGGAGGGGCTGTGGCTCAGTGGTAGAGCCTCTGCTTGGCATGCAGAAGGTCCCAGGTTCAATCCCCGGCATCTCCAGTTAAAGGGACTAGGCAAGTAAGCTGATGTGAAAGACCCCTGCCTGAAACCCTGGAGAGCTGCTGCCTGTCTGAGTAGACAATTCTGTCTTTGATGGACCAAGGGTCTGATTCAATATAAGACAGCTTCATGTGTTCATGAGGCAGCTGTAACCAAATAATGGTAACAACTTAAGACATAAATATAAGTAATTTTTATATTGTATGGAAGAATAAGTCCATTCTACCAATATAGAGCAGTTAAACAGCAATTTAGATAATTCGATGAACTGTGCTGACAGGCAGCAACTCCTTGGTCCTAGCCTCCCCACTACTGGATTTCAGAGTTCCTTTTTTGTGACTACAGTATGTTCTTGGTTGTTTTTTTTCTAGATCCCTGGTTTGCTGAAAAGAACTCATCTAGCAAATGGGAAAGTAGAATTTAAAACGGACTTCAAAACAGAATCCCTTGGGTCAAGCAGAAGCACGCTCACCAACCAATGATCAGATCTGTTTTGGTGTTCCTTCACAACTTTAGATCCGTACCTGTATTTTCATGTAATGAAAGTATAGAATTCTTTAAGGGCTGACTTTAGGATGTGCCAAAGAAGTACAACTAGAAACGCCAAAATAAGAAAAGAATCCTACAGAATTTTGTACCGTAGTAGGAAGAAACTCAAGCAAGTGGGACCTGTGCAGGCTTAAAATTCAGACTTTTTAGTTGGTGCTTTCTATATTTTGTTTTTACCCTTCACTAAGGCAAAAAAATGTTCCATTCGAATTGTTTCTTATAGTCTATCTTTACATAGGAAGAAGGGAAGTTATTTTTGAAAACTGTGCTTATACCTGTTCGGTGCATTTCTTTCTCTATGTTGGAAGGAAAGACTTTCTCATAGGGATAGGCCTTGGAGCCTAGAAATAGCCATCCCTTGCTTGGATGATATATTTTACGAGTACTCTGCTGCTATTCCCATTGAGTTACAAACAGCTAGATGGCTCTATTGCCTGTACAGGTATGCAGGGACTCTTTGCTGGCTATGTTCCAGTGGCCACTGCTCTTTTAATTGCAAAGAATGCCCCTTTCAGGAAGACACTGGCGGCAGTGGCATTTCAGAGACTGGGACCTACTGCCTTCTGGATGTTCAGGTTCATGGCCATAGGGGGTTTCTGTAGCTTTATCCCCATCTGTGTATCACAAGCACCCTGGTCTCAGAAGAGACACTATGTGCATGTCCCCAGTTGGCATGGGAACTGTGACCAATGACCCCAAACCCAACATTCTATCCATCTGCCATCTGGAAGGGGGGCAGGGCTGAATTCAGTCTCCTCCTTGTTCTTCCTTCCTTAACAGCTGATTGGTGGGGATTTTAACTTCTTGGGAAAGCTGATGCACGCCCTTGAACTGAGGCATAGCAGAAGAATGTGCTTTGAGTTCTTTTTTAACTTGTGTTAAAGACAAAGTACCTGTGAATTGGGATAAACTTCCCCCTCTTGTCATACTTACATTGGGGGGGATGACAAGAGTTCTAAATGACAGTAAAATGCTACTCAGACAAGGTAACTGTTTTTATTGTTTGCATTTGAATGTGGGACGAGCCAGCAGAAAATGTGATCGGTTTGTGATTTCAAACAGAGCAATAGTCATTAATCATTAACCTAAGTAATACAGAAAGAATCTGAAAAAGTTTTGACTTGCAAAGAAAAGTGAGAGCATTTCATTAAGAGTAGGAGCTATTTATAGGGAAATCCCCAAATAGGTAATAAGAACATGCAACAGTTTCTAAATCTTGCTGAGTTCATGACACAGAGCATGCATCTTGCAGTGCTTTGTAAATCCAAAGTGTCATCCAATCCACTGTCAGGTATCTTGAAATCCATGGAGGTTAGCAGTGGATGCTGCTTGGGTATAGACTATTGCCACGAAGGGCAGAGCAATTATCACTTGCTCTGCTCCCCTCCCTGTGGATTAGTTTATGGATGGTAGGTAGATTTGTTAGGAAACATAGGTTAATAATTGTGGTATCTAATCTATTGCTTTTGACATTGAGAGCCACTTGGACTTTGCGGAGAAGAGTGAATTCTAAAGTCTCAAATAAATAAATAGTGACGTTGGCTGAGAAATACCATTGCCTGTATACTAATGATTTAAATTCTCATAGAATGGGAGGTGTACGCATCTATTTGGCTGGTCAGTTGCCAAATCCTAGAGGAAGAGCCCATTTTGTAACCCTATTCCCATCACTCCATATTGCACCCACACTGGTGATACTAACAAATAATTACTTTGCTTACTATCACACAGGTGCTAATGCTTGGACATGGACCATTGGGATATAGATGAAGGGGTGTTTCCTTTCATATCAGGACTGAAAAATCAGAAGGTTGGGGTGGGATAATGTATTATTGCTTTCAGAATTTATTTTCTATGTTACTCCATATTTTAAAGATTCATTTGGACTTTCTCCTCCAGTGAAGTAAACGTATTGAATTACTCAATAAATATTTAAATTAAGATTCCATGTAAGTGTGGTGTGAGTTTTCTTGCAACAGCTGAAAGCTACAAAACATTGGGGGGGGTAGGAGAAAGAAAGATGCATTTCTACGCTATTATTCTTTTAACAATGATTATGGGCACTTACACTGGGCATGATGAACTTTTAGAGATAGGTCTCAGCTTTCATTAATTAAAAAGGTTAGTGTTGTTCATACTGTTAAAAATGTTATGATGATCTGCTGTTTTCAACAAGCTCCGTTTCAAAAAAGCAGAAATAATCATTATGTTGGATAGTTCACTGAAAAGCAAACTCGACAGAGAACAGTATGATCATTAAAAAGTGTAGATGAAAAGCCTTCCACCAAGTCGGGCTTTGACTGAACTTCTTTCTGCAGCTACTACGACTTCATTCTGCAAAGACAGAAAAAGCAGCAATAATAAACAGTACAGAATGGCATTCCAACCAAGGGAAAACTACATATTGTTACTTTCGAGATTTTTTTACAGCATTTAATTGCCAACATAAAAGAATTCTGTTGCCTCTTTAAATCACCATGGTATGCCAGGTTTAAATGAAAAAAGAAAACATATTTTCAAGTATGTTATAGAGACAAAGCTTAGATCCCTGGCAAAATGTGGGTTTCTATCTAAGCTGAGATCAATCTGGTATGTAGCCACTGCTGTATTATCTCTCTGTCCTGCATAACATTTAATTGCGCAAAATGCACTTACGTTTCCCTGCCCTACAAGCCGCAGCCAGTAAAATGTAACCAGGGCAGGGAAACTTGCAACATAGCACACCATCCATTTTGTACTAATGGATTTTAAATCATGTGGAAAGAGACTGGTTTTCAGCTACTTATAGATATTCCTGACTGCGAAATGTGGGCAACAAGTGGTCTTTCTTCCAGCTGAACTATGATAGTTTTCTTTATCACAATGCCCAGCGAAACCAGTTGAGAACTGTTACAGAAAGTAGCCAGAATCCCAATTTCTAGTTAGGCTCGTTTACCTTTTGTCCAGATTTTACTGTAATCACAGCACTCCCAAATCTTGATCTTTCCTGTAATTAAAAAAGGTTAAAAATATTTGTGTTAATAACTGTTTCAATGCTCATTGTTTGTCCCAAATGTTTTCATACAGGTTGAGTATCCCTTATCCGGACTGCCTGGGACCAGAAGTGGTCCATGTTTCAGATCTTTCCTTATTTTGGATTTTTTGCATATACATAACGAGATTTCTTGGGGATGGGACCTAAGTCTAAACATTTACATTTTATATATGCTTTATATATATTTTATACACACAGCCTTACTGTAATTTTAAACAATATTGTTAATAATTTTGTGTACATTGAGCCATCAATGGTACTGCTGAGGGCCTGTGAGTAATGCCTGCATGTCAGCTCAAAAGGTCCGGTTTTCAGATCAGTCTGGATATCGGATGTCTGGATAAGGGATACTCAACCTGTAGTTGCATCAGGCACCAAAAGTCATCCAGTCCACCACCACCCTGTCCTGTCCAACAATAGACCAGCTAATCCTATCTTGATAGCATCACAAACAGAAGTCAGGTGCTCTGTATAAAGGATGCCAACAGAACAAACCACTCCAGATCATTGAAAGAGCAAAGCCATTTAGTCTAAAGCAGTGGTTCCCAACGTGGGGCACACGCCCCACGGGGGCAATTTGATTTTTAAGGGGGGCAATTCGAGAATGAGTTATTAACAGTGAATGTTTTGCATTTTTATTTTATTGTATAGTAATTACTTCAACTGTCCTTTCGTTTTTTTATTTTTCACTTTCATGGATGCCATGTTCTTTGGAAGCTTGTTTAGACCAGGTTAATGGCCTTTTAGACTTCCTCCACGTGAACAGGAGTTCACTTTTTGAAGAATAAGAATTATATGTCACGGTGGGGGGGGATCAGGATTTTAGAGATGCTTAGGTGGGGCATGGCCAAAAAAAGGGTGGGAACCACTGGTAAAGCAAAGCTGCTTAAACTGTAGTTTGCAACCTCATATAGGGTCACGTAACTGAATGTGCGGGTGGCGAAAAACTTGGCAACAGTAAAATAATTGTTTTAAAATAAATTTATGATTTTTTATCAGTAAAACTTTGATTTGTGTAACTATTTTATATACCTATATACCCGGGATTACGTAAAAATTTCTCGGGCAAAAAGAGGTCGCGAGTGGGAAAAGTTTAAGAAGCCCTGGTCTAAAGAACAGAACAGCTCCTGATCTCTAGTCCATTTGACTAAGGCAGAAACTCTGTATTGATACTTTCAGCAATCCCATGTCTTAAAACATACTTAAGAAGGATAAATCCCCACTCAATTCAATAGATTAAATGGATAGCAGCCTCTCCAAACCCCCAATATTTGTTCCTCATTGCAATTATTGGATATTCAAAAGAATGGGAAGAGTGGCAACTCTGCAGATCTGTAAACATCAAAACATTACAACAGAACTCACATGATATTTTTGTAAATTAATCCAACAGGTTTTTTTTAAACCTAAAAGGATGTCTGGCCTTAACAACTGCAGGTAAACTATTATAGAATTTGACAGTTTTAATACTTGAAAATCTCCTAATATCTATGATAAATGAGTTTAAGGCATGGCTTCTTCAATCTTAAGTAGTGTATTGCACATTCAAAACCTGGCTGCTTACCTCAGGTGAAATTAACACATATTTTGCCTGGAGAAAGGGGGGAAAGGTTAGTGTGGGTAAGGTTACCATTTTTTAAATGCATACAGTAAACAGTTCTCATAAGGCATGTACATCTTTAATTTAGTTGTATTTATATCCCATCTTTCTTTCCTCACCCAAGGCAGCAGACATCAGAATCCCTGGGAAGAATGCAGTAGGAGCAGTCCCCACGACTACTCTCCCACCTTCCTCAAAATGGCAACCAAGTTTTCACATCCTAGCATTGCGAAATTTCGATCTCCCCCCACCCCCACATCTAGGCAGAGACCAGACCCAGACTTGGCAACTTTCAGGAGGTGGCTCAGCTATGTGCCCTCCAACCATACCCCGGGACCCTAACTGCATCTGGAAATTTGTGTGTGGGATTCTTCCTTCCTCTGCTCAATGGTGGCAGCTCCCCGCCATCAGTTTTCAGCACTTTTGCCTCCACCGGAGTAGCGGACACTAATCTGGTGAACTAGGTTGGTTTCCTCACTCCACATGAGGTCAGCTGGGTGACCTTGGGCTAGTCACAGGTCTTGTAGAGCTCTCTCAGCCCCACCTACCTCACAGGGTGTCTGTTGTGGGGAGGGGAAGGGAAGGTGATTGTCAGCCAGTTTGATTCTGCCTTAAGTGGTAGAGAAAGTCAGCACATAAAAACCAACTCTTCTTCTTCTGCCAACGTGGTGTAGTGGTTAAGAGCAGTAGACTCTAATCTGGAGAACCAGATTTAATTCCCCACTCCTCCACATGCAGCCTGCTAGGTGACCTTGGGCCAGTCACAGTTATCTCAGATCTCTCTCAGCCTCACCTACCTCACAAGGTGCCTGTTGTGGAGGGGAAGGGAAGGTGGTTGTAAGCTGCTTTTGGTAGAGAAAAGCAGTTTATAAAAAAAACCAACTCTTCTTCTGCCTCATAAAGTGGGGAGGGTGGCAGCTCCCATTCCTCTGCCCACCAGCAGCACCCCTACCTCTGCCTGTCTGGCTCACGTGGTAGCAGGAAAAGGCAGCTCCTGCATACCTGCAACACGTCTGTCTTTCCCTGCCTGCCTCATGCAGTGGGAGCAGTCCCCACTACTACTCCCCCACCTTCAAAATGGCAACTAAGTTTTCACTCCCCCACCTTCAAAATGGCAACTAAGTTTTCACATCCTAGCATTGCGAGATTTCGATCTCCTCCTCCCCCACCCAATTTTCTTTTTGTATTTTTCTGCAAGCCTTGGGGGGGGGGTCCCCCCCAGGTCTGCAGAAAAGTACCCCTTACCTGTAACTGGCCCCATAGTTTTGAATTTTTAATGTTTTATGTATTTATTTGTTTGTTTAAAATATTTTATGCTGTCTTTCTACCCAGTGTAGGGTCCCCAAGGCAGCAAACAATCAAAAACATTAAAACAAGTTTTAAAATACACATGAAGCTGCCTTATACTGAATCAGACCCTTGGTCCATCAAAGTCAGTATTGTCTACTCAGACGGGCAGCGGCTCTCCAGGGTCTCAGGCAGGGGTCCTTCACATCACCTACTTGCCTAGTCCCTTTAACTGGAGATGCCGGGGATTGAACCTGGGACCTTCTGCATACCAAGGAGATGCTCTACCACTGAGCCACAGCCCCTCCCAATACATAGTAAAAAACAATTCCATTTTGGTCAGCACAAGGGCCAGGTTCAGAATTGATCCTTTTGGGGGGTGTACAAAAAAACAACAACCCTGCTCACAGGCATATACCAAGTAACATTTGCTGTCTTTGCCCTGACTGTTTTCTTACCCAATCTTCAGGACAAGGGGAGGTCCATGATTTGCAATGGCCAGTCACATTACCCAAAGTGGTCTGGTTTCCACTAAATATGTAAACACGTTCAGCCCATCGAAGAGGTGATGTTATAATGATTTCATCTGCAACCGTTGATAACAACAGACGATAAATATGTTATACAATGTAATGAAAATTACTATGGATTGTTATATATCAAATGCTTTGGTATAATATAGGCAAAAGTTATAGACAGACTGACAAATGCAACCCAGACATATACAAAACTAGCACATCAATATTGACTGAATATTGTTCTGTGTAACTCAAATCTATGCTGTTTTACAGCAACTGGAAATTAGTCGGGCATAAAGGAAAGGGTATTTGTTTTTTAACAATATTGACAGTGCAATTACTTATTAATACAGGTATACTTAATTTCTCAATCCACAGTTTGCATGTCCTTTGTAAAGATCACTCTTCTTATGCCATCCAGCTAATGTGAAAACATTATTCTTTCATCAGTTACTTCTGATGTAAAACTGAACTGATTTTTACTCTAATTTCTCATGGAAAGGATTTCAAGAGAGAAAAAGAGCCAGCATAGTGTAAGTGGTTAAGAGCAGCGGACTCTAATCTGGGTTTGATTCCCTACTCTTCCACATGAAGTCTGCTGGGTGACCTTGGGTTAGTCACAATTTTCAGAACTCTCCCAGCCCCAACTACCTCACAAGGTGCCTGGTATGGGGAGGGGGAGGGAAGGCAATTGTAAGTCGCTTTGAGACTCTAAAGTCACCCTAAAGTCACCCATTGAATTCCACAGCAGTCACTCCCTTTCAGACTAGCTTACCTCATAGGGTTATTGTAAGGGAAAAATATAACGCAAAAGTGGTATGTACACAACCTTGAGCTCTTTGGAGGAAAGGTGAAATAAAAATATACTAGATATCCAGGTTCAACAATTAAATGTATTTTACTTTGTTGCACATAACATTTTTTTTTGATCCCACAAAGTATGTTGGCACTGAACTAGGAGTACAGTTTTACTTTTGGCCTCTTCCCATGTGTGAAATTCTCTTCTTTTTCCATTTCCTTTTTGTCTTATTTTAAAATAACTTTAAAAACTAATTTGTTCTATATTGCATTTCTTTCTAAACTCTTGTTAAGAGTTCTTGATTCCAGGTCCTAGAAAGAGGTTGCATGTAGCCACATTGGTCCAAAGGAAAACCCAAAAGCCATCCCTTTTACTGTAATATAATTTACTGCGACGAACAAAGGAACACAACACAGTGTGCTAGCTTTCAAATTCTCCAGAATGTTCCATCAGATTCTTTAAAAAGGAGGAAGTGAGATGTCTCGGGCCATGGTCTCAAAGCCTCACCTTGTAAGCATGCCGTGTGAAATTCAAATCCATTTGTTGCTTTGTCCCAGGAGGCCGAGGGTGCAACTCGACACCAGAACCCTTTTAAATTCTGCCTCCCTGCTCAGCATATCACCCAGGATGCTTACAAGATGATGCACCAAGATCACAGCTTGAGACATTTTAGCTATTATGTCTTTTGTTTGCTTAAACCCCCAGCCTGAAGAACTTGAACACAGTCGAGTGTCATTTTCATAAGCCCTAGGAAGAGGTGTCCCATGGCTTTTGCACAAGGCCTTTTAGTTTTAGACCCTTCACTAATGAAACATGATAATAATTATTACAAGTTCATTGTTACCAAATCCATCACCATCCAGGTCCCTCAGGTGTACATCTTCTCCAAACCGTGAGAATCTCTTGTCCCCGCTGAAAGTGCTGAGCAAAAGAGGCCTGGTAGTGTCTGTGAAGTCATATATTAATGCAGTTCCTGCTTGGTGTAGCGCTGAGATTATAAATGAAAACTTAGATGTACCGTCTGAAAGAAACCAGCCAGAGTGACAGGATCAAGGAGCTGTTCCTGGGAGATGGTTATAACAACTAGTATTAATGGATGGGCACTGTCCCTGGAAGAAGGTTATAACTAGAATCAACAGCAGTCAATGTTGGCGCCACCATCTGCAAGTGTGAAATAATGCAATACAAAGTACAATCTTCATGACAATAATTTTCAGGTCTTACAGTGTTAATCTCTCAGTTAAGTTTCTCATTTCAAGGAAGTGATTCTTTCTTATAGGTGGCAGTGCTGGATTAGAGAGAAGAGGACGCAGCTTAGTAACAGACCAAATGCTTTACATGTACAAGTTAAAAGGTGAGAGGGATTTTGAGAAACTACAGGAAAAGGAATGCTTGGGAAACAGTCAAAGTGGAGAGTCTTGAGTTAGGTGGACATATTGATGCTTTATCATTATCATTTGACTAATTCTGGAATGCTTTGAACGACTTGTTATGCCAAAAAGGTTTTTTAATTTGAATTTGAGTTAGGTGGACCAAAGGTCTGATTCAATGTTAAGCACCTTGTTCTACAGGCCAGCTACGGAGCTGGGTAAGGAGCACCTGGGGTGGGAGGAAGGAAGGGGTGCACCATGCGCACATATGCACATGCTGGAGCCAGGCACCAGTGGCCCTGGTGCCCGACGGCCTTCATGTTGTGCCGGCCAAGCTCAGCAGGGGAGCACCAGGCTTGGTGGCGCCTGGGCAAGCTGGTGAGTGACATGCGCAGGCAGCTCATTTCCGCTGCTGGCCTGGTGGGCGTGCTGATGTGGGAGGCGGCTGGGCAGGCCCGGCCAGAGGACGAGTGGGAAGCAGCACAGCTGGAGGCGCTGCTGTGGCGGGCCTGTGCCCAGTGGCAGCTGGCCCTGTACAAGGCACTCCAGGCGGCCTCTTCCTTGTAGCAGCCAGGCAGCAGCCGCAGCCTCCAACCAATGACTGCTGCTGCAGCCCATGCCATCCCCTCTCTGCCGCCGCCATCTCCCCCTCTCTTCCCACGCTGGGGGCAACCACTCCCCCCACCTCCCCTCTAGATACAGCCCTGCTACGGGCTACTTCCACAGGAGGATAATTTTGTAGTGCTTAGTCAGCCATTATTTCCCAAGCAGCTGCAAGCAAAGTTGAAACTGTGATCCAAGCAGCATTTAGTATATTATATATCATGATATTAATATAGCATTATAACCCCCATAATGGCCCCACAGACAAGATTTCCATTCAGCAAAGGTTCTACTGCTCCCTGCAATTCTCCTTTTGCTTCCTTATTCAATTCTGTTCTTGTTTGGTGGAGAGAAAAGGATTACGTACTGATTTGCACTACGATTGCAAAATTACGGTTATAGTGAGCAGTGCTTTTAGCTAAGGGAAAAGCAGTGCCAAATCTCCTCCCCCCTCAGACAACACTGGTAATAGTTTACTACAACATTACTGGAACAATCATGAGAAAACAGGAGGAAATTAAGGTAAAGGAAGGAAAGGAAGAAAATATAAAGGGGCAGTAGAGCTGAAAAACAGTCATAATGCTGCAATTTTAAATTAAAACAGTGCTACAAATTAGGTCAGAATAGAAAGAGAGGATAACCAAGAAAACACTGGAATGCAACAGGGTGCCAACCCTGGATTGTCCTTTCAAATTGAATGAATAACTAATGGAAATTAAAGATGTATTTACTCAGTGTGGAAGCTACCATATAGTAAAGATGAGCCAAGTCCACTCCTTTCCCTACAGGTGACATTTGTCTTGCACTATTCCCCCCAAGCGTAGATCTCTGAATGCAGAGTGGCTGTTGACAGGAAAGCTGAGAGCTTGCAGTAGGGATAGCCGTGCATGTTAGGAGGATGCAGCATGAAACCAGATCATTCCCTGTGTTAAGTCAGCTACAGCACAGAATCCTATTCAATCCCTGCAGTAATGTAATTATCTGGAAGCACCTCTGTGTGGAGGCTTGCCCTTTCCTGATTCCTGTTCTGGGATCCTTTACAATTCCCCCACAGTTCAGAATATAGAGGGTGGTTCCCTATTTACATGAGGAGGCAGCTGCAGGTCAAAACATGCCATCCACAGGTCAATTTAAAAGGCCAGGAACTGCCTAGACTGAAAAGCAGTATCAGATTAGTGGAACACATGAAAGAGTACCTACATAACTTCAGGAGTGGAAACAACAGGACAAAGTGTGTCATATGGATACAAAAGGCACATGGCCCTCAAAATGACTTAACAAAGTGGCATCGAGATCCTTCCACTGTAGCAAAGTAAATCATATACATATAAAAGCCAACAAGCGTTACTACTGATGAATAGGGACCAATTCAAACTGCCCTTAGCAACCTGCTGCTCAACTGGATGATAACAGATTTTTGGGGTCAATTCGGCCACAACCAGTTTGCCTCCTGGCTGCTAATGAATTTTTTTACCTGTTCAGACAGAGGCGTTTGCATCCCATTGGCATCGCGAGGCTCTGCTGCTTCTTATGAAAACTGCTTTCTCCCATTTCCAGTTCTTCCTTGTGCTTCTGAATTGCTCGTGTGCTGTTTGAACAGTCTAGAGCGCTTCCAAAAGGAGAGCTATTGTTTTCCCGCTGTTTTTTTGGTGTGGTGGATTCTTTTTTGGCTTTTTAAAAACACTTTCTAATATTTGCTCTATAGCATTATAGTACTATATATAGTACTATACATGCCTGTCGCTGTAACTGAAAAAGAATGCGCCGCCAAAAAAGACGGGAAAAGAATAGCGGTGCTGTTTGAACTGGCCAAACTGCTTTAGAGACAGCTCATAGACGGACTGAAATGAGCTGTATGAAAGCCATCTCTCAATCACTTTACTCAGAAATGGGCCAACAACTGATGACAATCTGGTTTAGAACAGTAATTTGAAAGGGGCCTAGGATTCTCTGCTTGATGGAGCTGAGTTTATTGCGAACTGCAGAATTTTTAAAAAAACACCGCACAGAAACATGGCCATGAATCCAGCAACACGTACCTTGTGTGGGTGCGCCTATTACCAACACGTGCCTAGGGATTCCTTCAACAGAAATGAAACCTGTGGCCAAGGATGTGCCCAGTTTCCCCATTTCCTGTGTATTAAAAAAAAATAGTCAGCTCTATAAAGATAAACAAATAATATGTAAGGAAGAATTTATCGTTTCAAGAAATATCAAAAAGACCTACCTTATCTCCAGTTACAGTAAACCAGCTGTGTGTGTGTGGTAGGAAATAGCCATACACCCTTCCAACAGCCTGCTTGGTATTCTGTGAGAAATAACAACCTAGACTAAAGGATACAGTCAACATGTTAGAAACATCATATTGATGGGATTGTAACAAAGCTATTCATTGCAAGTGATATCACCAAAGTAAAATAGGGTTATTTTATTTACGAGCCTCAGCTTTAGAAAATGCAACATACTGGAAGAATGGGCATTAAAATGGCAAATGAGATTCAATGTAAGTGTAAAGTGATGCATATTGGGGCAAAAAATCCCAACTTCACATATACACTGATGGGATCTGTGCTGGCAGCGACAGACCAAGAAAGGGATCTTGGGGTGGTAGTGGATAGCTCAATGAAGATGTCAACCCAGTGTGCGGCTGCTGTAAAAAAGGCAAATTCCATGCTGGCCATAATTAGATGAGGAATAGAGAATAAAACTACTGATATCATACTGCCCTTGTTCATAAAACTGCTGATATCATACTGCCTTTCTTATGTTCTTATGTTAACTACTGCCATCTGTGCTTACTCACAGACTGAGTGGTTGGCCTTGAGGAAGTTGCTATGTCCCAACCATATAATGGAAAGAACAAATCACTTTGAATAAGGGAGGGAGAGTACAGGAGAGTAGAACACAAAACTAGAGTTACTTGCCCTTAACATTCAGGACCGGAAAGACTACATAACGAATTAATTAAACAGGGATTATCTGTAGACTTCATAGAAAACAGACTAAGAAAGGCCCTGCTGGATCAGACCAAGGCCCATCAAGTCCAGCAGTCTGTTCACACAGTGGCCAACCAGGTGCCTCTAGGAAACCCACAAACAAGACAACTACAGCAGAAGCATCCTGCCTGTGTTCCACCGCAACCAAGATAATCGGCATGGTCCTCTGATCCTGGAGAGAATAGGTATGCATCATGACTAGTATCCATTTTAACTAGTAGCCATGAATACCCCTCTCCTCCATGAACATGTCCACTCCCCTCTTAAAGCCTTCCAAGTTGGCAGCCATCCCCACATCCTGGGGCAGAAAGTTCCACAATTTAACTATGCGTTGTGTGAAGAAATACTTCCTTTTGTCTGTTTTGAGTCTCTCACCCTCCAGACTGGAGAATGTGTTGCTAGGTCTTTTTAAATTAAGGGCAGGGACCATAAAGTTTCCGCCTCCAGGCTTTTGAACCAGAATGCTCAGCCTACCACCCCTTTCGTGCAGGCTGATACAAAACTGGTGGCCACAAGTAGATAATGATTTTAAAGAGATTAAGCAATATAAAGCTATCAGAGGCAGAAAGGAGAGTGACCTCCGGAGGCTAACAGTCCTGTATGGTTTCTAATAAGTTCAGATATTAGAATAGAAAAATGAGAAATGAGGCACTAACTGCAAGGGTGCTTAATTTGCGAGCTGGAGTAGAATTTAGTTATATATTTTAATCCAATGTGTATATAACTGATAAAACAAAATGTTGTGTTATCATTTGTGGTTGTGCCTGGGATACCCAAGACAGACACTAAACTGCTATCATACTGGCTCTGCTCAACCTGTGGCAAACCACCTCCGAATGTCTCTTGCCTTGAAAACCCCACGAGGTCGCCATAAATCAGCTGTGACTTGACAGCAAAAAAAAAAAAGGTATAGTATTCAAACTTACATTGTTTCTATTACATTTTTGGCCCTGGACTGGCCCAGTTACAGCCTCCATCTTTGAACAAAATGGATTTTAGATCCTGATTCTATGTAATTTGCCATTAGAAACTGTGACCTCTGCTGAGACTGCAACGGTACAGCACCACGGGGTTGCTGCGCATTCCGTGAGGAACATCTCTAACTGCAAACAGATGTAAATACTGGGAACGCACCTCTTAATATTGTGACGACTTTCATTATGGGGAGGGCAGCTTGTCTAAAGCTTGTCCAAATGGATTTTTACAACAGAAGACCCCTCTCCACAAAGCAACCTCTATTGTTTGGTTCTACATGGTATTATGGGGTGAGTAGTAGCATGGATTGCTGGGTTTTTGATCTTCTTTTGTGTGATTGTTCCAAATGGCTTTGAAAGAATCTGTGGATTCAGCTGAAGGAGCCCAAAAACTAATGTCAACTGGGATATTAACTTTGCCAACAGGATTAAGATAAGCACCTGATGAGATGCCATGGGAACCAGATTACACAGGACTAGCTTCTGTCTGTTTTCACACGCAATCGTGCTATACAGGAGTACACAAATACACCCTGGACACAGGTGCACACCTGTACCTCTGATGAACAAAAAGACCAGTCTCGTGACAGATAGGAGGAGCTCTGACCAACATATTGTTTTGAAATACTAGGAAGATGCTGGGTGCCAAAGTAAACAATGAACAAGGGGGAAATTAAGTCATGCCTCTGACTCCTCTGAAGAGTGGGTGCCACCAAGGTACCGCCTCTGTCCAAGAGAAATGCAGAAAAAAGCCAGGAGGAAGGCAAGTCTTAGATGAAAGAACACAAGCATATGCCTTAAAGACACTGGGGTAATCGGCTAAACAGCTACTATTTCAGAGAAAAATCTGCATTGCAAAGGCAGACCAGGTGATGATCACATAAAGTAAAGAGCAGTTACCCAGTGCAGCTTTTCCAGGAAGGACTGCCAACAAGCAACAAGGTCATATTTTGAAGCTGGATGCTGCTGAGTGAGTATCCAAACCAGGCATAATCTCTTTCTCCTTTCACCATCCAGTCAGCATCCGATACAGAAAGTAGAACTGATTAAAAGAAGAAGAAGAAGAAGCTAAGGATAACACAGTACTGCTCCTGTAACTATGCATTAAGTATCACAATTAAAAAATAAATAAATCTCAGCCAGCTCCAATTAACCCCCACAATGATATTGCAGAGGTAGGACATTTCATCAGGTAATCCTCATTTATACAGGTTGAGTATCCCTTATCTGGAATGCTTGGGATGAGAAGTGTTCCGCATTTTGGATCTTTCCATATTTTGGAATAATTGCATATACATAATGAGATATTTTGGGAATGGGACCCAAGTTTAGACATGAAATTCAGTTATGTTTTATATATGTTTTATATACACTTTATACACATAGCCTGAATGTAATTTAAAACAATTTTGTGTACATTGAACCATCAGAAAACAAAGGTGAGAGACAGAGGCTTGGCAGAGGGCCTATAAGTAATGCCTGCATGTTGGCTCTAAACTTCTGGTTTTCGGGTCATTCCAGTTTTTGGATGTCTGGTTAAGGGATACTCAACCTGTAGTTTTTTTCTCAAAAATATGCTTTTAGATGCTCTGAATTTTTGACTGCTGGACAGAAGCTTCCCCCACATTGCATGGTCTTACAATACCGTCACGTTATGATATCATGATGCAAATATATTTAAGCTTTATCATCATAAGGTACATCAGAGACTGTTTTTTCAGTGACTTTATAAAAAACATTGCCAGGAGATTGGCTGAAGGTGAAATGATAAAATCCCCCTTTGAGCCACAGTTATCTCACGAGCCATCCCAGAAAATTAAAACCAAATTATTGTATGACATTACTACCCCTTGATACTGAACATAAAGCTGTATGTCTAGAAGTTGACTTTGCTTCACACCACTGAATACAGGCTTTGATAAACAACTTTTGGGATCTGATTTACAAACTGTTGTGTTCTCAGGAACTTTTCAGACCTTCAGATGCCAAAAGCATCAAAACCAGATCTTCCATAAGCTCTAGTCCTACATCCTGGTACTCACGCCACTTCTCCCCTTTATCCTTCTTTTTTCAGCCTCTCCTCTCCCACTTCAGAGATCTACAATATAACTTGCTCCTTCTGACTTTCCCCTGCAATGCACCATGTTACAGATAATACAGCGTGCTTGGTACCATGCTATCTCCTTTTGGTTAAAGCTGAAGATGCTTCCTTCTGGCTTAACTTCTTTAATCCTCGCAGATAAATTCCCTTCAAGATGGATTAAATCAATTGAGGACAAATTGCAACTTTTAGGTCTTTCAAGTACAACCTTACCAAACCTTGGTTATCAAGGAGCAAAAATTTTGGCCAAACAGAGGCTATGGGATACTGCCTTTCAAGTTGACAGATCAAGGGCTCACACAGTTTCAGCAGTGGAGAATCATATTAATATTCTGGCTCCTGCAAATTATCTTTATGTTTTAGATTATCCTAACCAGGCTAGCCTGATCTCGTCATATCTCAGAAGCTAAGCAGGGTCAGCCCTGGTTAGTATTTGGATGGGAGACCACCGAGGAATACCAGGGTTGCTGTGCAGAGGAAGGCACTGGCAAGCCACCTCTGTTAGGCTCTTGCCATGAAAACCCCAAAAGGGGTTGCCAATAAATTGGCTGCGACTTGATGGCACTTTACACACACACAAGCATCGGAGGGTCTTTACTTTGGCCTGTTTTAATGCCCTCCCATCTGTTCTTCCTGATGGCAAATACACCCGTATCCCTTATGAATTTCGCCTCTGTCCTTGTCAATCTGGAATGGTGAAAACAGTGGAATGTGTTCTTTTATACTGTTCATTCTATCAAGATATTCGCAATATCCTTATCAATCCAATTTTGGCTAGCTTCCCAGACAGAGCTAGAGATAGTTATACTACTCTTTTACTAGATGATCGTGTGAATGACATTACCTACCAGGTTGCAAGATTTTGTGACAGGGCATGTACAATAAGGCAGAAGATGTCATAATGTTCCGCATGATAAATAGACTATTTTATTAAGAGCCGTTATAATTAAATTCTTCTTTCAGTTGATCAAATTTTAGACATTATTTTAACTATTTATGAAATTTTTTATGTAAGCTGGTCTTTGACCGTAATAAATAAAATGAATGAATGAACAGATAATACAGAATTCCTCTCTTGTTACATTGTTCTTTATGGAGAACTCTTTTATATGCTCATTCTCTTTCATTTCCCTGCTCTCTAAAGCCCTAATATTAAAATCATAAAATACAGAGGGGTAATCTTGACAGTGTGTCATGGGGGGATTACTGAGAAACATGTAAGGAGTGTGCCTCACAGAGTGGAGCCCATACCCCACACAATGGATTGGTAAACTGTCTTTGTCCACAGTTCACGTATTGGATTGGGATTTCCCTCATCACAGGCCTGTCTGGTTCCAATGGAGAGTATCTCACTGCCTGCTCCAGTCTTGCTAAACACAGACAGACAGATACATTTATTGCGGCATTACGCCAATAAAAATTTAGAACATAACAACGTTACTGCGGGTACATTGATATTATTTAAAAATTGTGTCATGTTAATTTAAAAGGATATATATATAGTTAAAATGTTTTACAGATTAGATAAGAAATAAACATTTTGCCACCAATTCAGAAAATTTTTTAACTTTGTTTTTCATTGTTTCTTTGAACTTTATTTTACTAATCTTTGACGAAGTTTATAAATTGCTGTGCAGAATTTGGCAACCTCACTAATTTGTTGGGGAATTTCATCCGAGAGGAGCTTCCTAATCTGAAGTTTTACAGAATAGCCCAAGATTTTCTCAAACAACGACCGGGTCAACTTAGAGAGAGCAGCCTTGTAGAAAGAGCATCTGAAAAACATCTGTTCCTATTTCCTATAGTGTTTCTATTTCCCCAGAATTGCATGGACAGTCTCTCTCTGCTCTTTGGATCTTGTTATACCTCCCCTGTAAAACCGAGGAGGGTAGAGCTGAACACCTAGCTAAAGTGAAAGCCCTTCTGTGGGTGTGGATTTCGAGGATGGAAAGGTAGGCAGCTGAGCCTGGGATGTATCTGCTTGTAGGGGCAGACATAAATGCGGGTACCCTCATCAAGTCAGACTGCCGTTCAATATCATTAACTCTCTGGATTATAATTTTCGTTGCTTGATCTCTACCCACCTTCAGCAAAGCCTGGAGGGAGAGACCTAAACTCTCCAACTTACTTTTCACGGCCTTCTGCCATTTGGATTCAAAGTCGTCAATTAAAGTCAGGGAAAGAAGATCATGGAGATTGAGTTTTGTTTTTAGCAATAGAAAGAAGGATGATATGCTCACTATTGCTTCTACTCTTAACATATCTGTTTCTAGACGTGCCAGGGGTTTGATACACATCTGGGGTCCTGGGGTCCAGTCTAAGCTAAAGAGTTATTGTTCACCCACAGTAGGGCTTTCTGCACACAAGCCTGCTTTCTGTCTTTGAATTCCTGGCTTCAAGATTAATTTTGGCACGGCCTGGGGTTTTCCTGGGGCTGCGCCACCCCTCAGTGACTGCCAACCCTGCCAACATTCATTAGCCCTCTGCAAGCCACTCACCCGCCTTGGAAAGCTTGGACTGAAAATTGTGGGCTGTTCTTACCAAGATGCTGGTAGCCTGATATCACTTTTGGCATGCCCGTGTTTATATCTGGGTTGTGCTAAAGCACCACTGGAATTCCTTCAACAAGACAATGCATCTCATGCATGGTTTTATCATGGTATAAACTTTGATGAACTAGAACCCACTTCATCCCATGCATGAAGTGCCAGCTGAACACATATGTCATGAGACTGATCAAACAGATAATCCACAATAGCTTATACTATACTACATCTGTTAAGCCTTTAAGGTCTGACCTTACTATTGTAAATGCATAGTAAAGCTTATAATCTCTGTTTTCCCTGAGCTTGTGCTCAGGAAGAGACTTTGTTGACTTCATTACTACTGCTAGAAGTATGCCTTTTGTACTTTAATGCAGTAACGCCCATTGACATCATTTGATTGATTTCACTCTTGAATTCTGTCACAGCTGTCCCTACTGTGATGTGGGAAAGCAACCAAGCTCACCTGGGTTTGGTACCTGAAATTCCTGAACAATACACATGGTAAAAAGTGAAACAGAGCTTTATTAAAGAAAGTTAGAAAAAAGATATTAAAAACAAGGCATAAAGTTCATTGGTAGCAGAATGAACAGAAAATAACAAAGCTGACTAGCTATCTACTCACTGAAATCCTAATAAAGCATCGTTGGTTCTTGAAGCATAAGGTTTCCAGAGCTTAATACAAGTGTCTTTCCAGCAGCAAGAAGGGGGAAGGGGGAGAAGGGGGGAGAGCGATTCTTCTCATTAGCGACACCTATGGAGAAAGCTGGCCCTAACCGCCGGATCTCTAGAACCAATCACAGGGCTGTCTTCATGCAACTTCCCTGGGAGGAAGTGAGCTGACCCCCTCCCATGCTAGATTCTCAGCTGAAACTCATGACATAATTGAGCTAGCCTGAGAAGCTGTCCCTGGGAAAGAAGTTGTTGGGGGGGGGGGTGCATTCTGCACCTGCAAAAGGCAAAAACGACTTCAGGCTGGAAAATTTCTCCAATATGGATAATCTCTCGACAAATTCACATCACACGAAACAATTGTACACACTCTGAAACACGGACAAATGCTCTCAGATAGTGAACTTTCCCATTTGCATCAATGAATGGGGTATCTTTGAGCACAGAGTCCTTTGTATACATCCCTGGTACATGCATCTCTAGAACTGCCCCTAATTTGAAGTGAATGCTGGGGGCGGGGGGTGGGAAGGACAGAGGTTTGTTTGAGCATCAGGATTTAAAGCTGTGTGCTTATTCTAATAAGTAATGGAACTCCTATCCAATATATTTCATCTTCCTATAGAAAATTACAGGGATGAGCCTGATGGAGCATATGAGTCTCTTGAGTGAATTTGCCTTGTATCTCACATACATGGTCCTTCTGCAGTAAAATATGTCATCGGGGGTTTATTTTCAGTGGTACCATACATAAATGAGAGAAGGATTTGGATTGTTGTCCCGGTTTTGTTTTATGAAAAATCCAAAAGAGAGCTAAAAAGCAAGGAAAACAGTATGTGAAATAAGATAAATAAATGAGTCACCTTGGCTGCTTCTGTTGAAAAATGAGTAAAACCCAGCCACAAAACCTCTTTGTTTTCCACCACCGGGTGCATAAGGAGAGCCAACCAGCAGGTCATTATTCCCATCTTCATCAATATCAGCCACCAGCAATGACCAGCCAAGGTTGCAGTATATTTCCTGCAAGCAGCAATACATTGGTTTCTAGATAAGAGAACATGCTTGACTAAAATTCTACCAATGTAAGTGGTAATACAGACTAACACTATTTGGGGCTCTCTTGCACATCTTCTTCCTCACAAAACGAGTGTACAGGGTCGGACCAATGGAACATTTAGACTGATACCCTTTCTTAAGGGCCATTTCAAATGACCAGAGCTAAGTAATAACTACACAAAAGAATACATTTTGTAACCATATGGGGAGGCAGTTGTTTTTAGCCTCTGACCATGTAGAGTATCAAATTACACAGTCAGCAGAACTAAATGGAAAATCTTTTCCTTGCCTGTACCACCTCAAGTTGCAAGTGAAGCACAGAAATGGGAAAAAAATCACACTCTTCCATTCGTGTAGAAACATACTATATCAAAAAGTAGATCTTCCTATAATGCAAGTTTTCTGTGTACAGGAAGGTGTTCTTTTTCCCTTGGGGATACTTGAAAGAAGGATCCTTCATCTGTAGCCTTGAAGAAGCCTGAAGTAAAGGCCAGGAAATCACAATTATTTCCCCCAAAGGTGAATTCTCTTCCCTACTAAGTCGGAATGAACTGGATCATATAAGCCATAAGGGAAGTAAAGCTCTCAAAACAGAACTTTCCCCTCCCACTGTATTCCCCTCACACTGCATGAGGCACTGCTTTAGGGGTTTGGCAGGAACAACTCAGGATGTGGGGGGGGTCTGCAATGGAAGGGAGTGTGCAAAAAACCAATTGCTGCATAAAAAAGCATTTTAAGGACAAAAACAAAAAACGGAGCAATCTGAAAAGAAGAGGGGGGGGGAGAAATCCAAGCCTCGGTTTTGATAAGCCTTTCTTCTGCTCAGAAAGAGTCTAAGGAAGGAAGCATTTGAATCCCTGCCTCTTTACACGCAGCTTTGTAATTGGCTTTGAGAGAAACCAAGCATGCGTGTCCTGCACTATGCCTTATGCACGGGGATTTCACCTGGGCTGAGTTCAGGGGAGAGGGAAGAATCGGGTTAACAGAGGAATGGGAAGTCCCTGGATTTGTGAAGGCTGGCAGTGAGGTCATCCCTAATGGACGGAAAACTCATATATAACTTCAAGGAACAACCGAGACAGACCGGGGGCAAATGTGAGTGAAAGCATCCATGCATAAACGACCACAGATCCCCAAAAATCATAGGAGGCTGTGTGCGTCCTCTCAGTTAAAAAACAAACAAACACCTGTTACAGTCACCCATTTCACAAGAAACAGAAACTGAAGTATCAGGTGCACTGCAGGGATAGTGTACACCTGATACATGCAGTTGATGAAGTCCCAGTTCACATGGATGTAATTGTCTGAAGAAGAGGCCTATTATCTATTTCTCCTGGCTTTGTAGAGTCAGAAATCCCAACAGTCTAGCGTGACCTTCGGCACACCAGACCCAATCTAAATCAACCCCTGCAATCCAGTCTACAGCGTAAGAGAGCAGAGGCGCAGCATAACAGCACCAGCACAGCTGTGTGCTCCGGACAACTCAGGGAAGCAAGCAAAGCCACATGCTGCTTTTCACAGCATATTTATCAATGGTTTAATAATGAGCTCTTTATATGCTGCACACATGATTGATTTTTCTTCAAGATTCTCTTACACACCAGAGTAATTCATGGCGCTTTTGCCAATGTAGCAAGGATAAATCTCTCAATAAAATGTAATGCGTGTGAATGTTTATTGGATTTTTTATTTACGTACATTGTCCTTTATTAGAAAACTTACTTGGCAAACTATGGTTATGTTTGGCAGGCTGTAGAAACCTTTTCTTCCTTTGGATCCAAAAAATATATACACAGAACCCTAAGCAACAGGAGGGGAAAATATTTTTACAAGCGTATACTATAAAAACAGGCTAAATTCAGTTATACTACAGTCCCTTATATATTGCTGTGTTATATTTCACAATAATAATTGTACCTGTACTCTTGCTATCCACATGAAAATGGACTTCCCATATATATCTACTTGCTTAAGGGGAAGGAAGATGGATTGACTCTATAAAGGAAGCCACGGGCTTCAGTTTGCAAGACTTGAGCAAGGATGTTAATGATACGATATTTTGGGTCGGTGGCAACTTGATGGCACAACACACACACATACGAATCAAACAAGCAATGCCGGTTAAGGACTCAAAGTCCCTCTCACCCATTCAACATCACATTGAAATATATGCCCAGGGTTCCATGTTACTGTTCAGACTGACCAAAACAAATTGGTCCCAAGGATGACAGCACCTAAGATGACTCTATTTTACATGTCCCATTTCATGCTGGACAATGTCAAAGCAAACCCTTACAAAGCAGCTATATTTAATGCCTCCTTCCACATCAACCTAACCTGCAAGAATGTTAACATTTCACAAACATAGGTTCTCACCCTGTAAGTAAGCTCCTGAGATCCAACAGATGGCACTCCCACCGCCAGATCCATTACACCATCCTCATTGAAGTCTAGGACTGCTACAGCAGAACCAAACCTTCCTGAAAGCTTGCGGGGGGAGAAACATTCGTGAGAACAAAGCATTTTTATTCTAAGTCTAAATGAAGATGGTTTATTTCAAGGTTTTGTTTTTTTTAAAATGTTTTTTATAAGTCATATACAATTCATACACATCACACACTCCTTAAACTCAATATCCATGACAAGATCCTCCTCAAACAACAGACAGAGTGGGGCTAATATGTTCTGTATCAGTTAATGCATTTCTTATTAGTCTGGACTCACTATATTCTTTACTAAAGCAAATACTTAAACATTTATTCTCTTACATTTAATATAGATTGACTTAAAACATTAATACTCCTAGATAGACTAATCAATATTTTTGAAAACCAACTATTTTTCCATATCAAATCTATTGTCTACTATTATATCTATACATGGTAACCTATATTGCCATCAAACTCTCTAATGGTAATGAATGAATATATCTATATGAATATAGATATATGAATGAATATATCTGAATGAATATATCTATATCTATCTATTGTTATTTTCTTCTTGTTAGTATATTAATAATAACATTTTTCTGTCTAAATATGTATTTTTGATACATAATCAAAATATATCTTCTAATTCTTCTAAAATTCTTCCATCTTGCTGCTGTTAAGTTTATTTTAAGTTTTGTTGTGAGCTGCCTCAAGCTTGTTGAAAGATACACATTTTAAGTAAATAATGTCTATTTCCAAATATCCACTCAGATTATGTCCTGTACAACAGTCAATGCTTTTTACTTTTTAAAAGCTGCCACACACTGTCATCACTACTGGAAAACTACAAACAACACTGGCTTTTAACACAAACATATTTGTTTGACTTGGTTCCCTACCTTAGTTCCCTCCAGTATTTCATGTGCTTCCTGATCCAAGTTCATCTCTGTACAAGGCAAACCTGAATTATTACTATAAACAATATATACACGTCCTATTTGAACGTGTCCTGATTTACTGTATCCTGGTGCTCCAACTACAAGATCATCATATCCATCCTGGTTTAAATCAGCTGAAGTCATTGCCCTGGGTACCAAATGAGACAATTCCATTTACTATTTGGTTCCAATTACTATTTGGTTTACATTTATTGAAACATCCACATTTTCCTTTGCAGATTTCAAAGGTACTATTCATCAAGCTACAAATAAACTATTTTCTTAGTAACAAGAGTAATTTCCTTTGTGGTCCTAAAGACAATTAAGCAAAATTCTCAAACGTCCTGATTACACTGATTTTATTGACTGGCAAACAGCACAGGATTTTCTCTGCCTAAGAAGAATTATGTACAACTCAAAAGCTTCCCAACTTACTACTACTATTGGCTGGGGGGGGGGGAATATCACATGTGTACAATGGTACACATATTTACACAATTTAGCTTCTCTTGAATATGAGAGCTTCTTTCTGCTGCTAAACAAATTGGAATGGTTACATTTCACAATAATGAACCATATGGACTATCATTAAGGAGGACCTGTTTACATAAAGAAGTGAAGCCAACTGAGGAAACAAACCACTTAGGCAACTGAACTATCAAATCTCAGCTGCAATAAAAAGCACCATCACTAGGGACCTCCATGGAATTTATTTATTTCTGAGTATTCGTGCATAGTACTGCACTGCCTGGCTTTGACTAAACCAAAGTATTGAGTACTATAAGCCCTTTTACTCTTACTGCTCTCATTAGGGACTAAAGGGTGTTCACACAAGATGACTTGCTTCCATATAGGAAAAGCATGTGTGTGACACATGTAACAAATGTAAACTTGTTTGTATTAAAACATGAAAAGTTGGTGAGAAACAGATATGCATGTGATTTTCCTAAATTGAAGTGATATCAGTGCAGGAAATTTCTGTTTTTGAAGGAAACCTAAACTGATTTACATTTTACTAATCCAGTTCTTTGAGGATTGGATTATTATGTCTTGTTTTTCAGATTCTTATTTTCGTCATCTTGCTGCCTTAGTGATGAATGATTTACTTGCTGAAATACAGAGCAGAAAAAGTGTGTCCTGTAAAGCATCCATAATAAGCATATTTCTGATGAGATCACATATGAACCAATGGAACACTCAGTTGAATCCTACCAGCTTCCCCACTGGTGCAGGAAGAACTCCTTTTAAACCCCAAAATGCTCTGCTGGGGATTGTGGGAACCATGTATACAAAAATTCATGTGTGATGCAATTATCTTGTGATAACTGGCAATCCCTCCTCCCTTGTACATCAGAGCAAAAATTGCTAGCACTGAATCCATTGCTTCTCACTATCCTAGCAGTGTCAAACCAATGCAAGCTGTATTTGCCCAACAAAAGAAGATACAAATCAGCACCTACCATCCAAGTCTAGCATATGGAGTTGTCAGAAAATAGGAAGCGCTGGGCTGGGTGATGTACTTAGGAGACTGCTGCTTTGTGACAGCAAACACTTTCCTGAAACTCTCAGTAAAGGCACCTAAACTCTAGAAAAATACATAAGGGAATAATAAGGGACATTCATAATTAAGTCAGCTTCTGGACTAGCAAGGCCCTTATTTAAATAATATCTGCCAGACACTTTCCTTACACAGGTCTCATTGCAATAAATGGGTCTGTCACAGGTGCATTTATGCTTCTGCAAATTCCCAGTGTTCTCATTATGACTCTGTGTAGGAAGAATGTAATAATGCCTATTGAAATCAACAGAACGTCTTACATTGGCCACCTTACATTAATCACCTCCTGGCAAGAGGCAATAAATCGGCTTAAGAAAGAAGGAGAAATACTTGGTTAATGTCAAACAAGCACTGTTCACATCTATGGTGCGTTCAACACATAATGCAGGTTTGAGCTGGACTTAACATCATGTCTGGAGAATGTTTCGCTTGTATTTCCCATGAAAGTGTTAGGGATTCAGTGCGAGTTCCATTTCTGTCAGGGCAGTTAAAGGGTTAACTTGTTTACATCAATAGTTAGTCTCAAGGTGATGATGCAAAAGACAGATGTAAGTATTCTATTGGCTAGAGAATCGCCATTGCAAACGTGCAGAGAATCACGGAGTCAGAACTGTTTACCCTGTTCCTTTGTTAAAGGTGTGAAACTTTGGGGCAGGATGTGCCAGTTACTTTTTGGATGCCAGCCTGCTAGGATGGAGAGGCTTTCTTGCTATTTAAGAAAGCCTACTCGAGAGTAAGCTTAGCAACTGCCAGAGGCTTCTGGCAAGGTTAGGGAACTTAGAATGTAGAAAGACGTTATTTGTTTTTACTCCATGTTACCCTTCCTAATTTTAGTACAGTAAAGGATTTTTTGTTTGAATAAGAAACAAGTCTTTGACTCTGTTTATTGTGTGCTTGACCTGAATTCTTTCTAACTGCAATCATGATTCATTGGGCCTCTTAACAAACCCCAATAGAAAGCCAGCCTGCTTTCTGCAGGAGCCTGGAGTTATTGAACCCATGAACACATGAAGCTGCCTTATACTGAATCAGACCCTTGGTAAAAGACTTACCATGATCAAAGGGGGCATGTCAAAATAAACTCCTCTCTCTGTATAGTTGATATTCCTTTCATCTGATTTTGCCACTGAAGAAGACATGTTTCTACGGTGCTCAGTTTTCAACTGTTTGGGCCTGCTGAGATAAGAATGAAGAAATAAGAACTAGAAAATGTGTTTACAGGACCATAAACCATAATTCTTCTGCCAGATGAAGGAACTTGAATCTTGTATGAACACAGTAGAAAATGCCATTTTCACTACCTGTAATCTTGTGGCAGGCAAGAGATTAGTTTCTGGTTCAAATAAAGTAATTCTGACTTCAGAGTCGTCAGACTTCAGGTCAAACTGACATGTTACACGTGAAATCCATGAGCACCTCTCCCAGTGTTGACTTCAAAAGCTTCGATCTTTTCTTTCCGTACCCATTTCCCTTCCAGAACTAACACCACGTCCATCAGCTACTATTAGCTCCAATGGGGAGCAGACAGGTATCGTATATCAATTCTTAAAAACTCACTTACCAGGGCTAGCAGTCGCCTGAGGGGAAGTAATTTGTGTCAGGTTCCCTGCCTCTGCACTGCAGTCCACATTCACACACACACACACCCTGCCACCATCTGCTTTTTAACATGAAAGTAAACACTAATCTGGTTGTGTGGTGTGTGGTTTGCACATAGCCAGTGTGGTGTAGCAGTTAAGAGCAGTGTTTGGAGTGGTGGACTCTGATGTGGAGAACCGGGTTTGATTCCCCACTCCTCCACATGAGCAGCGGATGCTAATCTGGTGAACGGGGTGGGTTTCCCCACTCCTACACATGAAGCCAGCTGGGTGACCTTGGGCTAGTCACAGCTCTCTTAGAGCTCTCTCAGCCCCACCTACCTCACAGGGTGTCTGTTGCGGGGAGGGGAAGGGAAGGAGATTGTAAGCCAGCTTGATTCTTCTTTAAGTGGTAAAGAAAGTCGGCATATAAAAACCAACTCTTCTTCTTCTTCTCTTCTTCAGCCCAAATCATAAATTCACCCCTCAAGGAATGAAACATCTGGTGCTGCCTGTCCATAGCACACTCTGAGGGCAGGAGGTATTCTGTCCTGGCCGCTCTCAAGCCTTTAAAATTCAGCACATGGTACAAGAGGACTGGCAAAAGGACATATTATATCATTGCCCTTAACCCAGTACCTCTTTTTTTTTTAACGAATCTCAATTTTGTCTGACTGTAAGCAACCTTGAGGTAATTTGTCAAGCAGAAAAGGCAGGATAAAATAAGCTCACACCTTCAGGCATTTGAGAGCCTGGTAATAGTTGCTGAGAGCACAACAGTAGGTATAATTTAACCTTCATAAACACAACTTTGTGGCTGTGAACTTCTCAGCCAAAATAAAAAGGGTTTTTTAAAAAGATCATTATCAGCAATTAACTGCTTTTGCTTCCCTAAAATAACTGCAATTTTAATACAAAAGGCACCAAAAACCGGAATAAAGAGTTCTGTTACAGATGTATAGGAAACTCCCGTGAAGAATGAGTTCAACGGTAGTGCTTGAGATTCTACTAACATAATGTTCATGCATAGTAATAAGAATCTTGGAGGTTATTCCAGTAAGTAAGCTATAGAGGTAAATACACAGTGTCCTGACTCACATGATCGTATTTCTGGGTTCATGTTTGCACTTTATATACAAAGGGTTCTCAGGAATAAAGCAGCCACTGTAAAAAAAAATAGAAATAATTACTTTAAGTACATAATTTGTAGATAGTAGATAACTAACGTACCAAAGAATTTTTCTAACATTCATCTTTATTATCCTTCTACGGTTTATGCATGGGTACTTTCACTCATGTTCACCCCCGATCTGTCTCGGTTGTTCCTCATGGAGTTATGCATGAGTTTCCCCTCCATTAGAGATGACCTTGCTGCCAGCCTCCACAAATCCTGGACCTTTCTGTTCCTCTGTTAACCTGATTCTTCCACCTCCCCTGAGCAAAGCCCGGGTGAAATCCCCATGGATAAGGCAAATTGTGGGGCATGCAACCTTGGTTTCTCTCACAGCCAATTACAAAGCAGTGTGTAAAGAGGTGGGGATTCAAATACTTGCTGCTTCCTAGGAGTTCTTCCTGGGCAGAGGAATGGACTTTTAAAATGAGGCTTGGGTTCCCTCCCCCTTTCCTTTTAGGGTGCTCCGTTTTGTTTTTGTCTTTTAAAAATGCATTTTGGCTGGGCACTTGGATTTCTGTGGGAGGGCACTTCACTCTCAAAAAAGAACTGCAGCCAATCACAAAGCAACATTTCAAGGGGCGGGCTTCTTGTTTTGAGCTTGGAGACCGCTGGTGCATAGCTTCTAAAGAAGAGAGTGTGGGTCCAGTGTGCAGTGAATCTCAGGTAAAACTCCCATGCATAAACAACCTACAATGACAAAAATTATTTGTAACTCAGAATTAACGTCAGATGCAAAAAGGTAGCTATTAAATGCAACTTATTTGCCAGACTGGCAGCTTAACCACAAACTATCTGAGCAAAAATACTGGAACAAAAGATGTCTAATACAGTTCTTGTTTCAGAGAAGTACATCATGTTCCATGGAGGTTAAACCAGTACCTCACCTGGACCCACTCGTTAACATTTGGCTTGTTAGCTCAAAAATGTTGTTCGATGAGAATGCCATATCATCCACACCACCAAGAAAATACTCATAGAATTTGTCCACCAAAAATGGGGATTTTCTGGCATAGACAGGGTAAAGCTATGGAAACCAAAATACAATTCAATTAGTGAGATAGAAATCTCAAGAGTAGCATTCAGCGAAGCTGCTTCTAAGAAAAATAGATTACCTTGGCAACACTGAACATTTCACCGTACCTGGAAAAGAAAGTGTATTTATTACCATCTCAGGCAGCACTTTTCAGTGCACAAAGTACTTCTTAATGGGCAGCTATATATTTTCTTAATTTTTGTGTAATGCCTTGTACATGTCAGTGGAATGGTAATTTGGAAAATCTGAATCTTAAAAGCACCACTGAAAAGCTAAAGCAATCTAAACAAAAGTTTTTGTGATCCACTACACTGAAGGAAGCATAGTTCAAATCAATTATCAATAATAACAAGGACACATTGCAAATTAAACTATTTATTCCAGCAATAGCAATATGAATATATCCAATTCTCAAGATGGCCAAATCTGTGGCTACTTAAATCCAGAGACAGGAGCGATGGACAGACAAGACAGATCCCTCTACAAACCTGGGGGAAAAACAGGTTTGCAGAAAAATCGGAAGGAAGGAAGGAAGGAAGGAAGGAAGGAAGGAAGGAAGGAAGGAAGGAAGGAAGGAAGGAAGGAAGGAAGACAGACAGACAGAAAGACAGAAAGACAGAAAGACAGAAAGACAGAAAGACAGAAAGACAGAAAGACAGGCTAAACCCCTCCAAAATAATAGAAGCAGCTTTTTAGCTTCAAGAAATGAATGCCCTCTTGGTGGTGGTTATGAGAGTTGCTAGGCAACCGCAACAGTATGGCCAGCCTTCAAGCTTTGGATTCTGTCAATAAAAAGCAGAGGCAGAGGGAAGGGCCCATTGCCAGGGCATTTTTGGCTTTTGAGGGAGGATTCATTTGGGACACTGAATGACTTGCTACCATGGGACTTCCATGGCTCACCCAGGCAGCTGCTCACTACTGTTCAACAGCAGTCTCTGCACTAAAGTCACACGTGTAGTGGTTAGAGTTTCAAATTAGGATCTAGGAGACCCAGGTTAAAATCCCTACTCTGCCATGGAAATTTACTGGGTGACCTTGGGCCAATCACACATTCTCAACCTAATCTACCTCACTGTGTTGTGTGACGATTAAATGGAAGAGAGGAGAACGATGTAAGCTGCTTGGGTTCTCATTATGGAGAAAGGTGGGGTATAAATGAAGTACATAAATAATTAATATAGGTGAAGATGAGGGTCACATAAAGGTAGATTGGTTGGTGGCTGGGAAGGAGTGAAGGAAGCAAGGAAAGGGGGAAGGATATAGGCACTTCCAGGAAGAGGAAAACAGGATGTGGGGAGGAAGATACAGTGGAAAGTGAAATGCCCCCAATAATTCCTTGCAGGTTCCCCACCGTACAACTGGGCCAGAGTTTTCCCAGGAGAGGCGGAAGGAAGGAAGGAAGGAAGGAAGGAAGGAAGGAAGGAAGGAAGGAAGGAAGGAAGGAAGGAAGGAAGGAAGGAAGGAAGGAAGGAAGGAAGGAAGGAAGGAAGGAAGGAAGGAAGGAGAAGATGGGGTCAGATAAACGTACATTTTGGATGGGGCCGACAACTGCTAGCACCTCAGCCAAAGGTTAGGATTTGTCCCATATTTCTCAACAATCCTTCAATTCCACAGCATTTTTATTGTTAAAGGTATTTTTAAATATTTCAATGTACACAGACATATTCACTGCACTATTCAATAGGTCCTCATGGGCTTGGACCATTTAAAAACATTTTTTTTCCTGGTGAATACTTATCTCCAGTACTACATGTCCCAACATGCCTACATTTCTTTAAGATACTTTTAGAAAGACATATCAACAACCAAATAGCCTTCTATCTACTCCTGCCTTTTTCACTCTTTTATTGGAGATCAGAACCCGACAAAAAATCTTTCTGGCTTAACTCTCCCATCTTCCACTGTGCTGTCCAATCGTACCACAACCACCCATACTTGGTTGAGCCAACCCTAGCCCTTGATAATGAAACCCCCTCTACCAAATCCAGCAACCTCCCCACTTAGTAATTATGATCCAAAATTAGCAAGCACACACCAATTAAACAAATACTCTTTACTTAGTTTACAAAATGAAAAAAAAGTTTAGTCTTACTTACAATTGAAGAAATTGTAGATATGCACATTCAATTATAGCGTCTTCGGTTATGGCTTCCTGGCCGTAAAATTCCTCATAGATTGACATTAAATCTTTGACTGGTACATACCTAAAGCCATTGTAAAATATCAATGCTAGAGCCACCTCTTTAAGGCAATAGAGTATGAAAATCCCATGTTCCCTTTCTGCATATAGTGTTAATTTAAATGGAAATCAGAAGTCAGGACTGTAACTCTATTTTGCAACTTGATGGTACATGAAAGGGAAAATATTAAACAGTTGTAACTCAGGGATTTTTTTATCCAATTCCTCTGGAATCTGCGTAGTTTGCAGACTCAGTGCCAATTTGGAGCATGCCTGGAGCCATCTACCTCCCCATGTGGTTTCCGAAGTCCATCCCCTTTTACATCAAGCTGAAGAACTGGGCAAATGGGGCCCTCTTATATGCTGGGAAGTTGGACCTGAATGAAAGCACCCAAGTCCGACTACCCTGCTGGCATTGCCCATTCACCACTAGGGCCATGATTGGCCAGTTTGAATTTCAGGCCCAGGAGAGGGTGGCGCCATGCTCCGGGCCCACCGGAGCAAGCCCAGCCCCACTTCCAGCCGGGAAAGAACACATGGCCGGCCATGCTGCCAGGGAAGCCCCGCTGCCTTCCCCAGGCTGCCGCCACCCATTCGCCCTGGCTCGCAGCCCTCTCCTGGCACGAGCCCACAAATGGGCTCTAGGTAAGTCTGAGCCCAGCTTCTGTCCTTACATAAGAGATCCTCAAAACACTTCATACTGAAAGGAAAAATCATCTCAATTTTATGAGTACAGCTGTCATGTTTGATCAAGCAATGACTTATGCAGCTTATAGCTCATCCCCTCCACCCTTTCCCAGACTGGCTTTATCCAGCATTATATAATTTCCCCATGCTTCACTCATTACTAACTCAAATGTCAACTTAAAGAACATTCTAGCTTTAAAGTACATCACAGATTTTCATAAAATCAATGAAAGGGATACCTCCAGTCACGTTCTTGGATTTCTGAAATAATTTTTAACTTCCAAATGACAATGTTTGAGAATGTTTTGCAAATAGATAAAAGGCTGCACACAAACTCATTCATCCAGCCATAATCATTAAACTGATGTAACCCAAGTGATTTTATCAAAAAGCAATTCAAGAGCTCAGCCCTGAAAAGCTCCAGCTCAGATTAAGTTCAGACAATACTTGTCCACATGCATCACTTACTAGCGTCTACAAGTGCCTATGTCCCAATTTCAGAGAGAAATCATAACTCTAATTACTACTGCTTGGTAAATGCACTACTCAATTTATTTTATATGTATACGTGTGCGTAAATGTAAAGGTAGTCCCCTGTGCAAGCACCAGGTCATTACTGACCCATGGAGCAACATCATATAACAATGTTTACTAGGCAGACTATATTTACGGGGTGGTTTGCCATTGCCTTCCCCAGTCACCTACACTACAAGCTGGGTACTCCTTTTACCGACCTCGGAAGAATGGAAGCCTGAGTCAACCTTGAGCTGGCTACCCGAAACCGACTTCCGTCGAGATCGAACTCAGGATTTTTAAAAATCCATAGCTATTTTAGCCACTCTTACCATCTTGGATCCAAATAGTTAAAATCTAGCTCATATTGGCTCAGCACATCTCCTCCTGTTAAAGAAAGAGAGCATACTAAGATTATTGTATATTATTAAGAGCATGCTTGGAAGATCAGAATACCATATGACTATTTTAATGGGTATAACTAGATTTTGGACTTGGATCTCTTTGCCTATACATGACGAAGCTACTGGAGAAGCTGTTTCCCCATGATACCATCTTAGGCCCCTGTGATATATTTTCTTAATACTGGAAGAATATGGGAAGGGGCAGACAAAAGGACATTCATCTTTACTCAACGAGTAGTTAAACTTTATATACCAACATGGCGAAGTGATCTCATGTCACTCACACGCCGTGCCAGTTATGGTTACTTTATTTAACAATGCAAGACTCTACACAGCGTAAAAAAAGAACGCAGTGAAGCTTTCCAACATCCTCTCTCCATGATGGCAGAAAGAGAACTGAGGGAAGGGCGCTTTCCCGCCCCTCTGTCACGTGTCCAATTGGGCTGGAAGAGCTATTAGGCTCTGGGCAGGGGGCAGAGGGAAGGGGGGGAGCACTCCTAGTGGCTAGACTTCTTGAAACTTTCCAGTGGAATTCCACGGCTGGCCTGCGCATGTACAGTTTTCATGTGGGACTGCACAGACACCACAACAATGAACCAATCTTACAAATACCATCCTTTATTTCAAATCCTCGCATAGAAGCCACTGCTGCCAGAAATTCAGCCACAGCCAATGTAATATCGGGGTCAGTATCAGCTAACGGGGAACACAGAAATAAGGGAAACGAGTAATTGAATTATGACATTTACTGCCAGTGGAGGTAGTAATGGCCATGAACATTAACAGCTTTAAAGGGAGGTTAGACAGATTTATGTAGAGGTCCATGAATGGCTACAAGCCATGGTGACTGATAGGAGCCTCTATATCCAGGGGCAGCAAACTCTGGATACCAGTGCTGGGAGGCAGCAATAGGGGAGTGCCTTGGTCTCTATGCCCTGTTTGTATGGCCCTTCAAGGCCAATGGTGGGCGTTCTTTTCATCACGTTTGGTGGCTATGTGAGAAAGCCAAGAACTTAGTTCATTATAAATCATGTCCCAAGATTGATATTACAACAAAATATCCCAAAAACACCGGAAATGATGTTGTTAAGTATCATACCGGAAACAATATTGACTCAGAGATCTTTTTTTGTGTATGCTACCATAGCTGCAAGATTGGTTTATGCAGCAAAATGGAAACTGCCTGAAATACCGGACAAGACTGACTGGATAAACAAAATGTTGGAACTAGCAGAAATGGCTAAACTTACTGCATTAGTAAATCAAAAAGAAAATGTGGAATTTATGGGAGAATGGGAGGCATGGACAATATACTGTGTTAATGAATTTAACTTGGGAAATATTAAAGGTTATGTTTTGATCTAATTCAATTGATCCAAGTAGAAAAAATATTACTGTTATAATTTAATTATAAGAAAGTGTGATATATAGTTAAACTTATATATGAAGTATTATAATGAATTAGAACTTAATTACAAAGGGAACCACAGATATATAAAATAGATAGAGGAGGGGAGAGGGGAAGTCAATAAGATAGCATTATTTGTAGCGATTAGACAAAGATTGTTTATGTTATACAAATATGTTAATTGAATCATGAAACTAAATGTGATTTAAGTGGAAAATAATAAAAAAAAATTAAAAAGGCCAATGGTTGGCCACAGTGTGAAAGGATGCTGGATTAGATGGACCGCTGGTCTGATCCAGCAGCTCGTACGTTCTTAAGGTAACGGTATAAATGACGTAGATAAATAAAACAAAAGAGAAGAAGAAGAGTTGGTTTTTATATGCCAACTTTCTCTACCACTCAAGGAAGAATAAAAATGGCTTACAATCACCTTCCCTTCCCCTCCCCACAACAGACACCCTGTGAGGTAGGTGGGGCTGAGAGACTGTGACCAGCTGTGTTGACATTTAAGACTAGTGACAGTAAGAAGATTGTGGTGATCTAGGAGACAGCTAAGTGACAGCTGAGATCACATGACTAACTGATAACTAATGCTGACTGAGCATGACTGTGCAAGGAAACTGGATTGAGCAAGTTGTACTTGGCAACTGGGCAGCTATCAGTTGATTGGCTGGTAGACTGGACCAGAACTGTATATAAATGTATTATACCTGTATAGAGGTGTGGGCTGTAAGAAGGAGAATACTGGCGAAGCACTTTGAAGCACTGTACAATAAATAGCACTATTTTAAACCTGTGCTAGACTTTGCTGTGTTCACTTGTACAAGGTGGCAACTAAACTAACAAACGCTAACAAGCTGGCTTCGTGTGTAGGAGTGGGGGGAAACAAATCCACTTCGCCAGATTAGCCTCCTTTGCTCATGTGGAGGAGTGGGGAATTAAACCCGGTTCTCCAGATGAGAGTCCCCTGCTCCAAACCACTGCTCTTAACCACCACACCACGCTGGCTCTGGGCCTGACACTAAGGAAGGAAGAGAGCCCTGCATATGCCACTGAGAGCCCTGCATATGCCACTGACTTGACATAGTCCTCAGAGGAAACATCAACTAGGGTCCTCTCAGGTAGAATAATGCTGTACTACCATGTACATATTTAGAGCCTATGCATACAAGCTGCTACATCATAAATTAGATCCATAAATACACAAATTACCAAAATCACCAGCACTATGAGCTTCGGAATAGGATCCATGAAAATCAATCTGAGGGAAATAAAAACAATGTTAAATGAATCTGTGCAGTGAGAAGAAGGAATTCAAGAGCCTATGGAAACAAATGGGCCTTACGTGTTTTGTTTTTTTTAAGGCTCAGTAAGAGAGAAACATGGCCACATCTCTACAAGGAACTCATCCCTGGACAAAGGATGAGTCATGAGAGGAATTATTCAGGGAAATGCTACTGCTGTTGCTTCCACCTCAGGAAAACCAATCTCAACATTATGAGAGGTAGAAGCAGAGCAGAAGAAAGTTACATGACAGCTCCTGATAAAACCTCAAGGGGAAAAAATCCCTTTCTTGCTCCATACGAGCTAATTTATTAGGTCCTACAAGATAAAAGTTATAGTAAACAGCCTTTCTCAGACCGGTATTTACTGCTAGAGCAAGCAATAGAGTCAGGCAGCTGCACAATCAATTTCACCTGCCTTTGAGATACATTAGCTGAAGCAAACTGAGATGAAATTGACAAGGAAGATTCTCAGGTGCTTCCCAATCCCTGTTCCTTTTCTTTTTCTTTTCTTTTTTTGATCTGCACTTTCCCCAAGGAAGGGAACTTCTAGACTAGCCTGTAGTACTCACTCCCTAGAATCTTTGGAGGCTGGGCACATCCAACTACTTATGTCAGTCATTTATTGGTATGGCACAGAGCCAGACATATACAAACAAAAAATAGTCAGCAGTTGCCTAAAATACCATCAACATTAAAACCCAATATTCCAAGTATAAAATACACTGGAGACTACATAAAATCCTAACAGGACACTACTACATACATAGATAATTAGGAAGGTCATCCCAACAATTTGCGCCTAATTTTGGACGTGACGGCACAAAATTTAGCAGTGTCAACAGAGACCCTTGGATTAACTACTTATGTTTTTAAAGGATTAGCTGCAACACATTCCCCTCCCCCCAGTGTAAGCAGACAAGATATATGAACTACAGAGCAGGTAGATAAATGTGGTTGAAAGATGCTTTGGTCTCACTTGAAAAGCCCTTACCTCTCCCTAGTTCATAAAAGGGTGCACACTTACTGCTGCCATGGCGTGTAGAAACCCTTGCTCAATATCCAAACTATGCCAGCTCACGTCTGCCACCATGTGAGAAGCGATTCCAAAAAGGAAAGCCACCAGTTTCTCTGTAGCCTAAATGACAAGCAGTAAAAATACAAAACTTTATTTAAAACAAATTCTAAAACTATTAAAAAAAAGAAGAAAAAAGAACAGGGGGATACATTTTGTTTGACAGGATTTCACTGATGAAAGCCCATCTGTGTTTCTACTTACACAAGCATGGAAGCTAAGCGGTGTTAGTTATTAGTTATACAGCACGGTCAGTGTGCTTGATGCTTTAGCGAACAACAACAAAGAGTGCTTCTAGTTTCAAGGCATTTGCAACACAGATTTTGACAGGGAAGAAGGGTCAAGGGAAGACATGGGAAGAATATGCATTCAGGTTTGTTACACATACTTGGGCTAGGCTTACAGTGCGAACCTAAATGGATTTTAATCCCAATGATTTCAAGATACTTCGTATGGCATAACTCTGCTTCGGATCAGTTTCAGCAGATAGAAAGGACTCTGCCAAAGATTTCACAGAAAAAGTGGGTTTTGGGGAGGGATTTATAGAAGACAGATATGACACCATGAAGAATATGCCACAGCTACTCATAAATGAACAGTCAGTCAGTTCCGTCTGTCTGATTAAAATGGAGACAGTGGCCTTCTAAGCAAACTTACCAAAACCTAAACGTTTACATCCTTCCAAGGACCCTTTGGAGGTGTTTCATGGTTGCCATTTTTAAACTAAGTTTAAACTAATTACATTTTTTATTTAACTAATGAATATATAATTTACTAAAGTTAATGCATATAAGTAGCACTTCTCAGTGTTGAAAAGAATGAGAGCAGAAATTTAAGCTACCAATGTAAGGACTTCGTTGCCTTTCACAGCCGGTAATTTAAAAGCATCCAATTCATTTAATGATCTTCTCTGTTGCTTTCCACATGAATAAAACAATGAGAATATGATTTAAATAAATAAATGTACTTGAACAATTTATATTACCTCTTCCCAAGGCTGTGGATAGTTCTGCCTGATGTAGTGGATGCTGGTATTGAGAAAAGGTGCCCAGTGCGTGTCTTCAGATACTTGATGAAATAACCCTGGTGTGTCAGAGGAAAACAGTATTTCATAGTAAAAAGATCTCATTTCCTCTACATGTTGCAGTTTTACAGCTCGTTCCTGAAGGGGAGGGTAATTAGTTGATGGCAGGAACCGGTGCAGCTGTGCCACCTCCTCAGAGGCTTCCGGGCCGGAAAATACATAAAATAAAGTATTTTACAATTGAAACTCATGAAACTCTTCCATGGAGTTTCACAGGGCTATACCAGCTATTCTGCCAGTGCAAAACACTCATAGTGTACCTGGATCTATTTTAAAAATGTGTGAATTAGTCCTTAAGGATATTTTTTTTAATTTTAATTTTTAATTTTAATTTTAATTTTTAAATATTTATAACCCAGATATATTAAATTACTTGTATTTACACTGCTTTATTCTCTTTCAAATGTGGAGCTAAGCTGGAAAAGTTGAAGGCAGAAAGAAAAAAGGAAGACCCAAAAAGAGATAGATTGACTCTATAAAGGAAGCCAGGGCCCTCAATTTGAAAGGCCTGAGCAAGGCTATTAAAGATAGGACGTGTTAGGAGGACACTGATTCATAGGGTCGCCATGAGTCGGAAGTGACTTGACGGCACTTAACACACACTCAAAATGGATTTAACTCCACTAATTCAGCCTAACTGGGATCAGATTAGTAATCCATTTGACAAAAGTGGCTTTCTTTCAAGAACTTCAACAAAAAAACAGTTTGCAAACTAAACTACCTGGTGTTTATGATGGACCAGTCTTCAGTATGCTTGTCATCTTCCCATCTGATACTTCCTCATATAGCTTTTCTGGTCACCCTTTCAACAGCAGTAGGCTGTATCCAGACCTTCCAAGAACACAATGATGGTCCACCAAAGGGAGCCTCTATTCCAATCAGCATGAATGCTTTCAGAATCAAGTTGCCTGTGGGTCGTATGTTTTCAAACATTTTATAAAGAATAAATTTCATCAATTTCTTACCATGTTTGCAGATATCAGAATAAAAGGCATCAGGATAAACACTCCCAGCCTGATAAGCATCCTGGTGGGTTAGCAGCAACTGGGGAGAAGGATGAGGAAACAGAGCAAAAAAGGAAGCTATTATTAGCTTATTACCCATATTTCACATATATACAAAGATAGTACTTAAAACTCATGTGAATTCAAACTCACTCAAGTACACAATGAAATACACTGTCCCTGGCAAGCTTACAGCAGAACATGATGGAGATTATCAACATAATTATCAACATTATGGTGTCTCTGAATATGGAGGTCCAATTTCAGGTCTAAAGGACAACATACAGATAGCCCTACCCTGCAAGAATTAGTCTGATCCATATTGAAAACCACCTATGTGCTATGCCAGTGCATTCTGTGTTAATTATGTGGCATATTTTTAGCAGGCATGGAATCAACAGCCTTTTCCTGTTTTCGAGAACTTATCCTACTATAGACATATGTTTCAATATGTTAAATCCATCATGTAACGAAAACAGCTGCCTTTGAACCTTAGCAGAAAGTTAAGTGTCCATAGTCCAAGTGTCAAGACTCCTTTGGCTACAAAAGACAAGGATAAGATTTCTTGCAAGATATCTCATTTGGCATGTACCAACTTATACAATTTTCATTCTGAATAGTCAACACACTACCAACAGCTATAGGCAGAAGCTGACCACAAGGATTCACAGTTCACAATGGTGATTGACAGCCCATTCCTGAAACAACGGCGTAGGGGAACGGCGGGGAAGAGGTGCAGCGCCTACGCTGTTGAAGGAAAAACAGCTGTTTCAGCTAAAAAGCAGGTGCAGCACCACCGTTCCCGGCACCGGCGTACCGGGCCGAACTGGGACAGGGAGCCGGGTAACTGGCAGCTCCTCCTTCCGGCCGAGCCCCGGAATGCCCCCCTGACCCAGTGCAGCCACTGTACACCGTGGCCTGCGCCACAGAGAGGCTGTGCCAGAGGAGCCCTCCCCACCAGCAGGAGATTACACGCACTTACGCTGGCGGCGGGGTCAGGCCACCTCCTAAGAGGTTTCGGGGGGCCCTTTCAGGAATGGGCTGTTAAAGAATCCAAGAGCTTCTATTCCAATAGTATTGTACAGTTATAGCAAACAATTTGTTGCAATTGCTGTACTTAATAAAAGCCTGCTATTGACATTTACATACTGTTCCTCTACTTAAAGACCGATGGATTCACATTCTAGCTGTATCTGAAGAAGTGAGCTGTGGCTCACGAAAGCTCATACCCTACCAGAAAATATTTTTGTTAGTCTTTAAGGTGCTACTGGACTCTTGCCCTTTTTGACTACTTTAATAAAATTGTTATACATTATTGGTTATCGTGTCTGGATACAACAGGTTCAACTGCATTAATTGCCCCAAATAACTAGGTATATTAAATGTAAACATAAACAAATTTAAGCTAATAGGAAATGTTAACAAATTTCATATTTCTGTATATGACACACAGACTGAATAACCATATGCAGCTCAAAGCGTAAACCACATGTATCCAAAAAAATACCACTATGCTACTGAATAAAGTATATAATTTCAAAAAGGTAATTTATAATTTCAAGTATAGACTTATAATATTCAAAATAGTTATGTCCCAACAATTCAAACAATACAAACTATACAAACAAGGTTTCACTATTTTATCCTTGTTTTCCATAAGCTTCATCAGAAGCCTGTTACTTTTTATCTTGCTAATTAAAGTAGAATCTTGATCGCTTCTTTTAGTCTCTCTGATTCTAATCCTGTTGCTTTAAAACAAAATTTACAACTTCAATACATTTATACCTTCAAATAAAAATTACAATATAAGTACATTTCTACATATAATTTTACACCAATATACGGTACTTATATTTAAACACACAAAACATGAAACAGTTTTTTACTCTTTACCCAAGCAGATTATTGTTTGAATTGGCAGACCACGCTGTCTGGGCATCAACCTCTCTTTCACCAAGGTCTGCAACCAAACAACATTCTAAGTTCCCATAAATCTGTTACCAAATTATCTACAGCTGTTCTCTTCATTATGTCAGTATTCAAACTGTTA
This sequence comes from Euleptes europaea, assembly GCF_029931775.1. NCBI lineage: Eukaryota > Metazoa > Chordata > Lepidosauria > Squamata > Sphaerodactylidae > Euleptes > Euleptes europaea. The sequence goes on along the minus strand of NC_079319.1, from coordinate 70,139,510 downwards.
TCGACCAGTTTACCTTACATTGGAGTAGTGACTTATTGACTGCAGCTGCTCCTATATATATATATATATAGGAATATATATATACACACATATATTTATTCCATCACATATATACACATATATATACATCACATATATATATACACACATATATTCATTCAATTCATTCCATACATATATGTGTGTGTGTGTGTATAGGAATATATATATACACATATATTCATTCCATCAAAGTAGCCCCAACCTTTTCCAGCCAGCCAGTATCTTATATACACTCTGTTTCATAAAAATGAAGATAAATCCAAAACTGCATTTAAACCTATTGGTTGAACAGTGTTCAATCTGTGTATATTCTTCCGCCACTATTCTGGCTTCATCTTGAGGTACCCTAGTGTAAAGAGACGTGACATCCAGCGTTTATTCAGTAGCATAGTGGTATTTTTTTTGTATACATGTATTTTGGGTACCACTCCCCCATTGATATATTGCAAAGGCTAAACCAAGCAGAAGGTAACAGATATGGAAATAATTTGTGAAGTAGACCATTGCCAGATCAGTATCCTACCTTCCGGTAGTCAACATTTCCTTTTTGTATGCTGAAAAATTCCAGAGCTCTGTGAGCTAGAAAAGTAACATCACAATTCATTAAGTTACTCTCTCTATAAACTGAAAGATGCAAAACTCAGTTGGCTGGGGTATATAATCTGTGACAAATGAAAAGAGACTGCTACAGTGATTTCCAAAACTCCCATTTCAACTATCTCATCATGGGAACAGGTTCTCTCATACAAAGTAATACATAACAGATAGAGAGGAACCAATGAGCCCAAATTTTCAGTACAACCAAGAACAGTATACTGATCATTTTTTACTCTTTGATGATGCTGACCATTTGACACAGAAGGGGAGGGGCTGCGGCTCAGTGATAGAGCCTCTGCTTGGCATGCAGAAGGTCCCAGGTTCAATCCCCAGCATCTCCAGTTAAAGGGACTGGGCAAGTAGGTGATGTGAGAGACCCTGGAGAGCCTCTGCCAGTCTGAATAGACAATACTGACTTCGATGGACCAAGGGTCTGATGCAGTATAAGGCAGCTTCATGTGTTCATGTGTCTCAGTTGCAAACTACATTTGACATAGGAGTTCCATAATTGGAACTCAAGATGTCTTTTGGCCCTAAAAAGTAGCCAAGTGTGTGAGAGACAGATATAGATCAGGGCTATAATGATGGGAAAGAGGGGTAATTCTTCCATCTGTGCTGCTTCTCCTCCCACGCTGCTTTTAGCCCTGGTAGGAAATGAAAGGGGAAGGCAGCTTTGATCAGCCCCAATCCATATAAGTAGGGTTGCCAGGTCCCTCTTTGCCACCGGTGGGAGGTTTTTGGGGCGGAGCCTGAAGAGGGCGGCGTTTGGAGAGGGGAGGGACTTCAATGCCATAGACCCCAATGGCCAAAGCAGCCATTTTCTCCAGGGGAACTGATCTCTATCGGCTGGAGATCAGTTGTAATAGCAGGCGATCTCCAGCCACCATCTGGAGATTGGCAACCCTACATATAAGACATACAAACAGCTGGTGCTTTTTGCAATTTAATTGCAAAGTTTTCAGAACAATACGGAAAAGATTCGTACCTGGCAATTACCTCAGACCAAGACATATATTTAATCTTTATGGTATAAAATACTAAAGATACTGAATCTTCTAAATCTTTCTCTGAGGTTCAAGTGGATTATGATTTTGGGGGTAAGACACCATAACAAATTCCAGGCTTCATTAGGAATAATTCCCTTTCCTATTTATCCTGGTAAGAATTGTGTGTGAGATAGTCTAAAAACTTATAATATTTACTGACTAGTCCTTTACAAATATTATTATTAGAAATCTGTCTCCAGTTATTTCTTTTAAATGGTCCATATTTTCTCAATACATATAAAATATATCTTATTCAAAAGTAGTGATAGATCTTGCCCTTCCATGAAAAGAACAGCTTCATCATAGAATTTTATTTTACACGCACATATACATTTTATTTATAGCCTTACTTTCTCACTATACAATACAGAAACTGGAATTACAAAGTAGTCAATGCAGTAAAAGCAGGAGATTTATAACAACTTCAGTGGACTGTCATCCTATTCTAATATAAAAGTGGCCTCCTGGGTTGATTATTTTACAGGTAGAGTGTCCCTTATCTGGACATCCCACATCTGGACTGATGCAAAAATCGGACCCTTCGAGCCGGCATGCAGGAAGATCTGATTTCAATATTTCCTCTCACCTAAAAAAAATAAAACACAGTGTACACTGCATCGTAGGTGGAGACTGAAAGCCTGCCGTTGTTAGTTAGTTTGTTTGTTGCTGCTCTTATTTAACAGCTGATGCAGGTATTCTGGTGAGACAGTTACACCTTTGCTTTCTGATGCTTCAATGTACACAAAATTATTAAAAATACTGTTTAAAATTACATTCCGGCTTTGTGTATAAAGTGCATATAAAACAGAAGTGAATTTGGGTCCCATCCCCAAGATATCTCATTATGTATATGCAAAAATTCCAAAATATTCCAATATATATATATATATTCCACTTCTGGTCCCAAAACATCTGGATGAGGGATACTCAACCTGTACTAGAGTTCTAATCTCTCTTTCTCTCTTTTTAATAACACATAATTTTATAAATTTTTGTCTTCTCACAGTTGAATGTTACTGAATGCACTATCATCCTTATTTATCGAACATAGTTGTTAACTGTGATAAAGTTTAACTAAATATTGATGAACTTGATGATCCTATGCATGGATCATATTAATGATCCCAAACATGGATTTCTCTGACACCACCATGAAATAAACACCAAGAAACACACACCCCACTACTGCTTCCTAGTCATAAAATGAGTAGCTTAGGCTTAATTACAAAACCCATTGCAATGGAAAATCCACTATTATATCACCAATACTATGGCCAAAGAAATACACAAACAATTCTTCCATCCCCCGCTTCCACCTCCACCCAATGTTTTATTTTTAAAAGATGTTAGGAGTTAAGTTACATACTGTTTATCACAAGATTGGCCTAGCAACTCACAAGAGGTTTGCCTGTTGTGCATTCATATAAAAGAAAATCTTAAATGCTGAAATATCACACACATTTTTAAATATTAATGACTGAGCAGACAAGCATACACTCTATTATCCGTTCATAAGAGACACTAATCTTACAGTATATTCTTTTCATTTCTTACTTTAGCCATCTCTAGATAGCTTCGCTAGTAGCTTACAATATCATAGAAGAAAATTTCCCATTTTATTTAGCAAGTAGCTGTATTTTGTATAACTAAACAAACTTTTACCCCTCAGCTTATTGCCACAGAATAAAGTCAATAGCTGTTAATATATTTTCACATGTTCATGCCTTCACTGTTATATCTTACCTTGTTACGTGTGTCCCTCTGTGTCTCTGAAATTGTAATGGGCTTTAGCCTCATAAAATAAAGAAATAACTTATATCTTACCTATTTCAACATGTGTTGATAAGCCACATGGTGAAGCTCTCTGGCAAAAAGCACAAAGAACAGTCAACAGAACAGACGAAATTTTTAAAGCCTCCATGTTGCTGATGGTCTGGTGTATCAAACATGGTCCTGAGAAGACTTTCAATAGAAGGACTGTGACCTTGGAAATTCAGGCTACAGTGCATTTCTTAAATCAAATATGTCACTGGCACAGATGTTAAAGCTCTTCCAGTATTTGAAATGGCAGTTTACCAGCTCTTTCGTTATCTTCTTTTACAACCAAAACTCAGGGCAAAAGAAAATTAATGATTGTTGTATTCCATTCACATGTGTGACATCATGCCTAAAACAGAAAAAATAATGTTATTCCTTCCTTCTCTTGCAGCATATTTCTTCATATTTGTTCAGCAGAACACTGCACATCAGCACGTACTACACATCAGCTCATTTTCTACCGAAAAAAGTACAGTATACTCCAATGCAACACTAGGGTTTTTTCCCAGGCATACCAATAAAAGAGGGGACCTTACATTTACATGAAAGTTACAGTTATGTCCAGTTTAAAAAATATTTATTTAATTGGATTTCTAGGCCGCTCTTCCCGATTAGATAGGGGTTCAGAGCAGAATTCATCAGTTCTTGTAGGTTATCCGGGCTGTGTGATCGTGGTCTTGGTCTTTTCTTTCCTGACATTTCGCCAGCAGCTGTGGCAGGCATTTTCAGAGGAGTAACACTGAAGTGTCCAGTGTTACTCCTCTGAAGGTGACTGCCACAGCTACTGGCGAAACGTCAGGAAAGAAAAGACCAAGACCACGGTCACACAGCCCGGATAACCTACAAGAACTAATCTTAACTTCAATAAAATCCATTCTTCAAGAGTGTCTGGGTCTCGTTGCATATAAGCCCAGTTCAATATCTCAGGATGTAAGGCTTCCCGGAAAGCGACCACAGAATTAGCTACGTAGCTAAGTTCTGGAAAGCTTTCTTAAAATTAGTAGGGGTGGAACAAGGTCTCTCAAGCGTTTTCCACCCCCAAACCGATGGCCAGACGGAACGGGTAAATGCTGTACTTGAATGCTATTTACGCTGTTATGTTAACTATCATCAGGATGATTGGGTTGAATTGTTACCCTATGCTGAATATGCGTACAATAATGCTGTGCATCAGTCACAGGGATTTAGCCCCTTTTGGGCCATTTATGGGCAAGACTTTGGTCCTATAAGCTATAACGATGTCTCCAGGGTGGAGGGGGGATAAAATATTGCTGACTGGGTGCACACGATTCAGACGACCTGGCCTTGGATGGTACGAAATCTGGAGCGAGCTAAACATAAATACAAAGATCAAGCTGATAAGCATCGCTCACCAGGCCAGGACTACTCAGTGGGAGACATGGTTTATTTGTCCACCAGGAATCTACGGTCCAACCGCCCGTGTAACAAACTCAGTGCCAAGTACATGGGTCCCTTCCCCATTGCTCATATCATCAACCCAGTCACTGTGGAACTTTCACTCCCAAAATCGCTCAGGAAAATCCATCCTGTCTTTCATGTCAGTTTGCTGAAACCACACATGCCTTCTCCCGAGTGGCATCCTGAACCACTTCCTGATATACCGGTGATGGTTGGGGGGGAGGAACAGAGAAAGAGTGAATGAACATAAGAACATAAGAAAAGCCATGCTGGATCATCCAGCAGTCTGTTCACACAGCAGCCAACCAGGTGCCTCTAGGAAGCCCACAAACAAGATGATGCAGCAGCACCATCCTGCCCGTGTTCCACAGCACCTAATATAACAGGCATGCTCCTCTGATCCTGGAGAGAATAGGTATGCATTATGACTAGTAGCCATTTTGACCAGTAGCCATAGATAGCCCTCTCCTCCATGAACATGTCCACTCCCCTCTTAAAGCCTTCCAAGTTGGCAGCCATCACCACATCCTGGGACAGGGAGTTCCACAATTTAACAGCCTAGTGGGGATCTGCAGAGGGAGGAGGGAATAGGCGGAAGTCATTGCAACCTTATACATGAGTACCGGCACTTTTTTCTTTATTTTTACAAAAAAAAACACCCTGCTAATTGTATGTATTGTTTAAGCATATTAATAATGCAGTAGAGTTACTCACTACAGTATAAACATGTTTTGCACAGGCATGAAGGGTTTGCACGACGATCTATGCAAGGCTTGACTCACAAATAAAGACTTCACCTTGATCTCAATGGGAATGAATACAACACCACATTGAATCTGCAATTCCTAATAAGATGCCCTCTTCAAAAATAAGAGTCTGAGCCACTAATATGAATACATGTTTTGCCATGAACTTCAGTGGCATATCAATTACACTGGAGCACCCTAAAACACGGCCTGTTTAAGGCAGGTGGGGCAACTGCTGAGGCTCCAGGGCTATCCGTTCACCACAAGTACAAAATTAAGCCAGCAAGAAGACAGCGGCAAACGACCTCTGAACGTCTTTTGCCTTGAAAACCCTATGGGGTTGCCATAAGTCAGCTGGGCCTTGACAGCACGCACACACACAAATACACAAGTAGAACTGAGTTGCATGGCTTTTTGACAGCGGTCTGTCTACTACAACGCTACTTTAGTTGCCGCAGACCTTGTCATATCAGCACTGGTAGAAGGGAAACTGGAAGAGGTACTGCTTGTTGTTCCGGTTTATTGCTATCATCTGTCACTATTTTATATCCTGTGCCAATTCTGCTGATCTGTGGGGTCTAAAACATATTAAATGTTACAGAGTATGGAAATATTGACAGCCAGTGTGGTGTAGTGGTTAAGGCGTCAGACTAGGATCTTGGGAAACCAAGGTTCAAATCCCCACCCTGCCAAGGAAACTTGCTGGGTTGGTATATTACCCCAAAGGATACTGAGAAAATGGACAAGAACTATAATGGGAAATGTTGTAAATGCAAAGAGGTGGGTGGCACCCTTTATCATATGGTGGTGGATGTACAAAAAGACAAAACAAATTGGAAATACATGCTGAAATCCAGAAAATCTTAAAAATTAAATTTGCTATGGAAGCCAAGAGCATGCTATTGGGCATTTTGCCAAAAAATATTCCAGGTGTGATGTCCTGGTCCATTGACATACTGTGATACAAGGCCCCTCCAGCATGTGAACCACGTTCCTGTGGGCCTGCATATCAAAGTACACAAACAGAAGCACCCCTCCACATTCAAATCTGGTCATGCGTGTATGATAAGGGCACCACCGCCACATGAACGGGCGCCACCGCACATGCACAACAGCAATTCCCACAGGTAGGGCGGTTCGAGAGAGCTAATTTGTACTCATGTTGCAGTCCTGGGCATGCTGACTTTCGATTTGGACTTACTTTCGACTAGACCTGCAAAGGATCATGCTGCACGTGAGGGTGACCTAATTTGTATTCACGTTGCAGTCCTGTGCAAGCTTACTTTTGTAATGCCTGAAATCATTATATGCTATGGGAAATGTATTGGAAATGTATTCTTTGATTTGAAATATATTCTTTGTACTCAATAAAGTATACCTGCACTCATGAACATGCCACACTCAGCATATTAGAGGTGGCTGGTATAGTTACACCAAGCGCTTGCCTATGTTACAGGCCTCAAGTATAAGAGGCCCACTGTTGCTCCTTAGTTAGAAGCTAATTAAAGAATCCATAGTATGTTTGCAAAAGCTGGTTTTCCAGAGATAAGAACCAGCTAGGAACCCTCTTAGTTAGCCTTGGCAGCTGCCAGGGTCCAAGATAAGAAGAACTGCAGTAATTTAGGATCAAACAGAGAAGCACCTGACCATGAGGGTCTTCACTGCTCATTAGTGAGAATGAGATCACCATTTCTATGCAACGCCTCCGAATCTCTAATAGGGTATTCAAATCCTTAAATATCTATTATTGGTTCTATGTATTGACGCCATGTATTTTGTCTTTTGTACCTCCCATTACCAAAGATTATATCCGTGCTTGCACTCCTTTGATGTTTGTGTGAATTGTCCTGCGCATTTGGGCCAAATAAACAAACTGCTTTGAACTCTCAACCCCCTACTGTGTCATTGGCATTGGGAATTGATACAATAATACAGGCTTGCCACTTTCAAGGTGGACCCTTTCAAGTTGGGCTTACTTTTGAGTAGACATGCCTAGGATTGCGCTGCACATGGCCTAATTTGCACTCATGTTGCAGTCCTGTGCATGCTGGCTTTCGGAGTTGGGCTTACTTCCGAGTAGCCCTACCTCGGATCGCGCTGCGCCGTGACCCGCTCTGTACCCACGCCGCCGTCCGGCGCGCGCTGCCTTTCGAGTGGGGACTTACTTCCGAGTAGGCCTGCCGAGGGCCGCCCGCAGCCGAGAGGAAGCCTCGCTCAGCGGCCGAGGGGTGGCGCCGCCCCCGGGGAGGCCTTCGCCCGGCGACCTCGCGTACCCGCCCGCCCCGCGCCCCGCGCCCCACCCCCCGGCCGCGCGGCCATGGGCTCCCGCTGGGCGTCGCAGGGCCTCCGGGCGCCGCTCGGCCTCCTCCGCCGCGGCCGCTCTGCGCTTCAGGCCCGGCCGGCCGGGGCGGGCCTCTTCCCGGCCCGCATGAGCGGCGCAGGCCCCGGCGCGGCCGTCCCGGCCGGGCCTCTGGCGCGCTCCGAGGCCTTCGTGGGAGGCGGCTGGCGGAGGGCGGCGGCCGCTTTCCCCGTGCGGGACCCGGCCAGCGGCGCCGAGCTGGCCCGGGTGGCCGACTGCGGGGTGGCGGAGGCGCGGGCCGCCGTCAGGGCCGCCTACGAGGCCGGCGCCGCCTGGAGCGCCCTCCCCGCCAAGGTGAGAGGCAGGCGGGAAGGCAGGGCAGGGCGGGACGCGAGGGGCGAGGGCGGGAGGGTCCGTGGCCCCGAGGCAGGGCCGCGTGGAGGCTGGACGAGGCCCGAAGCTCTTGACGGCCGTGGGGCCCTGGAGAGGCCCGGCTGCCCTTGGCCAGCAACACATTGTCGCTGCTTTTTTGCGTTGAATAATTTACGGCCCTAATAGGTATTTATTTATAAATTTATTTATAAATTTATAAATTTATTTATAAATTATAAGTTAATATAATTATAAGTTAATATAAATTACCTATTAGGTAATTTATGGACCTCATAGGTTTTTATTTATAAATTATAAATTAATTTATAAATTACCTATTAGGTAATTTATAAATTTATAAATTACCTATAAATTAATTTATAAATTACCTATAAATTAATTTATAAATTACCTATATAAATATAAAAATTACCTATAAATATAAAATATAAAAATTAAAAATATATAATATAAATATATATATAATATATATAATATATAATATAAATATATAATATAAATATAAAATATATAAATATAAAAATTACCTATAAATTACCTATATAAATAAAAAGCTATTAGGTCCATACATTACCTAATAGGTAAATTATGGACCTAATAGGTTTTTATTTATAAATTACCTAATAGGGAATTTATGGACCTCATAGGTATCTAAAGCCATTTGAACATCACAAAAATATGCATTTCATCAAAGTAATTGTTGAACTGGAATACAATTAAGAAGTATATTAATAGCAAAATAATTATTAAGCTCTAACTTAAAATGGTTTGAGTCCAGTGGCACCTTAAAGACTTAAAAATATTTTCTGGTAGGGTATGAGTTTTGTTAGTCTTGAAGGTGCTGCTGGACTCTTGCCCTTTTCTACATATGCTATATGGTAATTTATGGACCTCATGGGTATCTAAAGCCATTTGCACATCACAAAAATATGCATTTCATCAAAGTAATTGTTGAACTGAAATACAATTAAGAAAGAAGTCTATTGATAGTGAAATAATTATTAAGCTGTAACTTAAAATGGTTTGAGTCCAGTAGCACCTTAAAGACTAACAAAAATATTTTCTGGTAGGGTATGAGCTTTCGTGAGCCACAGCTCACTTCTTCAGATTGGTATCTGAAGAAGTGAGCTGTGGCTCACGAAAGTTCATACCCTACCAGAAAATATTCTTGTTAGTCTTTAAGGTGCTACTGGACTCTTGCCCTTTTATATTAATAGGGAAATAATTATTAAGCTCTAACTTAAAATGTTTTTTATACATAACAAACTTAATAATTCAAACACATTGGCATTTGGCAAAAACAAAAGTTCCTTTAAAAACACAATTTATGTAGGTATTATTTTATTTGTTTTTTACCTTATATTTTGGAAATGTGCATCTGGTTTTTTTTTTTCCTTTAAATTTTTTGGGGGCCCCCAAGAGAGTGGGGCCCTAAGCTATAGCTTGTTTAGCTTATGCGTAAATCCGGCACTGTTCAGAGGGGAGGAGGGTCCCCCCCTCCGCTGTCCTTCGTGTGGGGAGGAAGATGGGTGACCCCACATCTATGGGAGGGAGAAGAGAGGGGACGCGCAGTCACTACTTAGATCCCTTCGGCCAAAGGCCACTGAGAAAACCCAGCCAGGAGTAGGATGTTCAACTGGTGAAGCGGTTCCTGTAGCTCCTTGACTGCCATAATTAGCAGTTTATATATATTTTCAAACCTTTATTGGCATAGATCTTTTAAATACATCAGTCAGTCATTAAAATACAGTATTTGAATGATAGAATATCAATAAAATAATTAAAATCTGTAATTCTTAAAGTGTTATGTACATAATCAATGTATACATATATCAACTGGGGAGGAATATGGGTGACCCCACATCTATAAGAGGGAGAAGAGAGGGGACGCGCCGTCATTGCTTAGATCCCTTCGGCCAAAAGCCACTGAGAAAACCCAGCTAGGAGTAGGATGTTCAACTGGTGAAGCAATTCCTGTAGCTCCTTGACTGCTATAATTAGCAGATTATTGTATTTAGTGCAATGGAAAGGGGCTGGATCTACATATTTTTTGAAGGGAGGTAAAAGTACAACATGGTGCTCCCCTATATTACATACATTTTTTCTGTATATCTACGTAAATACTCAATGTATATAATAATATATAATCAATAGGGTTGCCAGGTCCCTCTTCACCACCTGTGGGAGGTGTTTTTGGTGCGGAGCCTGAGGAGGGTGGGGTTTGGAGATCGGAACAACTTCAGTGCCATAGAGTCCAGTTGCCAAAGCAGCCATTTTCTCCAGGTGAACTGATCTCTGTCGGCTGGAGATCAGTTGTAGTAGCAGGAGATCTCCAGCTAGTACCTGGAGGTTGGCTCCCCTAATAATTAACAACTCTTTTAAATGATAGAATTAATTGTGTTGATCTCTATGAACTGTTAATGAATAATTACAGTTTACATGATCTTATCTATCTGTTTATGCATAATTGCACTTTTGACATAGAGAACTTTCAGAGCCGGGAGGATCGGATTGTTACCCTTCGTGAGAGCAAGGATGGAGAGAATTTCATTAACAGCAGCCCCAAGGCCCCACATAGGGATAGGGAGACCAGTCAGTGGGGCAACAGAGTGGATGACTTCCCTAAATAGATGACTCAATATTAACTGACAGGCCAGATGGGGTGGGGACTTCAGGGGGAAATGACCCGGTCCTCTTAGAATTGAATGAACTCAGACGCATGATGAGAGTCATTCCACGGCAAGAATGCTGGAAGGGGGAGGAGCAAGTGAAGGGTGAGCTAAAACAAGAGCGCTTGCAAGCTCAAGCCATCAGTATTCCCATAAAATGGAAATGTGGTAGAGAATTCATCACAATTGAACTTTTCTCGCTTTTTTTCTGCAGAACTTCTCACATCAACATCAAATATGTTGATGGTGCTGTGCGAATAACAACAACATGAGCTTCTGAATTGTGGTTCTATTGACTTTGGGGTTGTGGTTTTCTTTGGGAATTGATTGTAGTACGCATGTCTCACTAAAGCTGTGGATCAGTTTTATTTTTAACAGGGCAGGGTGTAGATCTATGTTTGGGTAAGGTCTGGTCTTTAAGTGCCCGTGGTTTGTGTATTAAACCTTTACATTTTACTAAGTGATTGTTCTGTTTATCTTTCTGTGATATGTATCTACTCATGGACTTGTTGGAGACATGCCTTTATATCTCAGCATTGGGTGAATTGCACAAGTTATGTAAGAAAAGAGTGGTTTGTGCCCAGGGTTAACAGCATATTGGGACGAGTCCTTATAAAAGCTGCTTCATGTTACTAAACTTTTCTGCTTGTTAAGCACTAGTGGACATTTCTGTGATTATATGCAGGGCAGATACTAATTCTTTCAAAGAAATTCATTCTGTAAGTTCTGGTAACATAAGAAGCTCATCTAACTCTTCAGAATCATTTGGGGCTTTTGGCGTTTATTTAATTGATTTGTAGCCAACCCTTCTTCCAAGAAATTCAGGGCAGCATACAAGATTTTTCTCCATTTTATCCTCACAAACAGCCCTGAAAAGTTGGTTAGGCAATAAGGGAATGACTAGAAGATCACCCAGTGAGTTTTGTAGGGAGTAGTTTTGAACCTGGGGCTCCCCAGAACTGAATCCAACATTCTCAGTACTATACCCTCCCAGTGGGATGTGAAATTGACATGTATCCAACCCTTTTAGGGAGCTGTCTTTATCTGTCCTATTTGCTTCCTACCTTTCCTCCCCAAAAGCCCTAGTCAGCATGAGGAGGCATTATTTCATTTTAGCCTCATTCACAACAACCCTGTGTTCTAGGCCAGGGGTCTCAAAACTGCGGCTCCAGAGCCGCATGCGGCTCTTTGGCCCGTTGAGTGCGGCTCTCCGAACTTGGTTCGGAGCCCCTGATCTTGTGACCGCTCGCACCGGCAGCCGGGCTGCGGAGCCGGCGTGCCTGAGAGAGAGAGCGGACCGAGCGGGCGTGCTGTCTTCCCCCCCCCCCCACCGGGGAGAATGGCCGGGTCCCCCTTTCCCTTGCCCTCAATGGTTGGGAGGCTAGAGCCTCCCCTCCCCTCTAGCCGCGCGATTGCTGGGTGGGCAGCTCGTTGGTTCCTGCCCCCCCCCGCCTATCAGCTGTTGGGCGGGGTGGGCTTCCTTTGGTAGACCTGGCCTCTGGCTGAGTCCCATTGGGAGGCCATGTCTACCCACTGGCTTTCTTGGCAGTAGACCTGGACTCCGAGGAGGGGAAAAAGTCCCCCTTCAGAGGCCAGGTCTACCAATTGGCTTCTATGGGCCCCCGGAGGCTAGGTCTACTGCCAAGAAAGCCAATGGGTAGACCTGGCCTCCCAATGGGACTCAGCCAGAGGCCAGGTCTACCAATAGGCTTTTATGGCGGTAGGCCAGGCCTCCAGACGAGGACTCCGGACGGGGAGGGGGAAATGGCAGGGACTTACAATTTAATTTTTATCAATAAATAAGATCACTATTAAGTATGATATCAAGTTTTATTCAGTGTGCCTATAGTTCAATTAAGTCTTAACTTTAAAGTTTATTAAGTTAATAAACAGTGTACCTACCTATATAGTTTAAGTTTAAGAAATTTGGCTCTCAAAAGAAATCTCAATCGTTGTACTGTTGATATTTGGCTCTTTTGACTAATTAGTTTGCCGACCCCTGTTCTAAGCTGAGACTGACTTGCGCAAAGCGAGTTTAAGGTCTCTATAAACATGAATTTTCCATACCCCATCCCAGCCGGCTAGCTGTCAAGAACCCAGCCAAGTTTTAAAACACAAACCCTAGCAGTGGAAAGAAGTTGATTCCACCTGTCATTCCAGTCCCAGAATGCTTCTGCTACTCCCAGGGCCTGTCATTTCACTCTCCAACCGCTCATTCCAGTCCCAGAGCACTAATTCCATTGCTAGGGACTGTCATTCCACTTTGTGACCTGTCATTCCAGTCACAGAGCACTGATTCATATCCCAGGGACCGTCATTCCACTCTGGGGCTGTCATTCCTGGGGGTTTTTTTGTTGTTATTCTGTCTCTCACAGCTACAATAAACCTACCATTAAAATTATGGACTGGTCATTTCTTCGTCAGAGGGCAAACGGGCAAATTTAGCAGGAGATCAAATACTTTTTCCCCTCACTGTATATCTTGAAAATAAAAGGAAATGCTTTACTGGAAAAAGTGAGGGGAATAAAAGTGTTTTCATTGACAGATAATTTTTTCTCAGAGGTCCAGAACTTGTGGGGTTTACCCAGGCAAGAAGGAAAAAGAGTACACATATTACTTATGAATTTCTGTTGTTATGGAAAAAAGAGATTGGTTGCTTCATGAATCAATCATTAGCAATTTCACCCTACCCCTCGGTATACGCTCTGGATCTGCTAGATTGAACTATTGTGGTTCCATGGATAATACTAGACTTGTATCTGGAAACTTAGGTCTGTGTTCTGATCTAACAGACTAGCTGTGAGCAAAAAGAGATCCATTTCACAGGATGATAAGGGAACCAAGGTTAAAGGCTATAAAGCATTTTGTATAAGTGTTGCATAAGGAAATACTTATTTACGCAACAAATAATTAAATTGTGGAATTGACTGCCCATGAACACGGGGACGGCCACAAGTACAGATGGCTTTAAAAGCAGGTCAGACAGATTTATGGAGGACTCATGGAGAGCCGCCCTGAGCCTGGCTTGGCCGGGGAGTGAGGGCAGGGTACAAAACTAATAAAATAAATGTCTTATCAATGGCTAGTGGCCATGGTGAGTGAAGGGAGTAAAGGCAGTAAACCTCTGAAACCAAGAATTAGGAAGCACCTTGGTGGGAGGCTTGGTCTCTATGCCGTTTGTTGACCTTCCAGGGCAGCTGGTTGGTCACTGTGAAACTGAATTTTGGACTTGATGGACCATTGATCTGATCCAGCAGGGCTCTACTCATTTAGCCTAGCATTTATTTTCCAACATTTATATCCGGTCTTTCGGCCCTCGCAAGGGACATCAAGGCAGCTTACAAAACCTAATAAAATCATAATAAAATCTTCTTACGTTGTGTTATAAGCAACAGTAATTTTAAATTGGTCTAGATACTCAGATGTATTAACAAGTGATTGGTCAATTGACCATATTAATAAAATTTGATTTGATTAATATTAAATTGAGGACAGTTGTTATTGTTGAGTGTTAACTCTGCTAAAATGTTTTTTTCTTTTTCAGGAAAGAGGTGTTTTGCTTCGGAAATGGTACAATTTGATGATAGAGAATAAAGATGACCTTGCAAAAATAATTACAGCAGAGAATGTAAGTATGTACAAGAGAAAAAGGTATTCCTGGGGCTATGGGGATGTGATTATGTTTCTTAAAAGGTGGGTTGAAGCAGCCAGTGGATACAGTTTGGTTGCTCTTGCATGCTGCTTTGTCAGACTCTTTTGTAGAACTGGTTTTCCCATTGCAAGTAGTTTTTTTTTTTATTGTAGCTTATTGTGTGAGTTTTTTTCTATTCTGAATCTATCACAGGGGAAACCACTCAAAGAAGCTCAGGGTGAAATTCTCTACTCTGCTTCCTTCTTGGAATGGTTTGCTGAGGAAGCTCGGCGGACTTACGGTGACATCATTCCGTCTTCTGCAAAAGACCGAAGAATTCTAGTTTTGAAGCAGCCAGTGGGAGTTGCTGCCATCATTACTCCTGTGAGTCCAGCTGAATGTTCAAGTTGGACCTTTTTTCTTAGTATTCTGGGAGAAATAAAAGGAGTGTACCAGTAACAAGAGATTTAAAAAGGCCAAGAGTGCAAAATAGGTAAAAAGGATCATTACTCAGAATAAAAATTCCCTACGTGTTTTGCCTAAGGCACTTCTTCAGGGAAATCTGTAATAAAAAGGTAAAGGTTCCCTGTGCAAGCACCGGGTCATTCCTGACCTGTGGGGTGACGCCATATCCCGACGTTTACTAGGCAGACTTTATTTACAGGGTGGTTTGCCAGTGCCTTCCCCAGTCATCTTCCCTTTACCCCCAGCAAGCTGGGTACTCATTTTACTGACCTCGGAAGGATGGAAGGCTGAGTCAACCTTAAGCCGGCTACCTGAAACCAACTTCCGTCGGGATCCAACTGAGGTCGTGAGCAGAGCTTGGACTGCAGTACTGCAGCTTACCACTCTGCGCCACGGGGCATAATACATAATATATAATTACATTACTGAGTTTTTTCCTTTTCTTTCTCCTCCATACCATCTCAAGGATGAATAAGCTCTGTCAGTTTTTTGTATATGATACAGCTTGTATTCTGACTTTTAATATAGTTTTTATTTGTTTGTATAATTTTAACCAAATACTTGTATAAACACAGTAATATAATTATATGTTATGTATTACAGATTCCCCTGAAGAAGCTCCTTGGGCGAAACATGTAGGGAATTTTTATTCTGAGTAATAAAAAATCTTTTTACCTATTTTGCACCACTGACCTTGGCCTTTTTATCTCCTTAGTATTCTGAACTAGCTGCAGTGCTCTGTGCTTGTGATATTAAAATTCTGGGCAATGAAAATTCAGATTTTGATCATATATTGCTGTAAATAGGTAAATACAACTTCATTTGCATAGTTGTGGTTTAACTCCCCCACACACACCCCAAATTGCAATATTTGCTCCATGAATCAGTTTTAAATGACAAGGTAAACTTTCTAATAAGTTCTGAAAGGTAAAGAAGCACACCTTGGCCCCTGAAAGCTTTACCCAGAATTCTTTTGGGTGTCTGAGCTTACAGCTTGGCAAATGCTTCACCATATTGGGCCTGTTCAATAAATAAATAAGAAAAGTTGGCTGGAGGTAAGACGGCATTTGGTTGCTGGACTGAATGGCAATTTTAAGTACGCTGATGGGATTCTCAGTTGAACCCCCGAGATGGATGGATCTCAGTGCTGTTAAAGCTTGTTGTGTTGTTCTGCGTATCACTTTCCCCCAGGAATTTCTGAACTTGGCGACTATTCAGTGTGGCATAGACTCTGTGACAGGGGTGTTGAACTCAATTGTTAAGAGGGCCGGATATGACATACATGTCCCTTGGTCAGGCCATGCCATGCCTCGCCAGCCCAGATCGAGAGTGGGGGTGGGGTGGCTGGCTTGTGGGCCGGATAAGAGCTCTCAAGGGGGTGAATTCAACCCCCGGGTCTTATGTTTGACATCCCTGCTCTATGGACTTTAATTGCATTCATTCTTTTCAATGTAGTGGAATTTTCCAAGCGCTATGATTACACGGAAAGTGGGTGCAGCTCTGGCAGCCGGCTGTACAGTGGTAGTGAAACCAGCAGAAGATACACCTTTATCTGCTTTAGCACTTGCTGAGGTAAGATTTGGATACCGATTAGTGAGGGAGAGCCTTCTGCAATAGGAATCTGAGGGATGGGCAGTTGAGTGACTTTCACATATATAACTCTTTACCAACACTACCAAGTTAAATGTGCTGTTAGTTAAAAGCAAAATACTCAAATCATAATGCTGTTGACCAACATTAGAAGTATCTCCCAAAGTCAATAGACACGGTGAACCTTTCACAGTTCAAATGTTGCTTCAGTGTTGCATTTGTTAATAACATCTGTTTGGAGAGGTCCATGGTTTGGTGGAAGAGCAGATGTTTTGCTTGGAGAAAGTCCCAGGTGCAGTCCCAGCCATTTCCACTGAAAATGCTCTCAAGTAGGCTGGGGAAAGCCTGTCAGACACTTGGTGAGCTACTAACAGTTGGAGGAAACAGTACTAGGTTAGATGGACCAGTGGTCTGATTTAGTATAAGGAGTTGTGATGCCCGCCCTGACTTGGATGGTCCAGGCTAGTCTGATCTCCTCATATCTTGGAAGCTGAGCAGGGTCATCAGTCCTGGTTAGTATTTGGATGGGGGACCTCCAAGGAAGTCCAGGGTCACTACGTCGAGGCAGGCAGTGGCAAACCACCTCTGAACATCTCTTGCCTTGAAAATCCTACAGGGTTGCTATAAGTCAGCTTTGACTTGACGGCACTTTCCACCACCAGTTGTGATTCAACCCTACCACCAACGCAACCTCTCTCAAACACAGAGGTGTAGGTAGGTTAGGCAGTCACAGGTTTGCCGCCCATCAGGACAGCCCAGTTCCCTTTTAAACTGCCCCTTTCACGCTACCACCATCTCTCTCTCTCTCTCTCTCTCTCTCTCTCTCTCCCCGCCCCCTCCAACTGGTTTGTGTGTGTAGTTTCAATTCACTCTCAGCCAGCAGGGATGAACAAAAAGGAGTTAACTTTTGTTCAACATTTTAAACAACTTTGGAATGCTGAAAGCACATAGATGCAATGTTTCTTAACAGTTTTCTCAGTTGCAAACTATCTTTCTTACAGTCAGCTTCTGACTCACGCTCCTTTCACTCACAGACATAATCTTGCACACATCTCTCCCTGCACTAACTGTCCACGGTCAGCATTCCCCCAACATTCCATCAGGTTCTATTGGCTGCACTCTGAATTTGATCCAGACCTGTCCATCACAACAATTTAATCTGTTTTTTCTGAAGCCCAGCACCATGCCCATCCAATTATTAAAATATATGTTAAATGATATTTTCTGGCGTCACACTTTTTTTTTCTCTTATTGCAGCTCGCAAATCAGGCTGGAATTCCCGCAGGAGTATATAATGTAATTCCATGTTCCAGGCAACAGGCAGCAGCAGTAGGGGAAGTTCTGTGCACCGATCCCTTGGTAGCCAAAATCTCTTTTACCGGATCAACAGCTACAGGAAAGGTACCCTTTGTGTGTCTCATGAATTCCACACTTGGCTCTTAAACCTTCACTAAGTTATAGGTAAGATAGTTCTCAAAGGTGTTTTGGAATAACGGTCCATAGGCTTTAACGTTTGGTTGGAAGGCACAGATGTAATACAGCAGCCTTGCCAAAGCTAAACCAATCTGGGCCTAAATTTGGAGACCTCCTGAAAACACCATCTTGAGTTCCATAATGGAAGAAAAGCAGAATATAAATGCAATTAAAAACTGTAGAGTTACTTTAATTGTTTGGACAAAGCAGAAGGGAAATGTACAACCATCTTGCCAATACCAGCATTTATTGAAATTATGGGTTTCTCTAAGAGCAGTTTTCTGGGTGGAATCAGTTTTCCCTTCTAGAATTGTTTTCTGTCATCTTACTTGAAACAATTTTAGCCCATTGAAGTATGCCCAGAATTTCACATAAAATTAAAGCTCTTTGAGACAGTAGAAAATGACACTATGTGAAAAACTTTAACAAAACAATTATGAACCGAAAGTCCATGATCAAGGAAGTCCACTGATTTCTGACAGTACTGTTAATGGGATTGGTTCTTGATATAATTCAAGTTTCCTGCTAAAGATTGCAGCCACTCCCATGTACTCTACACTTGTCCCATTGAATTTAATGAGACTACCTGGAGAAAACCATTTGTGACTTGCAATGTACATGGAAAATGCTACTGGGAGAGAGATCTGAAAGGATTTCTTACAAGTGGGCTTTGCTATCTTCTTGAATTTTAATCCAAAGCCCATTGAGATCAGTATATTTTCACTTATGTAGTGCATTGGCTCTTAACATCAGAGAGTGGTTATAGGAATAGTTGCCCTGAAATATATGGGATTACTCCAAGTACTCCTTTCCGTTACTTTGAAGAACATACTTTTAAACTCCATTCCGTGTCCAGGGGAAACAAAGTAGTAGGTAAACACGTGAAAGTCAGAAATAATTAGGTCAGTTCTGTTTTAAGTAAGCTTGGAAGTAGCCCTAAAACATTTGAGAGAGAAATTGGTTTATGAAGTTTAGTAGAAGGATTTGTAGAGCACCTTTTAAATCCCATCTGTGACCTTCTGGCTCTAGAAAGCACGTCTGATTATTCATCTTTGTTGATGCTCAGAAATCTTGTGTTCTTGCAGATATTGTTGCGCCATGCAGCCGGCACCGTGAAGAGGGTCTCCATGGAACTTGGAGGACACGCTCCGTTCATAGTGTTTGACAGCGCCGATGTAGACAGAGCCGTTGCTGGAGCGCTAGCTTCTAAATACAGAAACTCAGGCCAGGTGAGAGCAACTGTTCTACTTCATTTAATCTTGTATTCTTTAAAAAAAACATTGAATGGTTCCTGTTATGTACAGGCTAATGACCGAAGATGGTAGTGCTGAAGTAGTAAGGAAGGTCAAGAAAACACTAGAACCAACATGCTTGCTCTTAAGCTTAGTTACTAATGTTTATATCCAGGAACATTAGATGGATGTTTACAAAGGAAGGAAGGACTATGCAACCAGAGCATCAGTCTAGCCGAATGAATGCACAGAGGAGAAAGAACACACTTACCGCAGTTGAAATGTCAGCGAGCTGTGCTGTGAATCACAAACTGTTAATGGGTCACTACATAATTTTTTTCTTTTTTGTTTTATCATCAGACCTGCGTATGTACAAATCGCTTCTTGGTGCAAAAAGGGATCCATGATGCATTCGTGGAAAAGTTTGCACAAGCCATTAAGAAAGAGCTGCGGGTTGGCAATGGATTTGACGAGGGGACAACCCAGGGACCCCTAATTAACGAAAAAGCCGTGGAAAAGGTAAAGATTGGCTTTTCCTTTGCGTGTGATGGAGATGTGTTGGCATATTCTGATCATGTTTTCATGACTATTTGCAAGCATGTACTGAGTTTGATTCCCTGATCTGCAAGCAGAAAGATTTGGGATCTGTCCTGCTTTTCCTTTTTCTGCAGTCCTACCCAACCCCAGAAAAGTCAGTTCCTGAGTTTTCAGAACCGCATGAATTAACTGTTACATGAGTGGAAGAGGGTGTGTCAAATGGTCCTCTCCTCCTTCTGTCAGTGTGGCTCAGATGAAGGAAGAGGGAAGAAAAACCATTTTGCCTTTCCCCCAGTCCATCCCCATCCCTGAACGATGTGGCTGTTAGTCAACACAGGTCATGCAACCCCAGAATCAATTTTTTTTGGTCTTAAGGGGGATAGGGGAATGCAACAACTGTCAGCACTTTCGGCTGATGGAACACAGGATCTAGCCTGTGCCCGCTGAATACTGTGGAATTCAAAAGTATAGCCATTTCACAGAATCATAGAGTTGGAAGGGTCCATACAGGCCATCTAGTCCAACCCCCTGCTCAATGCAGGATCAGCCTAGAGCATCCCTGACAAGTGTTTGTCCAGCGCTGCTTGAAGATTGCCAGTGAGGAGGAGCTCACTACCTCCCTAGGTAGCTGATTCCACTGTCAAACAACTCTTACTGTAAATATTTTTTTCCTAATATCCAGCCAGTACCTTTCCGCCTGTAATTTAAATCCATTGTTAGTCCTATCCTCTGCTGCCAACAGGAACAGCTCCCTGCCCTCTTCTAAGTGACAACCCTACTTAAAGAGAGCAGTCGTGTCCCCTCTCGTGTCTTGTTTTACAGTGCTGTTTTAAGTCACCTTCGCTGTGCTTCTCTTAGGTTGAGAGACACATTGATGATGCGGTTTCCCAAGGAGCATCCATAGTTACAGGAGGAAAAAGACACAGTTATGGAAAAAACTTTTTTGAGCCAACTCTACTCAGCAATGTCACAGCAAGCATGTTATGTACACAAGAAGAGACTTTTGGTCCATTGGCACCAGTTATCAAGTAAGATGGCTGGTCGCACATTATCATTTTTTCATTTAATAATTGCAGTGTGTTAAAGTACTATGAGAAAAGTTGAGGGCAGCAGGAAAAGAGGAAAACCCAACAAGAGATGGATTGACTCAATAAAGGAAGCCACAGCCTTCAGTTTGCAAGATCTGAGCAAGGCTGTCAAAGATAGGACATTTTGGAGGACTTTCATTCATAGGGTCGCCATGAGTCGGAAGCGACTTGACGGCATTTAACACACACACACACACACACACACACACACAAACTACTATGAAGAATGCAAAGAGCTCAGGGTGAGGTAAAAATCACAAGCATACACGAGCAGCACTTTTTATAGTTTTCCCTTTTAAATTTCATTGGTTTGTATCCAGACCATAAGTTTGAAGAAGTTGGTTTTTATATTCTGACTTTCTCTACCAATTAAGGAAGACTCAGTCCGATTTACATTCACCTTCCCCTCCCCACAACAGACATCCTGTGAGGTAGGTGGGGCTGAAAGAGCTCTAAGAGAGCTGTGGCTAGCCCAAGGTTATAAGGGAAAATGTGCATCTTGGATCTTTCCTCTTGTCTCTGGCATAAAAGGGTTACTTAAAAAAAACACGAATACTGGAAACTAGTAGATTGTGACAATAGATTGCTATGGTACAAAAATGTTTGGTTTTTTATAGAAGCCCTCAGGAGGGAGGGAGGGAGGGCAGCCACAGGGGCTGAGCAAGGAAAATGGTGCCAATATGGACAAGACCAGGAAGAATCCAGACTTTCCTGTCCACACAGCGGCCATCCTGATCTTGCTGTGATCTTTCCCAAAAGACTGTACCAAATCAGGTTTGAGAAAAAAATTGCAGCAAAGTAAGGGAAAACATGGAAGCAGGATGAGTAGAGGACAGTGACATGGGATGTTCCTGAAAACATTGCAGCCGCAAGGAAGCCAAGGCAGAGCAAACCATCAGTGTGCGCACAACTCCGGAGTGCCAAAATTCTGTAAATCTTCATATGGAGAGACAACTTGTCTGGAAAATTCCCAAAATGGGGTGGGGGGGGAGAGAGAGAACAAGACGCTGTCCAGCCTTCCATGATATTTCACACTTGATGGAGTAATTGGGATATAAATGTATCCCTATTGAAATCAGCTTTTTTCCTCCCTCACCCCAAATACCGCCCTGCAGTATCTATTAACTTGATGAGAAAGTCCTCAAAATTTACTAACCTTCCCTAGATGTGTGGGAAATGTATGCCACTTTAAAACTCATGAATGTTTTGCTGATGCTTAAAAGCAGTGAGTGGGAAGTGATCATAATACTGGCAGAATTTATAGGAAGTTATGGAAATTGTTTCGCATGGGGAACTATACACATAACATTATGCACATTCTGTGGAAGAGTTCTCTTAAAATGTAAAAGTAGTCCCCTGTGCAAGCACCAGGTCATTACTAACCCATGGGGTGATGTCACATAACGACATTTACTAGGCAGACTATATTTACAGGATGGTTTGCCATTGCCTTCCCCAGTCATTTACCCTTTACCTCCAGCAAGCTGGGTACTTGTTTTACCGACCTCAGAAGAATGGAAGGTTGAGTCAACCTTGAGCCGGCTACCTGAAACCGACTTCCGTTGGGATCAAACTTGGGTCATGTGCATCTTGTGTGCACTAAAACCCTTCTTTCAGTATCTAGAAAGTATCATTTTCTTCTATCCCATTAATACTGTTTCTCTGTATTTCCAGGTTTAATACAGAGGAAGAAGCTCTTGCTATAGCAAATTCACCGAATGTGGGCTTAGCAGGTATGTGCATCCTTCATGATACCAATATGAGAGAAGTCAGTCAATCAATCAAGTTTTATTTCAATACAATATCAGCTCTGAATAAAAATCAAAGTTGGGTGAGAGAAATCAACATGTGGCCTAGTTCAAGCTCTTAAGATTTAGTATTTACATTAAAACTGAAGCAAACTTGACCTTGATTTCGTGATTATTTTATGAAGAGGAACAAAAATGTTTTCCCCCAGAGGTTTCCGTTAGAAAATGTTGTCTTACTTTGTTCTATTTAATGACCCAATTTGCAGGTTATTTCTACTCTCAGGACCCTGCTCAGATTTGGAGAGTTGCAGAGCGATTGGAGGTCGGAATGGTTGGCGTTAATGAAGGAATTGTTTCTGCTGTCGAGTGCCCCTTTGGTGGCGTCAAACAATCTGGACTTGGAAGAGAAGGATCAAAATATGGTATAGATGAATATTTGGAAATAAAGTATGTTTGTTTTGGAGGTTTACAATAGCCATTATAAAAATGAAACCAAGGTACAGCTAGAAAATGTTTTAGAACATTTATAAGCGATGTACATAAATATTGAGTTTCCCCCGAAATTAGGTTTATGGTGAGATGTTTTTACCTGGAATTATGACAGTAAATAACAATACAAATTCTGGTATTGCATTTGTGCCTGGAGGTTTGTAAGAATATAGATCTGCTTTCAGACCCATCTGTCATTGTACAGGGAAGAGTATCAGTTCTAAGTATTGTCGAAGGCTTTCACGGTCAGAGTTCATTGGTTCTTGTAGGTTATCCGGGCTGTGTAACCGTGGTCTTGGTATTTTCTTTTCCTGACGTTTCGCCAGCAGCTGTGGCCGGCATCTTCAGAGATGCCTGCCACAGCTGCTGGTGAAACGTCAGGAAAGAAAATACCAAGACCACAGTTACACAGCCCGGATAGCCTACAAGAACCAAGTATCAGTTCTGTTACTGATTTTAATTCTGGAGAATGTGGAGATTTTTTTACTGATTTAAGTAGGTTTTGGAGGGGCAAAGAGATGCTTTTCTAACTTTTTGTGTATATGTGGAACAATAAGGAAGGTAGCAGTATCTTAAATACTAGTGCCAAAATCGAATTTAATTTTTTTTTAATGCTAGACTTCGTTCTGGTTGTTTAAGGCTACCGGGAGAACATTTGATGCTCACAGGAAAGGAAATCTACCTTTGTGTGATGTCTGGAACTAAATTTCCTTGTAGATAAGAGTATCTCCCTGTTGTTCATAACAGTTCTTGCCTCACAGCATTTTTAGGATGTGTGATTACTAGCTGAGCCTTGAGACCAAATGTGTTTTTATTACAATCGCACAAAGATATAGACTTCAGCTGTTGTGTAAGATGCTTCTGTTGCAGTTTATTTGGCTTGTTTCTTTATTGGGTGGACACCTTATGTTTGAACCCCTGGATTCTCCAGAGATTCCCCATGTGGCACAAAAGGGAGTCTTTGGAGGTCGATGGAGAGATTATGTAGATGAGCACAGAGTACCCACCTGCACAAGTGGTCTTTCAATACCTGCACAAGTGGGGAGGGGCTGTGGCTCAGTGGTAGAGCATCTGCTTGGCATGCAGAAGGTCCCATGTTCAGTTCCCCGGCATCTCCAGTTAAAGGGACTAGGTAGGTAGGTAATGTGAAAGACCCCTGCCTGAGACCCTGGAGAGCAGCTGCTGGTCTGAGTAGCCAATACTGAGTTTGGTGGACCAATACTGAGTTTGGTGGACATACCATTCAGTATGTCAACTTCATGTGTTCAAGAAGGAATTGGTATTTAGTTCAAATACCAAAATACAAGGGCTCTTGCTTCCCTAAACCCCCTTCCTCTTGCATTACTGTACTGGATACTATTACTGCCCTTGAAGGTTTGGCATAATTCACTGTCAAGTAATGCCCCTCCTTGATTGTGCTGCTCATTCTAGAGATATATCAAAGGCCGGCAACAGGTGCTTGAATCTTAGCAAGGCCAAGGACAAGAAGAGTAAAAAAAAAAAGATGAGGAAGGACTTTAGAAGCTTCCTACAGATTATAAAAGTATACTTAGAATCCCAGTCAAGGTGTAGTGTGGGTCAAGCTCTTGATCACAAGCATTAGCCTAATGTGGATGTTGCATCAAGTCTTCTTAGAATTAGTAGCTAGTTCTTCAAATGGAAGAATTTAGTAGAATTGAGGCGTGTTACCACTGTTGCATTAAACTAAACAGGTATTTTATTTACCTAGCAAAACTTCATTAGAAGTTCTATATCTTAGGCTCCTTTGCTATTGTCAGATATGACCTTGACCCAAAGAGCTGTGTCAGATGAACCCAAAGGCTTCCCTCTCCACCCTTTCTTACCTGCTGAAAAGCTGGTTGGATCCAACCCCTAAATAGTTGCACTCCAGAGACACCAGAGATGTCACTTTTCCTACCACTAATTGCTGTTCTTTAGATGAAAAAAATATCATGGTGTACTGAAACTTGACCTCCTAGTGCCAACAGTATGAGAGGAGCTCAATAAAGAGTGGTGAATGTTTACCATTTCCTTCTTTGCTGTGTGGATCGGTGTGTTCTTGCAACCATGCCGGCAAGGACTTATGCAGCTGGAAATTACCATGGGCTAGCTTTTTCATCCAGGTGCCATAATAAGAGTATGTCCAAGTCACTGGGGCTATTGATGCTATTTCCTGCCAGTATTCAGAGCATTTAACTCTTCAGGGAGACTGTAGAAAAGAGCAAGAGTCCAGTAGCACCTTAAAGACTTACAAAAGTTCTGGCAGGGTATGAGCTTTTGTGAGTCACAGCTCCCTTCTTCAGAGTCACAGATATGAGTCATGAAAGCTTATACCCTGCCACAACTTTTGTTAGTCTTTAAGGTGATACTGGACTCTTGCTCTTTTCTACTGCTGCAGACAGACTAACACAGCTACCCATCGTGACCAGTCTCTTAAGGGAGACAGAAGAGGAGCTGATGCTCGCAACAAAATAAAAAACTGCCGTCTTATGAGTGCAGGAAGCTGCAAAATACCATTTGAAAGGTTTGTTCACATACTTGC
This sequence comes from Euleptes europaea, assembly GCF_029931775.1. Lineage (NCBI taxonomy): Eukaryota > Metazoa > Chordata > Lepidosauria > Squamata > Sphaerodactylidae > Euleptes > Euleptes europaea. The sequence goes on along the minus strand of NC_079319.1, from coordinate 70,113,686 downwards.
ATTCCAAGCCCCCAATGGGCTAATCTACAAGTGCTGTTGGGGAAAAAAATCTAGAAATGGGGCCTGCTATTTCAAGCCAACGTTTGAAGGCAAATTCAGACAGCCGGGGAATAAGATATTCACATTTGCCATACATGTGTGTGGTGTCAATGAGCCTCAAAGCCTTTTCATTTGAAGTGGGAAAACAGTTGGTTAAACCTGTTCTCAGATTATTCCCTCCTTTGTGGCAGCTGATAAAGTTTGGCATGTAAAAATACGATTTTCAAAAAATATGGATAGAATATGCTCAAATCTTGTCAATGGACTTTTTGGGAAGAATGCGGTTAAATATCTGTGAGAAGCACAAATTTGTTGACTGTGTGTAACACGAGTTAATCCTAGCCATTCATTTTGACTAAGTTTTTTTATGAGTGAAACTTGCTTACTTTTAATATATTTCAATGTATATGTCTACATAAAAATGTGTCACCGTTTGAGTGTTGTGATTCCTTAGCTGAAGGGGCTACTTGAATTCTTATGTCAACATGGTTTTCCCCCAGCAATGTTTAGTATGTATTATTAATAAATATACAGAATTTAATAAACAATACAATAAAGATCTAACTTGTTTTGAAGTCTGGACATATGCATTTATTCAACAGTTAACTGGTTGTGTTCTGTAAGGTGGTTTGGAGTGGTGGACTCTGATCTGGAGAACCGGGTTTGATTCCCCACTCCTCCACATGAAGCCAGCTGGGTGACCTTGGGCTAGTCACAGCTGTCTTACAGCTCTCTCAGCCCCACCTACCTCAGAGGGGAAGGGAAGGTGATTGTAAGCCGGTTTGATTCTTCCTTAAGTGGTAGAGAAAGTCATCATATGAAAACCTTAGTGGATTTAAATGTAAAATGACAAGCTGGAAACTCCCCAGGGGGGGAATCCCATCTCCTCAACCAATCTTTCTTCCTAGAGAGAACTTGCTCGTACAAAAGAGGTGTGCAGCACCTGGAAAAAGCTGTTTCTTGGACATGGAAGTCAGCAGCCCTTGTATAATGGTCAGGAAAGTTTTAACAAACTAGAGGCTGGCTCTGTTAGGATTGTGGGTGTGTGTAAAGTACCATTAAGTCGCAGCTGACTTATGGTGACCCCTTTTTCGGGGTTTTCATGGCAGGAGGTGGTTTGCCAGTGCCTTCCTCTGCACAGCAACCCTGGTATTCCTTGGTGGTCTCCCATCCAAATACTAACCAGGGCTGACCCTGCTTAGCTTCTGAGATCGGACGAGACTGCGCCATCCAGGTCAGGGCCTGTTAGGATTACATCAGTATAAAAATGGTTTGAACTGCAACGCTGTACAAAAGCAAAATTCAGCACCATCAACTGTCCCGAACATATATGCATGCACACACCCCGACACGTTTCCAATGTCTAGTTAAAATTACCATAATTTTAAAAAATCAATGAAAGTTAAGCATCCCTCCTCTTTAATAGAAACTTTTACTAATTTTGTATATATGTGTGTTTTTTTAATGGGAAAAGGCACAAATAAAAACTAGATGCATGAAGACAACTGAGGCTGTTTAGCCAGACATTGCTTTTAATAACTTGGGTTAATTTGCATACTGAGTTTAAAGTGATTTTAGAAAGAGATGCATGGTCACAGCTTGCTCTGGGAAATAATCTCATAAGATAGCTTTAATATGTGACCATCACAATGCAACCGTCTTGGCTATGTCTTAAGTGGTCCATGAGACGTTAACGTGAATACCATCAGCAGTCATTTAGGCTTTAAAAACCAACCGCATAAACTCACGTGGCAAGTTAAAGTGCTTGTCTCTTATTCTTTCAGCAGCTATCCACATCCACTGAGTCCATTTCCCCTTCTTCCATTCGGGAAGTTTATTGCTCCATCAGCCACTTGTAGCATTTTGGAAAATACAGAGGGAGGATCAGCACATCCTTAGCAGGTTGGGTCAACGTGTCCTTTCACTGCAGGGTTATTTATCTGCTCTTGAGCTGTAGCTGAAGGAGACGCCATTTTTAATGGAACCATTCATGAGATTCCTCGGATTCTCTCTGTCCATCTTCTCTCTGCTGAAGATGGTGTCCTGGTCACTGTCAAACTCGGACTCCGATACCATCAGGCTGGAATTGTGTTCTGTGCTTCTGTGCTTTATACCTGAGATGAGAGGATCGGCAAAAGAGGTTCTGGAAGGCCTGTCCACTGTTTGACTTAGCAACATCTCATTCACATCACATTCAGAAAGTCATGTCTTGTCCACCATCATACATACCCAAGTGTCCTAGGGCTCTGATGTGCACACAAAAGAACTGAAAGAAAGGAGAGTTTCCCGCCCAGGAGACGGGAAAGGGGCAATGAGCGGGAAACACCCAAGCTAGAAGATGCTCTCCATATAGGGCTGTCAACCTCCAATTTACTGCACATTTCCTTCACCTTACCTCCAAATTGCTCAGGGAAGTAAACAGGGGAATACTCAGGGGAGTAAACAGGGGTGTCAAACTAATTGGTTACAAGGGCCAGATATGGCATAAATGTAGGGTTGCCAACCTCCAGGCACTAGCTGGAGATCTGCTATTACAACTGATCTCCAGCAGATAGAGATCAGTTCACCTGGAGAAAATGGCCACTTTGGCCATTGGACTCTATGGCATTGAAGTCCCTCCCTAAACCCCGCCTTCCTCAGGCTCCGCCCCAAAAACCTCCCACCAGTTGTGAAGAGGGATCTAGCAACCCTACCTCCATACCTCAGAACAGAATGGTAAGTATCCAAGGTTCCATTCTTTAAAAAGGAAAACAGCCCCCGCTAAAATACTGCACGGGACTCCAAGTAGGCATCCTGGTCTATTTTGCCAGTCACTGGCCCATCAGACAAGGGCAGCTTAAGTGTTCTGAAACCAGCCCGTTGTCCTTTACAAGGGAACAAGAGAGGAAAAGCAGAGAGAGCCCGCCTCCCCACACTGTGAGCTCATTGCCAAGGAAGACCAGCTGCATTGAAACATCAACTCCTCACGCTTACTGCATAATGCAGCAGGCTCAAGCCATTAATGTAAGTGGATCTGGGCAAAAAGAGGAGTAGGAGAGAGGTTCTACTGTACTTACGGGTAGCGACAGAGTAAGCTAGACCCTGCTAACTTACTCCATTCTGCATAGGACATCACCCTCATAGTGCTAATGATCTTTAGGTTTCTCCATGTGAACCAGAACTGAATCTGGTCCAGGGGTGTGTGGCTCAAATGGTTACTGAGATTTTTTACAAGCCAAATCAGAATACTTTTAGACACAGAACCCAAAACGGAACTGAAACATGTAACATTTAAATGGTTTTGTCCCCAAGCAGAAATGCAAGAGACGCTATAGCACACTAGGGGCTAAGTGACTTATCACGGCAAGAACTGACAGCCAGCTCAACCAGATCCTGTTCTTTCAAGTATTAAATCACCAGACGGGGCAAAGGGAAATCATGTATTAATTACCAGAAAAATAGGGAAAATACACACATGAGTTATAAATAGCTCACTGATTAAAACCAGTGAGATTGGAAGAAGAATAAAAAATAATACCATATTTGGGCCTCAGCTCCATTCTCTCCTGGTCATCAATGTTATCCAAAATTGTGTATTTTGTTTTCTTTCTTATTTTGGTCCTCTTTCTGCTAGGAAATATAAAAAAACACAATTTAAATAGTTGCCCATGCACAACTGGCAAAACAAATGTCCAGTTTAGTTTTTCGGTTGTGGTTTTCTTACGAGCAATCCAAAGAACAGTTAGGGAAATCCCCCAAATTTTGCCTTTTCTTATAGACGGAATTATCCAAAGGTTGTGGCCTAGTTTCCATCAGCTTGATGCATGTGTGGTCCTTCTTCCCCTCACCTCGCTCCCCTCCTCACCCGGGGTCCGCAAGCAGTTGATCTCCCCCATCCGAATCAGAAGGCAGATAAGTGCAGGTGTGAAAAGGAGCAATCTACTATCTCAGCCTCTGGGAAGCTCATCATCTTCTGAAGATGGCCATTCTGAGCCCCAGAAGCACAACCTTTTTTCAGTTTCCCTAACTCAAACAGCACCAGATTTGCGTTATGGATACCCTTTCCCCAAGCGATAACGATAATCAGGCTCACTTCAAAAAGTGCAAGGTTATCAACATTGCTTCAGAATAAGATAACTGACGAACATAAACAAAGATGGCAAGCTTTCTATGACAAATATATGTGATACAATGTGATTTTATGCTCTATGTAATAGTGTTAATTATATATAAACAGATAGTGAGAGAATTATGACCATACAGAAGAAAAGCAGAGTATTACGACTGATAAAACAAATGGTATAATGCACATTATGTAAAACTGAGTAGTTAAGGGAGTTAATCATAATATCTATAATTTTTAACAGTAGTGAATTGGGAAATGGGAAATTGAATATATTTAGTAAAGTTAATGGGTCAATGTTTTATCTAAGAAAAAGAACAGTGTTATATCTAAGAAAAGGAAGAGGGTGGGGGTTGTGCCAGACGAGGATAAAGATGTGATGTATATTTTTCTATTCTTTTCCCCCTTCCCTTTTTTTTTTCCTTTTTCTGTACCCTGAAAAATTTAATTTAAAAATTAAAAAAACAAAAGTGCAGCCCCTCTTACTGGAGTGGATCCAGTCATTCTGCTCGGCAAAGCTGGAAGCCTTCCTCCAGCCTCAATCACTTTGCTTGAGCAGATTGACATGATGCGCACAGGTGTTGCCCTACACAGACCTTCTCATCAAAATCTATTTAGCGAGCATCTGAGCATGCCCAGCATGGCTAAAACTCTTCCCAAAAGGGCTATAAATTGGCGCTCCGCCCACATTATTGTTCCGAGCAGCCTTGGAAATACACAGGGCAGCATATCTGAAGTAGACTCTATTAATCTGAAGCAGACTCTATTAATTTTATGTATCTAGAGTTTCTTACAATTAAACACCTTGTCAAATTCGCAGAGAGAAATGGCCATTTATGCAAGGGAGGACAGTTCTCTTTGCTTATGACATTTTAATCCTGCCCTTTGTACAAGGAGCTTAGGGTTGTGGATCTTATTTTTCATTTTATCCTCACAACAGCCTGAGAGGTCGATTAGGCTGAGAAAGAGAGAATGACTGGCATCAAGATCACACTGGGAGCTTCCCGGCCGAGTGGGGAATTGGAATATGAGTCTCCCAGACGACAGAGTGGCACCCTAACCACTACACTACACTACACTGACTCTCTTTTGGCTGTGTGTGTAGCATCCATGAGGTTAGCATCATTACCTTTTGCAGCAGCAGATACAGATCCAGACCGAACTCAGTATCAGCACCATCGAAACAAAAGCAGACACCATGACGTAGAGTATACTCCATTCTAGGGAGAACAGAACGTTCCAAAACAGTTAACAGGCTACATTAGTTCACGTACATTCAAGAGAGAACACATACAGACCTGCTCTATTCCGCATCCATTCCCATGAAGACTTCATCCATCCCACCCCCCTCTGCAAACTCACCACAGTTACTCTCTCCGTCATTCAGGTACCACTGTATCAAATTTTCCATCCAGAGCTGATAGCAAATGCAACGCTTAGTGATGGGGTCACAATGTCCATGTCCAGAGCATTTTAGAAGGCAACCTATTATGGCAAAACATGGAATTGTAAATACTGCATTGGTGTTTGGCATTCAGACAAACAACTCCCTCTGCTTCTGCACTTGCCAACCCAAGGCCAAGGTAAACTTTAGCAAGACAGAAAAGCCTAAATCTAAGCTACTTCCTCATCTTAAAACCTTCTTTTGTTCATCCACAAACATCTGCCTCAATAACCAAGTCAGAACATTGGGTTTGTCTAGGCCAGTGGTTCCCAAACTTTTCGGGCCACCACTCCCTTGGTCCCACAAACCGAACCACAGCGCCCCCTACCCTATCCAACAACACAGTCGAAGGGGCCCACCTCTAGCACCCCCCTGCAGCCCTCTTGCCTCTTAGTGCCCCCCTAGGTAATCTCACCAGCCCCCAGGAAGTGGTACTGCCCACTTTGGGAACTACTGGTCTAGGCTAATTCTGTCTACTCTGGGTGGCATCGGCCCTTCAGGGTACTGAGAAGAGGCCTTTGCCCCAGCCCACTACCCAAGATCTTCCACTGTTGTTAATCTAAAAAATGTGTATTCTACCACTGTGCTACATCCCCAGCCCTTCTCTGATTCTACACAGGTAACAGCAAAGGGAGCCAAATGCCTGCACGGAACAGTGTTGTAAGCACTGTATTTCCGCATGGTACAGAACTATTTTATTTTTTTATAAACTAACTTGACTTGTTTTTGATTGGGTGGAACTACAGATGTACCAGAGGCAGTTCATTTTAAACAGGCTAGTCTGCAATTCAACATCCAGTGTAGAATGCCTGACATTGATCCACTGGCAATGGCCTACGATAAACTTTATCTGTAAACTTTATTGATCTGTAGCATTTGGCACTCATTACTCTCCAGCTTCTTGGTTTGCTCAACACCATTCTATTAAACAGTAACACATAGGGACATCACCACAAACCATCCATTACGAGAGAAAACATACACACCTGCATACATAACAACTAAATATGTACACAAATACATGTTGCGCTGCTATGTGAGTACTAAAGTCTTGTAAAGTTCTACGGATCATTGGAAGGAGAACAAAGACATACCAGCAGTGTCAACACGAAGCACCTTAAAAAGCAGGAAGTCCGGCTTCTCTTTCAAGAGCTGCAAACGGAGCATCTGTGCCACATCTGAAGCCTTTATGACTTTGAAAGGATACCCTTTCTGCACGTAGAACACCACCGCTGTGCTAAAGAGAGGACAGGCAGGTTAAAATTATGGGGCCACGATGGCAGCTCCATCCAATATGCCACGTAGCAAGACCATGGTTCTATTCTCTACAAAATTCAGACATTTCCCCCATCAGGCTGAAGTCTGGTACACAGAGGTCAGTTATGCATGGGTACTTTCGCTCACATTTGCCCGCAGTCTGTCTCAGTTGTTCCTTGAAGTTATGCTGAAGTTTCCCGTCCATTAGAGATAACCTCGCTGCCAGCCCTCACAAATCCTGGGACTTCCCATTCTTCTACTAACCCGATTCTTCCATCTCCCCTGATCTTAGCCCAGGTGAAATCCTCATGCATAAGGCAAAGCGCAGGACATGCAAGCTTGGTTTTTCTCAAAGAAAGAACTACAGCAAATTACAAAGCAGATTCAAATGTTTCCTGCTTCCTCGGAGTTCTTTCTGGGCAGAAGAAAGGCATTTAGAAACGAGGCTTGAGTCTCCCGGTTCCTTTTCGAGAGCTCTGTTTTGTTTTTGTTTTTAAAGTGCATTTTGGCTTGGCAACTGGGTTTCCGTGACGGGGGGGGGGGCTTCTCTCTCAAAGTAAGAACTACAGCCAATTACAAAGCAGCATTTCGAGTGGCAGGGACTCAAAAGCTTCTTGTTTTGAGCTTGAAGACTGCTGGTGCATAGTTTTGCGAAAAGAAAGTGTTGGTGTTCATAGGCCTCTCCATTTTATTCTCACAGCACCTCGTGAGGCAGGTAATACTGACTGGCCCAAAGTCATCTAGTAACTTTCAAACCCAGGTCTCAAAAGTCACACATTCTAATCCCTACATTACACTGGCTCTCCATATGCCTTTGTACCTGCTATCAGAATAGGCGTGTATTTTCTGAACTTTAATGTCTGACTCTAAGATATTCAGCAGCACCGCAAGCTGTCGCACAAGCGTGTCCTTCTGTTGCTCGGTCAACCGGCCGACTCCAACTTGCAATATCAGTTCCACCAGGCCATTTTTCTTAGGGTCTGCAAATGCAGAAATGACAGACTTCTTTCAGAGCAGGGCAAATATTCTCTTCATAATATTTGCAAGGAGTCCCAGAAGTGGGAATAACAATAAAAAAACAAGGAAAATGCAAGTTCCATGTATAAAATTATCATGTATTGAATAATAATTATATTTTCAGACGCAGCATATGAATTTCTGAGCAAAAAGCCCCCCCCCCCAATCTCTACACAGTGGTTCCCAACCTTTTTTGGGCCATGCCCCACCTAAGCATCTCTAAAATCCTGATGCCCCCCTGTGACATATAATTCTGGTCTAAACAAGCTTTTAAAGAACATGGCATCCATGAAGAGAAAAATAAAAGAACGAAAGGACAGTTGAAGTAATTACTATACAATAAAATAAAAATGGAAAATATTCACTGTTAATAACTTATTCTCGAATTGCCCCCCTTAAAAATCAAATTGCCCCCCAGTGGGGCATGTGCCCCATGTTGGGAACCACTGCTCTACAGCCTCCTTGCAAAGGTACATGGATTAATTAACCAAGGTGGAAGTTATTTGTTTAGTTACGCTTAAAGGTAAAATTCAGCAAGAAGAAAGGAACTGAAGAAGCAAAGGAGGGCAGAAATAGAAGGCAAGGGCGCAGGGAAGAGAGGATAATAAAATTCAAGGCCAGACTGACAGTCTATTCAAATGGATATTGTGTATTGGACAGACAACACAGCTGTCAAGGTACACTCCACTCTGTTGCTTCTGGAAGTCCGGGGCTAATTTATAAAGGCAGGCTGAGCAGGCTTAACCAAAAAGGTTTCTCATGAAGGGGCTCAATGAGCTGCTGTCAAGTTTAAATTGTACTTCTGGTTCCTGCACATGCAGAGTTAGCATGCTGAGGTACCAGCAGTCATGCTGGCATTCCGACAAGGCCAGCCACGTGGGATCTCACACAGATAATAGTGTGTGGTTTGTGTTTATACACCCAGCATCATTTTTAAAGGGGGGATACCGAGATGGACAAAATCCTAGTTATAGCAGCTCGCTAGCAAACAGGTGCGCTAATCGACAAACTGAGCAGCGACAGGTGCGCTAATCGACAAACTGAGCAGGGGAGGGGCTGTGGCTCAGTGGTAAAGCATCTGCTTGGCATGCAGAAGATCCCAGGTTCAGTCCCCGGCCTCTCCAGTTAAAGGGACTAGGCAGGTAGATGATGTGAAAGACCCCTGCCTGAGACCCTGGAGAGCCACTGCTGGTCTGAGTAGCCAATACTGAGTTTGGTAGACCAAGGGTCTGATTCAGTATAAGGCAGCTTCATGTGTGACACGAAAATAGGATACAACGGGGCTTCACTGTCTCAAGTGGAATAAAAAAACAAAAAAATACAGGAACAGCTTTCAAACAAGTAATGTTTGAACAACGCTTTCACACTGTTAATAACATCAAGGCCAGAAGTGAGCCCCATTCGTACTACTTAATGCCCATTCAAATGATGTGTACCCTGTGGGGCCCTCGGTAGCAAGCCAGAGACCCACCATTCCACCTACCACTGCCGCACCACGGCCACTCCCCATTCCCACTGTTCCCAGCGGCCACCATCCCCACAGTTTTATTCAACCACATTATGCCACAGCCCCTGTAAGTTGGCATTAAGAAAATATGGCAGCAAGAAAGCTTGGGCTACCGAGGGAGCATTGACAAGCTCAACTGTGGCAATTGCGCATTATCTGTCAAATGCCTCCAAGAAGTTTTGAGGGATGTACAGGATTCAGCCGTCTCTCCCATTTTATCCTCAGCCACCTGTGAGGCAGGCTAAGCTGAGAGAAAGTGATTGGCCCAAGGTCACCCAGGGAGCATCGTGACCATGTGGGGATCTGGACCCAGGTCTCCCCAGCCCTAAACCACCACTAACTCCTTCAACTGCACCAAAATTACATGAGCATGGGGAGGGGCCGTGGCTCAGTTTGTAGAGTCTCTGCTTGGCATGCAGAAGGTCCCAGGTTCAATCCCCGGCATCTCCAGTTAAAGGGACTAGGCAAGTAGGTGCTGTGAAAGACCTCTGCCTGAGACCCTGGAGAGCCACTGCAGGTCTGGCAGACAATACTGACTTTGATGGACCCAGGGTCTGATTCAGTGTAAGGCAGCTTCATGTGTGTTCATGTGAGCATGTAAGAGGAGGAAGCAGAATTTTAGCTGGGGAGTGGGAGAGAGGGCTTGACCTTTTCTGCAGGTTCCCATTAGAGCTACCCTGTGCAAAGTGGTTTCAAGCAGTGTCATCAGCCCCCCCGCCCCCCGATGACTAGAAAAACCAGGGGATGCACCAAGGCTTCTGAGAGAACTATCTTTCACATCTGCTTTCGGCACCTGCCTCGAACAGCAATGGAGATTCAAACCAACAGAGTGAAACAGTCATCAGCTTTGGCATCGGTGGGAAATCTCCCCCCCTCCCACCTATGGAGCCAGGGCTGCACAGAGAATGGCCTCCTAGCCGAACAAGACCCCCTTTGTCGTACTTCCTATGGGGTGGGGAGAAGGATTTGGGCTGAATGCAGAGTGTAAGCTATAGATGTCCTTTTAAAGATCATACCAGGCTGAACTTCCACTATAGCGGTGTCAGTGTCTGAATCTCCTCTGCCATCGGTGACTTTCAAGTGAAAAGTATAGATCCCTTCCACAAGATTGGTTAGCTGCAATACTGCCTCGTGGTCTGAGCCATGTATCACATCCTGCAAGAGTCAAGCTTCAGATTCATTTGAACTCAAGACCAATCATTTTACAGAGGCCTATAATCTTAATATACTTCCATGTGCCACAAAACGAGTCAAGAACAGCCTTAGACAGTGGCTGCTCACCTCAACCTCAAATCCACGAGTTCTGGTTTCTTTTATTCCCATTTTAAAGATGGAGAATTGAGACTCATAATGAGAGGCTAGTCATTCCAGGTCCCAAACCCAGCTCTCTATCCAATAGACCTTACTGGATTCCAACACACGTCAGCAAAGCAAATAAGGGGTAAAACTACTGGAAATATGAAAAGATTAATTTGGCCTGATTGAACTCTCCATGTACTTACTCCTGCAGCTGGACTCTGACCATCCCGAGTCCAAAGATAGGAAACAATTCCTTGGTCATCGGTAGACTGTGAACCATCCAAAGCAATAGAATTATTGGGAAGAACAAGGATGTGCTTGCCTCCTGCATAAGCTTGTGGTGGGTGGTTGCTTTCTGAAGAACAAGAAAGCAAAAAAGGGAGAGCAAAATGATATCCAACATGTAAGGGAGACATCTAAACAAATGCTGAAGCAATCTGTTGAAAGAAGTTGGCTACTTGCCAGTAATCAACTATCTGCACTGGCAGCAAAACCATGACTCACAAGAGTTGCCTCTTAATGCTGAGGTGGAAAGAACGCAGGCCATGATCCACCACCTGGCCTGTGGCCAATTTCAGGTAGACCACGCACTGCTGGGATCCTTGCAAAAAATGCTGCCCCATATGATTATTTCCATGTTTTAAACAGCAATGCATAGGCAGGATTGCTTATCAACTATACTTTAACTATGACGCATTCTTGAGAAGAAGAAGAGATGGTTTTTATATGCTGACTTTCTTTACCACTTAAGGGAAACTTAAACCGGCTTATAATCATCTCCCCTTCCCCTCCCCACAACAGAACCCTGTGAGGTAGGTGGGGCTGAGAGAGCTGTGTCTAGCCCAAGGTCACCCAGCTGGCTTCATGTGTAGCAGTGGGGAAACAAATACAGTTCACCAGATTAGCCTCCGCCGCTCACGTGGGGGAGTGGGGAATCAAACCCGGCTCTCCAGATTAGCCTCTGCTGCTCATGTGGAGGAGTGGGGAATCAAACCCGGTTGTCCAGATCAGATTCCACCGCTCCAAACCACTGCTCTTAACCACTACACCACACTAGAATACACACTCTGTGTGTGTGTGTGTGTTAAGTGCCGTCAAGTCGTTTCCGACTCATGGTGACCCTATGAATCAATGTCCTCCAAAGCATCCTATCCTTAACATATGCACTCTAGCTCTGTAAATTTAATACACAATCAGGGGACTAACGGAAACTGTATATATATATTTTTTTAAGCAGAGCATGGAAGACGGAAGTCAGCCCACCCCTGCACATACGTCTGCTGCTGGCAGAGGAAGGCTCCATGCCATTCTTCACAGCCAAAGCTGGCAGAAATCCAGTTCAGGACATAGAGACTCATTACCATCCAATTATCTTCACAGCAACCCACAATAGCTGTATAACAGAGGATGCCAGGCTAAAGAACTTGCTCATTAGAGGACTCTTTTTCTTGCTTCCATGGGATGCCTCCAAAAGACAGTAGAGGCAATGGACAATTAGATACTGAAACAAAAGAGCCTGTAATGGTGCTGCCATATAACTGTCAAATGAAGGCAACTGTAATTCGTAACAACTGGGACAATTAAAAAAAAAGAGAGAAAAGCACAGCCGGGGTGAAAAGCACCACTGTAGAACAAGGAGCGAAAAAACGTACTTCACAGGGGCACTGTGTTAAGCATCCTTCTAGGGGACATGACAGAGAACAAAAACAGAGAAGAGGAGGCCACGCTCCACGGAGAAGTTAAAGTAAAGTAAAGTAAAGGAGGGAGGGAGGGAGGGAGGGAGGGGAGGAGTCAGCTAACTTTTTATACGTTTTGCTCCTCCCTTATGTAATTAACCAAGGGAGAAAGAGGTAGGAGAGAGAGAGAAAAGTAGCTAGCAGCGCCAGTAAAACTAGAATTAAGAAGATAAGAACTTAAGTAAATTTCAATAAAACAGCAGAAAACTAAAAAAATGTAATAAGCCCAAAATAACAAACTAAAATCAGAAAATAAAAGCTCCGAATATGGAGCACAGCCTTGAACATCCTGCCGTATCACCATACTTTGTTCAAAAGAAGCGTTTTACCTAGCCTCTGAAAAGTGCTGAGATGATGATCAAGGCACTTATTATTAACATGGGCAGCAGAATGGTGGGTTGATGTCAATTGCATGTATTTAATCCCAACATTAGGATTCAGCCACCAACCCCCAATCCCTCCACATGACGAGGTCACTGGCTTTACCTTCCTTTACGGTCACAAAAAGCGTAGTGCTGCTGCTGAGTCCCTGATTGTCTCTTACAGTCAGTCTGAAGTGATACGTTCCAGCTTGGAGACCCCTAACGGTGGCCACCGCACTGTCCACGTTTTCCATTTGCAAAGAGGTCGGCCCGCTGCAAGAGAGCAAAGAAAGCCGTAACCCTCGATTCTGATTGAACTCAGTGGTAGAAGAAAAAAGAGGGGAATAAAACCCAACCTAGAAAACAGAAGCTGGGTACCCAAGGTTGGGTAGATTTATATATATAATTATATATATATAATACACACACACACACACACACACACACATATATATATATATATATATATATATTACATTTATTGTTACGACCATTGGCCAGCACAAAACAACAAAGCAGTGCAAGTACCTATACACCAGTAAAAACAACAATAAAAAGGAAAGACAAAAACAACCATATATAATGAAAATATAATTAATTGGAAGCGCTATGTCTAGATTAAAATTATTAAAAAACGTTCAAATAGCACAATGGCATTTCCTGAGGTTGATGTCTCTAACCACATACCAGATGCGTTTCGGCCTATTTGGCCTTTATCAGTGGTCAATTAAAAACCATGTAACACCTGCACACATTTACAGAAATATATACATATACAAACAGTTTAAATCAAACAAGGCATGAATATAGGTCAGTGGTGGCGAACCTTTTAGAGACCGAGTGCCCAAACTGCAACCCAAAACCCACTTATTTATTGCCAAGTGCCAATACGGCAATTTAACCTGAATACTGAGGTTTTAGTTTAGAAAAAACAACTCATACATTCACATATTTTGCGTTAAAAGAAAAACACAGTAACAGAGCTTTCAATGATACAAACAACTTTTTATTGAAAGGTAAAAGTTTGCATTTGGCATGCATCTCTCCAGGTCTCGTCCTCTACTTAGCCACCGCACATTATTGTACGTAAGTAAACAATTATACTGTGCCTGAACCTCCTCAAGAAGTGCTTGAAACTGTCGACAATTCAGAGAACGAGCCATGATGTAATTCATCATTTTTGTGACATCTTTGAGGACATCGTCAATTTTTTTGAACAATTAATGTGATTTTTGCTGTTGTGTGCATGCTGATAATTTGTCTACCCTTGGCTCATACTTTGTAAGTTTGAGAGCAACACATGCAGCACTCAGGTCATCTGTTAACCTGTTTCTGGTGTCAGATTTTATATAATTCAAAGCTGAAAACAGCTGCTCACAAGCATAAGATGATCCAAACAAAGTAAGGAAAGCAATCCCAAATGCTTTCATTGACTTAAAATTATTTGGCAGAGAATTCCACACTTTAAGGATTTCGTTTTCAGAACTAACTGTGCTGTCCTTTGGCATCCCTTTTATCTTCTCAAGTGTTTCACGCAGGTCATATTTTTCCAGATAGAGCTTTCTTGAAATTCTATTAGCTCCATTTCCAGATTTTCTAAATCTAACCAGTGTAGATCAAATTCTTCAAATTTGGCTTTATCTGGAGAAGTAAGAAAACACAGGGTTGTCTCCATCTTACAGAACTGTAAAAATCTGTTACTAAAATTCACCTTTGCAGCTGCTACAATGCTAGAAAATTCCTTGTGGATTTCCTGATGGCTTGTAGGATTGTCTGCAAACGTTGTAGAATTTTCTAAATGCTTTTTTAGATGGGCGGGGCCCCAGACAAACTGAAGACGGGCGGGGGCCCCGACAAACAGCTGAACTGCCCCGCAGCTCAGCTGAGAGGGGGGGCATGGCAAGGTGCTCAGCCACAGCCTCCCCTATCCAAACTGAAGACGGGCGGGGGCCCCGACAAACAGCTGAGCTGCCCCGCAGCTCAGCTGAGAGGGGGGGCGTGGCAAGGTGCTCGGCCACAGCCTCCCCCATCCAAACTGAAGACGGGCGGGGCCCCGACAAACAGCTGAGCTGCCCCGCAGCTCAGCTGAGAAGGGGGGCATGGCAAGGTGCTGGGCCACAGCCTCCCGGTCCAAACTGAAGATGGGCGGGGGCCCCGACAAACAGGTTTGCCAACACGGATATAGGTTGTATACTATATTACCAATTACTCAAACATCTGGTAAGATTGACTCTAGTTGTGATACTGGTTTACATATGTCTCCCTTATACGATGTGTGCATTTTTTTTTCTTCTACCCAACCTTGGGTACCTAGCTTCTGGTTGAACTCATTCAGATTCTTTCACTAAGTTAAAACCAAAATGTTTTATTGTGGCCTTGGAACAAATTCTGATGATGATGGGAAAAAATGTTTTTGAAGCTACAGGAGAACTCCTCTTTGCGTCACATGAAAGAGCTAAAGAAACGATCAAGGCTGCTTAACAGAGTGAGTTTTTTATCTGCTTCAGGTTGATACCAAACCTTTAAACCAATCAATGCTTCTACGCTCAACTAACAGCAATAATTCCCTTAAACCACATCAGCAAACCTGTATGCAAGTTAGCTAAGAAAAAACTGCTTCAAAAGACCAAAAAAAAAAAAAAAGAAGAAGACGACAAAAGAGAAGTACTTTATTATATGGTAACAGCTGCCAGAGTAGTATTAGCAGCAAAGTGGAAACAGGAAGAAATTCCAGAAATAGATATGTGGCAAGAAAAAGTGGCTTAATATACAGTGACGGCCAAACTGACACAACGTATGAACAAAAGACAAATGGAAGAATGGAAAAGAAAACGAAAAACTTACTTTGAATACACAAAACTGTAATTTATAAGTTTAGCAAATAATCTTTAAGTTTAGTAGCAATTTAACAGTATACTATCCTATCATAATCATTATAATGAATATATATATAGCTGAAAAAAGGATTGATTGGAAATATCATAGAACACGCAAACAAATATCATAGTAGCATAATAATATAAGCAAGAAATAATCATGTAGTTTGCTTTCGTTTTGTAATGCAAGTCTTATTGTGGAAGTTTTTCAGTTTTCAATAAATATTAGCAAGCTTATTTACAAATATACCGTATTTTTCGCTCCATAGGACGCACCTTTCCATAAGACGCACCTAGTTTTTAGAGGAGGAAAACAAGAAAAAATCTTGTTTTCCTCTTCTAAAAACTTGTCCTATGGAGTGAATGCCCTGGGAGGCGGGCAGGGCCACACAGAGCAAAACGGCGCACGCACCCAGCCGGCTCTGTGCTTGGGACCAGAAGTAGTCCGTATTTAGGATCCTTCCGTTTATTGGAATATTGTGGAATTTTTGCATATACATAATGAGGTATCTTGGGGACGGGACCCAAATTCATTTCTGTTTTATATACACTTTATACACATAGCCTTAATGTAATTTTAAACAATATTTTTTAATAATTTTGTGTACACTGAACCATCAGAAAGCAAAGGTGTAACTATCTCACCAGATTACCTGTATCAGCAGTTAAACAAGAGCAACAACAAGCAACAAACAAACTTTCAGTCTCCACCTATGATGCAGTATACACTGTATTTATTTATTTTTAGGTGAGAGGAAACACTGAATGCAGCACACATCATGCCAGCTCGAAGGTTTTCGGATCAGTCCAGATATGGGATACCCAGATAAAGGACACTCTACCTGGACCATGTGTATACACCACTGAGTACATTAACAGAAAATAAGTCTCCAATAAAATACCTGATATTCTCCCAGTGATAATAAACAATGCCTAGATCATCGCTACTCTGGCTTCCATCAAGAATAGTGCTTTGGACAGGGAGCGTCAACTCTTGATCTGGACCGGCCACGGCTCTTGGAGGGTGGTTTTCTGTAATGAAAAATATATTTTAAAATTATGTTTTCTAGTCAGTCAGTCACTGGCAAGGGTAATCAATCACTAGGCAAGATGAAATTTATAATTCAGCATGATAGGTTTACGTGTTGCCACTGATTTTTCACAGTCCAAAACATAATAATAATTAATTTTATTACAGTCATAGACCAGAAAATATCTTAATACATTTCTATGCTACATTTCCAAAACGTAAAATCTTGCATATCAAGAATTGCTACCAAAACAGATAAAATACTAATTAAACCAAATATAACAGTATAAAAGTTGGAGCAGTATTTCTATACTTATTACAATTCCTTATCCTTTCCAGCAACCCCTTTCTTGCTCCATGCTTTTAGTACACAAGCACAAAATTTGGCCACTTGTTTCAAGATCTTGGGATTTTCGCCAATTAATAACTTTTCCAGCCATACATGTTCCAAACTTTCCGTGAATTTAGCTATTATAGGATAAAGAAGCTTAGCCCTCAATCCACTATAATATGGGCATCGGGGGAAAAACATGTATTGTCTCCACCGCAACCATAGCACATGGACCGAGTCTCTCTAGATATGGGTTTTTTTAAATATTTGCCTTCCAGTATTGCCGAGGGCACAGCCTCACATCTTGCCAGAGTAAAAGCTCTTCTAATTTGGTGAGCCTCAAATTGAGAGAGATACGGAGCTGGTGCCATGATATATTTTGACTTCATAAGGGACCTAAAACCTGGTGTCTTGTTAAGGTCACGTTGCAGTCCAAGACACATAGAGCTTGTACTTATGACAAAGCCCTGACCTAGATGGCCTAGGCTAGCCTGATCTCATCAGATCTCAGAAGCTAAGCAGGGTCAGCCCTGGTTAGTATTTGGATGGGAGACCGCCAAGGAATACCAGGGTTGCTGTGCAGAGGAAGACACTGGCAAACCACCTCTGTTAGTCTCTTGCCATGAAAACCCCAAAAGGGGTCGCCGTAAGTCGGCTGCGACTTGACGGCACTTGACACACACACATTTATGACAAAGCAGGGATTCTCTGCCCAGTCACTGTAGTAAGCAAAACGGGGAAATGATCAGATAATTTTTTTAAAAAGTTGCAATACAATCAACAAAGCACAACTGAGACTTTCATTTAAACACGACTTAAGCCATTTTACAGAACAGTGGGTATGCCTGGGAGGAAGTATAAAAACATATGTGGTGTTTGACTGCTATGAAGAGTTGAGGTGGCAGGAGCAGGCACTAACATATTTTTGGCAGAAAGACCCTCACTCAGCCAAGTTGGGTTAAAGGACCAATGAGATCTGTTAGCTTATGAATATAGCTCTTTAACAGATGGATGTTCTGTGAAGCAAAAAATGCTTCAAATCTGCCTACCCGGCTGCACAGTCACCAGGACTTCGGCCGTGGACTGCTGCTCCACAGAATCAGTAACCGTCAGCTGGAATGTGAAATTGCCTTCTTGCATAGCAGACAACTGGAGGTATGGAGTCTGCATTCCCTATGTAACCGGGGAGCGAAGGAGAGAGAAAGAGAGGGAGAGAAAAATCAGGAGATAAGAGAAGTGTTAACAGTAAAAAAAATTGTTCTTAAACCAAAAACTGAAAACAAATGTACGAGCGTGGTATAATGATTAAGAGCGGTGGTTTGGAGCGGTGGACTCTAATCTGGAGAACTGGGTTTGATTCTCCACTCCTCCACATTAGCGGCAAACTCTAATCTGGTTAACCGGTTTGGTTTCCCCACTCCTACACATGAAGCCAGTTGAGCTAGTCACACTCTCTCAGCCCCACCTACCTCACAGGGTGTGTGTTGTGGGGAGGGGAAGAGAAGGTGATTGTAAGCTAGTTTGATTCTTCCTTAAGTGGTAAGAGAAAGTGAGTATATAAAAACCAACTCTTCTTTTTAATCATTCTAATAAATAATGATTCTAGGCCATTTAGTCCAAATAAATGAATATCTAACCTAAAAATGGATCTCAAAGAAAAGTCATATTTCATATTTGCTGTTCCACGGCAATTTTAGAATAGTAATGTGCACTGGTATGCCAGTCACTGCTGAAAACCTTCATAGAGTTAACCAGTAAATTCCCTGTAAAGGCAGGCCAAATTGCATTTGCCTAACAAAACATCAGCCCACTTGGAACGTGCCCTAGTATTTCAGTGTGGCTCAGTTTACCATGTCTGGTGAAAGATATGCATGGCACAGTCACTCTGGGGACAGAGATATACAAAATCAGTTCAAGCCACAGAAACAAGGCACTGCATACTTAGTTGAGATCTAAAAATATAGCACCTCTTTGCCTCTGCTATAATTAGTTTTGCATGTAATAATTTTATCATTATTTCTCAATCACATTATTATGCCTATAAATATGTGGCAAAACCACAAATGCTCTGGATCAACATCTATGAGGTAAATGTGACCAGCATGTTCAAATTTACTGCTTTCCTCTTGTATTAAAACAGTTTGCTTAGAGGGGAAGAAGAAGAGGAAGAGGAGTTGGTTTTTATATGCCGACTTTCTCTACCATTTAAGGAGGAATCAAACTGGCTTATAATCACCTTCCCCTCCCCACAACAGACACCCTGTGAGGTAGGTGGGGCTGAGAGAGTTCTGACAGAACTGTGACTAGCCCAAGGTCATCCAGCTAGTTTCATGTGTAGGAGTGGGGAAGCCAGCCCGGTTCACCAGATTAGCATCCGCCGCTCACGTGGAGGAGTGGGGAATCAAACCCGATTCTCCAGATTAGAGTCCACCGCTCCAAAGTGGCGCTCTTAAGTCAAGATACAAAGGTAAACCACTGTAAACCTCTTAGGATATTTCTCATTAGTCCCCCCAAACACTTCTGACTTCAACACAAGGTTTCGCCCGTTGTCAGCAAACATCAGAAAATTCCAGCTCCAAAAAGAATCGGAACAAACTGTCTGATATAAACAAGATCCTTGCCACTGACCTGCATTGCTACCTCTTTGCTTTTACTTTTAGGACTCAGGGACCACTCGTAGCTTACAATCTCATGATCATCATAGCTCTGGTTTCCACTTAGTATGATAGAATTTTGGGGCAAACTGATTGATTGATTTGGTCCAGCATTGGCAATAGGTGGATGATCTACAGGCTTGACGACTATCAAAGAAGCTGTAGTAGAGTTTGCTGCTTCATCAGAGTCTACGACTGTTAGCCTAAAGAAGAAAAAAGATATGGGGAATCCATACATTTTCGTGTAGGCTTTCTCTCCTAAGCTCAAATGTTCTACCATACTGGATTCTTCTATCTTAAGCCTTATTCTGATATGGGATCGGTAACTAGAAGCAGGGAGGGCGGATCTGGCCATTAATCAACTGGTCTGCACTAAAATATTTTATTCACATATAAAGAAAATCAATCACTCAGTGCACCTTCCAGAAAAACAAAATGCCCTGACCAATCCACCTCACAAGGGGAATTTTGGGGATCCCATTCGTTCCTTAGCTCTCCTCTCCCCCAATATAAATACTTATTGCATTTTTGTCTCTTCAAGAAGCTAAGGATCACACACAGTTATCTCCTCCCTCATCTCTGTGAGGTACGTTAGGCTGAGAGGGAATGACTGCCCCAAGGTAAACCAGTCAATTTTTTTCATGGTAAGCAGAAAAGTGAACCTGGATCTCCCTAGCCTTAGTCTAACAGTGCCATCCTAAGCAGAGTTACACCCTGTCAAGAAGTTGAGGTCCCTCAATTTCTTGGACTGCAGGATTTCTTTTGGTTCAGGCCTAGAGGCCTATGAATTCTGTTCATTGGCAGGGGTTACTCTGGAGGCTTAACTTTGGTCCAGAGTTGGTGGCAGCCAATGATTAAACTGGGGGTGGAGACCCGGAGTTTAATGTTTTGTCTTTTGGGGAAACTTTTTGGGGAAACTTTTGACCAAACCAAAGCAGCTCCAGCTGGTGGAGGCTGGTTGGAGCTCTTTGACACACCCTTCTAACCCCACTTGACTTCAATGGACTTAGAAGGGCGTAACACTCTGTTCAGGACCACGCCACTTCTTTTAATGACTACACCACACTAGCTCTGATCAACTTATACCATGTAAGCAGTTATGTTCTGTAACTGAAGCCTTTATTGGGATGCTGTCTAGGAAGGACACAGATCCACATCCTGTACCAATGTCTGCAGAACAGAGGGATCCTGGTTGTGAGCTGCCCTTGATTGTTTTCTCCCTCAGACAAAAACCAGTCGTTCCGGCTACAAACTCTGTCGGCCATTTTGAAAAGGCAAAGGGGTTTAACTGACGTGGATTGCCAGCGGATTATGCAGTCAGTCCAGGAAAACACCACCAGAAAACTCCTTGCTACTTAGAAAAGTGTTGGTTTATTTTACAGTGCATAGATATAATACAAGAACTCCTTACACTCCTTTCCGCTCATAGCGTCCCACACTGAGCTTCAGTTTCACTCCATTATATATATATATTACAGTCTCAAGCACCAATCACAGAAGATGCTTTGTCATTCTGACTTGCTCATACATTGCATCAGCCTACTGGTCATAACCTGATCTGACCAGCTCCTTCTAGCTCTCCAGGGAGTTTCCAGGCTTGTTGCATCATCACAGATCCATCTGATCTACCTGCAACCTGTCAAACTGATCTGACAGCCTTGCAATATCAACATTAACATGAGGGAGAAAGAGGATGAAAAAAGTGGCTGGAATCAGGTTAATTAGGCAAAGTTGAGGGCAGGTACAGGCAGAAAAGGCTGAAATTGAAGATAGGTAGAACCAAGTGAAGGGAAGGTGAAATCTTCAGTCTAAGGGACTGAGCCAGTGGCTCGGTGGTACAGCATCTGCTTGGCATGCAGAAGGTCCCCGGTTCAATCCCTGGCATCTCCAGTTAAAGGGACTAGGCAGGTAGGTGATGTGAAAGACCTCTGCCTGAGACCCTGGAGAATCACTGCCGGTCTGAGTAGACAATACTCACTTTGATGGACCAAGGGCCTGGTTCAGTAGAAGGCAGCTTCATGTGTTCATGTGATAAAATCTCTGTGCAGAGCTACTAGTCAAGCTTGCACTCCCTGGTGAGGCAGGAAGAGAAACTGAGGGGTCTGATTCCCACCTTGGGAACAGGAAGCGGAAGTTTCTTCGTGCCTCCCTGGGCATGCAGCAAGAATCACCCAAGATTGAAGATGCCCTTCCTTCAGTGGAGAATGGGCAATCCCTAGTTTGTTGTGGCTTGCTGAGGCAAATGCAGAAAACAAGAAAGTGGTTTGCTCACCTGAACGTGTAATTGCCAGGAACGAGGTCAGACAGCTGTAAAACTGATGTATCAGCAGATGCCTTCTGTTTCCTCGGGGGACCTTCTATTTCCTCCCAGTGATAACTTACTATTTTAGTATCATCCACACTTTCTACATTCAAGGGAAACGCCAGGTTCAGAGATTAATAAGTCAGTACCACTCCGAGTGATTCTATTTACACTGAAAAACAGATCTAAACTGATACTTACGATTCCCATCAATAAAAGCAGACGTTGTGGGGGAAATGATCTCCTGCACTCTGGGAAATGCAACAGCAACAGGTGGCTGATTTATTTTGACGGCTGGGCAAAAATGAGAAACAGAACCTGGTGCTTTATTACATGAAGCCGTCTCATGAAACTCAATCATATGGAGGTGTGCTTCTTCTATCCTCCCTCCCCCCCAAAAAAAAACCCTCTTGCTATTGCACAAGGTGATGAATCCTTAAGCAGTAGGTTCACAAACAGACCTTGAATGAAATAAAATGGAAAAACTGAATCTGTAGATGGACCCCTTCAGTTGGATACAATCCAAACTAGAACATGGAGAAAAGGGGGCAGAACATAAAAGTTAAAATTTATGGGGCAGGAAAGACAAGCACTTTGGTTCTTCTCACAAGGTGAGTATGCTAACACACACCTGTGCACTTTCTCATTTTAGAACAAGCAGGTCCAAGATAGAAAGGGAGAAGATGTGCACACCCCCTGATGGGCCTTGTATGGAATTATGTAAGGAAGAGTCCTCCTCTTTGCTTGCCCGCCCTGCTGCCCCTCTGCCTTTGCCCCAATAAGTCACTGCACAGCAGTTTTGCTTCTGGCCCAAGAGAGAGAGAAGGAGAACTCAAAACACCCATGCAGGCAACCTTTAACTCCAGCAAGAAGAGGGAGTAACCACTAAGTATGGCACTGCGGAGCCTGAACGTGCAGAGAGAGACGGAGAGAAAGAGAAAGCTCTATGTGGGGATGAGGCAATGTGCGAGTCAAGAGTTCACTCGAGGACAACTGCTCCACCTCCCCTGCAAGTAGCAAATTATACAGTTGGGCCCCCTTGAACATCCACCACCACCCCAGCTTTCCTTAAAACAAGACATAAAAGGAATGTAAGATACCCACTACAAATATCTGATTGTTCTCCGTTATCTGACATCATTCAAGAATAATGGAAGTACCATGTACTGAACTGGCATACGGGTATGCAAAAGCAGGTGATTAGTTTATTTATCTGGAACGCTGGTTTACCTGGCAGGACACTGACGTTTACAAATCCTTCTCCGAACGCATTTTCAGAAGAAACAGTCACTTTGAAGACATAGACACCTACTGCCAGCTGAAACAGAGGGGGGCGGTTTGGTTCTAAATATCAAGTTACATGCAGAATTTTACAGCAACAGAATGTTAATTATCCAAGATGTGCATCTCTAATCACACTTACCAAGATCAAAGTCTAGAATAAATGTATGAGCATCCTGGCTATCAGACAAAGAAGGAATGACTGGCGTCGGGGGAGGGGTGGGAATCAGAAAATTACAACTATACCAAGCACTTAGAAGAAAACTCAATATACCTTGGGAACAATGCATGCATACAGGTGCCTTGCCAAAAAGGAAGACTGAAATTACGTTGGCAGGGATGAGCTGTCTGTCACTTCTTTGAGCTGCCTGTAATATTCTTTTGGACATCTGGCTGCATTTTGCTTTGGAGACAAAGAGCTAAGCTTAAAAAAACCTTGGTTTCTCCTATCATGGCAGTTCTTATATACTAAGAAGGCCTAATCTGTATAGGTGAATTGAGATAAACAGTAGAAACAGCTATGCTTTTTTTAATAAAGATAAATTTATTTGCTCTGCAACTGGTTTAAACTAAGGACCAAACTACAAAGTACATTTTACATGGGATTGCCAAGGGGACTTGCAGCCATATGGCAGTTGCAAGCCCCCCATCACAACTCACTTCATTCATTCTTTATTGTTATAGTCAAAGACCAGCATACATACAAATTACAGTCAGTAGTTATCAAAAGAGGGGGAAAGCTGTATAAAATCGGAAACTAAAAATCTTGATTGAATATATAAGCTAAGAGCAGCTATATGGCTACCATATATTTATATTGCATATTGTTGTATTTTTTTAAATGATGTTATCCGCCCTGAGCCGGCTTGCTGGGGAGGGTGGGTTATAAGTCTAATAAATAAATAAATAAATTCTGTGAACCTTAGCTACAATATAAGTTAGTACTGTGTATCTAAGGTCATAGAATCATAGAGTTGGAAGGGACCACCAGGGTCATCTACCCCCTGCAGAATGCAGGAAATTAACAACTACCTCCCCCCCCCACATCCCTAGCAACCCCAACCCTCCCCCTGCAATGCAGGATCCCACAATCAAAGCACTCCCGACAGATGGCCATCCAGCCTCTGCTTTAAGACCTCCAAAGAGGAGGACTCCACCACCCTCCGAGGCAGTGCATTCCACCATCGAACAGCCCTCACCGTCAGAAAGTTCTTCCTAATGTTTAGGGTGGAATC
Organism: Euleptes europaea; assembly: GCF_029931775.1. Classification (NCBI taxonomy): domain Eukaryota; kingdom Metazoa; phylum Chordata; class Lepidosauria; order Squamata; family Sphaerodactylidae; genus Euleptes; species Euleptes europaea. Next base: position 70,089,214 of record NC_079319.1, on the reverse strand, counting down.
GCTTTTCTATTAGTTTAAATCCATTACTCCGTGTCCTAGCCTCTGGAGCAACAGAGAACAAGCTAGTTCCCTCATCAACATGACATCCTTTCAAATATTTAAACATGGCTATCATGTCTCCCCTCAACCTTCTCTTTTCCAAACTAAACAAATCCAACTCCCTAAGTCTCACCTCATAGGGCATGGATTCCAGACCTCTGACCATTCTGGTCGCCCTCCTCTGGACATGCTCCAACTTGTCAACATCCTTCTGAAATTGTGGAGTCCAAAACTGGACACAGTATTCCAAGTGAGGTCATTTAATCCATCTCCTTACTCGTGAGTGCATTTCTCAATAGCTAAAAAGCCTGGCATTTTTCCACACAGTGCCCTGATTTTAACAGGGATGAGTCCATTGACTCCAGCATATACAACAGATATAACAGCCTTTCCGAGGGACAATTCTAAAACATTCAAGGTGCATTACCCATAGCAGGCAGATATTTCCAAAGGTCCTGCTCTGATTAAAAGGCAAATGTGATGATGCACTCACTTACTTGAGAAAGTTTCACGGACTGTGTATGCTTGCCCTCCATTTCACCATCATAGTCATCAGGACGACTGATCAAGCTCCACTCATAACTATAGGATGCTTCTGAATGAGAGGAAACAGAACAGAAATGGTTATGCTTCCCCATGTAAATTAATGGTATGGCCCAGTTTCTCAGGTTTGCCCATCTTTTGCAAGAGGAGCAGCAGTATATCACCCTACCCTCCACCATACAGAGCATGCAACTTAGGAGACGGGTATTAATGATCATTCACATAATTCCTCTCCACTCCATCTTGCAGGATGGAAATAGCATGAACAGGACATCAGTCTAGAGTAGGGATGTCACACTCAATTGTTACAAGGGCTGGATATAACCTGTCACTTGGTTGGGCCGGGCCATGCCTTGCCAGCCCAGACAGAGAGTGGAGGGGATGGATGCCTCGGCTGGCTCTCAAGGGGCTTGATCCAGCCCGCAGGCCTTACATTTGACACCCCTGGTCTAGAGTGCCTGGTCTGCACGTTGCACCATGTACATGGCAGAGGGAGCATGGGTACAGGATCCAGACTAAATTTTCCATTAACAGAATGGAACTGGCCTTCCTCTACCCACTACAGCCCACTGATCACCATGCAATACTGCTCCTGGGGGGCAGGGGACCCCGAGGAACGGCATGTGGGGGGTCTGCAGTGGGAAGGGGGAATTGGTGGAAGTTGCCCATTTCGTCTAAATCCAACCCAAGATGTGCCACTGCTCCACCTACGAAGGTCATGCAGATAGCCCAACCAGAATCCAATCAAGAAGAGTTATGGAGTTAATTACAAGGCTATATCAAATATACTCAGCAAAAGTGCATATTGGAATTCAGTTACAATTACTAACTAACTAATAAGAGATTATAAATGCAATAGCAGATTTAAGTTTAATTATTGTGTTAGCATAAGGTACATAATCATGTGAGTGAAGGCTCTTATGCCAAGTAGTATATATCTAATGTGACTAACCTAGAATAGCCAGATATAGGGAAGATTGTAAGATTGGGACAAAATTGGTTATGCCTACCCAGGGAAAGCTTGTTATTTAAGTTGTTGTAGATTTCATGTCTGTATTGCTCGTTGTAGATTTCATGTCTGTATTGCTCATGTATTGTTTATGTGTTGTCGTTTTGTATTGTATGTCCGATTATGAAATTTGAAAATATGAACATTTAAATTCAAGAAGAGTTACAGAACATGTGCACATGCCTTGCAAAGAATAAGGCAGGGCTGGTTCAAGGTATTTTGCCATTCTAGCAAAAAGCCACGCCTTTTCCTGCACTGCTGTTGGCATGGTCACAACTGGAGGAAGGGGTCTCCGATGTAATGCCGTTGCCTCCTCCGCCACCCACAGCCAGGAGCAACATGAGTGCCTGCAGAGTGTTGGCACCTTCCTCCACATACTGTCCCAAGCACTTGCTTGGGGGCTTGGCTGAAAAACTGGCCCTGAAAGGGGGATGGGGACGACAACTGCCCTTCGTTTCCCAAAACGTCACTTATTTCTACTGTATTCATCATGCTCTGGAGGATTTTCATCACTATATACTTGATTGCCCTCTGTATGTGGAACCTAGGGCTAAATTGCTTGCCAGGTTGCTTTCTGGTTTAAATACTTGCTCTAGTGCTGAGAAATTAATATTTTTGTTAACAGACTCTGATGGGTTTGCTTCCTATAAGACCTCTCTGTTTGCCTTGGCAGTAAAGGAAATAAGGTTCAACATAGGTGCTAAGACAGCCGATCCTGTGAGCTGATTTTAATGGTTGATAGGTCTTACTGGTTTATTGGGATATCGCTGCAATTTTTAGTTAACATTGTTTTACTAACAGAATATTTTCCTTTTATTATGTATATTTATAACTATCAGAGGTAATTGCTGACATGTTCATAATGACCTATGGCTACATGCAAATAAAACTCATTCATTCATCTACTGTATTCATCATGAATAAGAAAAATACTTCCATTAACAGATTACACAGATGGCCAGACCTTGTAAAGCAGCTCACGCATGGTAAGTGATAAGGTGAACTATGGCTAGCATTTCTAATTCAAAATTTGGGTTACTATAGATATAAGACAACTTTATCCGTATTAGCCCCAATTATTCCTCCAGAATCTTTAATTCTTTCTTTACTTGAAGAGATGTGAATAAACCAAGATTATTCATATTTAAAAAAATAATCAAACTTCAAGAAGCTATGCCAGCCAACAATATTTATGTAGATTTCCTTACTTTCTGTGAACTTCATGACTATTAATACTATAATCTAAATCCAGAATCCACATAACTTTGAATGTTCTAGAAAAGAACACAGTGACAACAGGAAGAGAGATATGGGGGTTTAACGCATGGCCAATTTGTCTCGCCTTTGTGCCTTAAAAGTAGCGAATTCCCGTGGTCTAAACGCATGACCGTCCAAGGGCAGCGCATCGGACCCACCTTAGGCGCGATTTAAGCAAAAAAAAAAACCAGGTTAAGCAATCCCTGGTTTCTAGCGATCTTTTCGGTGCTAAACTGCTTTTTTTTATTTCGCTACATTACCGGAACGCCGGCGTGCGTATAATCACACAACTAGCCCGCTACTAACCTTCTTTTGTTCAAGTTCCCAGTCCCGACAAACAGCTGAGCTGCGGGTGAGCAAGGGCGGGGCAGGTGCGAGCCGCGCTGCTGGCTAGGAAGGGAAGTGACATGATGGGGAAGGAGAGCTCCTTTTATGGACTTCCGGGGGGAGGGCAGAGGGTGGAAGGGGCGGAGCTTCTCTGGCCTGAAGAGTATAAAAGGCCAGAGGAGAGCTGTAGCCAGGGAGGAAGTACGGTAGGCTGTGACCCAGGCTGGCTGAGCATAGAGCCACCAGGATAGCCTCCGAGGGAGAGGAAAGTTCAGACTCTCCCTCGGACTAGTCTGAGGCTGAAGAGGCGCCTCAAGCCCCAACCCTCTCCAGGCCAGACAGACGCCCCCCCGACCAGCCCTGTAGGGGGGGTGCTTCACACCGTCACGATGGTATACCAGAACGCTGGTGTCCCCCCCCCCCAAAAAAGGGGAGAATCAGCCTTCGATTGGATAACCCCTCAGCCAATCCTTGGGCAATGACACGGTGGTCACTCCACTACTATCCCACATTATATGGGTGGCTCAAACGCATGGGAAGCCTCCAGCAGCTACTTGCTTCGGACTTATAGTGGGATGGACTAGCGTCATGCGTTTGACTATCCTGTCTCGGAATAAAATATTGTGAGATAAGGGAGGAGCGAACCAAGAACATTCTGCCCATGCGTTAATCCCCACAGACAGAGGTGTGTATCGAATCATGGGGTTACTCTGACCCTCTGCCATCCCATTGAAGCCCCCTTTGCTGTTCCTGAGTGCCTTCTGACACCCAGGAACAAAACTTTTTTTTGCGGGGGGTGGGGAGTTCAGTGGATTGCAGCAGGAGAGGGAGTTTCTTCGTCGTGAGGTTCACAGATGGTTGGGTACACCCCAGTCCGTGACGTCAAGAAAGAATGAGTAACAGCAGAGTTGGAGACCATGAGAAATGCTGCCATGCTGGGCACAGAAGATCTCATCTGTGAAAGGTGATGCCACTGGCAGATGCTTCCTAATTGTTTCCTAATATGTTTGCACAATCATGAGGGCTAGAAGCTTATTTTTATCATTTCACTTATATTAAGAACTCACCTGGAAATGATGGTGTAACGACAAAGGCATGCAGTTTGACTTCCTTTTCTGGTAAAGTTACTTGCAGATTATCTCCAGCTGACACCAACAGCTCTTTTACTGCACATAAATAAGGGGAGAATGAAGTTGTTGGAAAACCAGAATAAAATTTTTATCCTTGCACCTGTCAACAAACTGAGTAAAAGTCTGCAAGACCTTTCTGTTGCTGAAACGTCGTGCACATCATAGTGGTGAGGGACTGCTGCTCCTCAGCAAAACTTGGCAAACCTTCCCTTTGGCATTAAGTTTACAGTGCTACAAAGACAGGTATTTCTTGCAGGTACATGTTTATATTTCATGCAGCCGTTTGCATCCTGAGCTATGGATGCTGTAAATTAACAGTTCCTGCTTTGGACCCACCAGAAAGTTTCCACAAGTGTGGGGCAATGCGTAGGGCAATTTTAGGCAATTCCCCTCTATTGCAGCAGATCTCCAGTGCACCTCTTGATGCTGTTCCGGGGGGGCGGGGAGTTCCCTGTCCACCAGGAGCAGCCTTTTGGGCTGCAGTGGGAGGCAGGGAAGTTGTGCCCCATTGATGGAAACCACTTCTGGCCACAGAAACCTTCCAGTGGATCCAACCCTATTGTTTACATGTTACATCTATTCACTCACATGTATTTTTAGCTAACAAAGTAGTGTGTGGCAAAGTAGTACACAAAAGTTATTTGCCGACAACATTTTTTACCTTGCCCTTCATACACCAGTGTGGTGCAGTGGTTAAGAGCAGAATTGGCTCTAATCTGGAGAACCAGGTTTGATTCCCCACTCCTCCACATAAAGCCTGCTGGGTGACCTCGGGCTAGTCACAGCTCTCTTAGAGCACTCTCAGCCCGACCTACTTCACAAGGTGTCTATTGTGGGGAGAGGAAGGGAAGGAGATTGTAGACTGGTTTGAGGCTCCTTAAAGGTAGAGAAAATCAGGGCATAAAAACCAATTCTTCTTCTTACAAAGTATATTAGCCTTTTGTGGTCTTTAAAAAAAAGATCACCAGGAGGCAATTCCTTCTTACCACAGCCAGATGAATGATTATTTAGAAACCTGATTTGAGCAACAGCTGAAAATGTAGTGCCAATCTTTTTCAGGTCACAAAAAAGTCTTATTCCCTATCTGTCTCTCAATTTACTGCACATTTCCTTCACCTTACCTCCAAATTGCTCAGGGAAGTAAATAGGGGAATACTCAGGGGAGTAAACAAGGGTGTCGAACTAATTGGTTACGAGGGTAAGATGTGACATAAATGTAGGGTTGCCAACCTCCAGGTAATAGCAGAAGATGTCCCGCTATTGCAACTGATCTCCAGCCGATAGAGATCAGTTCACCTGGAGAAAATGGACGCTTTGGCAATTGGACTCCATGGCATTGAAGTCCCTCCCCTCCCCAAACCTTGCCCTCCTTAGGCTGTGCCCCAAAAACCTCCCGCCAATGGCAAAGAGGGACCTGGCAACCCTACACAGATGTCACTTGCTCGGGCCAGGCCATACCTTGCCAGCCCAGATCAATAGGGGCTGGTGGTTGCCTCGGATGGTGACTGGGGGTGGGGGGCTGCCTTGGCTGCTCACAAGCCGGATAAGAGCTCTCATGGGGCCGGATCCAGCCCACGTGCTGCATATTTGACAACCCTGGTATACATGATTCTTCCCTCCTCCATTTTATCTTCACAATTACAAGGCAGGTTATGTTGACAGAAAGAGAGTCACCCAGCAAGCTTCATGGCGGAGCGGGGAGTTGAACCCAGCCACACCTAGTCCTAGTCTGTTGCTCTAACCACTATGCATATCATCAGCCACAAAGCATTTCCATTACCTGCTTTTGCAGCAGTGGTGGGAATCAGTACTTGACCTGTGGCAGAAGGCTCAGTGGTGAGAATACTGGTGGGCAGCGATGAGGTTTCATCCTTTATGGGATTACTGAGGTCTGTTTGCATTTGTGTTGCAGATGTGGAGAGAAATCCAAGGATGTCTGAAGGAGGAGGATTATGGGAGGGTGTTAGAACCTATAAGATGAATTGCAGGAATACATCATTATTGAGAATTTTTCCCTCACCATTCAGAATCACAATCAAAGTCCCACACACAAAATTCTGTCACAGCTAGAATCAGTGAGAGATTAAAACACTGTAGATTTCCAAGTCCAAGCCCTACTATTAAAAAAAAAATTGAGGTACCTGTGATTTTTCCAGTTCTTTTGTAAGAATTGAAAAGAACAAGACAGGACTATAGGAGATAATGGAAATGCTACGAAGCAACACATGCAGCAATGAAAAAACATGGCAACAATCACCAGTATATTCACAGCTATAAACAAGACCAGTAGTTGCATGGGTTAAGGTTACATAATTCAACACTGCTTATAAAAATGCCAGTGAACAGACAACAGGAAGTTGCTATCCTTCAGTGCACCGCAAGTACAAAAAAGTTCAAAAGACATTCTATACAACTGTGAAGAAATAAGAAGCAGAAACAAACAAGAATTCCATTGACTTAAGGTTTCCATCTTTCCCAGGGGAAAAGAGACTACTATTCATTCTCATATGTTAATTCAGCCCGGTTCCCAGAACAAAATTATCAGTTACATAAATGAGAGTTGCAGTGAATGAGACTGCCAACAACACGGGAATTACCTTAAGTAGATGAAGCCAAAATTCTATCAATAGGACGCAGGCACATTACATTTTATAGCAGATTTATGACAATTTAACTGTCATGGATTTCCCCAAAGGAAGCCTGGGAATTGAGGCCTGATGCCAAGAATTCCAATAGAGATCTTTATCATCCCTCTCACAGAACGATAATTCCACAGTTCAACAGAAATAAACCCATTCGAGATCCACACTGATGCTTCAGAAAGGGGCCTCGGCGCTGCTTTGTTCCAAGCTGACAACACAGGAAGCCTGCATCCGATTGTCTAGCTCAGTCGCAAGCTCCTTCCATGAGGCAAAGCCTGCCCATTATTGAAAAGGAATACCTGTCAATAGGCTGGTTTCTGTCTAAACTATGTCCATACCGTTGGGGGAGGAGGTACACCCAGTGTACGGATCACGCCCCTCTCTGTTGGCTCAACAAGGCCAAAGGGACTAATGCCAAGCTTCTGCGTTGGAGCTCTGCCCTGCAGATCTATGAATTTGAGCTCAAACACATTAAAGGCAAGAACAACGTAACTGCTGATGAACTATATGTCATGGAAGTTCAGAGCCGTTACCAGGTGCGTATTGAAATAAAGACTGACTGACTGACTGAGCAACTGCCCGGCGATGATTATTAGCTTTTAAACACACAAATAATCTGCATATATCCTAATCAAAGGATCATTCATATCCAGTCTTGGTTGGCCTTCAAAATTTCAATGAGAACTCAGAGGATGCAACAGGTGGATCATAAATTGCCCAGCCTTGCTTGACTACTTCAAAGCAATATACTCTTTTCATTCTTTAAAAGCTGGAAACGGGACGTTCAGAAGCAAACGTGCTCTTCCTCAACCTCTCTCTTCTATTATAATTATTTAAAATATTTTTATGCCACATTTCCAGCAATCAGGCTCCACAAGGCAGCAAACACTAAAACATTAAAATAATTAAAAAATACAGTTAAAATTATAACTATAAAATTCAGCTAAAAATTAGGAGCAGCAGGTGGAGAAGGACAAAAAAAATCCCATTCCTGTTGGGTCCCCAGCAGAATGCAAGTCCAGTCCGGCCCCACTCCAGTTTCACAACACAAAGCACTTACCTTTTCCTGCCAGGAGTCATTAGCTTCTTTAGGTGGTTGAAAATCCAAATCACTTGCAGCTGCTGTCTTCACCGGGTCCAGCGTTACTTCAGGCAACTCTCCGGGATATTCAGTGACAGATTTCACCTCGGGTACAATTTTATTGGTGGGGCTTCTCAAATTAACTTTCTCCCCATCGTGTTTCACCAGATCTCCATGCTGGCCTCCTGAAGAATTGAAGCCATTTTCTGGGGCAACCATCAGACCCCAGTCAGCATAGTCAATGTTCTCCTTCTTGACGTTCAACTGAAATGGATCCTGATCCACATCCCCATACTCGTCCGTGTCGTCCGGTGCCTCTTCAAGGCTACGCTCTTTGCTTATGAAGGACAGCTCCTTTAGGCTACGCACCTCCTCCGATGGGTCATCCCGCAGTGCCATAGAGGGGAGTGCATTGGATGTCATCTGCTGAAACCTCATCAAAGAGGCTGGCTTCTGGGAAGGCCTCCGCACAAAGGTCAAATAAGACTTCACCTTCTCCATTTTCTTGGGCTCACAGTTCCCTTTATGTTGGCAATTGACGATATAGCAGTGCCGTTCAAACATCCAGGACAAGTCGCAGTCTGAAAGATCGCAACAGGCTGCCGTGCAGTCTGCCATCGACACCGCATGGGGGACCTGCATGATTTTAGTCGTTTCTAAGTTGGGAGATATTATTGCATCTGAGTACGTGGCACCTTCCCTGCATTGTTGACAGAAACACCCTGAAATAATAGGCACTAATGTCAAGAAGATAAGAATAACACTGCACAGCTCACCCCACCCTCAAAGTCATAATTTTAAGAAAACCGCCTCTATCGATTAACACAGTTGTTCAATTTAAATGTAACTTCTTGAATAAGGTAAAGGTTCCCTGTGCAAGCACCGGGTCATTCCTGACCCATGGGGTGATGTCACATCCCGACGTTTTCTAGGCAGACTTTGTTTACGGGGTGGTTTGCCAGTACCTTCCCCAGTCATCTTCCCTTTACCCCCAGCAAGCTGGGTACTCATTTGACCGACCTCGGGAGGATGGAAGGCTGAGTCAACCTTGAGCCGGCTACCTGAAACCCACTTCCGTTGGGATCGAACTCAGGTCGTGAGCAGAGTTTGGACTGCTGTACTGCAGCTTTATCACTCTGCACCACGGGGCTCTTAACTTCTTGAATACACACTTTAAATAAATGGAATAGCTTGAATAATTTACAGCTTCAAACTCACTAAGCGTGACTAACAAAAGGATCCTCAGTACATGTACACAGAAATAAGACCAATGAATTTCAGTAGGATTCTACTACACTTAGTACTACAATCTAAGACAAGAAAAAGCACCTTTATCTTGTGGTGACTCCATCATGTCTTTATCTTGTGATAGCTTTGCTTGGCTGGAGAACATCTACTGGTGATCCCTGGCCCAAAATCCATTTGGCTGTCCTCAAACAGGGCAAGGGCTTTTTCGGCCCTGGCCTGATGGAGCACTTATGCCCATGAGATTCGGGCCCTGCGGGATTTAAAACAGTTCCACAGGGCCGGTAAAACTGAGCTGTTCGACCAGGCATATGGTTGAGGACAGCGATGGTATTCCATTGGTATTCCATCTAGCCAGCCTCTCCCTCCGCCTCCCCCCATTTTCTCCACCTAGATGTAGCCTATTAGGTTGTTGTGATAGTATTACTATAAAGTTGCAATTATTTTTTCCTGCTAGAACGTTAGTTGTGAGATATTAAGGCACCAGGGTTTTACAGTTAAATTTTATGTAATATATGAAAGATTTTAAACTGTTTTAGACTGATGTTAGCTGCTCTGAGCCCTGCTTTGGCTGAGAAAGGGTGGCCTATAAGTCAAAATAATAATAATAACAACAAGCAAAACTTGCTGAAGCAGCAACTATGCACCAGCTGGGATAACATGTGAAAATGAAGTTCCAGATCTCTTTCCCATATCCATTCCACTCCCATTTCATACATTCCCCCAGGAAAAAGCCGGGCTCACTTGCTTATCTTGTTCCGACTCCACCGTCACACAACATGCAAAACGAACTTTGACATAGCAAAAACACTTTTTTAAAAAATAATTTTTAATTGATTTTTTATAATTAAACAAAAAGTAAAAATAAAAAAACTAAAATAAAATCATAATACAAACAAAAAAAGAAAACATAAAAATACAAAATCAAAAAAAGAGCACTTTTACAACCAATAAATTTACATTGTATGATATAATTTGTAAAATATATAGTGCCCTAATATCCACCACCCACCTTAACTGTGTACCCCCCACCCTTGGATTTCCGGAGAAGTGTTTTGACAGTGTTTAAGAATCTATTATTATTTCTAATTTTTTTAAAAAAAACATTAATCTATAATTCATTAACTATACTTGTAAAATTCATTTTTGCCAATTTATCCCAATATGCAGCGGCCTTTAACCGTGTTTTTTTAAACTCTTCCAGATTCCTTACATGGTAAAGATATGGAAGAGTGCAAAAACGCTTTTATCCATGATAAATGGCCTGATTGTGCAGCTATAGAAATGTTTAATTGCCATTCGAAGTTTGATCAGAACAAGCCTAAGATTGTTCTGCGGGTCTTCACAACGTTCCTGACAATTCTGACAGAAGAGCTATTCTCAAATAAAGTTACTGTTTTCAACATTTCCAAAGGGGTAGCCGTGTTAGTCTACTGCAGCCAGACACCGCATCTGACCAAAGAGGCTCTAGGCTACTAAAGCTTATACTGGGGTAAAACCTTATTAATCTTCAAGGTGCCACACAACTTCCGTTTTCTTTTCAATGTGGAGAAGAAGAGATTGAGCTGTCTTGGCAGATGTGCGCAAAGCGTCAAAGCACAAACAACCCAATCAAGAAGGCAAATGCCCACATACCCCCTTTACTAGAGTTGCCAACATACAGGTATTAGTAAACTTGGACCGCATATAATTAGTCAACCCTATGCAGCCACTATGCCAAGAAATTATTTATATAAAAAACATACGAATGGTTATATATGGTATGGATTCATTTTTGTGGTGTTTTTTATATAAATAATTTATTGCCATAGTGGCTGCATAGGGTTGACTCACATACAGGTATTAGCAGGAGATCTCAACAGGAGATTACAACAGATCTCCAGTTGATAGAGATTACAACAGGAGATTACAACAGATCTCCAGCAGATAGAGATCAGTTCACCTGAAGAATATGGCTGCTTAGCCGGTAACCAGGATAGGTGATCTTTCTCGTTCAAGTAGGAACCCTAAGAAACAGTGAATGCTTATACGCCCGCCCCCCCCCGAAATAGCGAACGTTGAATAATCCAGGCATTTGTTCTGCATCAAGTTCCTTGCTAAGACTAGGGTTGGCAGCTATAATAGAGACACCAAGGAGCTGCCTGCCTGGTGCTTTTGCTTCCGCTGCTGATTTGGCAACCATGGCAACCTGAGGAGCTAAAAATTGTGGTGAGATGAAGTAAGTGCAAGGACGGGGCACAGAAAGAAAGTGTGGGCCCATATTTGAAAGGCGGATGGGCCGTCAGGGTGCTGGACTCTTCCACTGGCCCTTCAATGTCTACTACCATCCCTGACTCCACTATATTTATGTCAATCGGAGGGGCAATGCAGGTGCTGTTCTGGACCGAATCTGGAGGAAGTGGGATTGCAGAAGTGACAATACAGTAAGTCAGAATACTTTGACAGCTGTGCTAATCATTTACAAGACAAAAAGCATCTCGAATTCTCCCTCTGACAATCATTCTGGGAGAACTCAGAAAGAAAATGGTGCAACCAAACCCACAAATCTTTCCCAAAATTGATAGATCATCCAACACTGTACTTTCTAAATAACGCTGTACTTTCTAAATAATGCATTAAGCAAGCACATTATTTATTAATCACGTAGCCTCCTATTTTTGAACCTCGTAAGAATGTGTCCATATTGTGTCCATTACCATTCAGAATCTATAGAACTGCATACTAGCAATCCAGCAGAGAATTTGGTCTGCAGTGTTTTAAAAAAAGCAAGGTTCTTCCAGCTCACATAGTTTCAGAAAAGGTGTTCTAAAACTATGACAGCACATTCTCAGAAATGTGGGGATATGCATCCAGGATTTAATATCAGGCCTGCAGCTTCAAAAAGCTACACTTACTTCGGCTTCCCGTATCATGTGCAACCTGACCTACGTTAAACAAAAAATAAGTGGTTCTTGTAGGTTATCCGGGCTGTGTAACCATGGTCTTGGTATTTTCTTTCCTGACGTTTCGCCAGCAGCTGTGGCAGGCATCTTCAGAGGAGTAACACTGAAGGACAGTGTCTCTCAGTGTCAAGTGTGTAGGAAGAGTAATATATAGTCAGAAGGGGGTTGGGTTTGAGCTGAGTCATTGTCCTGCAAAGTATTAAAGATAATGTGCAAATCATTGTCCTGTAAGAATCAAGATAATGTGCTAATGAGGGTGTGGTATGTTAATGTGGAACCATTGTATCCTGAAGTGATCTGTTAACATGTGGAATCCAAGGCTAATCCGCATGGCTATTGTGGACTGTAGTCTTTGTTAGTCTGGAGGTTTTCAGGACACGAAGCCAAGCTGAAGATGCCTGCCACAGCTGAAGATGCTGGAAAAGCTCCAGTGACTGAAGCTGAAGATGCCTGCCACAGCTGCTGGCGAAACATCAGGAAAGAAAATACCAAGACCACAGTTACACAGCCCGGATAACATACAAGAACCAATGAACTCTGACGGTGAAAGCCTTCGACAAAAAATAAGTGGCACAGAACAAAAATTAAACCAAGTCTGACAAATCTGAACGAAGTTCTGGCAAAACTTCTCACAATGAAAAGAATGTAATATGGGTGAATTTTTAACTCTGCATTCCCCACCACACATGTTTAATAGTGGTTACCTTTCAGTGGTTCCGGTCACATTGTTGTCTTATAAGATCACGCACTAAGACTATCTAAATGTCAAACAGTAGCCTAGCAAAATCAATAACATCAATTTCTACAGGGCCCAATTAAGCCCTAGAAAGACCTAATGCTGCAATTTGCTGATACTACGCTAATGAAAGCCTAATCAATAACCTCAATGAGAATGCACAGGGGATTCCATGTAGGAAGTATAATAATTTTTTTTTAATTCACAAGATCCATAAACACAAATAAAACGATAATGATAATCTTTACAGAACCTACAGCGTATTATTGTTTAAATTCTACTTGAGAGTTCGCTGAAAACACCAAATTGGCCAAAGAGGTGGCAAAAGCAAAGCAAAAACTAGGTTGAAAAACAATACCATGCCAAACACTACCAGGTTTTGAACTTAGGACCCCTCAGTCTGAGGAAGGGAGCTTGTGGCTCAGAGGTAGAACATCTGCTTTGCCTGCAGAAGTTCTCCCTGACATGCCAGTGGCCTGATTCTGGTGTTTTCTGCATGGCGCCAGGTTTGCATGGTGTCTGTGTTAATGCTAAGGCTGCTGATGTCGCACAGGGGCAACGGGGCTTCCACATGGCAGGTTTCCCTGCATTTTCCCTGCCCCAGGCTCCTGGCATTGGCCACCTCCATGTCACTGGAGCTTTTCCAGTTTCTTTTTTAAAAAATCAACAACTGAATAGCATTATAACGTTTGTATACCCTTGATGGAAGAACAGTACACTCCTTCTATCTGGGATGGTCATCCTCTTCCACCGAGTGCGCAGGTTCAGGAGGGTCGCACATGGAGCAGTGAGGGAGGTAGGGGACACCCGCCTAGCCAGCCAGATCAGCCAAATCAACCCTGGCGATCAACGGGGTAACATGTTGCAGCCAGATCGCCCTCACGGCCGCATTATAACGTTATAACATTTTCATCAGCTTCTCATGGGGGGAAAAGTCTCTAGCCCCTTTCAATGTGTAGATAACGCTTTTCTCAAAGATTTGCCTTATTTTAATGTAAGCTTGGAATTCATAGAACCTAATAAAGACATTTTTATAACATCACAACAATTTAATTATATTCAACTGTTAAGTACAACAAAAAACCCTCCCCAACGATAGGGGGAATGGCTACCATGGGGACTGGGACAGGAAAAACGGCTGCTGCATGGGCGAGACTGGGAACATCCTGACTTTCCTACCCAGATGGCGGTCATGCAGGCTTTCATCTTTCCAAAAACTTTGCAGTAAAGCAGGTTTGAGAAAGATCTGAGAAAAGCCAAGGGAAATCCAGGAGGTGCATAAAGGCACTGATGATACCATAGGGAAAGAAGGGGGGGGGAACCCATTTCCCAACAGTTTCAAACCCATGCGGAAAGGTCACAGGAGGCCTGAGCAAATAATCCTCCATGCTTTCATACAATGTGTGTAAAGGGGCAACAGGTACAAGCACAGTGGCCCTGCCCCCCCATGTGTGATCACCACATTTTGAGCATAGCATCTATGAACAGAAGAAACAAAAGAGTTGGTTTTAATACCCCCATTTTCTCTACCTTTAAGGAGTCTCAAACCGACTTACGATCGCCTTCCCTTCTTCTTCTCGCTACAGGCACCTTGTGAGGTAGGTGGGGCTGAGAGGGAGGGACTTCAACGCCATAGAGTCCAATTGCCAAAGCGGCCATTTTCTCCAGGGGAACTGTTCTCTATCGGCTGGAGATCAGTTGTAATAGCAGATCTCCAGCTGGTACCTGGTGGTTGGCAACCCTATGTACACACTTCAGTGGGGCGAGGGAGGGGGATGGGATTTATAAACTACATGCTGACAAAATCATAACTCTAGCAACATCTGCTGGGTCTGATGAACATCTTGCCCCCAAGAAATAAAGTCAGAAATGTATCATAAGTCTAGGCAGCATTCTGCTTTTCAGTCCTCTGAACAGAACGGATATGGTTTCATTCTCTCTAAAGGCTGCTTTCCTGTCATTAAGACCCTCTTCTTCCCTGCAAATACTGCAAGCCATTTAAAAGCAACTACTTCAGCAACAGCTCGAATGCCTTTTTAAAAATTCAGATTGAGCAGGTTGGGACTGGGGGAATTTATAGTAGGAAAATACTGAGTGAAAATGAAAGTAAGAAGTGTTCAGTGAAGGAATCGACCCAACTTTTATAGTACTTCATGAATACGGTTGCCAACTACCAGGTAATAGCTGGAGACCTCCTGCTATTACAACTGATCTCCAGCCGACAGAAATCAGCTCACCTGGAGAAAATGTTACGATCAAATAATACTAGGAGTGTACCTGTTAAAGCCCGCAAGAGAAAGCAGAGGAATCCTAATCCAAGGGCCATTCTTCTTTAAGGAAGCAATGCCAACGCTGCTTTCAGCCAACCTTCTGGAGACCTTCACTGCAAGTTTCTTCTGATACTCTTTGATGTCCAGTTGGCAGCCTCCTAGTATCAGAAGAGGGGGGGGGAAAGAGATCTGACATGAATATTAATTAGAACATCACAGAGCAATCGACAGGATAGGATGAGTTTATGATGATCCCCCCCTTGCAGTGAATATTTATAACAGGTTGGGAAAGGGGGAGATAAAAATGAAAAACAGCAAAACTGGGCATTAGGTTTGTCATTCTTTAAAGCCTTGGTGGTGGAAAGTGCTGTCAAGTCACAGCCGACTTATGGTGACCCCATAGAGTTGTTCAAGGCAAGAGACATTCACACGTCCTTTAGGTTCTAAGGCACTTCAGGCCATGCTTCAAGCTGCTCTACAGAGCACTTACAGTGCAAGCCTAAAAAATACTTTCCTGGGAGGAAACCCCACTGAATAGACCTGAGAGGAATTCTGAGTAGACCTGTTTAAGATTGCTGTCTTGCATTGGAAACCCTAAGCAGAGCTAAATTCTTCTAAGACAACAGAAAGACTATACAACTTTGGTTGCAAACCTAACACTTTCCTGGGATAGGGTTGCCAACCTCCAAGTACTAGCTGGAGATCTCCCGCTATTACAACTGATCTCCAGCCAACAGAGATCAGTTCCCCCTGAAAATGGCCACTTTGGCAATTGGACTCGATGGCATTGAAGACCCTGCCCCCAAAACCTCCCACTGGTGGAGAAGAGTGACCTGGCATCCCTATCCTAGAAGCAAGTCCCTTTAAACAAAATGGAAGTTACTTCTGAGTGGACCTGTTTAGGATTTTTCCCTTTGCGTAGGATTGTACTGTCAGACAGGATTGTAACGTCAGATTGTACTGTCAGTCTTTGCTGCTGCCAATAATACCTCTTGGCTATTATTGGATTATTCTATAATTTTTCAGCTTCTCAAATGTCCTATTCAGGCACACCGGAGGCTCATATTATCTCATGTTTGATCTTAGTTCCAGTAAACATGGCCAGCCAAACAGAACCCAGATGACAAGTAATTATCAGGCGAAAATAAAAACCGGCCAACCAAGCAACTCAGCTAAAAGGGTTCGTAATTGTATTCTAGATGGACTCCCAGCCCATGAGATATGCTCCAAATTCTCCATTGCCAGATAATGCAAAAAGAAAAAGATGCTTCATTTCAAGGGTGCTTGGCAACAGCAGTTACGACAGCCTGCCATTCAACAAATGACAGGGTTAACTACTGAAGCTATCATGAATATCCCAGGAGTTCTATAGTCAGAAAGGTTCTACATTTGGGTTAGGCAGCCCACTAAGAGCCAGCCACATTAAAAGCCAGCAAACAATGTAATCACTCGGCTGAGACATTAACATGCCGTTATTAAAAAGATTTATGTTGTTTCTCATGGTAAGCAGAACCTAGACCCCCATTGTTCGAGGAAACCTGCTGCTTCAGAAGCAGACCGACCTCAAATGCCCAAGAGTAATTTAATACGCATGGTAATAGACAGCTGATCAAAGGCCAAACACCAGAAATAATAACCCAAGCTCAAAAACGGCCAAAAACATTCTTGACATATGCTTAGCAGAAAGTCCCAAAATTGGAGAAAATCCAATTTTTATATACTGTTGGGCAAACTCCCCTTGGCATGGCTCTGCATTAAGCTTCTTTTTTTTAAAAATCAGGGGGGGCTTCCCCCCCTCCAGCCCTAATTTCAGAATTTGAAACTCAACATTGTCCACATGACAACCTGATGACAAGGCCTGAATACCTGCCTCCCCCAACTCCCCCCTGAGCATTTAAGATCTGGATTATGTTTTCAGACAGAGAAAACCGGGGGGGGGGTCATTTTGGAACACAGTTAAGCATTACATGCTTCATAAATTCATATTCTGCAGCAGCTAATGGTTAATTTTGGCAGCATTACTAATCTTAACTGGCAGGTCATTTCTGAAAGCAGCAGGGCCTTCAATTTCTTACATTTTAATTTCTCCTGGAGGTAACAGATTACAACACTGCAGGTTACTTTTTAAAAAAAATATCAGTCTGTGTTCTTTTCATATTTCCAGTTTGGGAACAGGAGGAGGGCAGGCTTGTATTAGTTAAGACTCAGTTGACTGCAAAAATAATTTTCTTTAACTACCAGTTACAAAATGCTCGCACTTAAGGAAAGCAATTATACCTGTCAAAATTAAATATTCAGATTATAAAGAGCTCATAAATTTTTATGACTCCTCCTGGGTTACAGAGATTGCCATATTCAGGAAACCATAAGCATTCATAAATTCCATTGGCTCCAACATGATTTAAGAACCTAAGAACGTAAGAAGAGCCTTGCTGGATCAGACCAGTGGTACATCTAGTCCAGCATCCTGTCTCACACAGGGGCCAACCAGTTATTCTGGAGAGCCAACAGCAGGGCATAAAGAAACCTTTTACTGTTGCCAAATTTTTTGCAACCCCCACATTCAGTTACGCGACCCCACATGGGGTCGCAACCCGCAGTTTAAGAAGCTTTGGACTAGAATGCCTCAGACTCAAACTCCTGAAAACCAAAGAAACTGTATTAACTCAAGTTCCATCATCACCACTAAAGCCCAGCCAAACGGAGACGACACTAGAAGAACTGCATCCACTCACCTTTAAAGAACATCATAAATCAGAAACACAAATCCCTGTAGAAACCTACTCCATTCCAACTGCCCCTGTATCTTCTCAATCTGATGTTCTTAGTGACCCTGATGTTAGTGGAATGGAACATGGTGCTAATGACCCAGTGCCCCTTGAACCTGATCAAGGGGGCTGCCATAAGTCTTATTAAACGTATGACCCAAGCAAGGCCAAGGTCATATGTGTACCTGATCACTGGCGCAGTTGTAGAGGTAGCAAAATAAAATGGGCGGGACTTAATATGGAGTCATCCAATGGGCTTGGATGGGCAGAAATGGGCTTGAACAGAGCAAAAAATATGGTTAGTCAACAACTTATAGACATCGAATTGCAGAATGAGAGGGCTCTTCTTCCAAGACCATACAGATTACTAAAGAGTTGGGAGGGATTCTCTTTGGCTCCTTATCTGACCTCCATCGCTTTTACCAAATATCGATGGGCTTTTTCAAGAGCTCGTTTTTAATGCCTTTCCGTCAGCCTTGCTCAGCGGGAGATTCCAGCACTTACCTTTGGAGTCTAGGTTGTGCCCCTGTAACTCCGATATTGAGACAATTGCCAATATTTTATTGTATTGTGAATTTTATCAGGATATCAGAAATAGGCTGATTTTGCCCTCGTTGACCGGAGTTTTTAGACATTCAGATGATTTTATTATTAAATATTTACTTGAGGATAAAGATGCCAACATTTCCTATATAGTGGCAAAGTTTTGTTACATTGCCACTGGAGTGCGACGAGCTCAGGTCGGCACATCAAAATTGTAAACCTGGCTCTGTATTGATCAATGTTAACAACGTTTATCTGCTGGTCAAATGACTGTAAATAAATAAACTGAACTGAAACTGTCATCCAATGAGATGTAGGGCCAGGAACGAGAGATGACTATGAAAAGGAAATGAAAAGCGTCTGAACAGAATCTACTGAAAATCAAGAAAACCCCATCAAAGAAGGGTCACCCCCATCTAAGTGGTGGGCTGCAACACAAATTGAATTCACCCCCATATAGCGTACAACCAGGTCAATGAAGCAGATCCACTGAGGGGAAAGCCAAGATGCACTGACTTTGACATTGAAAAAAAAACACAGTTGTATCAATGGTTTCTCAAGTCGCTGACATTTTGAGTAACGACAGATTGCTGCCTCTTCCCACTTCAAGCAAAAAATGGAAACCAAACCGTAAGGGGGGGGGGGAAGAGTGCAATTATCTATGGTGACTCATCATGGGGTGACTGAAAATTATATCACCTTTGGTGTCCTTAAACTGCTTAATGCTCACCAGAATCAACACAGTGACCTTATACAGTTGAAGAAGGACTTCTGGTCCATAGTTCATTATTAAGTTTGATAACCACATGGAGCTCTTGTTCCCATTCACTTCAAAGGAAGGAACAGTGCTGAAACATTTTTGTTTTTGTTTTTTGTACACAAGGTGTGGTCACCCCACTGGAGAGGAGGTAAGCTCCAGGGTCCATTGGAAGCCCACCACCAATGATGAACCACTGGATTGGGTCTATAGTCTTTCTTTTGCTTCAACACCCACTTTTGAACTGCTATTGCTTGCTTGCAGGGGAAGGACTAGATAGGGCTGCGAGGTGTAGTGGTTAAGAATGGTGGTTTGGAGTGGTGGACTCTAACCTGGAGAACCGGGTTTGATTCCCCACTCTTCCACATGAGCGGCGGACGCTAATCTGGTGAACCACGTTTGTTTCCCTGCTCCTCCACACAAAGCCAGCTGGGTGACCTTGGGCTAGTCACAGCTCTCTTAGAGCTCTCCCAGCCTCACCTTCCTCACAGGGGGTCTGTTGTGGGGAGGGGGAGGGATGGTGATTGTAAGCCAGTTTGATTCTCCCTTACGTGGTAGAGAAAGCCAGCGTACAAAAACCAACTCTTCTTCTTCAATCCACACCACACCCACCTTGTAAAGAGGCGGTTGATGCAGCAACATTTAAAAAGGGATGCCCAAAATTCTTATTGGTGTGGAGACAACACTTACAGGCATTTTCAATGGGGTACGCCAATCTGAAGAGAGCAATTTTCAAAATCCAACGCACGTTATAGCCAATACAGGCTTCCCTTTCACATTTCAAATTAAAAAAAAACTAAAACAATTTAAGCATCACAACACCTGCGTCCTCACCATCAGCACCTACCCAAACCCAGCAGAAGTAAACACATGCATGACATTTTGGAGTATTTGCACCATAATTCCATTCAATTTAAATGGTAACTGGAATGTTTTAGATATTGGTGTACTGGCATTCTAACCCCACACTGCCCACAAGCATTCTGAACAATTTAATTATCCATCCTTCCTAAGCCAAGTATAAAATGGGGAGACGATGATCTGCAATCAAGAAATCATTTGCTACTGAAGTTCCCCTGAGACAACAGGCTGCAAGCAGCCAAGGGAGCCTGCAACTTGCTGCTACACCTGCACTGCTCCTACCCCTTCCAAAAACGTATTTTAATGAAACAAGCCGGTCCTCAGCATTTGCAGCCGGCCTTTCTTGAACTTCTGCATCATGTCGCTGAGCAGGAGAGGGGGACCAGGGCGAAAACAGGCCGGGTGCGGCTGCCTGCATGTCACCCTGTGGCAGGAGGAATACAACACACAATGACTCTTCGATGTGACCCTCAACGCAGATTTTGGCCAGAATAAGCTGCAGCAAAAGGGGTTTCATGCATTATAATTTATTGCAGTCCTTGACCAGCATTACAAAGTTAAAACATCATTAAAACAACAATAGTTCAGTACAGCAACAAAAATAGCTGCATGAACATTTGAGCTAGTCCAATGGGTTTAAAACTCTGCATCAGCTTTAATATGGTTTCCCCGTGTCTTGCATATCCCTAGACAGAATTTGGCTACTTGTCTGGATACCCAGTGCTTTCTATCAGACAACAGATATTCCAGTTTAGCTGCATCAGATTAATCAAGAAGCCCAATTAACACCGGCTGGAGATATTTCAATCTGAATATTGTCGAAGGCTTTCACGGACAGAGTTCATCGGTTCTTGCAGATTATCCGGGCTGTGTGACCGTGGTCTTGGTAGCAAAATGTCAGGAAAGAAAATACAAAGACCACCGTCACCCAGCCAGGATAAACTACAAGAACCGATATTTTAATCTGGTTTTGCAAATTGCTCTTCAGCTATGCGTACAAAAAATGAAATGCACCCCCCCAACACACACACACACCCCTTAGGAACAGACACTTAAAAATAAAATTCACAGTGGGTAGCCCTGTTAGTCTGTCTGCAGTAGTAGAAAAGGGCCAGAGTCCAGTAGCACCTTAAAGACTAACAAAAATATTTTCTGGTAGGGTATGAGTTTTCGTGAGCCACAGCTACCCTACCCGAAAATATTTTTGTTAGTCTTTAAGGTGCTACTGGACCCTTGCCCTTAAAAATAAAAAGCAGGGTGCAAGAAGACCTACTCGTTTGCAAACGTTTAAAACAAGCCACTCCAAGGGCTGGTTAAAGTCTGATCTTACACGCATCTGCACAAGGAGGCAGGTTCCCCAAGACGGATCCAGCAGCACCAAAACGAGAAATCGAAGCCAATGCAGCCCCGCCAGATCTCCAGCTGGATCGAGCCCCACCCAACCCCATTAACAACACCACTCGCTTGCTTTCTCTGCATGCACCAGCAGCATCTACGGAGGAGAGAGGGGACAGCCCCGGGTTTCCTTACCTGGCGGCCGCTTGTCTCGTCTTCCAGGATGGAGAGCACCTTTGGCCGAGGATAAAAAGCGGGTGTGGGCACGACAGGCAAAGGGGAGGCGGTGGACGCCTGGCAATCTCGGTCTTGCTGCTTGCCAGGAAAGGGGGGGAGAGAAGCAAGAGATGGAGCGCCCGCTGTCCTCGCCCAGCTCGCTTCTCCAGGCAGCCGCCAGCGCGCATTCGCTGTGCAGACCGACGCCTCCCTGCGCTGCATCCAAGCCCCGCCGCCAGGGGGCGATGGCCGAGCGTCGCCCACTCCGTTACAGAGTAACTGGGGAATATCCAAGAGGGGGAAACGGGGGCGGGGTAGGGACAGTGCCGGATTGACGCATAAGCTAAACAAGCTATAGCTTAGGGGCCCACTCTCTTGGGGCCCCCCCCCAAAAAAATTTAAATGAAAAAAAAAACTGGATGTACCTTTCCAAAATATAAGATAAAAAAACAAATAAAATAAAACCTACATACAGCAACAGTGTTACGCTATGTGCAAATGGCTTTAGATACCTATTAGGTCCATACATTAAAAAGGTCAAGGTCCCCTGTGCAAGCACCGGGTCATTCTTGACCCATGGGGTGATGTCACATCGTGACATTTTCTAGGCAGGCTTTGTGTGCGGGGTGGTTCGCCAGTGCCTTCCCCAGTCATCTTCCCTTTACACCCGGCAAGCTGGGTACTCATTTCACCGACCGCGGAAGGATGGAAGGCTGAGTCAACCTTGAGCCGGCTACCTGAAACCGACTTCCGTTGGGATCGAACTCAGGTCGTCAGCAGAGCTTGGGCTGCAGTACTGCAGCTTACCACTCTGCGCCACGGGGCTCTGAAATTACCATTAATTACCGTATAGCATATATTCCAACACAAAAAACAGCGACAATTTGTTGTTGACAAAGGACAGCTGGACATCTAAACGGCCTTCAATAGCTTAGGGCCTCATCAAACCTAAATCCGGCCCTGGGTGGGAAGTAGGCTGGAAGGGCTGGCTGCGAAAAGAAATGGGAGAGCTAGAAAGTGTCACATTGGGTCACTGAAGTCAGTGGGGTTCAGTAGAGTGTAACGTAACCCTTGGGGTGTCACTGTAAAGTGCAGATATCTTGAATGAGGCGAGATCATTATGTGTGTGTGTGTGTGTGTGTTAAGTGCCGTCAAATCGCCTCCGACTCATGGCAACCATATGAATCAATGTCCTCCAAAATGTCCTGTCTTTAACAGCCTTACTCAGATCTTGCAAATTGAGGGCCCTGGCTTCCTTTGTGGAGTCGATCCGTCTCCTGTTGGGTCTTCCTCTTTTCCTGCTGCCTTCAACTTCTCCTAGCATGATTGCCTTTTCAAGTGACTCTTGTCCTCTAGTAATGTGACCAAAATACAATAGGCCTCAGTTTAATCATTTTAGCTTCTAGGGTCAGTTCAGGCTTGATCTGATGTATAACCCACAGATTTGTTGTTGTTTTTTTAACAGTCCAGGGTATCCTTAACGCTCTCCTCCAACACCACATTTCAAAAGAATCCACTTTCTTCCTATCATTTTCCTTTTATTTCAGGCTCTTTCAACCGTATTTGTCTTAAGCACAAATACATAAATTAAAATAAGTTAAATACTATAGTATACAAATTTAAAATAGACAACAGGAATAATTTAGGATTCTTAAAATGCTTAAACATTAAAATCAAGGTCATTTGACCAAAATTTTAAATTGCTCTACAGTTTTCTTCATTGTCTAGCTTTCACAACCATACATAGTATATAGGGTATACTACAGCATGAATTAACTTGAGATCATAATGAGACTTCAGGTTAAGTCACTTTAACAACCCTTTGTATTCACCTGTAGGAGGGGGAGGAGCCTGTTTTAAAAGGATGGAGCATTTATTTGAGGTTATGCACCTAGGCTAATTCACAGTAGTGACTTTCCAAAGATCATAGTTAGTGTAATTGGCATACCTCCACCTTCGTTTTAACAAGTGCGAGGAGACACTTTGAAGAGGTATTTTAATCTTAGGTTGTAAAAGGGGGCCGAGGGACTCTACTTTGTATAGTGGGGCAATTTCTAAGGCAGGTGGAGCTGGCTGCCATAGACAGGGCATAACGCTAACAATACAATCCTAAACAGTTAAGCCACACAATGATGGTACTTACACGGTAGAGACAATACCTTACTGTTGCCAGCAATTCCTGTCTATCAGGGACAGCGCAGAAGGCCTCAATAAGCTTTGACTGTGCTATTTAATCAAATGAAGTTAAATAATAACTTTCCTCACACACGTGCCTATGTACCAGGAGAGATGGTCAGTTAGCTTGGGGCGGTAGTGTCACAAATCCTAGCTTTTATTTTTTAACAAAAGTAGACAAGATGACCTGCTTCGTTTTGTCTGTAGGTCAAAACCTTTCCCTTTTTTTTTTTTTTTTTGCCAGAAGCCAGCTAGTATATGAATTTGAAATTCCTGTAATAAGCACATTGCAATCAGACGTTGGATTTGGTTAAATGATGTGAGACACTTCTTCCAACTGGCTACAATGGTCCACAGAGTGTGAAAACAACACTGCTCTAATTTTTACTGGACCAGCATTTCTTGGGTGTTTGCATCCTAAACTCACCATCCTCTGGGTCAGGTGTCAACACCATGTTTTCACACTTCCTTATAACTGGCTTTTTTCCTTCCTTTTATTGGTTAATGGACAAACTTGCAAGGCAGTTCTAATGGCTTAGCTTACAAAGCACTGAGAAACTGGCATAAACTTAGATATTTTATCAATCTGTCAGTAGGGGTTGAGAGAAAAAAGCTAGTTCAGAAAGCATGGTTGTACTTCCTGTTTCCTCCAGGGTCCAACCATGTGGCCGATACTATCTCACAAATGACCTGATAGGGCTATTCTTATGGGACTCATAAACCTGGGATCCTCACTGGTATAGGAATGAAGCTGCTTGCTTATAAAGTTTAGTTGCCTTCAAAAGTTTTGATTTTCCTTTTATAATACTATGCTTTTGAGATTCTTTACATTTTGGTCAGGATATTTGCACATTAATATTAGGATCTTTTTAATGACATGTTTTCAGCAACCTACTGAACTGTTGAAATGGTGGCAGTATAGTCAACGCTTTAACAGATTTTTGTGAACCATTGGTTGGGACTCAGAAAGCCAGGTTGGAGGCGCAGAAGTTTAGGCTAAAACACTCTTTGTGTATCTCCAGAGGCTTGGGTTTTCCAGTGGGGATGGTGTTTGCACATTCATAGAAAAAGAGTAAATAAAACCCATAGGTCAGTTAGATCCATGGAAAACACATTCTAAACATGTGGACTTCCTGTGTGCTGGAATACTGCAGCAACAGTTTGGGAAAGCATTCTCAGCTACTCCATCTGTTTGAAAGTCCAGGGATACATAGACCAGGAGTATCTCCAAGACTTTTAGCCAAAGGAACATGAAGTAACATAGCACATGAAAGTGATCTTTCATGTCCCAAGGCCAGAACGTACTGCAGCTTTAGCCATGTCCAGCTTCCAACTTATGTACTTCCAACCCTGGTCAAACATATAGAGAACTGCAAGGTCAGGAGCCTAAGGCCAGTTCAAGAAAGAGAAAGACAACTGGGCGAGAGCAGTATAATAATGATCTCTTTTCAAATCCTCTATAAGTCTCACCAAGCAGCTGATCAACAGGAAGAAGATGGAATTGACTTCTGCCTCATTTGTCTATATATGTTGACACTACCGAAAGGCTGCAATAAATTTAAGGTTAAGAGAAATAGATAATTAACGAGTACAATCATGACTCAATTCCATTTCATGCTGGAGTAAGCAAAGTAGTTCAGAATTCCTTGCAAGCACATGGTAACTGAAGTGATGAGCATGCAGCTGGCTTAGTGTGACAAGCTTTTTCTACCAACTGAGGGGACCCCCACAGCCTCTTACGATTTTGGGGAACCCATTTTGTTTTAAACTGTAACTCTTTCCCTCAGTTACAGGATGTTCTTAGGGTAGCAAGTGTAAAGGCTGTGAGATAATTTGTTGCTGTGAGATAATTTTTGTGGCAAGCGAGAAGTACATGGAGATCACTGAGGCAGAGTTGTATGCAAATAACGAAGAAGAGCTGTCTATTTACAGGTTGCTTTTAAAGAACAGATCAGCAACACAGGTCTGCAATAGTCAAAGGAGAAATCTGGCCAAGACAAGTACATTTAAGCTAATGGCTTCACAGTTTCGTCTGAATCCTCTTTAATGCTTGCAAGTACAATCAGGCTAGGTTGGATCCTTTCGCACATATAGTATTCCACCCACACCAGCCTGCCAGTTTCCAAGAGTCAAACTAAATGGTACAAGGTCCACTCATCACCAGAGACAGGCCTAACAACCAGGTAGTCTATCCTGTCCTAGAGGTAGAGTTAAACCACTCTGCCACACTACCAAGCAGAGCTACACTTTAAACTGTCTGGTCTCTTGCTACAGTGGACCCAAATTATCACTGCTCTCCCTGAGGCAGATGTGAACTACCTCCACCTGTGCTTCCCTCCATCATTCCACCTCCGCCCCCACTGAAAGGTGACCGGATGCTGGAGCCACACTCCCATAAGCTCAGGGATGAAACAGCTGAGTGGCTGTTTTTCCTCTCAGGGGCAGGACAGCTCATGTCCATCACACTTACCTAGCCACGGGCAATTGTGTCTTACCCACAGGACTTCAGAGAACTCATGATCTTTGTCTTCTGCTTCCTGAGCTGCAAACTTCCAGCAAAAAAGGAAGGGGTAATGAGGGAGGACGTTTTCCTCTTATTTGGCTTCATTATGTGATCAAGTCCATCAGAGGGTTACAATTTAACTGTGCAATCCTGAGCAGTTAGCGCATTGACTTCAGTGGACTTAGGAAAGACATTATAAGTGTTATTAGCCTGAATCAACAGCCCTTTTTTCACTGACATTTCAGCAATATACCCAATAGTTCTACACTTAGCAGCTTGTGTAAACAATGGATGGCAGTTTTGCCATATCAGCTAAAGAAGTCACTGAAAAGACTCTTACAATTGGCATTTATTCAGTACTTTATACAATTATTCAAGACACACAGCTTCAATTAATTCTTATCTGAGAATTGTATAAAACATTCTAAATGGCTTTTACATTTCTGCATTCACAAGCATTAATTTAAAAAAATCACTTGAATGCACATAAACAGGAAGAAAGTAAGAATATACAGTGGGGTGACTTTTTTCACCCTTTTACGCAAATATTCCAACAAATGTACATTCATAAACGCCTGAAACAAACAACAAATCCCAAAACCAGTGTAAAGTTTAGCAACTATGGTTAAAATAAAGAAGAGTTAGAATAGTGTCTTTAGAAAGCAACTTAAAATTGTCCTTCAAAGGGATTCTTCTTATAGTACCACATCAAAGTTGCACAACAGACCCCAGTGGTCACTAGGGAATTTGCCACAGTCTAGTTTCTCCAGCCCAATTAAATCCAAACTCTGGGGAATTATTTGCCCACCAGTAGAAGCGGCTCGAAGAAGCAGGCGATCAAACCGCATCTTGCACTTGTAACGGGCATCCAAGTTAGTATTTTGGCTTGTATCCCATGTGTAGTGACAATGTTCTGGCTTGCCCAAAAACTCCCAGATGTCCAGAATGTCGCTAGGTAGACCACCTAGTTTAGCAACCTGAAGGAGAGAGAAGTGTGGGGGTGGGAATCAATAATGGCTTTTTGGACACACTGTCAATAGTAATAATCAACAATAATCAGTCCCAGTCTGAAGGCACATCATGTAGCAACCTCAGTGAAGCATAGCAGGTCTGAGTCTAATCAGTGTTCCCTTGGTGGTCTGCCAGACTTCTTTGTACACTACCTTGAACTGCACAAAGGAAGAAAAGGTAGTTGTAAAAGTAAACAGTAGACAGAATTTTTTTTAATGTAGCACGCACTGTGTATTCATTTTGTCACTTCTTTTATGGCTAGACTGCAAGGTAGCATTCAAGGGATTCCCACACGGCGTCTTCTCCTGGCATCGACCAGATCTACTTAGCATCAGCAAGCTAGCTGGGGCACATGCCCTCCAATCATACGCTAATTATAAAATCCCCACCATTCAACAACCACCTTGAATTTAAAAACTATCTTGTACTGCTCATGTTCAGGGCTCGATAAGCTCTTTCCTGTTCACCTAGCTGGGAACCTCTGTAGTGCTACTGGGCAATTTTGCCTTCTGCATGCACAGCCATGTGAGCAGGAGGAAGCCAAGAGTGGTGTGAAGGTAAGAGGCTTCATGGGCAGACTCTGGTGCAAATCCTTACTCATCATGAAAAAATTCACTGGGCCAGTTTGTTCTTTCTAACCTACCTCACAGGATTGCTGTGAGAATAAAATGGACAAGAGGAGATGCTGCCTTGAGCTCCCTGGCAGAAGTGTGTGTGTGTTAAGTGCCGTCAAGTCGCTTCCGACTCATGGCGACCCTATGAATGAAAGTCCTCCAAAATGTCCTATCTTTGACAGCCTTGCTCAGATCTTGCAAATTGAAGGCTGTGGCTTCCTTTATTGAGTCAATCCATCTCTTGTTGGGTCTTCCTCTTTTCCTGCTGCCCCTGGCGGAAGGGCAGGATAAAAACATGCTAAATAAATATTCCCTAACTCTGGATCTCAACATTCTCATATTATTGGGGGGGGGGGGGGAAGAGGCATAGATTCCCCAACTGTTTACTTCCCTCTCTATGATTACTTACATGCTCTCAACTTCTTAATTAAATCTGTTCAGGGGAGGGGAATCTACAAGGGAGGGCAATCTGCTAGACACAACTCATCACTTATAGGAATAAAGAGAAGACAAAATAACATTTTATCAAAAAAAAAAACAGTAACTTGCTGCAGTTCACCTCTTTGTCTCTCAGATTTGTATCTCCTCCAAATATCACAGTAGTGGATGCTGGTGTCTCACTAATTTTCTTCAGCACCAGCTTCAACTGGTTTAAACGCTCTTCAGCGTGATCCTTTGTGCTCTCCAGATGGGAAGTCATAAACCAAAGCTCATTGCCGGAAACGGTTGCCTGTTAGAGGAACAAAACACACAGGATAAAGCTACCTTTCTTGCACCAAGAGGTGCCAGAGCACCCTCATCTCTCTCTCTGGTCCTAGTAAATTATCTCCTCTCCATCAAGCTCTGCCTCCTCTTTTCGCAACTTTTATGCTATCCAATTTCCTTAGACTTCAAACCCTTGGGCCCACACCAGGTCAGTTCTGGATCCTGCATGATTAGCCCATCATGATTGATATTAAAATAAAGAGATAGAAAGAGCAAACTGGAATTGGGTTAACATAGATCAATCACCTAACACACCCGTTCATGAATTCAGAAGCCAATTTGTTTCAATTAGAATTAGGATTGGGGACAAGAGAAATAAACCATTGTCTATAAATGAATTTTTATTAAAAAATAAAAAAAAGTAGATAAGATAAAAATAGATATACAAAATTATTTTTCTGAGAATGAAGATAAAGGAATTTCAGATGAAGTAGTATGGGATGCCGGTAAAGCAGTAGTTAGAGGTCTTTTGAGACAACAAAATTCAAGATGGTTTAAAGAGAGGGAGGCACAAAAGAAGAAGATATTAGAAGAAATTAAACTGGGTGAAAGACAGCTAAGAAAATCACAAGATAAATCATTCAAACAAGAACAGATAGATAGGTTTAAAAAGTTACAGTTACAATATCAATATGAATTTTTAATAACTTTAGAAATAGAGAAAAAAATAATGTTTAACAGAGATTTTTTGAACATACCAATAAACCGGGTAAATTATTAGCTTGGCAGCTTAAACATAAAGAGAAGAAATTACCAGTATTAAAAATTAAGAAGGAGGGTAAAATAATAACAGACAAACAATAAATTATGGAAACTTTCATAGATTATTATTCAAATTTATATAGACAAAGTGTTATTTCAGAGAGGGAAATGGATGTCTATTTAAATTAATTTGACTGGGATGGAATATCACAAGAGCATAAGGAATTATTGGACTCTAGAATAACTATGTAGGAATTAAAAACTGTTATAGGTAAAAGTAAATTAAATAAATCTCCAGGCGAAGATGGATTTACAGCATTTTATTATAAAACCTTCATAGAACAACTATCTCCACATTTATTAAAGGTGATGAATCACTGCTTGCAGAACGGATCCATCCCACAACCCTGGAAACAAGCAAATATAGTTTTAATACCAAAACCAAACTCGGATTTATTGGATGTCAAAAATTATAGACCAATTTCACTATTGAATAATGATTATAAACTTTTTGTAGCTATATTAGCAAATAGGTTAAAAATAGTATTAAATCAGGTTATACATGAGGATCAAGCTGGATTTCTCCCAGGTAGATTGATTAGTCAAAATGTCAGAATAGTAATAGATCTTTTAGAATATGCAGAATCTGTCACTACTCCTATAGCAATGATATTTTTACATGCAGAAAAAGCGTTTGATAATGTAAATTGGAAATTTATGAAAAAAATATTAGAGTATATGGGCTTGGGAAAATTTTTTAAGTCAGCTATTGGAAATATTTACACTTATCAATCAGCTAGATTGCTGATCAATGGTAATTTGACATCACAATTTGAAATCCAAAAAGACACTAGACAAGGTTGCCCTCTTTCATCTTTATTGTTTATTTTAGTGCTAGAAGTTTTATTGAGAAAGATTAGAAATATCCCAGATATAAAAGGATGTCAATTTGGGAGAAATCATTTTAAGGTTAAAGCTTATGCTGATGATTTAATTTGTTTTTTAACTAATCCTATTATAGGATTTGGTTAACAACCTTAATTTATTTAAAAACAATTATATTAAGTTATGGCAACAAATTGTTATAGATTTAAAAATTTTGGAAAAAATACCCCTATCATTATGGGGTAGAATTTCGGTAATTAAAATGATGGTATTACCTAAAATGCTTTTTTTTTCTTCAAAACTTACGAATTATAAAAGGAGCTCAAATATTTAAAATTTGGAAAAAATATATTTTAAATTTTTTATGGGGCAAAGAAAGACATAGAATAGAATAATTTAATTGAACTAAAAGAAACAGGAGGTTTGGGGTTACCAGATTTGAGAATGTATTATGAGGCATCTTGTTTTGTTTGGTTAAAGACCTGGATTTTGTTAGAGAATTCCAAAATATTGGAAATAGAAGGTTTTAATTTACGTTTTGGATGGCATGCATATTTGTGGTATGATAAGGAAAAGATAAACAAAGATTTTAATATTCACATTATTAGATTTGGTTTATTTCAAATTTGGGAAAAATATAAAAGGTTTTTGGAAAATAAAACTCCAGGATGGATTAATCCAGTAGAAGCATTTATGAAGAGAGGGATACACTTAAATTTAGATATGGATGTATATAGAGAAATTATAGATTGTAAGGAAGGAGATTGGGTTTTAAGAAGTAGAGAAGAACTTAATATTAAAGTCTGGTTTATGTATTATAAATTAAAAGATATATTTAACAAAGATAAGCAAGTTGGATTTAATAAAAATAAATCCAAACTAGAAAATATAATAATAAAGGGAAATAAAGGATCGATAGGAAGGATATATAGATTACTAATTGAAGTAAATTTAGAACAAGAAATAATTATACCAGTAATGGTGAAATGGATGAAGGAGTTAGGATATAATATTGATTTGGAAACATGGGAAAACTTATGGAAGAAAGAATTCAAATTTACAATAACCAAGGAAATTAGAGAGAACTTATATAAAATGTTTTATAGATGGTATATAACTCCCGTGATGATAAGCAAAATGAAAAAAGGAGACATGGATTTATGCTGGAAATGTGGAAAGGAAAGAGGAACCTTTATGCATGCATGGTGCATATGAAAAAAAATTTAAATTTTTTTGGGAAAAAGTAATGAGAGAAACTAATAATTTGATCAATACGAGAGTAAAAAGAAATCCTGAATTTTGTTTATTGGGGATTCCTCAAGAAAAAATGGATAGAAATGATAGGGTCATTTGTCAATATAGTTTTGCTGCTGCAAGAATTATAATAGCCAAAGTTTGGAAGCAAGTAAATAAACCTTCAATTAGTGACTGGAGAGAGAAATTATGGATGTATATGAGGATGGCCAAATTAACAGAATTCGTACACGGAAAAGATATTGAAGAATTTTAAAAAACATGGGCAAAGGCCGTCACATATTGGGATAAACTGGCAAAAATGGAATTTTACTATTTTAGTTAATGAGTTATAGAAATAAGTTTAACTTTTTTTATCTTACTGTCAATAGTGTAATCTTTAAACTGTTTAGACACTTCTCCGGAAGTCTGGTGACCGCTCACTTTTTATGGTGGGTGGTGGGTCAAAAGGATATTTGGAATTTTGTAATTTTGCAATTTTGATTGTATTAAGCAGATTATATAATTGATACTCTTTTGTATTTTCTTTTTATTACTGTATTTGTTTGTTTTGTTTTATGTGTTATGTTATAAAAATAAAAATATTAAAAAAAGAAGAAGCCAATTTGTAAATCTGTGGCATCAGGACAGAAGAGGTATAGTACTATTTTTAAAAAAGGCTATTTTGATTTGTGAGTATTATCAATAAATAAAATATTAGTAATGAGCTACTTTACAAGACAGTTGTGAAAATAAAACAGAACGGGAGAATGATGTATGCTGCCTTGAGCTCTTTGGAAGGAGAGTAAGATAAAATATACTAAATAAATACATACATCTAGGCCTGGAACTCGAGTTCTCACGCTATTGGTGGGGGAGGCAGAGATTTCCCCAATGTCTCACCCCCAGATTCTTTACTGTCCCATCTACCGTATATACTCGCGTATAAGCCGAGTTTTTCAGCCCAAAAAAAGGGCTGAAAAAGCCGAACTCGGCTTATACGCGGGTCAATACGGTAGAGGGGGGAGGAGGAAGGAGGGAGGAGGGAGGAGGGAGGGGGGAACTTACCTCCATCACCGCCGCCGCCGGGCCCAGCCACCTTCCTCTGGCCGGGAGGGGCCTTCCTGTGCAGGCAGGAGGCCCCCGCCGGCCGCGCCGCCGCTGGCCGCGCGCCTGGCCGCCTTTCTCTGGCCGGGAGGGGCCTGCCTGCGCAGGCAGGAGGCCCCCGCCGGCTGCGCCGCCGCGGCCGCGCACCTGCTTGCCTTCCTCTGGCCGGGAGGGGCCTTGCGGAGGCCCCCGCCGGCCGCACCGCCGCGGCCGCGCGCCTGGCCGCCTTTCTCTGGCCGGGAGGGGCCTGCCTGCGCAGGCAGGAGGCCCCCGCCGGCCGCGCCGCCGCCGGCTGCACGCCTGGCCGCCTTTCTCTGGCCGGGAGGGGCCTGCCTGCGCAGGTAGGAGGCCCCCGCCGGCCGCGCCGCCGCGGCCGCGCACCTGGCCGCCTTTTCTGGCCGGGAGGGGCCTGCCTGCGAAGGCAGGAGGCCCCCGCCGGCCGCGCCGCCGCCGGCTGCGCACCTGGCCGCCTTTCTCTGGCCGGGAGGGGCCTGCCTGCGCAGGTAGGAGGCCCCTGCCGGCCGCGCCGCCGCCGGCCGCGCGCCTGGCTGCCTTTCTCTGGCCGGGAGGGGCCTTGCGGAGGCCCCCGCCGGCCGCGCCGCCGTGGCCGCGCGCCTGGCCGCCTTTCTCTGGCCGGGAGGGGCCTGCCTGCGCAAGCAGGAGGGCCCCGCCGGCCGCGCCGTCGCCGGCCGCGCGCCTGGCTGCCTTTCTCTGGCCGGGAGGGGCCTGCCTGCGCAGGCAGGAGGCCCCCGCCGGCCATGCCGCCGCCGGCCACGTGCCTGGGCGCCTTCCTCCGGCCGGGAGGGGCCTCCTGCCAGCCCAGGAAGGCTGCGCCGCCGCCGCCGATTCGCCGCCTCTTCAGGTAAGTAGGGGGTTCAGGGGCTCTTCCCCCTCCCCCCCTTGGATGGCACTGGGGTCGGGGTGGGTTGGGAGGGCCCGGAGGCCAGCGGGAGGGCGACCTGGGGCAGGGGCCCTGCGCTCTAAAATGGCGGCCGCCATTTTAGAGCGCAGCATTGCCGGTAAAGGGAATTTCTTATTGACCCTCAGCTTATACGCGGGTCAATAAGAAATTCCCTTTTCTGGCCTCAAATTTGGGGGGTCGGCTTATACTCGGGTCGGCTTATACCCGAGTATATACGGTATCTTATTAAACAAGCAGAGAACATGCAAGCACTTGTGGGGGGGATAGGACCTCAATTTCTCCTGTATCCACCTCCCCACATTATTTCCTCTTTCCCTTCTACTGCCAACTCCCATATCCTCTCCCCTTTCCCTCATTCCTTCTCTCCTTCCCACCCACCTTCCCAGAGCAACCTCCAGTCTTTAGCTTTAATGTTTAATTCATTTATACCCTGCCTTTCTTCTCAACGGGGACCCAAAGCAGCTTATATCATTCTTCTTGTAGAGGAAAAAGCCAGGTCCCCCACCCCCCGCTCCTGGTTTCTCACTTTGATTCAAAATTCAAAAGACTATCACCAGCTCTTATTAACCACTTCATGCCCAGGCAGGAGATAAGAGCCACTTCTGCCTGCTGGTAACAAATTATCAAGTAGCGCTCTCCTTGCAGGGTAGGCCCTCGCAAGGAGAATCAAAACAAAAGGGTTGGTAAACGGACCACAGCTTATCAAGGCAATTGGATTTAGAGCTTGAAGCCAAAAAGTCAACCAGCACACCAAATCATATTATAAAGGAGCTTATTCAGGAAAGCTTGTGCTCTTACAGACAACAAGAGGTTTCTCTCCTCCATTTTATCTTCACAACAACCCTGTGAGGTAAGTTCCACTGAGTGAATGACTGGCTTAAAGTCACCTGTGCATGTCATAGTGGGAATCTGACCATGGGTCTCCCAGATTCTAGTCTGATATTATCACCACTACGTCACACAGGCTTTCTTGTGGTGACACATGATCACCACTTAGCCTTGGTGAGCTGTGCAAATCACGTGATAGCAAATTGCCAGTTGTTGCTGCCAGGTGTGGTCCTGATGGATGAGAGGGGAGCAGGGGCAAACTGGTGTGGTCCTCTATGGTGAGAGGGGAGCAGGGGCAAACTGGGAGGCCAAAACAGCCCTTAAAAGGACTCTGCCCAACCACCTTGTCTTTTACTTACAGAAACCAAGGCTTGGGCAATATTGTGTTTGCCTAGCAATCCCCACAATGGCCACTGAAATCTACTTTCTTAAAGGTATAACCACTGCTTCTATTTTTTTTTGGGGGGGGGGTTATGCCCCAAAGTATTTTTTCAGATTTTTCTGCAAACATGGGGCTTTTCTCAGGTCTGTAGAAAGATTGGAGAGTGGGACAAGACCGTTTTGAGTATCCCCAAATTTGGCCATGTTGAGAATTAGATATATTGACAACGGTAAGGTCTCACACTTTCTTCAACATCCCCTCAAATCCTACAGTAGAGTTCTAACATGCAAGTCTATTAATTAAAAGAACCAGAAATTTTTAACTAATTGGCAGACCTAGTTAAAGATAATTACCTCCACCAATACCCCATAGATAATTTTTCCCTTTCATATTAGCATGCAAAGAAAGGCACACTATTTCTAATTTTGAGACATAATTTATACCTTTAATTTTAGAACAGTAAAAAAAATTGTGATTTCGACATATTTCTGTGAATTGGACAGCTCACTCACATGTACTGATAATAAATTTCTCATCATAGAGGTTGTTGGAAAAGGTATTATTTCATGATGTAAAACTCTTACTCTTGATTTTTTCAACATTATAGCCGTAAAATAACCTTCAGTGTTACCTGCAGAGAAGCACATACATGGAAAAAGGAAAGGTCAGCAACAATTTCATTCAGAAATTACACATACTAGAAGACAGCCATTTTATGTATTTTGAAATATTCATATACTTTATTTTCCATCCATGCAAAGCAGTCAGTGCCCAGAAAAATGGCACAGCTACTATGGTTCTCTCAAAAATCATCCTTGGGAGAAAGAAGGATCTCATAACTCAGTAATGAATTTTTTTTTTTAATGTAAGGCCAACAAAGTGCAGTGCTATTAAATACAGAATTCTTTATTTCTAAAGGGTTCGAATGATATTCAGGATGGGAATTTACAGCTATGGCTGAGAGAAAGGGAGTACCCCAAGGTCCCCAGTGAGTTTCCTCGGGTCTTCTAGGTCCTACTCCAACCACCACAGCACACAGTAATGAAAAATGAAAAAGTGGGATTTTAATTATTACAACTATATCAACATAGACAGGGGACCCCCATCATGAGCTTATAACAATTAGTATAACTTATTTTACCTGGAATAATTGTGTAACTAACAGCTCTCTTCTTCAGATAGTTCAGATATATTGGAACAACTTCTTGTAAAAATACCACATCTGGACGATACCTAGATGAGAAGGAGAGGTAGCCCCAATGACTGGGACTGACTGAACTAATAATGCAGAGTTATAGCCTTCTTAGTCTAGTGAAGTCAATAGGTTTCAAAGGGAATAATTCCACTTATGATTATACTTTCATTCACAAAAGCTCCTACCCTGCCAGAAATGTTGTTAAGTCTTTAAGGTGCTACTGGTCTCTTGCTCTTTACTACTGCTAGTGACAGACTAACACGGCTCACCCACTGAACAGGAGAATGAAGGCACACAAGTGGGCAGACACCACACCGACACACATTTTACCAATAATACAAGCTGATCTTACCCCACTACTATTCATGTTGTTGTTCTGGTGTTGCTGCATTTAAAGAACATTGCAGCAATTTACTGATAGGTTGCTGGTAAACTGCTACGATATTTAAGAAGGAAAAAGAGGAAGAGGCTGCGGGCTTTCTGCAGGAGACTAGCAGCAGCTGAGACACATGTAGGCTGACTTTCCCTCTCCTCTTTCTGCAGGGGCTCTGCTTGGGGGTTGCAGCTGGCCAGACATGGACCACTTTTGGGGTGGGGGATTTTTTTTAATGCCGCTTTGGGTCTCTCTGCAAAGAAACACAGCCTAAAACTGATCAAACCAATGTTGTTCTTTGTTTAAACTAAATGTAACTACTAACAAAAGTGGGGCAGGGGGACGTGGGTAATCTAATTTTTTAAAAACAGACAATCATTACAAAATCAAAGAAGATGAAGAGTTGGTTTATATATGCTGACTTTCTCTACCACTTAAAGAGAGAAACAAACCGGCTTACAAACACCTTCCCCTCCCCACAACAGACACCCTGTCAGGGGCTGAGAGAGTTCGGAGAACTGTTACTAGCCCAAGGTCACCCAGCTGGCTTCTTTTGTAGGAGTGGGGAAACCAACACAGTTCACCAGATTAGCATCCGTTGCTCAAGTGGAAGAGTGGGGAATCAAAGCAGATTCTCCAGATTAGAGTCCGCCGCTCTTAACCACTACACCACACTGGCTCTAAACATACATGACATATCATGAGGAAGCACCATGAAGAAATACCGAGTACAACAGCAACACCAATTAAGAGATCTTATGTGAGCTAAGTAGCAACAGATTCAAATCTTATTAGGGTTAAAATTTCTTTCTAGATGTGCATAATTATTCTTGAAAAATCCTCCTTCAACTACTACCTAGCACAAAAATTGGTAGTCAATATCCTATGCTTGGTCTTTAAGGAAAACACACAGTCTATTATGAAGTATATTTATTGTTAAGCATTCCAGTGATTTTAACAGAAGCAGCCTCGTAAATCTTCATAGGATTGTGGTTGGAGGTACTTACAGAGCTAAATAGGAGCAGACTCCTCGTGCCCTTTCTTGCTGATTACTCAAATCCAGGCCATCTATGTTCCAAGTAATTAAGGAAAGTGTGCTGTCATCCTCTTGCGGGCCAAGCCCTGCCTCTTTCACAGCAGCCACTACACTACTGGCATTCGGACTATCAGTCAGGTCAACACTAGAAAACATATACAGGAAAAGATAGTGAGAGACAAAATGTGCTAGTCAAAGTAGCATGTGTTCATCATCTTCAGAAAAATATTTTGGAGGAGCCCAAGACAATATAAGTCACTGCATATTCAGCTAATTTGACACCATTGGGGGGGGGGCAGTTTGTGAAAGTCACAGCAGTTACCCTGCTCCCCATAGACTCTGGGTCACTGGCTTCTTTGAGTAACTCCAGGCAAGAAACAGAAAGTGCCAGCAATATGAAGACACTGTGTGTTCTCTCACGAGCAAAAGTCACAGTAGAGAACAGGCAGCACTGATAAACAGCACTGACTGCCAAAGAGAATGAACCAATAAGAGAGGACTATGTGTATGGGGCACTATCTGTGAAAATAGCAGTTAAGATGATGGGCTGGCTCCTTTGACTCCCTTCTGTCAAATCTGTGACGAAGCACCGAGTGATCATGGAGCATCCTATATTTAATGGCCTGAGGGCCAGTTTAATTAATCCTTTATTTATAAATATGGAAAGCTCCAACGAGGCATCTTGCAGTTCGAGGATGCAGGTGGCATGGCTGCTATCGGAAACATACGATTGTTACTCTGTGACAAAATTCATAAGGGCAACAATTAAATAGCAAAAGAATAACACTAAGTAAGGCATTTTTTATTCCTTTACTTTCTGGTCAAGGCTATAGCTGTATGAGCAGTACCAGATAAATCGATAGATAGCTGAGGCACATGGGATGAGGGCACATCTGTGATGAGGGCACTTTGGAGTGAAGAATACCAGACTGGGGCATAGAAGGGTATTTAGAAGGCAGTGCGACATGCCTCTCTGAGGTTTGTACAACACATCTTTCCATATCATGAACACACAGAGACCGTGGCAAAAACAAGAAAGGAACCAACGTAATATTGCTTCATTCCAATCAACAAACCCTTGCATTTCTGCATACCTACACTGGCATCAGGTAATGCACTTGTATGTACATTAACATCATAATTGATTATTTAACCATGTTCTTTTCCAGAGCTAGAGACGCCACGCAAACTACTCACAAGGTCTCAGTTCCGGGGAGAGCCTGGGGCGCCCTGTCCAAACGCTGTTCATCAAGGGGTGGTTCAAAGTAAGAATTCAGCGCCCTCTGAAAAGCAAAGGCAGAAAAGGCGGGGTCAGGTCGAAGCACGAGAACCTTGAAGCCATCTCCCAAAACTGTCGCCAGAGCATACTTGCACGTCCCAGTCATTCTCGGCCAGGTAGCACCGAGCCACGGCGGCGTCACTGCCGGCGACAGAAGCAAACTCCGTGCAAAGCTGCCGCCGGTGCTTTTCCACATCTGCGTCCGCCCGCTGCTTCTGCTCTTCTCCCTCCTCCTCAGCTGGACGCTGCTCCGCCCGCATTTCCTCCTGCTCCATCCCCGAAGCAACGCCGCTCACTTCCATCTCTCCAGCAGCTCCGCGGGCGGGTCGCAGGGGGCGCGCCCAGCCCCCGCCTGGGAGGAGGAGGAGGAGGGGAGAGAGAAGGGAGGAAGGCGGCAGAAGCCCAGCAACGCGCGGCCACCGGGCGGCCAGCAGAACACGAGTCGCGCACGCGGCACCGTCACGCGGCGCGCAGCTCTCCTGAGGGCGCGCGGCACCCCTGCGCCTGAAAACGACGTCATCACCCGCAGCCGCCACGTGCGCCCGCTGCGGTCGCCGCGCGTCCTTCAAGGAACTCTGTGCGCGTGCGCAGT
Source organism: Euleptes europaea (assembly GCF_029931775.1). Classification (NCBI taxonomy): domain Eukaryota; kingdom Metazoa; phylum Chordata; class Lepidosauria; order Squamata; family Sphaerodactylidae; genus Euleptes; species Euleptes europaea. The sequence goes on along the minus strand of NC_079319.1, from coordinate 70,049,911 downwards.
GGGACCGTCGCGTCCTCTCGTGAGCCCTCGACCGCGAGGGCGGCCTGTTCTTCTTCTTCCCGCCTCGTCCTCCGGCGCTGCTCGGTCGTGAGGGCCGCGGCCTCTGGGCGACTGCCTCGGGCGTGAGCGAAGCCCCCGCGATGAGCCACCTGACGGTGCAGTCCCTCCGCCAGGTGATGAAAGTCCTTCTGGACTCGCCGGGCTTTGATCGGGTGCTAAACAAGGTAATAAAGGCTCAGGTGACCTGGCCCGGGGCTGCCAAGGTCTGCGGAAGGACGGCCTCGAAGGCCTTGGGCGTCTGCTTGTCAGCGACTGTAATAAATTGAATCGAATTGGTGACTTGGACGTTCATCTCTTGAAAAGGCTTGGGGGTTACTGTCAGGCTTCAGTACCTCGTTGCATCTCAGTAATAGTAAACTTCACTCCAGACGTTGCAGAGCGTTTAAAGCTTTATTAAGGAAGCAAACGGGTTCAGCATGTCTGTACAAACGTAAGGTCAGAATACAGAATGGGAAAATACAGGTCATCTTTATAGGGGACACGCACTAGAACTGATTACACGTAATGGCTTTGAAATGCAAAATATAAACATCAGGGTTCTTTCAAGCTTCTAAAGATGCCAGGGTTCCGGGCAGGATTGACACCTTGAGAACAGATAGCAGATTTACAATAGGAAGGCTTGTTTTGAAGTGGAAGTATTGGTGCCTCCGGCTTTCCCACCTTTCTCCCAAACTGAACAGACTTTCCCACGAGACCGGGAGGGAGGGTTAAGAGCACGGAGTTTGCTTATCCGGGGCCCGACTGGGTGCCCTCGCTGACAGTTACTCAAGTCCACATTACTAGAGGCTCAGCTAGCTTGTATACCGCAGGTCAGGAAAGGTAGTAATAAGTCCAAGAGGTCACCACCATGGCTAACGGGTAAGGTGAAGGAAGCGATTAGAGGAAAAAAGTCTTCCTTCAGAGACTGGAAGGTTTGCCCAAACGAGGCAAACAGAAGCAAACACAAACTTGCACAAAGGAAATGCAAGCAGATAATTAGAGATGCAAAAAAGATTTTGAGGGGCATATTGCTAAACACATCAAAACAAGCAATAAGAAATTATTTAAGTATATTAGGAGTAGGAAACCAGCTAGGGAAGCGGTTGGACCGTTGGATGACAATGGGAGTAAAGGAACTCTAAGGGAGGATAAAGCGATTGCTGGAAAACTAAATGAATTCTTCTCATCTGTCTTCACTGTTGAAGGTACAGGGCAGATTCCTTCTGAACAGAGATTTTGGAAAGGGGAAAATGAGGAACCGAGGCAAATAGTGGCAACAGGGCAGGAAGTCCTAGAACGTCTAGACAAACTGCAAACTAACAAGTCACAGGGACCAGACGGTATTCATCCTAGAGTTCTTCAAGAACTCAAATGGGAAATTGCTGAACTTCTAACAAAGATATGTAATATGTCCCTTCGATCAGCCTCTGTACCAGAGGACTGGAGAATGGCCATTTATAAAAAAGGTTCCAGGGGGGACCTAGGAAATTACAGGCCAGTTAGCTTAAAGTCTGTTCTGGGTAAATTAGTGGAAAGCATTATTAAAGAGAGAAGGGCAAGGTCTGCTGGGCAAAACCCAACATGTCTTCTGTAAGGGTAGGTCCTGTCTCACTAACCTATTAAGAGTTTTTTTTTAAAAGCATCAATAAGCATGTGGACAGGAATGAGCCTGTGGATATGGTGTATTTGGATTTCCAAAAACCTTCTGACAAAGTCCCCCACCAAAGACTGCTAAGCAAACTTCATAGTCATGGGATAAGAGGACAAGTCCTCTTATGGATTGAGAGCTGGCTGAAAAATAGGAAGCAGAGAGTAGGAATCAATGGTCAGTTCTCACAATGGCAGGATGTGAGCAGTGGGGTGCCTCAGGGATCTGTGTTGGGACCGGTGCTTTTCAACCTGTTCATCAATGACCTGGAGTTGGGGTTAAACAGTGAAGTAGCCAAGTTTGCAGATGACACCAAAATACTTAGGGTGGTTAAAACAAAACCGGACTGTGAAGAGCTCCAGAAGGATCTCTGCATACTGGAAGAATGGGCATTAAAATGGCAAATAAGATTCAATGTAAGTGTAAAGGGATGCATATTGGGGCAAAAAATCCCAACTTCAGATATACACTGATGGGATCTGTGCTGGCAGCGACAGACCAAGAAAGGGATCTTGGGGTGGTAGTGGATAGCTCAATGAAGATGTCAACCCAGTGTGCAGCTGCTGTAAAAAAGGCAAATTCCATGCTGGCCATAATTAGACGAGGAATGGAGAATAAAACTGCTGATATCATACTGCCCTTGTACAAATCTGTGGTGAGACCACACTTGGAATACTGTGTACAGTTCTGGTCACCACACCTAAAAAAGGATATTACAGAGCTTGAGAAGGTGCAGGAAAGAGCAACCAAAATGATTAGGGGACTAGAGCAACTGTCCTATGGGGAGCGGTTAAGACGCTTAGGGCTGTTTAGCTTGGAAAGAAGGCAGCTGAGGGGAGACATGATAGAGGTCTATAAAGTTATGCATGGTTTGGAGAGAGTGGACAGGGAGAAGTTTTTCTCCCTCTCCCATAATACTAGAACACGGGGTCATCTGCTAAATTGGAGGGTGAGAGATTCAAAACAGATAAAAGGAAGTATTTTTTCACACAACACATAGTTAAATTGTGGAACTCCCTGCCCCAGGATGTGGTGATGGCTGCCAGCTTGGAGGGCTTTAAGAGGGAAGTGGACATATTCATGGAGGAGAGGGGTATTCATGGCTGTTAGTTAGAATGGATACTAGTCATGCTGCATACCTATTCTCTCTAGTATCAGAGGAGCATGCCTATTATTTTGGGTGCGGTGGAACACAGGCAGGATGGTGCTGCTGCACTCGTTTGTGGCTTCCTAGAGGCACCTGGTTGGCCACTGTGTGAACAGACTGCTGGACTTGATGGGCCTTGGTCTGATCCAGCAGGGCCTTTCTTATGTTCTTATGCGTTCACCACCTCCCGAGGAAGCCTGTTCACAGTTCTCTCAGAACTCTCTCAGCCCACATGGAGGCAGGCAATGGCAAATCACCTCTGAGCAACTCTTCCCTTAAAAACTATACAGAGTTAACATAACTCAGCTGTGACTTAACAGCACACACACAATAAGAAAATCAAAACAGATTAAAATACACAAATGATACATTTAGAAGCACTCAAGACTTAAAACATGTGATTAACAAGCTCACAGTTCAGTCTGTTAAATAATTCATTCTCCATCCAATGCTCTTTGGGACAAGACTGCCTTACATTCTTTCGAAATGAAGCAAGAGAGAACACCCCTCATCCACTCTGGGCAGGCCATTCCAAAGAACGGCCCACCATGAAAAAGCCTGTGAGCCTGCTGTGGCTATATGGAGAGTCCTAAGGGAGGCCACCTGAAGAAGAACAGTTGGTTTTTATATGCTGACTTTCTCTACCACTTAAGGGAGAATCAAACTGGCTTACAATCACCTTCCATCCCCCTCCCCACAACAGACACCCTGTGAGGTAGGTAAGGCTTACAGAGCTCTAAGAGAGCTGTGACCAGCCCAAGGTCACCCAGCTGGCTTCATGTGGAGGAGTGGGGAAACTAACCCGGTTCACCAGATTAGTGTCCGCCGCTCCAAACCACTCCTCTTAACCACTACACCACGCTGGCTCTTAAGGAAAAGGCTGTTTGCAGAATGTAACTGGTGCAGAGGAGTGTACTGGGAGATGTGGCATATGAGGATCCTAGGCCATGAAGCGCTGATTTGTTTTACTTTTACTGTGAGTTGCTTTGAACGTAGCCGGACAGTGAGATGTCATTTTTATAGAAATAGATATGAATAAATATGTTGACTAGGAAGAACATCCTGCTGATTTGTTCCTAAATTTTAGGATTACCGCTGGTCTTAGTGAAAACTTGCTCAATTTTTGTGATGGGTGCTGTGTAAGCATCAAATCAGTCAGTGCTATACTGAAGTGTTACAAGCCCTCACCTTTTGAGAAGCTGTTCCATTATAGTCCAATGCCATATTGGCATTGTGTTCAGAGTACATTATCTTAGAAAATCTGAGATGCAAAGGACCCCCCACCACTTCCAAACACTTTTAAAACTCCCTCCCTCCCTGTTCCAAAGAATTTGTGAAGATGTTAATTTTTCTCCTTTCCATTGATCACCTGTCCTTTCTCCTCACTCTAAGTAGGACTTCCGGCTTTGTTGTAGAAGTGCAATCTTTTTATCAGTTTGCTGTAGTTTGGTATTTGCTTTCTTTGCTGAAAAGTAATGCAAATTGACGTTAATTGCTTGCATTTGAAACATGCATGGGAACTCTGCTCACCCAGCTAATGACATATTTTCAGTGAGTACCTATGAGCTCACATCTGCTCTAAAGCATACCAACAATAAATGTTATGCCTTTTTGGATTTTCAAGTTCTACTACTGTTATATGTTGTTAAGTTTGTAATATTTTTAAACAAAACTTTGCTTCCTTGGAGTTCTGTTACCAGACAGCAACGAGGCAAATAAATATTTTGAATTAATAAGTGAACTTTGTAATTTTGGTTAGATGGTATACAGAAAACCAACTGAGGCTTCACAGAAAGTAATTTCTGTTCTCTTCTGTCCTTGCTGCCAGATGACTGTTCTTTCTGCCAGCCCTGGGAAAGTTGTGTGTGAAATGAAAATTGAAGAAGAGCACACCAACCGAGGAGGAACTCTGCATGGAGGGTTGACAGCAACTCTTGTGGATGTCGTGTCAACAGCTGCTTTGGTGCACACTGAAAGACAAGCACCTGGAGTCAGTGTGGAGATGAACATTAGGTGTGTACCTGAGAGGCAAGATTGACTTCAATGCTGGCTTTAATTTAACATAGCTTTGATTTTACAGTTTCATTTCTGGAGTGTGCCACATATAAAAAAGAAATATTTGTTTTTAAGTCATAGTTCTAAGATGTTGCTAGTGAGCCAGCGTGGTGTAGTGGTTAAGAGCAGTGGTTTGGAGCTGTTGACTTTAATCTACAGAACCGGGTTTGATTCTCCACTCCTCCACATGAGCAGTGGACGCTAATCTGGTGAACCAGGTTGATTTCCCCACTCCTCTACATGAAGCCAGCTGGGTGACCTTGGGCTAGTCACAGCTCTCTTAGAACTCTCTCAGCCCCACCTACCTGGGTGTCTGTAGTGGGGAAGGGAAGGTGATTGTAAGCCAGTTTGATTCTTCCTTAAGTGGTAGAGAAAGTCAGCATATAAAAACCAACTCTTCTTCTTCTGCTATGTTTTTTAAAAGATCATTCCTGATACTTAAGGCTTCAAAACTTATGCAAAATCTACTTTTATACCTGTTGTCTGATAATCTCTAACCCATTTGTTGGGCTTTATGGTGCAATTCTATGCAGAGTTGTTTCAGTTATAGAAATAACTGGCATAGAATGGCACTGCTAATCATTTTTGGTTACATTTTAGCTTAAAGCATTTAATTTTAAAAAAATAAAATAATTTATCTTAGCAATGTAGGAAATTGGTCATTATTATTCTCTGTCTGCAAGTCACGAGCGGAAGCCAAATGTGATTTGCTCAAGACTGCCCTGTAGAATCCATGACTGGAATATTGTTTCCCAAACCCTTCACTCCACCTGCTGGAGAAACAAAGCAAATCATTCACCGAATCAAGTAGCTGTTTAAAAGGAAAAAAAGGTAAAGGTAGTCCCCCTGTGCAAGCATCGGGTCATTCCTGACCCGTGGGGTGATGTCACATCCCGACGTTTACTAGGCAGACTTTGTTTATGGGGTGGTTTGCCAGTGCTTTCCTCAGTCATCTACACTTTACCCCCAGCAAGCTGGGTACTCATTTCACCGACCTCGGAAGGATGGAAGGCTGAATCAGCCTTGAGCCAGCTACCTGAAACCAACTTCCATTGGGATCGAACTCAGGTTGTGAGCAGAGCTTTGACCTGCAGCTTACCACTCTGCGCCACAGGACTACATAGCTGCAAACCCTTATTTTATTTTTTAAAGTCCTATGGGATTTTAAAGAGTGGCGGACCCAAGAATTACTCAGGGGGCTACAAGGCTGAATGGGGATCTGAACACTGGTCTGAGTCCAAGCCTCTATGATATGTACCACACTGGCTATTATTTGTGACTTTAACATAAACATCTGTTTTTTACTCTCCTTCCCCACCCCACACATTCAAGCTATATGTCAGCAGCTAAGATCGGAGATGAAATCCTGATCACCGCTGAGGTTCTGAAGCAAGGAAGAAGCTTAGCATTTGCCAACGTGGATTTAACAAGCAAGTCAACTGGAAAGTTGATAGCCCAAGGAAGGCATACAAAATTCCTGGGATCCAAATAGAAGGACTTTGAGAAAAGGTATGGAATAAATGTAACGAACACCCAAAATAGAGGAGAAAAAACTATGGGATATGATGTGCTGGTGATTAAATCCTGCTTTATATCTGGCCCCAGTTCAGTTTTACGATTCCATTTTATTATTTTGTATATATTTTATTGTAAACCACTGTTTACCTTTGGGAGGGTGAAGATCAGTGTAATAAATAAAACTGTAATTTGTACATTAGGTCCAAAAAGTACGTTGTTAAATATTTTGCCAGACAATATGCCAAAATATATAATTATTTAAATATATGGTGACAGCGGCAAGAGTGGAGTATGCAAGAAAGCAGAAACAGAAGACTACCCAGATGTAACTGAATGGACAATTAAGGTAGCAGAATATGCAACTATGACTAAGTTAACCTCTGGTTTTTATGAAAAATGGAAAGTAAATAGTTAACTGAAAAAAACAGAATGTTAAAATTTAAGTAAGAAACACGCCATCAAATATGCAAATACAACATTCAAAGAAGGTATAATAGAATAGAGTAAGTTCCATTATAATGTAAGAGTTTGATGTTTATATGTTTGTATGCTTTTTAATATCTTTGGGAAATTAAAAAAACTTTAAAAAATAAATAAATAAAACTGTTCTCACAATTAAAAAAAAGTCTCTTACAGTTGACATGAATTTGAATGTTAAAGCTGTTCAGCTCAGAAGAAGAGTCGACAACAAAGTGATGAAAGCGTTCCTGCCTGCCCTGGAGACAATCCTCAGCTGCTGAAATGGGTGGACTATTTATAGGACAGGCTGCTGCTGCTGCCTTCAAACCATTGTTCTTGTAATTGCTCCTGGAGACAACTTGTGCATATACTTTTTCACAGATTTTTGTACTCTGAAACCATTTAGAAGATACCTGAAACTCCCTCCTCTAATTTGAAACGTACTGAATAGTATTGTATTACAGAGTAGCCATGTTGGTCATGAGGGTGTTATCCTCTGCCTCAAAATTGTGAAGATGTTTTTGTGAATGTCTCAGTAGATAGACCTCCGGCCCTGCATAGGGCACTCTTGGCCTGTCCATTCCTGTATACCCACAGGGCAAGGGCTTAGTCAAAGACGTCAGGGCTCAGAGACCAAGCATCCTGGCTCCAAATCCTCACCAGAAGACTCCCACCAATTACCTGCAAGTTGCATTCGCTATCTGCCTTGCTCTCTGAAGAGCTTCCTACATCACTTCAGCTTCCTCATCGGTGCTCCGATGTCACTTCCAGCCCGCCCAGATTTACATCATTGTTGCCAGAAGTCCTGCAGAAGGAGAAGTGCGTCACAAATATTGAACCTAAAGCATGACTGTTTTGCTGCAGGAAGTTCAGTGTGGAAAGAAAACAAGCTGTTTTTCAATAAAATGAGCTTTTATAAAAGCTTATTATTGTGTATAATTTACTTTTTAAATGTACTTTTATCCTTTTAATTAAGGTGAAAATTGGGTCCATCTGTTTATTCATTTCCCCTGTAAGTCTGCTTAAATTCTTTTTTTTAAGGCCTGGCATATAGAAAATGTTCATGTGGTTGCTTTGTGGCTCACTCATCTTATGGAAGTCTATCAAGCCATGTATTCCTACTGTTCTTTTATGAAGTATGGCTAAAATACCTTTTGGACCTCTGTGCCCAATGAGATCTGTAGTCACAACTCTAGATGCGGTCAAAACAGGAAGTGAGCTTTGTTGAGGCATGGAGTATGGTCGTATTAATTGTGGCCCTTGGGTTGTGGAACTCAATTGCAAGGGAGAGGCCAACTTGAATGTGCCATTGCTGACCTTTAGAATTGAGGGCAAGGATGCTCTGATGCCACTAAACTTGTGTTAGTTTTTGGTCTTACTGTTGAAAGGGGTTGTGGATAATATTAGTTCTACGGAATTGTTACTGTTAAATCCCCTCTCTACCATGGAAGTCTGCAGGGCGTCTTTGGCCCATCACACACTCTCAGCCTAACCTACCTCACAGGGTTGTTGTAAGAATAAAATGGAAGAGATTACAACAGTGTAAGCCATGTTCTGTCCTCATTGGGGAGAAAGGCAAGCTATAAATGAAGTAAAGAAAGATGTAGACAAGCTTGAAAGTGTCCAGAGGAGGGCAACAAAGATGGTGAGGGGTCTGGAGACCAAATCATATGAGGAAAGGTCAAAGGAGCTGGGTATGTTTAGCCTGAAGACAAGACTGAGAGGGGATATGATAACCATCTTCAAGTACTTGAAGGGCTGTCACATAGAGGAGGGTGCCGAGGGTGTTTTCTGTTGCCCCAGAAGGTTGGACCAGAAACAACAGGTTGAAATTAAAAGAGTTTCCGTCTAGACATTAGGAGGAATTTTCTAACAGCAGTTCCTCAGTGGAACAGGCTTCCTCGGGAGGTGGTAAGCTCCTTCTCTAGAGGTTTTTAAGAAGAGGTTAGATGGCCATTTGTCAGCAGTGCTGATCTGTGACCTTACGCAGATGATGAGAGGGAAGGCATCGTGGCCATCTTCCGGTCACTGGGTGTGTGCGTGGGAGGTAGTTGTGAGTGTCCTGCATTGTGCAGGGGGCTGGACTAGATGACCCTGGTGATCCCTTCCAACTCTATGGTTCTATGAACGCATTGGGGAAATTTTTCCAGTATGGATACTGTGCTCTACCCCTTGATGGTAATAGTAATATTATACTACAATGGTCACTAGAACTTAATCCATGGATCTTGATCCAGATTGTCATCTTGGGAGGAAAGGGCTAGGTTCTTGTTCTTTTTAACACACCTGTGATGAGCAGAAATTCAAGCATGAGAAACATCGCCAGGCATGTAGATGCACAGTGTTGAGAAAAGCTTGGCTTATTGAATGTTTATATTACAGAGCTTTTATAATCCAAGGAGTCCTCCTGGCAGGAAGAAAAGTTGGTACTTTTAGTTTTGCAGTGTCAAAGATTGAATTTGCCAGCTTAAGTGACTGCGGTCAGATTGGACTCTGCCTTTGCATCACCTCTGAAATGAAGCCTTTAAGTCTAGGTTTAGTGAGTAGTTTTAGAATTACAGCATTTCAGCCTTCTACACAAAATATACTGAAACTCATAAAAAAGTAGCAGTCTCAGGATTTGTTAGCATTAGAAGTCCAAACTCATTTAAAAAAAATAGCATGTCATCCCATGCAGACATCCGGCTGTTAGTGTTGTTGGGATGGGGGGGGGGCGGGGTCACAATTTCTGATCTCAGTAAAGGGCAAAGAGAGTTAAGCAAGCTGAGTGAAGAGGGAAGCTCATCTGCAAGAGCTGTATATGGTCAAGAAGGAACTGAGAAAAGCAGGGTGATAATTTTACCTTTCATAATAAATGTATTTAAGTATCTACACCCTGCTTTTCCCCCTGTAGAAACTCAAAGCAGCTTACAATAACAAAAAAAATAACCATATATAAATAAACCTATAAAGCAGAGTTACATCTTGAGCTGGTCCTGGACCAGTTGGCTAACTCATCCAAATGCACAGGCCAAGAGCCTTTTGGGCCCTGCTGCTGGAACAAGCAAGGAGAGGCTGGTCCTCCATAAAAACCTAAAACAGCTAGTAAACATGTTCCTCCCACTCCCTCGGCAATGGCAAACCACCTCCGAACATCTCTTGCCTTGTAAATCCTACAGGGTCAGCTGCGACTTGATAGCAAAAAAGAAGAAGAATCAAATGCAGGCTGAGGGACACAAACTCAATTCTCTGTCTCCCCACCCCCCAACTGCCAACTCTTCTACCAGGCATTGTAGCTGCGTCTTTAATAGCTTGATGTGCAGACGTAAGTAAGTGACCATATTATCTTCGTACTGATCTCTATCAGGCAGTTCTCAAAGGCCAAGAGCAAGTCATAGTAATTTATTCTGTCAGATTGTTTGGCAACATATGAGCCTCATCAATGGTAAAATCCCCTAGAGATCTGCCCTTAAGGAACTATACTATCCAATATCCCTTCAGGGAGGAAACTACTGGCTGTCAATTTAATAGTATATAACAAAGACTTGCCTCAAGTCTTAGCAATCTATTGCAAGTATTCCTACTTTACTGATTACATGTATCTATCTGTCTGCACTTTGTTGTCTGAGAAATGAAGGGTGTTGCTATAGCTTTTTTAAAAATTTAAAAATAATAATAAACCTTGTTCATATAGGAATTTTCAACAATATGGTTGGCATTGCTAAAGCTTCGTAAGGGATATGTAGTGCATGGGGGATGGGGGAAGACTGGAAGAGGTGAAATTATTTTAGTAGCACATCATTCAGTCTTGCTTTGGAACAATCTAGCACAGCTACCAAAGCACGCTTCAGATTTCATATAATAGAGCTGCCGGGGTGGAAGTAACTTCCTGCAGAAGTTTTCTCTCTCCCATTTGAGGCTTCTCAAATGCGCAGACTTGTGTTTCAATTCATACGATGAGTCAATTACCAAGCACCTCGAGAATGGCTGTTTCCAATCATTGTCATTTTCAAATATCTTCAGACAGGGTAAGAAAGAAGGAAGCTAAACAGGGAAGCATGCAAATTGCCAGCAAAAACGGTTGAGGCTGCAACAAATGGTGTATTATTGCTCAGACCTGCTGCTTTCACAAGGGTTGTTATGAGGGTGAAATACATTTTAATATGAATTAGAAGTTATCACCGCTGCTTCCTAGGATGTAGCTGTTGTTCTGATCATTACCGTTTGTTCATGGGGAAACCAATCTTTGCTTTTGAACGGTAATGCATTCCTCTTACACAGGATTTTATCAAGTGGAGTCAGTTCATTTCTGAGAGAGCGGTGTTAGGGCTCAGGGCTCTGAAGGCGAAAGCTGGCACCCTGAATTCATGTGTGTTGTTACAGAGAGGGCAAGGGAATTTACTCTGTATACTCTAAGAAGCACACTCTTCTTTCAAAACATGTTTTGCCTTCAGGATGCCTTTTAGCACTTTATGGCCATTTATGCATGGGTATTTTCACTCACATTCACCCCCGGTCTGTCTCGGTTGTTCCTTTATGTATGAGTTTTCCCTCCATTAGAGATGACCTCGCTGCCAGCCCTCAATTCCCGGGGCCTTCCCATCCCTCTATTAAACCGATTCTTCCCTCTCCCCTGAGCTCAGCTGCTTGAAATCCCCATGCATAAGGCAAAGCATGAGACACAGAAGCTTGGTTTCGCTCACAGCCAATTACAAAGCAGCATGTAAAGAGGCGGGGATTCAAATGCTTCCTGGGAGTTGTTTCTGAGCAGAAGGCTTTTAAAAACAAGGCTTGGGTTTCTCTCCCCCCACTTCCTTTCAAATAGCTCCGCTGTTTGTTTTTGTTCTTAAAATATTTTTTTATGCATTAGTTGGGTTTGTGGGGGGACTTTTTTCTCACTACAGCCAATTACAAAGCAGCATTTTGAGGGGAGGAGATTCAAATACTTCCTGATTTGAGCTTGGAGACTGCTGGTGCATATATTCCCAACAGGAAAGTGTGGGTCCAGTGAGTAGCGAACCTCAGGTAAAACTCCCATGCATAAAAGACCTTTATCAGCCAAATACACAGCCCATGATCCAAAAAGCAAATTTAGGTGTTAGGCCTTCCAAAGGGAACAGCCAATGGATTAAAAAAAAAGATTTTTTTTGAAATGACAGAGACCCAGACCACTCCCCTCAGTTTCAAGTAATGTTTGCCATGTGCTGGTGGCAGGCGATTAATTAACATTAACAACTAATATTTCCCATGAGTATATAGGGCTATGTGCACAGTTCATTGATCCAGGCTACACTCTTTCTATAACAGATGGAATAGCCCCCCGTACCTTATTTTTTCTTTACTTGTGTTATTGTGTTTGTTTGATTTTTAATTTGTTTTTTCTTGTGTAGAATATGAATGGACACACAGAATGGTAGTTAAAGATTTCAGCTTTCCCTGCAACCCCATCTCTTATTTTGAGCTCGCAATGTTTAGAATATTTCTCTTTTTTTCTCTTTTTGACATTAAAGCTAAATCAAATGGCTTATTAATCCATTCAGTCATGTCTGGAATTGTGTCCGCTTTCCAATGCCCTGCATATACGATTCTAGCAGCGGTAACTGCATATTGAAAAAGTTCTGTGTGCCTCAAGCTCACTTGAGAAGGTATTATGCCCATGTTTTTAGGATTAAGTTCATATTTCAGCTGTAACGTCCTGTATTTCTTTGTGTATTGTTTTCCAATATTGTTTACTTTTTTTTTTTTTTGCAAGACTCCCACTGATGATAAAAAGTCCCTTCTGATTCTGAACACTTCCAACAATTAGCTTGGTTCGTCTTAAACATCTTTTGAAGATCTTTTGAGGATAGGTACCATCTGTAGAACATTTTATACCAATTTTCTCTTGTTTGCAATGCAGAGAACTTAATTCCCTTAGTCCTCAATTGTTCCCAGGTTTGTTTAGAATATTTCTCAAGGCTTGAAGTTATAATGGATAATCACTCACGTTCTGAGTTTGACATGTGAAGCAGATCTTTCCTTCCTCCCACTATCTTCTGCAGCCTCCTGGAGCCATTTTGGGTGTGCTGGGGGCTCTTGGAAACAGTATGGGGTGCCGGGTGGGAGGAAAGCTGCAGTTCAAGTCAAAGAAATGACTGATTTCCACTCACATGAGTTACTTAGGTTCTAGCCCACCCAATACACACACTCAAGGGAAGAATCTGAAGTCTTCAAAAGTAACTTTTTAACTTGCATGTCTGCACATTTATTTGTCAAAGAAGTATAGGTTCTAACATGGAACCTTTTTTGTACAGAACTTAAGGTTTTTCTTTTTGTAAGTGTTCAGAGCATGCACGATTCTGGTTTAAAAGTACCAGTACATTGTTACCTTCAGAAAACTAGTATTGCCAAGCCTATAGAAAGGGATATGTTTCTGGAATAATTAAGCAGTCTGTTCATGTCCTAGAGGGTATGATGTTCAGAATTACAAGCTCTGTTCAGTATCTTAAACCGAAACATTGGTTTAAAACATGGTATTCAGAACCCCATACACTGTCAGGGTATGGCAAACAGAAGCTTAGAAAGGAAAACAGTGCTTCAAGAAATGTCTTCCTGGTTTTTATTTTCTATTTCTTTACCCTTTTCTTGTCGTATTCCATAAAAAGGTATGGGGGTTGTTGCTTTACAATTTGGAAACCTTTGGGTATAGTCTGGGGTGATGAATAAATTTCTCCACTCAAGCAGATGGGCAGGAGCCTGTTTCCTTCTCACCCACAGACCTGTCTCAGTACCTGCTGCTCAGCCACCAATTGTATAAATAGTAAGCAAATCTGTCAACTACGGTAGTTAAAAAACATACTGTTAAACCCAGGTTTTTTTGGGGGGGGGGTTGTTTTAAAAAGCTTTACCATTTAGTGTTTGTTTCAATCTGTTAAGGAAATTATTTTGCATATGAGCATCTTTGCACAGCTGTATGGGAGGTGTAGTTCCTCTCCTACATCATTTAATTACCTGATCATCAAGAACCGTGGGGCAGAATCCACTTCAACTGTACAGATACAGAAGCATTTGAAAAAGAAATGGACCTCACAACAAACCAAAATGCCTATGTCACATGCAGCCACAAAGTTGTTGGGATTCTTGACATCAGCAAAGCAAATAGATCCGAAGCTCAGCTCACAGGTGACCACAGCTATCGAGCACAGTATGTTCGCCTGCGGAACTGGGTCATGTTATCTCTAGTATCATACCGCCTGTCCCTAAAAAGGTCCTGGAAATGAGGCCACGAAAGCAAGTCCATTTGAGACTTCCCTTTATGATAGTATGGCACACCCAATTCAAGCCCAAGAGGAACTGGTGTTTTCTGAGAGCAAAATAAGAAAGGTCTTCAAGAATACAACAGAGCTTTAAGCAGCACAAAAGAACTGAACAGGGCTCTACTAGAAAGAGGCAATGCTGCTGCTCAGAGCTTGTGAGAACAGACAGCTGCAGAATTAAGATTCTGTGCAAATAGTGGAATTTTAATGCTGCTGGAATGAATTGTTGATACACGGTTGCATCAGAATGTTTCCCACCAGTATGAAGCACTTCTACTAATGGAGGGAGGCAAACTTTCATCAACTCCCCCCTCAGCCTGCAGGCTCCCACTGTTTTTCAGGGTCCTCTGTCCCCGAGGTGCGGTGTTGTAGGGAAGTCAGTAAACTGAAGCGGGAAAGCAGGGAAGTTCTGTTCCGCTAGCAGAGCTGTGCTGATGGTACTATGGATCAAAGCCATAGCTTAAAAGAGTTTTGACTAACTTTTTAGTTTCTTTTGAGATACCAAAAAATAAAATAGAACCAATAGATGTCATGTTTAGGACTCCTGCTCAGAGGGTGGAAACCAACTATTTTTACTGTACCTTAGCCCTTGATAATTGGTAGAATCTCCTGCCACTTGGCAGGTTGATAGAGATGACCAAGCCGCCTCAGAACAAGAGCTCATCCATAGGCGACCAATCTTTACTATTTGTTACTTACTAACTTGTAGGAGCATATAGCTATACCATAATTGAAAAGACATTGCTACATACCTGATTCACTTCAGTGACGTGGGTTGTAGCAAAAAGAACAGCTTGTAATTATGAACAGAAGCATTACAGAGAACACACAAAATCAAAAAGGGCAGGATCGCCAATTGATTTAAAGACATACAACCTGGTGTTAAGTGAACCTTAACAGTAAAGCTTTCCGTAACTGGAATGAGGACTCACCACAACGTAACTCCCTTTTCTTGAGTGAACTTCTCCGAAGCATCACTCTCAACCTTAGGCTTGAAGGAAATGAACACAGCACTAACCATATGTAGGTTATTCTAGTACACTTACACTTCCCTCATAAAGCTGAATTTACACAAATTAGCAGTTGAACTTGCAGGTGCTAATTAATCCAGTTTTAAATCTTCCTGCTAAGACTCTCTGGTGTAACACATTCTACGTGTTTTACGACAGGCATTGTATTTTGAATAGCTACCATCGTTATGCAAGTCTGCATAAATAAATGTAAGAATATGTTATTGTTACTTGCATGACTGTGCAGTTAAAAGAAACACACAATAAAATCATAGTCTCCGCTTTTATGTTTCAATCAGTGGTTTATATTATTTATGTTAACTCTTTATTTTGACATTATTGCAAACCACTTTTTGTAAAATGAAGTATTGTAAATAAAATTATCTTTATAAATAAGCATTGCAGTCGCTGTTCACCTAATTTGTTTATTTCCAATTTTCCCCCTCAATTCCAAACAAAAGCTAAATACAGATTTTAAACAGATAAGCACTAGTTTTACCCAAAGGGAGTAGGCTTATACAGATTTACTTCAGTAAATTACTCAATCCTTAAGCAAAGTGTTCTTTGCCAAAACTATACAGTAGTCTTCCTTATGTTCATTGCACAATCTTTAACAAAATATGTTCTGTCAAAACCAATTTTGACACTTCAAACAATATTTTACAATTAAATCCACAACTGCTTTAGAGTATCTTACTCCCCCCTCCCCCCCACCCCAAGAACCTCAAGAGGGTTTTCCATTAAGAAATGTTTTGGAAACCAGTATTTCCTACACAGTTCACCAGCAAGTTTACAAGTCAACTCTCAGGGGGAAAAATCCTCTGCCAACACAGTTTCTGCAGCTGCTATTTTAAATTTAGCTGCTTTAGGCTACTTCAGACTCCAGGTCTGTAAAAATGTATTCAACCCAACAGAACACTCTACATTTAGTTATACAGCAAACTGGGGAAAGAGATCCAAAATGAGAATGCCAGTAAACTCAAACATGGCCAAGCAAAATAAAAGAGGCAGTTAATGCCTACACCAAATGAGATGCTTTTTTTCCTTATAAGATTTCTCTCCCATGTTTAGCCTTCTACTGCAACAGCCACAGAACTGTTAAATCAGAATGAATCTGACAGAGCTCTGAGACAATCATGTTAACAAGCAAAGCTACAAGGCTTTTGCACCATTATGTTCACTTCTCACCCTATGAATACTGATACTGGGGGGCATGACCAGCACAAATGGGAACACCACCATAAATGATCACTTTTGTGCTCTCAGATACATTCCTTTCAGTGTATAACAGTCCCTTCGTTTCACATTTTTGGTAGGATGCTCATGCAATGCAGAAATATGCAGAGCATTCTCTTTCACAAGGTCCATGCAGAAAACATCTAAAAAAAAATTTAAAGTTCTGAGATACAAATGATAAAAGAAAATAATCCAGGATGATCAAGTTCCACGATGGAGAGTGTTCTGAACATGTGTCCATTTTCTTCTATTCCGAAAGAACAAATGGCGAGAAAAGTGAAAACTGCACTCCTATATTCTGTGATCTTCCCCATTTTGCTGGCCAGTACCCTATTCTGGCATGTAAGGGTGGAGGTGCTCCTCTATGGTGCCAACTGCCCAGTGGGTGAGCTGCTCCTGTGGCAGGTACAGGCAGATGCTGCATAACTTGAATATTGTAGCTTTGTTTTTTGGAGTCTGGAAAGAAATACATACATCAATTTCAGAACCCAGTTGCTTTATAAACAACACTGTCCAGAAAAGGCAAACGTGAAAGGCTGCTCTATTCATCTTTTCAGCAGTAAAGATACACGCAACTAAAGGGTGCTGCCAGCAGTAAATCAGAGCAAAGATTTAAGCAACCAGCCACTTTACAGGCTGGTTGTCAAACATAAGGCCCGGGTGCCGGATTCAGACCCTTGAGAGCTTATTTCTCTTATCTCTAGGGCAGTCACCCCCTTGCTCCCAATCTGGGCTGGAGAGCCTGCTGCGGGCTCACCAGCTGGGGCAGCCACCCCCCTGATCCCAATCTTAACACTGTAACAGTGTTATTGTTTAAAGCATGTTTGTATTTTAAGTAAAAGATAGTTTAAAAAATTATCATTAATTACCTTTGCCCGTGTCTTCTATAAAGCCTGTATCTCCAGTACCTGGCATTAAATTTTATGGTACACATGGCCCGGCCTGACCAAGTGACATTTATGTCATATCCAGCCCTTTTAACAAATGAGTTTAACACCCCTGCTCTACAGTATTGGCTGAATACAGAACTTTGTCTTTCTCAGCACCTACTGCTTTTCTGAATGTGTACATAAAGACTTAAGTTCCAGGTGTGGTACCTCTGTAAACGGCAATACTGGTGACACGCACAGGGAAATCCTTACTCTATACCTAGCAGGGATAAGCCTGACTGAAACGTTTCACTGCACTAAAAACAACAACAGAGAAAACAAAAACACTCATGTTACTCGTCACCATATCCTCCATAAATTGTGCCTGATACATACTACACATATTGTCCTAAAGAAAACCTGGATAGCTAAGCAATTTCAACATCATGTCACGACAAATGGCTGTGTTTATACCTGTTGCTATTTAAGTCAAATGTCAAAGACAGTGATGTCAGCTTCAGCTAAACTGAGTGCTGTTAAAGACGAAAAAAATTAAGAGAACAGTTATTCACCAGAATAAGCCTTTTTACCTGCAAGTGCTGTCTGTCAATGAAGAGAAACACTGACTGGTTAGGATTGTTGATAACAATTCCAGTCTTGTCCTTTCGGCTCAGTACATGCAGAAACTGTTTTTCATAGTCACCATGATGAAATTCAAACCTGGCCTGTAGGCAGATCAGTTTTAAAAAAGGAGACATCAGAACCTCTAATCCAAAGTTTAAGGATCTTCTAGATTAACTACATTCGAAAGAACCATAAGCAGAAAAAAAACCTGCATTTACTTATAAAACAGATCAGCTCAAAATCATAGCAGCTGAAGAAATGTCAAGTTTATGGGATGTTCTTGTGAATGCATCTCCCTTTCCCTCCAATTTTATCAGAATGGGTTGGATCGAAAGAACCATTAGCAGAAGAAAACTAGCGTTGAATATTTAGTATGCCAGAGCCAAGTTCATGAACTGCTTCAATGGCTGTTCTTATGCTGCCATGTGCGCCTGTTGTTCACCTGATGCAAGGAATGTTCTCTCACGCAATGTTCTATCGTACGATGTAAAACAGTCCTCCCCATGAGCCCAATAAACCTTTTACATGTGGAAGAGCACCTCAGCATCCAAACCAGCAAGTCCATGCTTATCTTTTATTAAGAAACCAATTCTAGTGCACACTCAAAATACTGCACTCCATACAAATTACCGTTTCAAAGTAGCCTCAGATAACCAGTTTGCCACATGGATTAAACCTTCTATAGCAGTATTCATAAATGCTACCCTAACATCACCTTAACCTGAAATGTTTTTGCATGTGCATTCAGTGACAATATCTTGCCTTGTTTTTATACTAGCACTTAAAGGGGGAAGGGGTCAGAATGGTTCAAAATGGTTAACTTGTGATCAATATAAGAAAAGGTGGGGTTTCATTAAACGTGTTAGTGGCTTACTCTGGAATGATTGTGGTTGACTGCCCCAAACATACATCATACCTGAACAGGCCTAAAGGGCTCATCATCAGATCCCTTCCACCTAGAAAAAAGAAGACAGACTATCTTCTCAATATCATTCCGAGGCCAAAGTATGAAGTCCATCTCCTGTGTACAGCCAATCACATCCTATAATGAAGGAAACATTTCAGTTGCTGGAATATAATCACTTTCAATAGTATGAGAGCACATACTATACTGACTGCTAAGAAGCAGCAACAGTCATATTTCAAACTGCCCATATAACTTTCATAAAAAAGTTGTAGACAATGCCTCTCACCAAAAGCCTGCTGGGCCAGATCTAGGGATACCCCTTATTTGTATTTCCTATTCTGCTCTTTTAATTTTAGAATCAAGTTCCACAACACAGCACACTTTTCTTTTTCAACTTAGATTTCCACTATAGGCAGCAGATCCCTACCCTATTATTTTACTTCACCGCAGTAATGCACTCTAGATTTAAACAATACACTCCACTCCAAAAAAATGCCCTCTCAAATAAAATTTTATCCTCTTGGTGTTTTAGATGCTTAGCTACGAAGACTTTAAAGTATGTTGTTTTATCACGTTTACATTATTACGCTGTGTTTTATAACAATAAATACATCACTGTACGATGTTTGGCTTTATCAGAAATATTCAAATCAATGTTTATATTCATTAAGGTATTTTTGCCAAAATAACCAACCCCACATTATGAGTCAGAACTCAACTGGTACTGGATTCTTTTAGAAAAACAGAACAAAAACATGTATATATTATTTTAAGAGGTCTTTCCCAACTTCTACCAGTATTACAATAGCCATCCTTAATATTTTATCAAGTTGGTATATATCAAAGATGTCTGAAGATACATGTTTAAAAATGTAAGGACAGCAATTTTCCCCTCTAGAGGCATGACCCAAAATACATTTTCAAAAATTGGTTATGTTTGCTAGGTTACCCTGCAAACACTTGATAAATTAGATGAGTTCTAAGAACAGTTTGCAATATGGTGAAAGTCTAGTTCTTTGATGTAGAACCAAGAATGAGCACTTCCAAGAGAAAACCAAATGAATATAACAAGAAGGAATTATTTTTACCCTGCGCATAGACTGATAGCGGGGTGCATGCAGCTGTACGACATCCTTTTGTAGAAGCTCTATGGAACTTTCCAAGGAATAGCTGGAATCCCGCACACCTTTCAGGATATTTTCTTCATAATTATTGGTCATGACTGGTATCACTTCAGACACTTCAAAGAGCGCTGACTTTTTCCTCTAGCCAAAGAAAGCAAGTAAAGTAAGCATACTGTTTCATAAATTTGCCAATCTGCAACTGCAATGCTCAACATTTTGAACACTGTAAGGCTGAACATGACCCATTTCTCACACAAAAACTGGAGGACTTCCAGAACTGAATTTAGAGACAAATCAAGTTAAAGTTTAGCTCTTGTCCTGTTGACTTCAATAGATGTTTCAATTAAGCATGTGCCTCTATATCACCCATTAAATCAACCAGAAAAACAGGAGTGGGCTTCAGCTGAGATTTTTCTTTGAATTCTATTTGGGATATGCCTGGATATGTATTCAGCCACAGTACATCATGCTACACATTACACACACAAACTCTCATCCTTTCAAAGCAAAGTTTTTGTTAATCTTCAGAATTCATAAATATCTAAAAACGAGTTAGCAGTCTCCTTATAACACCATTTTGTTAACAAACTAGGACTTGAGAAGTCATTATTAAAAACGTTAACAAAATTAAACCTTCAGCATAAGATTGATGACCAATGTCAAACTGATTTTTCTTGTTATTTTTTTGCCCCAAATCCCTAGATAATGCTAATGAAGACAGTTAAGTCACAACACAGAAATCATGTAGAATGAGAAATGAGGTTACCTTGTCTTTGAATACAAAGGCAATATACATCTTGAAATCAAACTGGTCAGCTAGAGATTCTTTTTTCTTTTTAAGCTGAGCACGAAGTCTGTTCAGAGCTTGTTTCTTCCGGGAGTTTGGGTCCCCCATTTTGTAATACAGATGGTACTAAAGCCTTTGGAAACCGTCACTAAACTATGGGCCCTTTTTTCACAAGACTCGAGTACAACAGAAACAAGTCATTTTATTCCTGCTAATACCACTGAATCGATAAAACACGGGCGTAACCCAAAAAATACACCTCAGGCAACTGTTTTATGAGACTGTCTTATTAGAGGGGTCATAAAACAAAATAAGTAGTCCAGCCATGGTTGGACCTTGCACAGTATTATCAAAAACCCAAACAAATTGGAAGAAAATGCACTGATATACACAGTTTAAACCACAGGAATAAGTGGGCAAGAATGGGGAAAAAATCTTATCACAATTTGCGTGTATAACAAAAAACAATACTGGGCACAGACCCAATCCATTTAGGCATGGCTATTTTTTTCTGCCCCAACAAAAAAACCCAAAACAAAAAAACAAATTAAAGACAGCGTTCTACCCCGCCCAGATTCATGACTCTGCTGATTATTCTCAAGATTTTCTTTTTTTTTTTGCTATTGCTATACTGCCTGGCTTTTATTTTTAAGGAATTATTACACTTGGTAGAAAGCAAAGGAGGGAGTGCAGAAGAGGAGCGGATGTCCCGGGAGGTAATACGTTCCCCTACCAACAACAAAATCATCAACCACAGACAACAGGGTGCTGGTTCGCAGAGGAGCAAGGAGTTTGGAAAACAGCAGAGTCATTTCTAACTTCATCCTGCTCACGGTCAGGCACAAGGTCGCCCTGAGGCTGTGTCTGTTAGAGAGAAGAGGAATCATGATGGCCATTGAGAAGAAGGGGGGAGGGAAGCCAAGGGGGCAGGATCTGGCCGGAAGGCTCTGGACCCCGGGCAATCTCCCGATCTAGCACTCCCCTAGTAGGGAGAGAGACCTACATCCCTCCCCCAATCGCCTTCCTTCCCTACAGCTATTCCACCGGAAGGGCGGAAAACCCTCCTCCTCCGCTCGGCCCGGCCCCACCAGGAGCGCGGTTTAACTGGGGCTGGGCATGGCTGGGGGGCGATCGATCGGCTTCCGGGGAAAGGGGGGTTGTTCTCTTCCTTGCTCAATCCGCGGAAGAGGCGTGCCCGTGCCCAGCGGGGGTCCACAGCCCGGATTTCACTATCTTGCTTCCATGGCGAAGAGGGGGGGAAAAAATAGTCAGTTTAAAAATAATAAAATAATAAAAGCAAAACGCACGCCAATCAATTCCTATCTGGGGGTGGGGGGTGAAGTTGACAAGTTTGCAAAGGTTTTGCAAAAAAAAAGTTTTTTTGCAAACTTAACTCGGTTTTAGGGAGGGTTTTTTTTTGGGGGGGGGCTGTCCCGTCGGATTAAAAAAATAAAATAAAACAAACGCGGTGAAGCCGCCTTTCCCCTTGAGCGGTCGTCTGGCTACGGTGCCGTGGTTGGTTTTTTCCCCCCCGTCCGCCTCTTCCCCTCCCCCTTCGCTTCGGCCTCCCCCAAGCAGCAGCAGCGTCGCCTCCCCGCCGTTTCCGCTCGGGCGGCGCGAGAGGGCCTCGGGGAGACTCGTGCGGCGCGGGCGCGGAGACCGGCTCGCTACCCGCAGCCGGCGGGCGCGGGCGGGGCAGTGGCGGCGGAGGCGGCGGCGGCGCTGCTAGCAGCACGGGCAGGAGCCATGTCAAGAGAAGGCCACCAAGAGGCCGCCCAGCTCCGCCATCCCCGCGGCGCTGTCCACGGCCGCCGGGCCGCCCGCTCTGCCGCTGCTCAGCCCCAGCAGCCTGGTCCCCATCGCCTAAGCTCGGCGCCCCGGAGCCGCCGGGGGAGGGCGAATGGTGGCGGCGGGAGGAGGAGGAGGAGGGAGAGGCGAGGCGGCGGCGAGGCCGGCCCGGGCGGTCCCTGCGCTACGAGCTGAGGCGACAAAGAGAGAGAGCGGCCGTTGGACCCCCCCCCTCCCGTCCCCTCAGGCGAAGAAGGGCAGCGCGACGAGGCTGTGGGGCCTGGCGGCGCAGGAAGCGGCGGCCGGAGCTGAGAGGAAAAACAACGACCCCCCCCCTCTCAAGATGGCAGCCGACGCCTCTCCCGCTCGCCTGAGTCACACACAGGGAGAGGCCCCGCCCGCGAGCCGCTGCGCAAGCGCGTTGGGGCCGGCTGTACCATCTCTGCCTTAGAACGGGGGGGAGTCCAGTAGCACCTTAAAGACCAAAAACAAATATTTTCTGGTAGGGTCTGAGCTTTCGTGAGCCAGGTATCTGAAGAAGTGAGCTGTGGCTCACGAAAGCTCATGCCTTACCAGAAAATATTGTTGTTAGTCTTTAAGGTGCTACTGGACTCTTGCCCTTTTTTGACTACTGCAAACAGACTAACACGGCTACCCACTGTGAATTAGAAGGGGTGGTGGTGGAAAAGGGCAAGAGTCCAGTAGCGCCTTCAAGACTAACAAAAATGTTTCCTGGTCATAAAAGATCTGAAGAAGGGAGCTGTGGCTCACGGAAGCTCCTACCCTGCCGGAAAATATTGTTGTTAGTCTTTCGGGTGCTACTGGACTCTTGCCCTTTGCTACTACTGCAAACAGACTAACACGGCTACCCACTGTGAATTAGAAGGGGGGGTGGTGGAAAAGGGCAAGAGTCCAGTATCGCCTTCAAGACTAACAAAAATGTTTCCTGGTAATAAAAGATCTGAAGAAGGGAGCTGTGGCTCACGGAAGCTCCTACCCTGCCGGAAAATATTGTTGTTAGTCTTTAAGGTGCTACTGGGCTCTTGCTCTTTTCTACAACAATATTGCCACAGCTCACAAAAGCTCCTACCCTGCCAGAAAATATTTTTGTTAGTCTTTCAGGTGCTACTGGACTCTTGCCCTTTGCTGCTACTGCAGACAGACTAACACGGCTACCCACTGTGAATTAGAAGGGGAGGGTGAGGAAGGAATAGAGAAGGTAGTGTGTGTGTGTGTGGGGGGGGGAATGATATTGACGTGGCCCGATCCGGTTTATGCCTGGATTTATTCTGCCGTACTGCATAGGCCACTTGTCAGGTTCCACCAAGATGTATTGATGCACGGGAGGTTTTGGCCTTGGATTTGTCGCTCTCTTAAGTGCACATTCAAACCCCCCCCCCCCCAATTCTCAAAACTCATGCATGGGAGGTTTTGGCCTTGGATTTGTCGCTCTCGTAAGTGCACATTCAACCCCCCCACCCAAATTCTCAAAACTCATGCATGGGAGGTTTTGCCTTGTATTTGCGTTGGGGCCGGCTGTACCATCTCTGCCTTAGAAGGGGGGGATGAGGAAGGAATAGAAAAGGTTTGTGTGTGCGGGGGGGGGGAGATGATATTGACGTGGCCCGATCCGGTTTATGCCTGGCGCGCAACTTTATTATGGGTGTGTGTGTGTGTGTGTAAGTGCCGTCAAGTCGCTTCCGACTCATGGTGACCCTATGAATGAAAGGCCTCCAAAATGTCCTGTCTTTGACAGCCTAAATTTATTTATTATGCACGGCATAAATTTATTATAATAAATAAACATTGTGTTATTTATTATATTATTATTATATTTATTATAATACATAAATCAAAACCTCCCGTGCCTCAATACATCTTGGTGGAACCTGACAAGTGGCCTATGCAGTAAGCCGTACTGCACAGGCCACTTGTCAGGTTCCACCAAGATGTATTGAGGCACGGGAGGTTTTGGCCTTGGATTTGTCGCTCTCTTAAGTGCGCATTCAACCCCCCCACCCAAATTCTCAAAACTCAAAACTCATGCATGGGAGGTTTTGCCTTGTATTTGCCGTTCTCTAGATGCACATTTCCCCCCCCCCATCCGGATTCTCAGAACTTGGCGTGGGGGGGCTTATTTTTGAGTTTTAAGAATTTGGATGGGGGAAATATGTGCCTCTAGAGGGCGGCGAATCCAAAGCGAAACCTCCCATTCAGAAATGGCCAATAATACGCTCCCCTGCAGAGTTCTGAGAATTCGGATGGAGAAAATGTGCATCTAGAGAGGGGCGAATCCAAGGCAAAACCTCCCGTGCATAATTTTTGTGGTTTTCGGTTCCTGTTTTTTGCTGCCGGAAAAGTGCGCCGTAAGGGGACCGCCGCCTTGCAGCGCGAAGTTATGCAAGTTGAGCGCGCCCTTCCTTCTTACTCACTGCTGCTTTCGACTGTTTGTATTTTAAGCCGAAGACGAAGCCTTTATTGGCACTAGTTATACAACAGCTATATAAACCTGATAAAAACAATTTAGAATCGTGTCCATAAAATTGACACTAAAACAGGTTTAAATACCTTTAGAAGTTACTCACTTCACAGCCCTAAAATTACCGCATGAGTTGCACAAGCTTTTCACGCGCTTTAATTGCCCTCAGTAAAAATCTTGCCATCACATCAATTATTAGTGGATCAGTATGTATTTTAAGCCATTGTGGTGGTGGTGGTGTTTTAGTTGTTTTTGATGTGGTCACTTATTGTATTGCTATTGCGTGAGTCACTTTGGAGCTTACGTGGTACAGAAAGGCGGGGCGAGTGTTTTGAATAAATAGGGGGGGTGAACTTTTTACAGAGAATGTTTTTAAAATATTCCGTTTCTGTATTAATAATTATGGGGAGGGAGACAAAGATCGATCTTCGCGCTCTTTATGGATAACGTTGTTAAAGGGCATTTGCGGATTCCGCACTATTTGCCTTGAGATAAGAAGTCGAAGATTTTGGCTGTTCCCTCCTCGGCTCTTTTGTGTGTGTTTTTTTTTGCCGGCTTTGAAATCTGAGCTTGCTTAGAAAGAATGACACGGGTCGCGTCTCCCATCTTGCTTGCTAGTTAGTTTAAAGACAGGGAAGCCCCCTTCCACCCAGTCCTATGGAGTCATCACCCCAGGCTTCGTTTCCCCCCTTGCCCTGCCCCACCACCGTGCCAAATAGTTGTGAGCAACAATCCATGGTTTATTCAAATTAAATTCCAAAGAGTTGGAGGGGGGGTTGTTCTTTTTTCTTTTTTGATACAGACAAGAATAATAAATCTTGCAACGCCTTCATACACCTTAAGACTTCACGTTCATGCGTTTAAAGACTAAGTACATTATTGCAACTCTGGAAAGCCCGTGCCGGAATAACGTCCTTCGTCTTCAAAGTTGCCACGAGACTTTTTCAGCGTTTTGGCAGCAGCAAACTTAACATCGGCGACCTCTCTGGACTCTAATAAGCCATTAATGACAGAAGCCTATAAAATTATGCAAGGTATAGAGTGGACAGAGGGAAGCATTTCTCCCTCTCTCAAAATACTGTAACGCAGAGTCATCTGAAGCTGGCCGGTGAGATTCTGAACAAATAGTATTTTTTTCACACCACACATGGTTAAATTGTGGAACTCCCTGCCCCAGGATGTGGTGATGGCTACCAATTTGGAAGGCTTTAAAAGGGGAGCGGACATGTTCATGGGAGAGGGGTATTCATGGCTACTAGTTAAAATGGATACTAGTCATGCTGCATACGTATTCTCTCCATGATCAGAGGAGCATGCCTATTATATTAGGTGCTGGGGAACACAGGCAGGGCAATGCTGCTGCAGTGGTCTTGTTTGTGGGCTTCCTAGAGGCACCTGGTTGGCCTTAAGTTCTTATTGAACGTTGCTCTTAGGGATGTCACTTGACCTAATCTACTGTGAACTTTTCCCTCGGTCTGCCCAGCCCATCTTCCCGACAGAAGTCCTGTGTTGCTGCGCGCGCGCCCCACCCAAAGAACTGCTTGCGCGCGCCCCCCCCCCCCCAACTTTAGCGGAAGGGCGGCGATTTCTGCCCGGAGACAGGCTTGGGGTTTCGAGCCCCGCCTTCCCCCCTGACGCAATTATCCCCGCCCCGTTCTGACGTCACCAACCCCGAGGGCCTGACCCCGCCTTAAGTTCCCGGGAACTGAGCGCGCGCGCGCGGAGCTTGTCGCGTGCGGCGTCCTGGAATTCCTCTTGAAACCGGCAAAGAGAGCGGTCGGTCTCAAGCAGTTCATTTCAGCTGCAGCGTGTGTGCTATGCAACTTACTGGTGAGCAGGTTTACATGCGGGTGAAACAAGCATAGGATTGGACTCTCATCTTGATATTCATATTGATATTTTGACTGGCAAAAATGGATTTTACTACTTTAGTTAGTGAGTTGTAGAAATAAGTTTTGTTATCTTTCTATTATTCTGTTAATAATGCAAATGTTAAAACTGTTTAGACACTTCTTCGGAAGTCTGGTGATGGGTCACTTTTTAAGGTGGGTGGTGGATCAAAAGGATATTTTTGTTTTTTGAATATTATAATTATGTAACTAAGAATGTATTAACTAGAGCATACAATTGATACTCTTTCGTATTTTTTATTATTGTATTTGTTTTGTTTTATGTTATAAAAATAAAAAATATATATTAAAAAAAAGGATTGGACTCTCATTGCAAAAGCATCTTAGGCCCGTCGTCTTTGTTTTCTGGGGCTTCGGGAGCAATAGTGAAGACGTGGCATTTACATTTATGTAGTATTTTTTATTTGTACAGGCGTTCAAACTTTAAATTTGATTTATTTGATTCTCTCAGCGCTGTGTATTTGAGCGCCTAGCTCTATGCAAACCGTTCTAACAATGTTTAAACTGCTTTTAATATGTTTAGGGCAGCTTGTAATGTTGCATTGTATACTCACAAACTCGACTGCATCACTGTCGGGCTCTTGCAGACACCCGACTTGCATACTAAGCTCCACTAATAAAATAGGCGGTTGTCAGCAGAAAATAGTGTGCATGCATTTAAATCCGCTCAGCAAAATGCCTTGAATGTAATTATACACTGCTCTCTCCACACTTGATCAAGGCGATTTCCAAATTTTAAAGAGACACCAAACAAGCAATAAAAAACATAATCTAAACACAAATAAATAAATAAAACTACATTAAAAATTTGTTGTGAAGAATTTTGGATTTTACTAATATTTCAGGCCTACAGAATAGGAACAACATCTGTATAAACACAACAGATTTCCCCATAAGAACCACAATGGGTAGCCATGTTTGTGGCAGTAAAAAAGAGCAAGAGTCCAGCAGCACCTTAAAGACTAACAAAATTTCTGGCAGGGTTATGAGCTTTCATGAGTCACAGCTCATACCCTGCCAGAAATTTTGTTAGTCTTTAAGGTGCTACCGGACTCTTGCTCTTTTTTACTCCCATAAGAACCAGTTGTTGAAGACTTTCTATTCCTTGGTTCCATCATCAACCAAAAGGGAGACTGCAGCCAAGAAATCAGGAGATTGAGACTGGGAAGGGCAGCCATGAAGGAGCTAGAAAAGATTCTTAAGTGTAAGGATGTGTCACTGGCAACCAAGATCAGTTTAATTCATGCCATTGTATTCCCTATTAGAACATAAGAAAAGCCCTGCTGGATCAGACCAAGGCCCATCAAGTCCAGCAGTCTGTTCACACAGTGGCCAACCAGGTGCCTCTAGGAAGCCCCCAAACAAGATGACTGCAGCAGCCCCATCCTGCCTGTGTTCCATAGCACCCAAGATAATAGGCATGCTCCTCTGATCCTGGAGAGAATATTACTATGCATGGGTGTAAGAGCTGGACAATGAAGAAAGCTGATAGGAAGAAAGTAGATTCCTTTGAAATGTGGTGTTGGAGGAGAGTATTACGGATACCCTGGACCACCAAAAAAACAAATCAGTGGGTTTTAGATCAAATGAAGCCTGAACTGACCCTAGAAGCTAAAATGACTAAACTGAGGCTGTCGTACTTTGGACATATTATGAGAAGACAAGAGTCACTGGAAAAGACAATCGTGCTAGGAAAAGTGGAAGGCAGCAGGAAAAGAGGAAGACCCAACAAGAGATGGATTGTCTCTATAAAGCACTGGTTCCCAACCAGGGGTCCGCGAGAACTAAATTAAGGTCCGCAAAACAAAGTTATAAACCCATAATAAATTAATATTTTCAATTAAAAGTTCTCTATTATAAAAATATATTCAAATATTATTCTAAGTTTAATGTTTAACTAACAGTTATGATTAAAGTTTATTTTCAAATTCTCGGAATTTTTATTTTGAACCTTGGGGTCCCTGCACCGAACAAAAAAGTCCTAGTTGTCCCTGGTCAAAAAAAGGTTGGGAACCACTGCTATAAAGGAAGCCACAGCCCTCAATTTGCAAGATCTGAGCAAGGCTGTTTAGGACACTTTGGAGGACATTGATTCATAGGGTCGCCATGAGTCAGAAACAGTAAAATACATTTGTACATTAATGTTGCATTGCCATCTAGTGGAAATGGAGAGATTACCAGCTAGTGGTTTGACTTCCTCGTGTAAAACAATCAATTTAGAACAGGCGAACAAATAAATTACAGCTCATTATACCTGTTGATTTCAGAGCTGTGGGTTGGAGGGCCCCAAATGAGCATGGCGTGCAGGATGATACATTTAGGGAGCAACCAAAGCAGGTCCTGTTTTATTCCCTTGGATTTTATTTATTAAAACACTTATATCCTGCCTTCCCTTGTGGCTCAAGGCAGCTGTTTGTGGATTTGTGGCCCAATGTGTTGGCTGGCCAAAGTCTGTTTCAGGTGTCCCGTTATGCGAACCACAAAAGGTCCATCAAACAGCATAAAACATCCAATGAACAGGGTAGTGTGACTGGGATTACAGATTGGAAAACAATGCAAACAAACAAAACAAACGGTCTAAGGCAGGACATACCATAATTCAGAAGGTGGGTTGCAAAATTCAAGGACAATGCAGTAAAACCAAGGTGATGCAGACATTAAGCATTTAATAGACTACAGTCCTGTTCCCTTATAAAAGTGATCTCATTGTCTGTTCCATTATTCTGCTGTTCTGATCCCTTTATAAAAATTCTCTTCTCAACATTTTTGTTTTGCGCATTTTTGCAAAATGATAGAAGGGTGGTTGTTGGTCTTTCACTGCAGCACTAATAAGGGTTTAATATTCAATGATGAAATGAACACACATGAAAACATGAAGCTGCCTTCTACTGAATCAGACCTTTGGTCCATCAAAGTCAGTATTGTCTACTCAGACCGGCAGCGGCTCTCCAGGGTCTCAGGCAGAGGTCTTTCACATTACCTACTTGCCTAGTCCCTGTAACTGGAGATGTCGGGGATTGAACCTGGGACCTTCTGCTTGCCAAGCAGATGCTCTACCACTGAGCTATGGCCCTGTGAAGTAATGTCATGTGCATGTTTCCAACTTTAGCCACTTAGCCAGTTAATTTGTGCTGTCTCTGCTTGCTCACAAGCACATGTACACGCACATACCATTTTTGTCTTGGGCTTAAACCTAGGAAAAGGACACAGATATTACTCTGATATCACTACAATGCATATAGACCCAGGGTTTTGTTTTCAACAGTCCCAATGTAGAAGAAGGCCCTCTCCAGTCCCAAGCATATAGCAATCCAGAAAACATGTGCTGCATCATTGTGTAGCCACCCAGAAGTGCTTAAAGAGAACGCACACTGGATAAGAAAGAAGAGAGGGGCAAGGGAAAGTGGATTCAGCCTTCTTTGCTTTGTACATTTCCCCCTCCCCTTTTGCTGGGTATAGGAATGAACAAAATCCACATTTCCTAGTTCAGAAAGTAGGACTCAAGCTTGCTTTGACAAACTACAAAATGAACATTTACAAAGCTTAAGTACCTTACAATTCTGCTGTCATATGCTGGATTCCAGTGCCGATAATTTCAGTTTTGTCTGATTGTAATTTCATTTTTCCGGTTCACATACACATAGCCCTGGCTGGATCCACTGGCTAGTTTGTTTTCTGTTTGCTGCTGTTTTTGTGTTCTTGGTGAAAGAGGAATGCTTAGGGCTATGTCCTGGAGACAGGGGGTGCCTAATGGTCTATGTTCCTCCCCCACCCTGCAACTTTTTGCACTGCAACCAACACACCCAGATGACCAAAATTCTAGCTCAGCTCCCCCTACCCCATTCTTCTGCAGTCATTAACAGTAAAGTCCTGTGCGGTTACTTCAGTCTGAGGCCACTGAAATCGATGGGCTCAGACTCAAGTAACTACACAGGATTGCACGGAAGGCTTATGGAGCACTTATGGAGAAAGCCACTCAGGTGCCGGATGCTGGATCTCTGTGTGTTTTATACAACCCCTTGCAGAGCTGAGCATTGCTGGAGCTTCAGAGCCCACCACCTGCTCTGATAATCCCAATATAGCCCTGCTTCGAAAATCAACTTGTCAGGTCTAAGTGATTTCAATCTAAATCTGGGTTGGATTGCAGTATGCGATACCTTCAGAATTTGCTTGCCAAGCAACAAAGGTGGTAATTTAGTGGTAATAATAAACCTGCGTCAACAACTTTCTCTGCAATCCCTGCTTTTTTTTTGCCAGAGACAGTTTGCTGATTCATGTTGTTTGTGATCTACAGTAACCTTCAGACCCATCTCAGAACTGCACTAATCCCTGTATTTATATTTCAGCATTTTACCCTCCTATGTGGTTTCATTCAAATAGCCTTGCTAACTGTCTTTCCTCCCTCATTTATTCTATGTCCATTTTAATTCTTAATCCAGGGTCTGAAATGTTTGCAGTCTCCAATTCTTTTATATCTTTGCACTCTTCTATCCCAGCCATCAATAAAAGAGGCAATACTGTCCAGCCGATCATGAACTAGGATTTGTCAAAGGCCACATTTTACTTCAAAGGTATAAACTCTGGTTTTGAGATTTTTTTTAAAAGCCAAGGTAATTTTGGCTGGCTCACCATCTCTCTGAGTTAGGCTTGCCAGCTCTGGGTTGGGAAATGCCAGGAGATTTTGGAAGCGGAGATGAACGGGGAGAAGGAAGAAGAAAAGTTGGTTTTTATATGCTGACTTTCTCTCCCACTTAAGGAAGAATCAAACCAGCTTACAATCACCTTCCCTTCCCCTGCCCACAACAGACACCCTGTGAGATAGGTGGGGCTGAGAGAGCTCTAAGAGAGCTGTGACTAGCCCAAGGTCACCCAGCTGGCTTCATGTGGAGGAGTGAGGAAACCAACCCGGTTCACCAGATTAGCATCCGCCGCTCATGTGGAGGAGTGGGGAATCAAACCCGGTTCTCCAAGAATTGAGTCCACCGCTCCAAACCACTGCTCTTAACCATTACACCACATTGGATGGACCTAAGCAGAATACAATGCCATAGAACCCATCCTCCAAAGGAGCCATTTTCTCCAGGGGAACTGATCCCTATTGCCTGGAGATCAGTCGAAATTCCAGGAGATCAACAGGCCCGACCTGGAACACTAGTTCCCCTTCTCCACTGTGGAAATAATAACAACCTACTTGCTAGAGTTGTTATGAGGGAGACTGATACAATAACTGCAGAACGTTTTGTACCACAGACATATGCTGTAGGACAAGAAAAGTACACTTCAACACCAGTCTATTATTTACCAACAGTGCCATCCAAAGCAGAGTATGAGCTTTCATAAGTCACAGCTCACTGCTTCAGATACAGCTAGCTTTCAAGCTGTATCTGAAGAAGTGAGCTGTGACTCATGAAAGCTCATACCCTGCCAGACATTTTGTTAGTCTTTAAGGTGCTACTGGTCTCTTGTTCTTTTCTACTGCTACAGACAAGCACGGCTACCCATCGTGATACAAAGCAGAGTTACACCAACAGACTTCATTGGAGTTAGAAAGGTATGATTCTGTTTAGGATTGCACTGTAGTTCTTGGACTGCCTTGGTATTCACGCAACAGATATTCCGATTTGGCTTTTGCAGTCAATCAACGTTTGGGGTTTATTTTTTCACTGTATCAACCCTTCTCTGTCCACCTCAAAATAGGATCTAATTTTCCAGTGGAGTTTCATGCTGTCACATAAGTCTAACATTTGTATACATTATTGCTCTAAAATGAAGTTTAGCCTCCCTCATAGTGTTTTGGCACCCACATTACTGTTGGATATAAAGTATTTCTGCTGTATGTTTTACAGTACCATTTTAAGTACAGTAGACCCTTCTAAGACCACTGAAGTCAATGGGCTTAGAAGGGTGTTACTCTGCCTAGAATGGCACTGGGAATGCCCCTGGCTTGTTCTTACGTTTCATTATTCATTATTTGTTATTTTTATTATTCCATTCCGTTATTTTTACTTTGTGAGCTATCTCAAGCAGACCTCTGGAGAGGCAGCATATAAGATGCTCTAAATAAATACATAAAACAAATATTTTTTCACTGACAATACATCCTAGCCAATGTAGTTTTTCCTTTTGTATTTAAATAATTTTTTTAAAAAACACATGAGGAAAAACAATGCCCAATGGTGTAGTATTACTTAAATAGCATATGTGTTTTAGCTGTGTCCCATGGCAAGTGGGACATTTGCCACAACCTAAAGCTGATGGATATGTACATCATTGCAAACCACCTTTGTCACAAACAAGATGGTTAAGTGCATCGATCAAAAGAGATAGTGGTTTATCAAAGCCAGTAAAGTCCATGGCAACTGTGGCATTTGAACCCAGATCCAAGGAACACAGTGCAGTGGACACATCTCTAATGGAAAAAGGAGTTTGTTTGAATAAAAAGAGTTGGTTTTTTATATGCCGACTTTCTCTACCACTAAAGTCAGAATCAAACCAGTGGGGAAACAAATCCAGTTCACCAGAATAATGTCAGCCACTCATGTGGAGGAGTGGGGAATCAAACCTGGTTTCCAGTCCACCGCTCTAATAGTGCACTTTTTCGCAGCAGTCAAACAAATTGGCTGAACTCACTGAGAAACCTCACTGTTTTTTCAGGTCTCTATTGAAGTGCAAACGGTCATAAACGCCAGATGTACTCATTTGTTTTGAAACACACCAAGAATCTGAAACCCATTCTGATATATAGAATTGGAGAAAAAGCAATGTTGAGATTGGCAAAATGTTTAAATGAACCCAAATGTCACAACATGTTTTTATACATACCTAGCCTTTTGTGTTCAGCGTGGTGTAACTTGAAGCTTTTCCGTTGGATTTCTGGTATTAATTATATGGTGGTTTTCATAAATGAATTTCTAAACGACAGAAGGCAAGTTATTTCAGATTAAAGCGAAGGATTCTTTACAATTCCCTCCAACCTGAAGAAATTAAGGAGAACAGCTGAAGTATAATGGTGCACAATGGTAAGCCCTTTCCATCAAGTTAAGGAGTGGTTCCATTATTATGAACACCTGGCCAGCCAGGGACAGCTTAAAGGAAAAAAATAAACAGAAACTCTGGTTTATTGCATGACAGGGCATTACATTAAAGTTATCCTATTACTTCAGTTAGTTCTGAAAGCCAATTCTGCAGATTTCAGCTTAATGGCTCTAGTACTCATGTGAATAGAATGGTTCATAACGATAAACCTGAGGTGATTTCTCTGTTTTGAGCAGTAAATCTGAAATGCAAATCTGTGTAAAGAGTTCAGTCCCATGTCTAGTTTTATTCATATTTATATCTTCAAGCATTCAAATCAAATCTTTATTACAGCCAGAGGCCAGCATAAAATATAAAATATACATCCTATGATGAAACCATGCAGCTCCCACTTACATCTCATCTGCGCTTACTAGTCTGAAGATTTATCTGTAAGATCTTTGTTCATCATTAATGTCTTCCATTTCCAACAGACAAAAGAGCAAAATTTTCCTACAGAGTGGGAAATAAAAGTCACCCTATCGTCCAACAGATATTCTACCAAAGTGGCCTCGGAGGTGTAAGAGTGTACTAACCGAGATAGCAGGGGAATAATTAAACTGTTTCTGGCATCATCATAATGTTAACAATGGAACAATATATGTGCTAACGTCTCCACCATATGCATAGAACAAGAACATTTGCATGTTCTCTCTTGGGCAATGAAGAAACCTTCCCGAAAGTACAGCTGATGGAAGGGCATCAAATGGGCCCTAGAAAAGGCCCATCTTAATGTGTGTGTGTGTTAAGTGCCGTCATTTCCGACTCATGGCGACCCTATGAATCAATGTCCTCCAAAATGTCCTATCTTAATGTAGGGGAAGTAATGGAGGTTAGGTATCTTCAAGCATTTACAACTGCCTTTCACCTATTAACTACTCACACCAGATGAAGAGGTAAAAAACCATTCCTGGACTGCACCACTTCAGTGCATGTGAAGGCTTGTTTGACTGAGTGCCGCTTCGTGTTAAGACCTCCCTGCTCATGGAGAATTAGAAGTCAGGGAGAAGTCACAGCCTAACCCTTCTCCATGAGATTTGTAAGTGTAGGGAATGCTTTTCATCACAAAATGCAGAAGCTCCCACATTCCTTGGAAGGAACAGCTTTTTTGCTTCCTTTGCCTGCTGGTGTCACACAGGTCTCAAAATCCATTCCCAGGGTGCTTCTGCACAGCAATGTCCAAGTGGTCTCACCATTGCAATGGAGGATCCACATGGCGTTTTTTTCACATCTCTCATCTTAGATCCACATGGCTTTTTTTCACATCTCTCATCTTCGATTCTCCCCCACCCCCTTGTGCCACCTGAGGGCTTTTTGGGGTTTTAAAATATTGGCAATTGACATATTGTAACACTGAAAAAAATCTACACCTTCCCATTGGTGTAAACATGATTTGGCTGCAGTCCTTCAAAAAAGACCACCCCAAAGCAAGTTTATGAAAGATTGCAGCAATGTGGGGGGAAGCTGGAAGGAATCACAATGCTAGGTGAGCACTATTAAAAAGACCACTGTTGTTTGGGAGCCACAATGCAGCATAACAGATGCATGGAAGCAGCTATTCTGTATCTTGTTCAGGCTTGCCACTATTATGCAAATTTGCCCGTACAGGGTTCTGTAGGGAAACATAACAATTGCACGTGAATCCAGCTTGTCAGGTTATTATTATTACTTTATTCAATTGCTACCCCACCCACTCCCCACCTAAACAAGGCTCAGGGCGGCTTCCAACAGTTGAGTATACAAACTATGCATGTCCTCCTAGCCCTTCCTTCTCATACAGAGGATGCTTAAGGGATCCTCCTGCCATCCATAAAGTACAAATGCAGATGCATAGGTCAACTGGAGTTGCCCCCCCCCCGAGATCCAGATTAAACGTGGGTTCAGAATCCTGTTCTGTCGGCAGAAACCCTTGTAAACCCATATGCCAACTGCCTTTGTATGTTACAGATAATTGGAGTAACGATTTATTTACTTCATATATCCTCACAAAAATAGAAAAGGGCAAGAGTCCAGTAGCAAATTAAAGACTAACAAGAATATTTTCTGGTAGGGTATGAGCTTTCGTGAGCCACACTGCAGACAGACTAACACGGCTACCCATTGGGAATTATCTCCTTAGGAAACGCACCGCTAGAGCTTAAAGGACCGTGAAGCGGTCTCTTCAACCTCCCCCTGGAGCCCTGCGGCTCCCCCCGCGCATCCATCACGGCACTTCAGGGGCGTATCAGGACCTGGCGCAGGAAGCCACAGCTGGCGGCGTTCCCGCGCCCTCTCCCTTCCAGCGACCAATCAACGCGCAGATCAAGAGCGGCCACCGGAACACGTCGCTGTTCGACGCGGAAGCGCGGAGAAGGAGAAAGGAAGCGTTCGGGCCGGGCGTTCTTCCCTAGCAGGCTGTGATTGGCGGGAGGGTGTTCTCTTCCACGGGCGAATGGGCAGTCGCGGAGCTTTGCGCGTCTGCCTACGTCCCGCCCACTGACGCGTGAGGTATTTATGGCTGCGCGCGAAAGGCTTCCTTGTTCAAGCGGGCGCGAGTAGCGGTTGGGGTCCGCGGCGAGGGGAAACGGCGGTTGGAACGGCGGTTGGCTTTCTTTACCGGCTCGGTGAGTTCGCGCGCGGGGGGAGGGGGCGCGGAAGCGGCGATGCGAGAACCGGGCGTGCTTCGAAGTGACCGGCGTTAATTTAAAAGCGTGCCTCAGGAGAACACGCTGTTGCCTCGAGGTCCTGCGGCACAGCCAGGCGAGTCAGCCAGTGGGCGGGATACAGGCCCGCACAGCTGCACGCTGCCGCTCGAGGGAAGCATGACGAGGGGTGGGAGCCTCGCTCCCACCCCTCGTCATGCTTCCCTCGAGCGGCAGCGTGCAGCTGTGCGGGCCTGTATCCCGCCCACTGGCTGACTCGCCTGGCTGTGGTGCCAGGCTCCCCTTGGCTTGAGCCGGCTCGCCTGGCTGTGGTGCCTGGCTCCCCTGTAGGGTTTAAGGCAAGCGTTGTTCAGGTTTGCGATTGGCTGCCCCTGCATGGTGACCCTGGTATTCCTTGATGGTCTCCCATCCAACGGCTAACCCGAGCCAACCCTGCTTAGCTTCTGAGCTCTGCCAAGATCAGGCTATCCTAGGCTGTCTGGAGGGGCAATTGTAAGAACTCTCGATTGCTTGAAACAATGTTCTGGCTGTTGGTTTTGAAAAGAGCGCATCTTTTGAGGCCTCCAGAAGGGCGTACGTGTAGCTCAGAGAGATAACTTGCTCTGGAATATAATAGAAGCTGCTGTCTCAGGAATAGGGGTGGTCAGCTGCTATGTTGCAAGGAGGTACTTCATTACCTGGATATAGGCTTCTAGTTCCCAGAGAACACTATTGGCATGTGAACTCTGTGCCATATGGGAGATAAGGATTCATAATAAAACTGGTGGCAGCTACTGTTATGTATGTATGTGGAGCTATGTATGTGTACATGGAGTTATGTATGTATGTATGTGGAGCTGATGTAACTACATGATTATGGGTTCACATAAAGTTAAGCTTTCATGAGTCTTACACTTCTTTTCTTTGGGATTAAACAGTAGAAAAAGACGCGCACTCTGTTGGGATTAAAATGGGAAACCAGGGCTGGCTGGCAGGGCTAGATCTGGGCTGCCAGTTCACCTTTACTCTAAAGAATCAATGGGACATATTCAATACAACTTTCTGACCTGTGCTACGCTTCAGTCATTCAAGCAGATGCTAAAGATGGTAAATTAGTTGTTTGTTCTCCCACTTCTGCTGCATGCTTACTGTACAGTAGTAAAATCACACATATGTAATGGTGGTTATAATGTGATTTTGTGCAAAGAGGTGGGGGAGAAAGCACAGGCGAAGAATCAGTAACTTGATAACTGGGCAAAGGGCTTAGCCATAGCACTTGTAAAATGGTAGCAGTTCTAGAAACAGCCCCAGTCATTTGAAATTTATTTCAATCCAAAGATGACTCTGCCTCTTACAGCAAAGATTGAGAGCCAGAGGGGTGTAGTGGTTAAGAGCAGTGGTTTGGAGTGGTGGACTCTAAACTGGGTTGGTTTCCCCACTCCTACACATGAAGCCAGCTGGTTGACCATGGGCTAGTCACAGCTCTCTCAGCCTCACCTACCTCACAGGGTGTCTGTTATGGGAAGGTGATTGTAAGCGGGTTTGATTCTTCCTTAAGTGGTAGAGAAAGTCGGCATATAAAAACCAACTCTTCTTCTTCCCTGAGTTTCCATATGTCTCTTCTCAGATGTTTGGAGGATGTTTGCCTTCATGGTTCTGTGAACATGGATCGGTTTTTTTCATGTTTTCAGATGTGTGAATGCCATTTAGATCTTCTGAAAAAGATCAGCCCGTTTGGGATAGAAATGTAGGTTTCCACTGTAAAGAAGAAAGTAGTCCTAACTCTGTTTCTTGTGTCTAGCTAGAAACAGAAGTGTGAGGTGGTGCTCATAAGTCATCCAAATTTTGCCATCAGGTAAAGGGTTACAAAATCATTTGTCAGTTTGATCTATGAAAAATGACTGCTAAATTTTCTAGCATATCATTGCAGCAATAGGTTTGTAAACTTTAAAAATAAAAATATCTAGGCTCGACAGATACAAGGTACTTATGATTTCAGAATCCCGAGAAACTTCTTCATAAGATTTAGGTATATGCAGAAGATAAGTCAAACGAAAAGGGATGGCTGTTTACATCACAATTGTTGAAGATAGTTCTTTAGAGCCTTTAAAAAGGTGTATGGCTTTTAAGGCCTCTTACTAGTGTACTTTAAATTTCCAGGGGCTTCCAGCCCAGGGTGAAAAACTGATGGGGTGGGGGGAGATGAAGTTCTTCTTTGTGAACCCTTGTTGAACTGTTGTGATTGTAGTTAAATAGAATAACTCTTTACTATGTATTCTAGCATACTTTGTGCAAATAAGACCTCTTAAAGTGGACGAATGAATTCCAGGGTGAAACAGAAGGCTGAAACAGACAAATCTTTGGCTGCAAAGGTAACAAACTTTAACTGAGTAACTTTTTCTTTCTCTCTGTATGTATGTGTGTCAGAGTGGTTGGCTGTTAAATCTTGGCAAGTAAAGTTAGTCTAAATTTTCGCATGAATTGAACTCAGAGGTACTAGGTTAGAATTCTTTGGTTAGCTGCTGCTTACAGAACTTTTACATGGAGATAACTAGAATTCATTTTTCTTCCAGTATTAATCATTGGTGTAAGAGTTGAAATAGTCGAGATTTTTGTTCTTATTTATAAGGTGGTAAGAACTAGTGCCAAATTCCAAACCCAACTTCCTCAAATTAATATTTGTCTTGTAAGTGCGGTCAAATGGACCCCAAGAAGTAGGGGGGGATGATACTCTTCTGCAACCTTTATTCCTTGGCTTTAATAAGGACAGCTGTCCTGTAGTGACTTGTGCCTCTCCATTTACAATTTTCTGTAAATCTTCAGCCTGTATAGCTGCAATGTTTGTCACTTTGACTCCAGTGCATCTTATGGGAAAGAACATAAAGGGTAAAATTGTCAGACTGCTTTGTTCTCCCTTTTGTCTTTACTATCCTGTTGCTGTATTGGCAAAGATAATTGCTTATAATAAAGGCTAAACTTTTTTCTTTGCTGCTGACATCATGCTTAATGTAGCGGTAAGTCTTGTTTTAATGACTTATTTGGGTTTTTTTATCTGTCACTGGATTAGTAATATTCATTCAGTCTTAAATACTATAGGCCTTGATATTAGGGCCTTTTTGAAGGATGAAATTCAGCAATACCTACCACTAAGGAAAGGCACAGCTAATCTGTTTCTCTCTTCCCCCCCCCCCACTCCCTATTTCAATAATATATCTTAATGGCCTTGGGGAGCTATGCTGCCTTAATTTATAAACCCAGAAATCAAAATTTGCTCTTTCCACCTATCTACTAATGATTTGGTTGGACTACTGATTAAAACTTGTATCCCTATTCGTCCTTTAACAAGGATTTGCATTAAAGTGCATACTGTCTACTTGTGCAGTAATTGGATGTGAATGAACTCCCAACAAATTACTTGTACTAATAACCACAGGTATCCTATGTTATCCCTATCTTGTAATACTGTAAAAATCAAAGAAGGTCTGAGCTACTAAGGCATTCCATATTACTAAATCTGACTGGGCAGTCCTTGAAGTTTATATTCCGAGATGGTAGGAATCTTGTATTAACTTGCTTTTTGTGTGCGTGTCATTCAGTACCCTGAAGTCCAACACAAATCTCTAAACAAGGTTTGCATTTGACACTGTGGCTTTGCTATCTTCACATGCACGTAGTTGCTTTTGGGAAGCAATGTAATGGAAGTCCTACTGCATATTAATTAGCCTTCAGGCATATGAGTGCTTTGAGTTACTAAAGTACGAAGCCTTTTAAATCTGTCATAAGTGAATTGCTTGACTGTTGAAACATGAGCTTGAGATACTTCAGTATTGATGGTACTCTGGCAGAAGGATTTGGAGAATTATATAGTGATAGAGAATGCTGTAAAATATGTCACATCAGCTAACATGAGCATGATGTACTCATACTGCTGTTTTTAGTAGTGCTATGCTTAAGCACTACTAAAGTTGGCAAAACGCCAAAGGGTCCCATATCTGTATTCTAAAAGTGTTGGGCAGCACAGGGCTTGACAGTTTGTTTTCCTTCTTTGGAGTCCTGGACATTCTCTATTAAACTCTATAAAAAGATGATTATAAAATTAGTTTCTTTAGCCTCATTGTACAGGCTACTTCCTGACTTACCTGTATCCTAGGTTTGTAAAAAGGTAAAGAACCTGGTCAATACTGACCCATGAGGAAATGTCACATCCCGAGGTTTACTAGGGAGATTATGTTTACGGTGTGGTTTCCCAGTTCCCCAGTTGTCTACTAGTTTTACCTACCTTGGAAGGATAGAAGGCTGAGTCAACCTTGAGCCAGCTACCTTAACCGACTTCCAGCTACCTGAAACCGACTTCCATCAGGATCGAACTCAAGTCGTGAGCAGAGCTTTGATTGCAGTACTGTAGCTTACCATTCTGTGCCAAGGGGCTCCTGCCTAGGTTTGAGGATGCTTCAAATAAGGAAAGATGAGTTCCTTTTGTCACATTTCCTGATGACTCCTCAGCCATCAATGAATGAATGTGTTCTTGAAGTTGTTTTATTCCAAATCTGACTATTGGTTCCTCTAGCTCAATCATCTGCTGTGGCTAGCAGTGGATCTCCAGTGTCTCAGGTTTAGGTCTGTCTGAGGCTTATTGTAGAAGTTGTATCTAAGGATGCCACTGCTTTGCAGTTTTCTACCACTGATCTACCCATGCGTCTTTAAATCCATATGTGTCTTTGGCACAAGATGGCCTGGCTGTCATTGTGTTAAAGCTCTTGCTCTATCTAGTATTCAGCTAGGAAAAGCCAGTCCACACTCCTCTGGTGCACTTAAAAAGCACAAGATCATAGCCCTCATTCCTGCAGGAGAAAGTGGAGGATTAGCAGGTTACCACCTGAGCCATAACCATTTTTACTGGCTGTCCAGAGATTGGGTGGTCCAAACAATGAAAAAAATTGGTTGGGTTGGTGGTTCCACTCAACCTGTTGGGGTGTTAGCCAATACTGGCTCTGATCTATGCCATGGGCAGGGAACCCTTCTTCTCTAGCTTCAGACTTTGCTCTCTCCCGAGGATAGAATGCAAGGCTTAGAGTGGCCTGTCATGCTAACCTTTATTGTCGAGCAAGGGAAGAGATGGCGTTCACTTTGGCTACTAAAAGTATAGACCTAGGTCAGTGGACAATGACTGGGGAAGGCACTGGCAAACCACCCTGTAAAACTGGTGGGGAACCTTTTTTCTGCCAAGGGCCATTTGGATATTTATAACATCATTCATGGGCCATACAAAATTATCAACTTAAAAATTAGGGGTGAAATGAGGGTACACTGGCTAAGAACTCCCCCCCCCCACGCATTCTGGCTCTGCCCCCTTTAACCCCTCCATTGTTGCCACTTCTGCCCCCAGCCCTCTTGTAGTGCAGAGGGACTGTTTCTCCACGGCCCAGGTGGGAAAGGGTTAACATAGTTTCTTGGGCGGTCCTAGCAGCTCCATAGCTAACGACTCTTCTGCAAGGGGGAAAGAAGGTTCCTTTTCTCAGCAAAACACCCTCACGACCGCCTTGAATAGAGGCTGTTCCTGTCTGCGGGAGCGGGTGGATCACCAGTCCTAGATCCTTTTGAGCTAGAGATCTGCCAGGACCCATGAACGGCCAGACCAAATGACTTCGCGGGCCTTAAACGGCCCCCAGGCCTGACGTTCCCCACCCCTGCCGTAAAACATAGTCTGCCTAGTAAACGTCTGGATGTGACCTCACCCCGTGGGTCAGTACTGACCCGGTGCTTGCACAGGGGACTACCTTTACTAGTGGACAGTGCTACTTTCAGAAGGGCAAAAGAGGTTGAAGAGACACCCCCCAATGTTGAAATAAGAGGGTTTGAAGTGTCTTTGCTACCTGTTAACTCTTGAACTTGCTGCTGTCTCTGCAGGGCCTCCAATCTAGATTTATAAATTTATACTTGATGCCTGGTTTGTCCTCAGTGTGTGCTATTTGGTTGAACATAAGATATGAAGAGTAATAGATTAACTCAAGTAAGTGGTGGCCAGTGAATACCTCCAACAGTGTTGCCTAATTCAGCAGCAGTGAGCGTAATCTGAAATGTAGTGCTTTGCTGGTTCCCACAGTAGCTGGCACTTGTCCCGCAGTTCAACAGTCAGTTAATTGACAGCAAAAACTTTACCGTGGGAAAGGTGAGCTCTTGCCATGTGAAGTAGTGTGAATCGCTGACTTTCTCACGCTAGTATGGAATTATGTTCTTCCTGTCCCTGTTTGATTATCTACCATTGTTTGCTGTCTCATGGTGGCAGTGTAATGGTTTTAAAAAAAAGACTTAGTGCAGGAAATAAGTGTTTACATATGACAAGGAAGATAATAGATGGATCCTTTCCCCCAAAACAATGCTCTTGCTGGATCAGTATGTTATGCCCCAAGCAGGGCAAGCAGACATCTGCCACAAATCAAAGGAAACCGGTACCCTGTGGAGTATCTTCAATTAACTTACTGCCTTGGGTGCTCCAATCTGTCTTTTAAGTAGGTGTAACTGCATGAAACAAAGCAGCTACTTGAAATTCAGCCTGTATTTTGGTATATTGCAAATACCCCCGTCTTGGTGATACAGGAGATGTTTAAACAACTAATTCTGGTGGGGATCCAGTTACAATGCAACAATGACCTCATTTCTATACTTCAGCTGGTTTGGGCATGAACTGTTAATGGGTGGCAGTTACTGGTCAGGTATAGAATGAACAGAGAGCACATCTGTGGCTTTACAAGGATGTCTAATTCTGGCTGATCTCTC
Source organism: Euleptes europaea (assembly GCF_029931775.1). Taxonomy (NCBI): domain Eukaryota; kingdom Metazoa; phylum Chordata; class Lepidosauria; order Squamata; family Sphaerodactylidae; genus Euleptes; species Euleptes europaea. The sequence goes on along the minus strand of NC_079319.1, from coordinate 70,006,565 downwards.
AAACACTGGGCTGGCTGTTGGTCCTACTCACCTGGTGGTTTGCATGAAAGAGATTTTATTAGTCTTCCTGACAAAGCATGTACAATACCTTGTACTTTTCTAATGGGTGATTGAAATATGCAATATTCAGAAATATTTAACAGCTACACAGTACATCACTAGCGTAGAGCTTATAAAGGATCATATTCCAAATGAAAGAATACCAGCTCTACTGGAAAGTTTCTAGCATTGCCATGTTGTCTATTAAATTGTAAGCTTAGCCATTTGAGCTAAATTCCAAGACTTGTTAGCAATTTCAATACAGAAGAAATGATTGGCTGATACAAATAATGACCATTCTGGGAGACGTTTTCAAAGAAGTGCTGGTTCCCACATATGATGCAGGAATGCTCTGTGATTGAACAATATTAGAAAAGAGTTTTTCGACAGGGCATGAGTTCCATTTTGACCAACTAATATTTTTCGGCTGGCTGGGTGCATTACCTGATGAATACACTTCCTCTGATCTAGCATCTTCTTACAAAATCAATTTCCTACAGTATGCTATAGCATTCTGCACCTTGCATTAATGTTTTAAGAGCTTAAATGTATTTCAGACTGCGTTAGAAACATGATCTAAACCTAGGTGTATTATATTGAGACTGTATTCTTCACGACAGGCTTCTGCAAGTAATTCAAATGGCCCATTCCAGAGACAGACCCTTAAGATGATACAGCCATCAATTACAGGGTGTCTTGTCGGCAGGGCAAATGAGGTATGTGTTGCTACTGAAAAACATTGCTTGGAAGCTAATGATTTGCTGTATATGCTACAGTTTGCCTTCAGTGATAACTTTGACTATAAAACTGAATTGCTAGTATATTCAGCATATAGGCTTAAGTAAATGTGGACTTTTCTGTTAACTTGAAAGCACATCTGAAGATGTATATTCAGTTAATACAAGGAAATAAGTAGATTGGAGTGTGAGAGGGAAGGTTTGTTGGAGAATGCACCTGTTTCTGAGAGTTTTCCCATTAAAATTTATAGCCGGTCCAATCATCAACCAAGGGGAAACTCTGGAGTGAGCAGTCTGTCCCAAACAGTTCCAAACCTGCTTCTGCAACAGCATCAGAACACAGAACCACTAAAGGTGTCGTCCAAGCTTCTGACCTCATGGTAAAAGGTACGTAGCCTTTTCAAAACAAAACCAGTTACCCAAACCTTGTGTAAAGAATGTGCAACTACTGGACCAAGATCTGTATAAAGGTAAAGGTCCCCTGTGCAAGCACCGGGTCATTTCTGACCCATGGGGTGATGTCACATCCCGACGTTTACTAGGCAGACTTTTGTTTACAGGGTGGTTTGCCAGTGCCTTCCCCAGTCATCTTCCCTTTACCCCCAGCAAGCTGGGTACTCATTTTATCAACCTCGGAAGGATGGAAGGCTGAGTCAACCTTGACCCAGCTATCTAAAACCAACTTCCGTCAGGATCAAACTCAGGTCGTGAGCAGAGCTTGGACTGCAGTACTGCAGCTTACCACTCTGCGCCACAGGCTCTTTCAGATCTGTATAAGCAATCGTATTCTTCAGCATGGTTCTTTAGGATATGGTGATATTTCCTTGTAGGAAACACAAGTAGGTGCAAAGGTGGAGGTGTGGCAAGAAATTGTGACAATCTCTTTTCAACATGCATTCTTTAATGTTTTTTAAAATGTCATTTGTTAGCTTTTCTGCCCATTCAACATTTGTTCAAGCTTTTAATAGTTTGGCTGAAATATGGGTGAATGGCACAGGCATGACATCCTGCAAACCCGCACTGAATGGGGCAGGGACTTCAAAGTTGTTTGTACTCTGCCAGTTCAAGAAAAGTGCTTAGTTTTGAATGAGTTTGACAACACAAAAAAGTCCCCAGGGAACTTTAGCGGTCTTTCCCTGAAATGGCACTTGGCTTTTGGGGTGCACACTGGAAAAGGGTGGTGAAAAATTAGCAACTGTGTTTATCTAGTTACCTTTGTATATCAGAAATCAAAACAGATGGTACTCATTTATCAGTGAAGATACTCCTTTCAATCCTCATAACAAATGCATAAGTGCAATTCAGTGTTGAATTTCTGATAACTTGATGGCATCATAAGCATTAGGTCTCACCCAGTGGGGCTCTTACTTTGTTCAGTATTCTAATTGTGTCCGTGGCTGTCCCAAGTAATTAGAGGAGAACCATTTTTGTATATAGCATTTCTATTTAGCTGTCAAAGTTACCTACATCAAATGGAGGTCACAACATCTGCTCTTGAATATTAATAGTCTTAACTCTTGGCAGGCAATCCTTCATCTGCGTATTGGAAGGAGGTGGCTGAAGAGAGGAGGAAAGCTCTATATGGGGTGTTGCAAGAAAATGAAAAGGTAACTGCTGTGATATTCATGGGGAGAACTGGGTGCTATTGAGGAATGTCATTGTTTAAAGTCTGCCTGCTTTTTCCAGCTGCACAAAGAAATTGAATTCAAAGATGGTGAAATTGCTCGTCTAAAGCAAGAGAATGAAGAGTTGGCGGAGCTGGCTGACCATGTGCAATATATGGCAAACTTGATTGAGGTAAATTACTCTTAATACTAGGCTGAGTACTACTCTTATCAGATTCTGCACAAGATGTCCCTCTTGCCAGCATGCCCCATTGGAGGAGCTGCTGCTTAGTAACTGGATGGGATGATGTCTCACTAGCATGCTCAAGCAGCACTTTGTCCTGTGTAACCTGAAATATTAAGTAGAAGATCCAAGCCTACATCTTCTGAACTCAGTCCTTCTGACTTTACATGAAGAAGGAAGACATTAATTTTCCTGAGCTATTTCAACGGATATGGGTATAAAATCTAGGGACAAATCTGATCTGTGTGCACCAGCTGTACCCCCCTTGCTAGATATGAAGTTATATTTTATCAGTGTATTACAGTAAAGTTGATACAAAGGCACTATTTTCAGTTCTGAAGTATGGAGCCTACCACTTGTGCTAAGTATAGTAATCTGGTATTTTTTGCATGAAAAGTAAAACTCCCAAATGCAAATCCTGTTGTGTCCTACTGGCTCTTAATACAGGCATCAGTTTCCAGAGAGTCAGAGTGTTATAGTGGTTAAGAGCAGCGGACTCTTAATCTGGAGAACCAGGTTTGATTCCCCACTCCTACACACAGAGCCTGCTGGGTGACCTTGGGCCAGTCAGTTTTCTCCAAACACAGCCGCACCTACCTCACAAGGCGTCTGTAGTGGGGAGAGGAAGGCAAGGCAATTGTAAGCCAGTTTGAGTCTCCTTAAAGGTAGAGAAAATTTGGGTATAAAAACCAACTTTTCTTCCAAATTATATCGTTTTCTTGGCTAGTTTTTGTCTTCAGCAACCTTTTCTGAGATTGTTGCTGAATAGAATAAATAGTTTTTTAATGCCTCAGATATTTAACTGTCCAGCTACTTGATTCTAAATATAATAGTTGTGTATCCAGGAACAAAATAATAGTGCATTTAACTTGATTGCCGCCGCTGACTGGCTTCAACCAAGTCCTGGCTATTACATGCACACCAGTAATTAACAGCTATCTGCAAACATCACATTCCGGTGACATTTTGTAAGTCATGCTTCTTAATGTCTTCCCAGCGACTAACTGAACAGGCACCGGGAAGCCTTAAGACACTGAAAAATCTAGACCTGGAGGAAACTGTATATGAAGATGAAGGCCCTCCTACAGAAGATGATTTGGATGGTGATTCTGAACAGGAATGTTCCCAGATCTCTTCTACAGATCTACATCCATGTGAAACTAGTAATCCTTAACACTGAGCCTGCTTGTGTCCAATCAGTTCTTTAGGGAGAAAAACTGCCAGAGATTATTCAGATAGGGCAGGAGTTAAATCCTCCAAAAACTTACAATTTAAGAGCCAAAGTATAAACTGTGGCAAGTAATTTGAACAAATGCAAGTAACTATCCTGTCTAAACTGTTAGACTGCATCTGTCCACTTGTATAAAATGGAAATACTATGTATTTTACCATGTAAATAGTTGTATTCATGTATTATAAGTTTCATGCAACTGCCAAATAAACTTAATTATCTCACCTTTACTTAAAACCTATTCCATACAACACCCACTGAGCAAATGGATTCTAGCATCTGGTGAGTTAGTTTCTCTAAGGAAAGGGCTACCCTATTGAGCCCTAATTGGAAGATGAAAGATAGCAAATGCATGCACCGGTTGCCTTGAAGCTTACAGGTGGGTAGCTCTGATTCTGAATGTGGAGAAGTGGACAGTGGCAGAACCTCATTTCTTGGACAGATCAATTCAACATCAGTTGGGACAGGGTTGGAAGGCTTTAAACCTTGATTATGTTCTTGACATACAAAACGCAATCCTAAAACATAAACTAGAAGTGCACATTATCAGAATGAGACAGGTATATATCCATAAGTAAGGTCTCTGTTAAAAGGGAGATGTACTAGATGCTGTTCTGAATTGTTGAAGGAAAGTCAGCCCTACATGTAAGTATAATGGCACTGGGTATTGAAGCAAGTGCCCACCTTGCCTTGTGAGACATACATAGCAGAAATGTAACTGGCGCACATCTAACACTTTTAATTGATGTGATCACCTGTGCTACATGAATAGCAGAAAAGTAATTTATTGCTAGCTTGGAAATGGGGTTTGATGAGCAATTGGTGTTGAACAGCACCAATTGAAATTGTATATTATCACTCAATGAAAAATACTGGTGGTACTATCCTTACTATTGGACGTACAGTGTTGCCATCTGAGAAGTGCATGTGTTTCTCAAGGTAGTAATCTCAGTGGCCGCATGAGAACTGTTCCTTTTAAATGCTAGTGGTTTCCTTCTACCCCAAGAAAAGCTGAGATAAAAATATTTCCCAAGAAAGAACAGGAAAAGATATTTGGTGCTTCATTCTGTATACTTGGGTGACTTCAGTTGCCTTCAGGTTTCTCTGCCTGGAGGTGTGGGGAGCTTTATCCATTCTGAACAGTTGGTGATGTAACACCAGTTAGGCAAAAGCATATGTTTAATTAGGTAAGTGCTGCAAAAGTGTAAAGCATAATCAGTTGGAGGGCGGGGGAGATTAAAGTAATTCCTGTACTCTTCTAAAGGCTCTTGCTCAGGAGGTCTGTGATCTATGTGCCCACTCTCCTCTTCCTTCTCAAGCAGAGGATTATTCATTAGACCAGAAGTTCCCAAAATGCTCCAAGGAGCACTTGGTGCTCTGTGAAGCATCTCCTAGTGCTTCATGAAGAGATTGGAAAGAAAAATACTACTGTCATTCAGTTTAGTATATAGGTGCTAGGTGAAAATTAGTGCTCCGTGACAAATTTCTCCTGAAAAGTGCTCCTTGACTCAAAAAGTTTGGGAACCTCTGCATTAGACAATATCTGGGGTCTTCAGGTGCCCCTAGACTTGCCTTACTACAATAGGCTACTACAGCTGTTTCGCTGGAACTGTGTTCCCAAAAGAATTCTTCCCCCTGGTGTTGCTCCTTGTAATGGAACAGACTGCTGGAATGATTCCCAGTATTGCAGCTTTCTCAGACTGACTTCAATTGTCCATACGTATTAGAAGACCACAAGCAGGCTGAGGAAGATTGTCAATACTCTCTATGCAAATGAAGTGAAGAAAAATCCACAAACATCGTGCAGCGTTAGTTAAGGCCAAGTTCAAATAAGTGTAGTGTTTTTTTCTGCTCACTTTGGAAATTGTGCAAGTTACTTACCCTCTCGTATTCTGGTGGCAAATGAATATTTCTACGGCTTAAGTAATCAGTTTATGGGATATTTTGAGAATAGGGTATATTCTAATAACCTACCTACCACTGTACAATGTTGAATTAATCTGTCCTCTTGACAGCATTATCTTGTCCATACAAAAGTCCTTTCAATTTTTTAAGTGCTTCAGCCATACAAGTATGTAGTGTAATTATGATGCAGTAAACTATTACCCCTGTCCACTGGAAGTCAATTGGTCAAAATGCATACCGTTTACAGCAGCTCATATGCATGTTCAAATTAGATTAAATAATTGCTCTGATGCCTGGTTTCTGAACTTCCAACACAAGATGGGAGTTGAGAATTAGGGGTTCTCCCTAGGGACTTGTAGATGTAATTCAACACAGGTCATTAGGCTATTCAAGGAAGGAACTTCTGCTTCCTGAAGTACATTTGGAGCTGAAAGAATGGTATATCTACATATTAGGATAATATTAAAACAGGATCATGTAATCTTAACACATAGTTGAAAGTTTATATTTGCTTTTTAAGAATTTTTAGAAGGGGCCACTAGGAGCAGGAGATTTTTCCCCTTGGAACGGAGTACATTAAGTAAATAGACTAATATAGGGGCTTGGTTTTGTGAACCTGGGAGTAGTTAAGCATCTTGAGCAATTAACATTTTTTAGTATTTTAATATATACACATAAACACAGGCATACATATCAAAACATCTGTACAGGGAAAATTAGTAGATGTAAGGAATTAAGTCTGAAATTTCCCTTAAAGAGCATGTATTTCTATAAAACATTTTGCAGTCTTAACATTTTCCTGTTTTGAGCATGTTGACCCTACTTAAGAGATTATGGCTGCACTTGCGAGAACTCTTCTCAGAGACTAAAATGAGACTTACTGCTGCCTAAACTGCTTAGGATTGCCCCCATAGTGAATTCTGAGGTGTGTAATATCTGAAGAACTTAATAAGGTTGAAAGATATTTAAATTAGGACAAGGCTAGGTGGGTAGCTGTGTTAGACTGTGGTAGCCAAATGAAACACGAGTCCAGTGGCACTTTGGAGATTCCTTTGCATCATTGGACTCCTGTTTTATTTCGGAGAAATTTAATACTGATGGTGAAGGATAAAAAAATGGTAAAATGTATGCAATGGTTAGTTAATTTCATGTATGTAAGTACTGTATATGGGGAATGCATATGATACCTGTTGGAAGCTGCTGACTTGTTAAAATGCCATAAAACATCATAAATGTAATCTGTTGCTCTACATAACAATCTCCCTTGAATGCATTTCATTCAAACGTTAACTTTTTCAACCTCATAAGAGGTCTTCGTGTGAGCACTCCTAAATTACATATGAGTGACCTGGTATTTGTTAAGCCACTCTCTTTCTGTGTCTTGCAAGTGATGGAACATGGAACAGAAATCTGCTTCTTGACTGCACAAGGTATAGCGAGACTTCTCAGCAGTGATGAGCAGGCGTGGGTTTATTTCATTTTAGGAATACTTCAGAATCGTGGATCTTCAGGCTATGTTTGCACAGGCTCCTGGTCGTCTTTCTTCAGATCCACATGCATTTAGCTTCAGCAGTGCTCAGATGTTGCCAGACCATTCACTCGGCACAATGGTCACTTTCAACGATGTGGGGAAGGTGATTGAGATTGGGAAAGATTGCAGGGGAAGCCTGAGGGGAAGAGAACTTGACATTGTATTTTGTTAATATATGCCTTGAGCTGTAAACTAGAAGTGGTAGAAAGTGCTAGCATATGAAAGTCACAGCAAGTCTTTAATCTCAAATGTTTAGGAAACATACACCATTAATTTTGTCCCCTGTGTAATCTGACAGTCCTGTCAGTGGGCCTTTCTTGGGGTATTTCCCTCAAGGTCTAGTCTAAAGTTACAGTCTGATATCCCAGGAGTGAAAGTAGTACTTCAGCATAGTTCATTGGCCAGCCAAACCACTCCATGCTAGAGAGGGATTCCAGCCTGTTCTCTAGCATTTCCCCCCCTAAATCCTGGAATAATTTAAGATAGGGGATGTTGTTACAGCAGACAACGGTCATAAGATAACAGACCCAGAACTTCACAATGATTATATCCTGGTCATCACTGGTGGGCTCTTCTTCATCTTCATCCTCGTCCTCGTCCAGAAAGGAAAGAAGAATGTCGGTGAGAAGGAGCTCCTTGGCGAGGTTTTGGTTGCTGTAACTGAGGTAGCAAACACCGCATAGCCCTTTCAGTACTGCAATCCTCACCTTCCGGGAAGTATCCCGCAACATCAAAATATCAGTCATGTCCTCGATATAGTCTGATGCAGGCACACTAGTGGTGACGCCACCTGCAAAGGGAAGCATTTGTCTTAAGTCCGAAGAAGTTTCCGATATGTGGAAAACTGAACACTGCTGGAAATACTCCCTTCTGCTTGAAAAGAAGTTGTTGGTTTTAATAGCCTAGCCCCCTTTCATCTGAAAAAAGGGAAGTCTTCGTTTGGTTCCTTACTTGTGTTTGTTTTGTGCCACTTGCTTATACCACATATCAAGTTCACATCCTTCCTGTAACGCTCTTTCATTGCCTACTATTATGTGCAATAAATGTACAATGTGATAAGTCACCGAAGCATAAAAAGGGTGAACTAGTGAGCTGTTAGAGGAGACATGTAGTCAATTTCGTGTATTTAGTTCATTTATACCCCGCCCAAAGCAGCTTACACCATTCCTCCTCCATTTTACCCTTGCAACCATCAAATTTCCATGGCATGGAATTTGAATCTGGATCTTCCAGATTCTAGTCTGAGTGTATTGTGTGGTTTGATACAGTTCATTTAATCACTGTGACTAAGTTATATGAAGAATTTTAGGTCATTAGATGTATATTAGCCTGTATCCAACCACACATTCTGAAGGCTTATAGCACTGAAGAAAATGTAATTGGGATGGAGATTTCCTGTCTCCTGTTACAGCTTATTGAACCCTCTCAAATTTTGTTCTTGGGGGTTAGCAAACTCAGGAATAGCATAGGCCATAGGTTACAAAGGGGAGAGGTCTGCAGTGGGGAGGGATTGCTAGCAATCCCCATCTCTTAAGTGCCTGTCTAGCCCATATTTAACCACACATTCTGAAGATGTAGGGGTACTTAAGAGAACTTGGGTCCTCCATCTTGTTGATTACTTGAAATGCCACAGAAGAAGAAAGACATCTTCCTTTTAAATCAATCACCCTTTGGAAGGCTTCTGCTGATGTCTTAGTGATATTCAAACGCCTTATCAGTTTGAGTGCTAGAATCATACAGCCCAAATCTCAGGTTTCTTTTTCAGTGCAATCACTGTGGTGTAGTGGTTAAGAGCGGTGGTTTGGAGTGGTGGAGTCTGATCTGGACAACCGGGTTTGGTTTCCCACTCCTCCATATGAGCGGCGGAGGCTAATCTGGTGAACTGGATTTGTTTCCCCACTCCTACACATGAAGCCAGCTGGGTGACCTTGGGCTAGTCACAGCTCTCTTGTCCCCACCTACCGCAGAAATCGTTTTAGGGGAGGGCTTTCCCCAAATCCTGAGCTACAGTTTAATCACTCCTACAGTTTTATGTAGGAGTGATTAAACTAGCCATCCTAATTCAGCCTCAAACGTTACGCATACTTGTTACATCCCATTCTCTCACTGCGTACCTGTGTAAGCCAGCAGTCCAATATAATAGGCCATTCTGGCCCGCTCCTCTAAGGGTAGCTTTGTATTTCTCAGAATATCACCATATCGCCTTATCTTTTCAGTGTGAAAGTCACCGTCTGTTGGTACAACAGGTTCTGGCTCCTGGGGAAACTGGCGCTTCATATATTTTTCATACCAGATGTATATCTTATTACATATGTTCCCCATATTTCTTCAAGGGGCCTTCCAGGGGGAAAAAATCTGCATTTCTTTATAAAGCTGCTATTTTCCCTAATACCAATAGGGAACTATTGGAGCTACCAATTTACTTTTTAACTCCAAGTCCAAGTAGTAGGTAACTAAGCAACGGTTTGCAACAGCGTAAACGGAACGGAAAATGGAATGGAATGGAATATTGAGTCATACTGACCCTGGATCAAGGATTATAGTAAACTAAACAAGTATTTTTAATCCTTTTTTTTTTTTTAAGGAGCCCCGTGGCACAGAGTGATAAGCTGCAGTACTGCAGCAAGCTCTGCTGACGACGTGAGTTCGATCCCAACGGAAGTTGGTTTCTGATAGCCAGCTCAAGGTTGACTCAGCCTTCCATCCTTCTGAGGTCGGTCAAAAAAGTACCCAGCTTGCTGGGGGTAAAGGGAAGATGACTGGGGAAGGCATTGGCAAACCACCCCGTAAACAAAGTCTGGTAAACGTCAGGATGTGACATCACCCCATGGGTCAGGAATGACCTGGAGCTTGCACAGGGGACCTTTTCCTTTAAACAAGTATTTACATCTGAAAAACAGTGAAATGAATCCTTCCATCTTTTGGATCGACACAATCAAAATTACCTATGTGAAGTTCATTCCTTTCTTGCCTAATTCCAAATCCCTGTTTCCCCATTCAAGGCATCTCCTTCAGTCCTCACTATTCCAAATTCCATACTATTGATTAGAGAGGGAATTGAAAATAAAACCACCACTATAATAATGCCTTTGCATTGCTGGGAACAGTTCTGGTTGCCCCCATTTCAACTCTAGAGTTGGAAAAGGTGGAGCAGAGGCCGGCCAAAATGATGAGGGGGTTGAAGCATCTGCCTTACCAGAAAGTACAGGGAAGCTTTTTAGTTTAGAATGTAAGATGACTACAGGAAGGGATACAAGATTCAAGCCCTACAGCGCCTTAAAGACCAACCAGATCTCCAGGGTATAAGCTTTTGAGAGTCAAAGTTCCCTTTGTCAGATGCAGGAAGGGATGAGAGACACGTGTTCGGAGAAAGTGGTCACAAACATTTCTCCCTCTCCCCAAAATACTAGCACTCAGAACACCTAATAAAACTTGTACAGATTCAGGATGGATAAAAGAAAGTATTTCCTGCACTACATGATGTACAGAATTCACAAGTACAAGATGTGATAACAGCCTCTGTTGTAGTTTTAAAGGGGAATTAGGTGAATTCGTGGAGGATAAGACTATTGGTCATGGCGACTAAATGGGAACTTCATGTTGAAAAGCAGCATACTTCTGTTGCTGGTGGTGAACAGCAGGGGAGAACTATTGATTTTATGGCCCGTTTGGCATCTAGTAAGTCAATCTGGGAAATGGGATGTTGGACTAGACAGGCCATTGGTCTGATGAAACAGGGATGCTATATAATGCAGGGGAGGAGAATGATTTAAGCCACTTTAGATCCCCATTGGAGAGAAAGTTGGTGTATAAAAGAAGTAAATAATAAGAATTATGTGCTGCACATCTCCAGCAGATAGATTTATTCTTCAATCAGACCTGATTAATACTTTCCTCTTTGTCACACTCTACTTTTTTTTTTACATATAGGTCTCTCCTGTTCTCAACACCTATCTATTGAAGCCACTAGTTCTTCAGAACATCCCCTGTGGGCCCTCTAGGCATTCCTGAGCCGGCATGGTGTAGTGGTTAAGAACAGTGGTTTGGAACAGTGGATTCTGATCTGGAAAGCCAGGTTTGATTCACCAATCCTCCCCATGAGTGGCGGACACTAATCTGGTGGACTGTATTTGTTTCCCCACTCCTAGACATGAAGCCAGCTGGGTGACCTTGGGCTAGTCACAGCTCTTAGAGCTCTCTCAGCCCCACCTACCTCACAGGATGTCTGTTGTGGGGAGGGGAAAGGAAGTGATTGTAAGCCAGTTTGAGTCTTCCTTAAGTGGTAGAGAAAGTCGGCATATAAAAACCAATTCTTCTACTTTTTCTAATGCACCCCTCAAAGAGTATTACGCTCAACAAATAACAACCTATTGGAGATCCCCGGCCCAAGAGATAGCTGGCTGTCCTCAACCAGGAGCAGGGCTTTTTCAGCTCTGGCTCTGGCCTGGTGGAACTCTGTCAGCTGAGACCCAGGCTCTGCGGGTCTTAGCTCAGTTCCGCTGGGCCAGTAAAACAGAGATGTTCCGCCAGGCCCACGTTGAGGCCAGTGACGGTTCCACTATGACCGGCCTCCCCACACCCACTGTGCCACCTGCCTATCTTCTGGATTCTTTGCATTAGTCAATCTCTGGCTTTCCACCTGGCTAAGACACTGCCAGTATCCATTTTAAAGGTGCTATTGGATGCTTCAGTTTAGTTGTTTAATTATTAATATATATATATTGATTTTAATGATATATATTTATGATGAGATGCTGTATTTTAAGAAGAGTTGTTTTTTTATACCCTGATTTTCTCACCTTTAAGGAGTCTCAAACTGGCTTACAATCACCTTCCCTTCTTCTCCCAACAGGCACCTTGTGAGGGAGGTAAGGCTGAGAGAGTTTGGAGAGAACTGTGACTAGCCCAAGGTCACCAAGCAGGCTTCATGTGGAGGAGTGGGGCATCGAACCCGGTTCTCCAGGTTAGAGTCCTCCGCTCTTACCCACCACACCACACTGTTAAGTCAGCTTATGCTGGTAAGCTGTCCTGAGTCCAAGCTTGGTTGAGAAAGGGCGGGTTAAAAATCTAATAAAAAATAATGAATAAAATAATAATAAATACCCTGGGGCAGCTGGCTGTAGGTAGCCACCCACTTGATGTCCTATATTGTCTGCTGCTGTTAAAATGGCAATTCAGTGAGACACCAGTGGTGCCGATTCCCTACAGCTGAAGGGTTCCATTTGCCCTTCTCTCCTGCCTATGAGCAAACAGAATGCTTGAGTACTGGTCTGAGTAAAGTCGGCAGAAATGATAACGGGTATTACCTCTTACGACTAGCAAATGTCGATGGAGAGGCTGTCAAAGGAGAGCTGAAGTCCAGTCCACTGTACTGTTGACAAAAGACATGGCGGGCAGGCTTCAAAACTTTGTGGGCGAGAAGGGCATTTGCCAATAGAGCAAGCAAACCCAAACAAACCCTGGAACACTAACGCTATTTAGTAACTCAAAAAAACAAAACACCTTTATTATAACTTAACTGTCACAGTAAATATGAGAAGTACAAATACCACAAAAACTAGAAGGCAAAAAGAAGTCAGTACAAAAGAAGAGGATGAAAAGGCTCTTGGGAACCACACACTGTAAAAACCAAATCATAATTATTTCACATGGTGTCAAGAGACGGTTTCCTTCAGTAAAATGCTTAGGTCTGGCTGTACAAATGTAGCTTTTAATCAGAGAATATATATAATTTATAAATATACAGACGTATGTACAATTTTTAACATTCACAATCAAAAATACTCTTTTGCCAGTGTATTTGGCAAAGGGTGGTGGTGGTTCTATTGGACTTTTAAATTAAAAAAAAATTCAAATAATGACTAACTCTGTTCCCAACAGTTGTATAGAAACTACCGGCATTTAGGGCGTATCCTCAGTAACGCACGAGGTTTCAGTGAAAACATCTTCATAGAACACAGACCCTCTTCTGTTATGCTAGGAAGAGAGATTGTGCAGATCCTGAGGCCCTAAGATCTCTGCCCCTTGTTCTCAGTTATATCGAAATCAAGATAACTGGCTCTCACGGGTTTACACACAACACTTTTCTCCTTTTTGAAACCTCGGAGGAAAAAATAGGAGTTTGGATTTTAATGCTTTAAAAAGAAAAAAGGTATTGCATACATTTTGTTCTTTTTTCTGGGGAAAGCAATATGCGTCACCTCTCATTTGTGGTTTCCAACCCACACACACGCTTGCCGACAAAAGAAAGCCTCTGGCTTAATGAGTGTTCATTACCGGAGGGTGGGGAAAAGCAAGGATGGAAATCTAAAACGAGCCAGCGAACTAGCAGCTCCCGGTGTTTGCATCCAGCTGTTTCCAGAGGTGGGTCATCCTCTCCAGTTTGTCTGTCTTAAACTTTGCTGCTATAATAGACCCGGGCGAGCGATACTGGAAGGGAACGGAGGCTCAGCACAGCTGACGGTAATCGCTGCTGCCTACTGTGCCTCTTTCTGCTTGCTGTCTCAGGAGGAGAGTCACGCGTTTCAAGTGGATGCAACGACGCCCACAAAGCAAACAGCAGATGTTGTAAGAACGCCTCAAAGCTGATTTCAGAACATCTCGATTTTGCCGAGGCTGATGTACAGCAACCACACAGTTTCATTTGGAAGCAATGAAAACAATCACAAATTGTGGACAGATCACTGTTTCGTAAGAGACAGGTCAAAGACAAAAGGAACCCAAAGCTAGAGACTGCATATACTTTTCTTCTGTGAATGTCTGTGAGTTTCAGAGCATCCTTCAAAAGACTTGGGTTTTGTTTTTGCAGTTTAGCTACAGCACCATTGAGGTTAATACAACCAGCTGCCGAGACTGTTGTTAAATGTTTACTAGGCGGATTAGAAGACTTAAAAGGCTGTGGCCACCTCAGTCCCACGGCGTCCGCCACCTTTGATGAAGTCACGGGGGAATTTATCCAGCTGCTCATACGCCAGCCGTCCGTCCTCTCCTGAGCACAAAAACAAGAGCAAATGTGTCATTCTTTGAACCTCTGGCTCTCAGACAAGGGGAAAAAAGAAGGGGGAGAAACCTCTGATAGAAGACAGGAAAAAATGTGGAAAGCACCAGAGGTTACAAGGTGTTTATCTAGTAACTTGTAGCTACTCCAAAGTTTTACAAAACAGTAGTAATACCAAAGGTTCAAATAAATTGCAAAACATGTATTAAGTAAAAGTTAAAGGTCCCTTGTGCAAGCACTGGGTCATTCCTGACCCATGGGGTGATGTCACATCCTGACGTTTACTAGGCAGACTTTGTTTGCGGGGTGGTTTGCCAGTGCCTTCCCCAATCATCTTCCCTTTAAACTCAGCAAGCTGGGTACTCATTTTACCGACCTCGGAAGGATGGAAGGCTGAGTCAACATTGAGCCGGCTCCCTGAAACCAACTTCCTTCGGGATTGAACTCAGGTCGTGAGCAGAGCTGGGACTGCAGTACTGCAGCTTACCGCTCAGCGCCACAAGGCTCTTATACAAATTATGAGCAAAAGCAAAAACAAAAGTGTTGATAATACAACACAGAACCGCAACAGTGACAGGTCTGCTGGCTAGTATCACGTTTTGAAATCCTTTTTCGAACTGTAACTGTAGCTATCATCAGAAATGAAGTAATGATCTTTTATGACACACAGATAATATGAGACAATGAAGCCATAAATTCAATTAACATGTGCAGTGTGGATGGCTATGGGCTGAACTGGAGTAGCTAAAAGTTATTAGATAAATGCCTTGTAACCTCTGGTGCTTTGCACATTTTTTTCTGTCTCAGACAAGGGGAGACAGTCTTCTCCATGAAGGCACAAAAGACAAGGCTAGGGTTGCCAACCTCCAGGTACTGTAGCAAACAAACGTTAGCGTGCTGTATAGTTACTTGCGCAAACCCAAACCAGCAACGTGTTGCAAAAACAATGAATAATTCAAAATTAAATACTTGTAATAGTGTTATTCAAACTATCATATACACTATATACAGTGAACTTGGTTTACAAACTGAACTGTATATACCAAAGAACACAAAATTAAACTACAGAACATAGGTGCAATGTCCATTTTTTGCAGTCCTTTTAGCTGTATAGAGCGTCTTGTCATTCAAGAGGTAAGAAGGTCAGTTCTTCATTTAAACAGAAGCCCGGTTGTCTTTCTGTTTCGGCTTAACAAAAAAGCCTTCCTCAGCGGCCACTACAAAAATACAGCAATATATACAATGCAAAATGGTCTATAAATAACAGGAATCAAAAGTAAGCATTATAGGAATAAACAAACAATTGATACTTACACGCGAGCTGTTACTAACTGGCTTTCGCGTTGGCAAAGTAGCCCTGAGTACGGAGAGCATTTAAAGAGTCTAGTCACCTGATACAAGGAGACCATGTGAACAGAATGTTTTAAAGTGACAGAACCATATAGTGTAAGTGATGTACTTGCTCATAGGTAACATGCTAGATCTAGCGATGTGTTTAGTCCTTTAGGATGTAAGGAATCGAACATATGTATGTACTTAGACTCTTGACGTCTAAGTATCAATTCAATGTCAGTTTTCTCATATTTCTTAGTGTTAGTATAACGCCATAATACAAAGAAAGAAAGTTCCTCATCAGAGTGGTTTTTCTCCAGGAAATGTGAGGTAAGGGGAGCCTCCAGAACGTGATTTCTTACTCTGGACCTGTGCTCACTGATCCGGTATTTTATAGGTCTCTGGGTTTGTCCAATATACCAGAGAGGACATGCACATCTGATCACATAAATAAGGTGCCGTGAGTCACAATTATTAAAACTATCAATTTTGAATATGCGACCCGTTACTGGGTTCGTGATTTCACGAACTGTCAGCATATATTTGCAGCTCTGACAAGAGCCACATTTGAAATTACCTGCAGGCAAATTGGATGAGGACATAGGGCGTGATATTGGATTTATTAGTATGTCTCTAAAAGACCTGGTGCGTTTGTATGCAATCCGTGGAGGTACTTGGCAACCGGGTAGATGTTGCACCAGGTGCCAGTGTTTACGGAGGATTTGGCCAATTAGAGGTGACATGGAAGTATATTGCATCACATAAGTAAGTCGTGTAGGCTTAAGAGTGGTGCATTCTGTAATTAATGATTCCCTAGGTTTGTTATTAGTTTTATGCATAGCATTTAGAATGACATGTTTAGGGTATCCCCGTTGTAGGAGATCAGCATTCAAATTGTGTGCTGCTTGGAAAAAATCAACTTGTTGAGTTGAATTCCGTTTCAGTCGAAGTAATTGGCCATATGGGATATTATTTTTTAGATGGACCGGATGGAAAGAATCATAATGCAATAAAGCATTCCTGGCCATAGACTTTTTATAGGGGCGAACGCCCAATTTACCATCAGAATTTTTGTAAACGGTCACATCTAGAAACGGAATTGACTCTAAATTACATGCCCCACTCAATTGAATATTTAGATCTTGTTCATTAATCCATTGGTTAAATTGCATGAAAGTATGTGCATCTTGCATAGCCAAGCAAACATCATCTATGTAACGAAAATAAAAAAAGATCTTATTACTAAATGGGTTATTGGTCAATATATGTGCATATTCAAATGCGATCATATAAATATTTGCAATTGAGGGCGCACAGGCGCTCCCCATGGCGACCCCATGTATCTGCAAATAAAATTCCTCATCATATACAAAGTAGTTCTTTTCCATAACAATGTCAAGTAAATTCAAAAGAAAAGGGGTCGGAGGTTGTAAGTTAGCACGTGAGTCCAATAAATCAGCAATTATAACACGTACTACGTCCGTGGGGACGTTTGTGTATAGTGCGTTAACATCTAGGGTGCAAAGCACCGCAGTCAGTGGTATAGTCAGTTGTTCTATGCATGTAATAAAATGTTTAGTATCTTTAATATATGCTGGAGTTTTTAAAGTAAACTCATGAAGGAAGGATTCTAGATACTTAGCTAAGGGTTCTAAGGCAGAGGAAATCCCTGCAACGATTGGTCTACCTGGTGGAGGGCGGGTCTGTTTGTGGATTTTAGGCAGAACATAAAACTTAGGTACTTTGGGAAACTCATTATATAAATATTCAGCAGTCGCTTTTGATATGTGGTCAGCAGCTAATGCTTCGTTCACCACTGTTCTAATAATCAGTTGTACTTCCTCTGTGGGGTCATGTGTCAGGCGCTTGTAAAATTGCGTATTGCTAAGTTGTCGTTTTATCTCATTGTGGTAATCTGCTTGTGATAATACCACAATGGCCCCGCCCTTATCAGCGGGTTGAATCACTATATCGGGTTGTGCTGCTAGTTTGAGTAGTGTATTCCATTCATCCTTTGACATATTGTTTTTTCTATGCATTTTCCTATGTTCAATCCTACTGATATCCCGGTTCACCACATCATGGAAGGTAGCAATAAAATGATTACTCGAGGAGGGTATGAATTTTGATTTAGGTTTGAATTTATTCACCATTTCTTCACTTGCACTATTGCCAAATTTCTCTTTCAATTTCAGGAGTCGAATGAATCTAAAAACATCAATTTTTGTTTGTAATGAAGAATATAGAGGGGTGGGTACAAAGCCCAAACCCCTTTGTAACACCTGATTCTCCTGGACTGTAAGTGTATAATGAGAGAGATTAACCACTATCTCATTGTTCTTTCCCCTCTGCGTCTCCGAAAAGGGCGGGAGGTACCCCGTCCCCTTACATATCTGGAACGTAAATTATAGTCCCTATCGGAGGCGCGACTAGACAGGCTAGATGATTCACTATCATAGTCCCATGCTCTATTCCTATTAGTGGTTCTAGCATTAGTGGTGACCGGTTGCCCCGAATACCATGGGTAAACAACATCTTGACTATAGTCATTAGAGTCCCTTTCATATTTCTTAGTCTTATATAATTTGATGTTATCTTGGTATGCTTTAAGTTCTGACTCTAGTTGTTTCATTTTATTATCAAAAGTAGAAGAAGAAAAGGAAGGTTTAAGTTCATCCTTTAACTTATCTATGTCCCCCTTAATGGTATCAACTTCATGATTAGCTTGTTCTATGATCAAAGTCATCAAATCATAAGCGCACTTATTCAAAATGGCAACCCATTTGTCCTTAAACAACACATTTTCCTTAAACAAGGTCGGAGCTTTTTGGAGGCGTAAGCCTCTAGGTATCATCCTGTTCTTTACATATTGTGCTAATGAAGAGGCATGCATCGCATATTTGATTTGTTTCTTAGACATGTTGGTTAACTTAGTAAAATCTGGAGCCGGTTCTGTATCAGACAGAGTAAATGGTAAGGCAAGGTCAAGAATTTTGTCTCGCTCCTCCGTAGAGAATGCAAATGATTCCTTCCATTTAGCCATGCTAACAGAGATTATTGTAGCAAACAAACGTTAGCGTGCTGTATAGTTACTTGCGCAAACCCAAACCAGCAACGTGTTGCAAAAACAATGAATAATTCAAAATTAAATACTTGTAATAGTGTTATTCAAACTATCATATACACTATATACAGTGAACTTGGTTTACAAACTGAACTGTATATACCAAAGAACACAAAATTAAACTACAGAACATAGGTGCAATGTCCATTTTTTGCAGTCCTTTTAGCTGTATAGAGCGTCTTGTCATTCAAGAGGTAAGAAGGTCAGTTCTTCATTTAAACAGAAGCCCGGTTGTCTTTCTGTTTCGGCTTAACAAAAAAGCCTTCCTCAGCGGCCACTACAAAAATACAGCAATATATACAATGCAAAATGGTCTATAAATAACAGGAATCAAAAGTAAGCATTATAGGAATAAACAAACAATTGATACTTACACGCGAGCTGTTACTAACTGGCTTTCGCGTTGGCAAAGTAGCCCTGAGTACGGAGAGCATTTAAAGAGTCTAGTCACCTGATACAAGGAGACCATGTGAACAGAATGTTTTAAAGTGACAGAACCATATAGTGTAAGTGATGTACTTGCTCATAGGTAACATGCTAGATCTAGCGATGTGTTTAGTCCTTTAGGATGTAAGGAATCGAACATATGTATGTACTTAGACTCTTGACGTCTAAGTATCAATTCAATGTCAGTTTTCTCATATTTCTTAGTGTTAGTATAACGCCATAATACAAAGAAAGAAAGTTCCTCATCAGAGTGGTTTTTCTCCAGGAAATGTGAGGTAAGGGGAGCCTCCAGAACGTGATTTCTTACTCTGGACCTGTGCTCACTGATCCGGTATTTTATAGGTCTCTGGGTTTGTCCAATATACCAGAGAGGACATGCACATCTGATCACATAAATAAGGTGCCGTGAGTCACAATTATTAAAACTATCAATTTTGAATATGCGACCCGTTACTGGGTTCGTGATTTCACGAACTGTCAGCATATATTTGCAGCTCTGACAAGAGCCACATTTGAAATTACCTGCAGGCAAATTGGATGAGGACATAGGGCGTGATATTGGATTTATTAGTATGTCTCTAAAAGACCTGGTGCGTTTGTATGCAATCCGTGGAGGTACTTGGCAACCGGGTAGATGTTGCACCAGGTGCCAGTGTTTACGGAGGATTTGGCCAATTAGAGGTGACATGGAAGTATATTGCATCACATAAGTAAGTCGTGTAGGCTTAAGAGTGGTGCATTCTGTAATTAATGATTCCCTAGGTTTGTTATTAGTTTTATGCATAGCATTTAGAATGACATGTTTAGGGTATCCCCGTTGTAGGAGATCAGCATTCAAATTGTGTGCTGCTTGGAAAAAATCAACTTGTTGAGTTGAATTCCGTTTCAGTCGAAGTAATTGGCCATATGGGATATTATTTTTTAGATGGACCGGATGGAAAGAATCATAATGCAATAAAGCATTCCTGGCCATAGACTTTTTATAGGGGCGAACGCCCAATTTACCATCAGAATTTTTGTAAACGGTCACATCTAGAAACGGAATTGACTCTAAATTACATGCCCCACTCAATTGAATATTTAGATCTTGTTCATTAATCCATTGGTTAAATTGCATGAAAGTATGTGCATCTTGCATAGCCAAGCAAACATCATCTATGTAACGAAAATAAAAAAAGATCTTATTACTAAATGGGTTATTGGTCAATATATGTGCATATTCAAATGCGATCATATAAATATTTGCAATTGAGGGCGCACAGGCGCTCCCCATGGCGACCCCATGTATCTGCAAATAAAATTCCTCATCATATACAAAGTAGTTCTTTTCCATAACAATGTCAAGTAAATTCAAAAGAAAAGGGGTCGGAGGTTGTAAGTTAGCACGTGAGTCCAATAAATCAGCAATTATAACACGTACTACGTCCGTGGGGACGTTTGTGTATAGTGCGTTAACATCTAGGGTGCAAAGCACCGCAGTCAGTGGTATAGTCAGTTGTTCTATGCATGTAATAAAATGTTTAGTATCTTTAATATATGCTGGAGTTTTTAAAGTAAACTCATGAAGGAAGGATTCTAGATACTTAGCTAAGGGTTCTAAGGCAGAGGAAATCCCTGCAACGATTGGTCTACCTGGTGGAGGGCGGGTCTGTTTGTGGATTTTAGGCAGAACATAAAACTTAGGTACTTTGGGAAACTCATTATATAAATATTCAGCAGTCGCTTTTGATATGTGGTCAGCAGCTAATGCTTCGTTCACCACTGTTCTAATAATCAGTTGTACTTCCTCTGTGGGGTCATGTGTCAGGCGCTTGTAAAATTGCGTATTGCTAAGTTGTCGTTTTATCTCATTGTGGTAATCTGCTTGTGATAATACCACAATGGCCCCGCCCTTATCAGCGGGTTGAATCACTATATCGGGTTGTGCTGCTAGTTTGAGTAGTGTATTCCATTCATCCTTTGACATATTGTTTTTTCTATGCATTTTCCTATGTTCAATCCTACTGATATCCCGGTTCACCACATCATGGAAGGTAGCAATAAAATGATTACTCGAGGAGGGTATGAATTTTGATTTAGGTTTGAATTTATTCACCATTTCTTCACTTGCACTATTGCCAAATTTCTCTTTCAATTTCAGGAGTCGAATGAATCTAAAAACATCAATTTTTGTTTGTAATGAAGAATATAGAGGGGTGGGTACAAAGCCCAAACCCCTTTGTAACACCTGATTCTCCTGGACTGTAAGTGTATAATGAGAGAGATTAACCACTATCTCATTGTTCTTTCCCCTCTGCGTCTCCGAAAAGGGCGGGAGGTACCCCGTCCCCTTACATATCTGGAACGTAAATTATAGTCCCTATCGGAGGCGCGACTAGACAGGCTAGATGATTCACTATCATAGTCCCATGCTCTATTCCTATTAGTGGTTCTAGCATTAGTGGTGACCGGTTGCCCCGAATACCATGGGTAAACAACATCTTGACTATAGTCATTAGAGTCCCTTTCATATTTCTTAGTCTTATATAATTTGATGTTATCTTGGTATGCTTTAAGTTCTGACTCTAGTTGTTTCATTTTATTATCAAAAGTAGAAGAAGAAAAGGAAGGTTTAAGTTCATCCTTTAACTTATCTATGTCCCCCTTAATGGTATCAACTTCATGATTAGCTTGTTCTATGATCAAAGTCATCAAATCATAAGCGCACTTATTCAAAATGGCAACCCATTTGTCCTTAAACAACACATTTTCCTTAAACAAGGTCGGAGCTTTTTGGAGGCGTAAGCCTCTAGGTATCATCCTGTTCTTTACATATTGTGCTAATGAAGAGGCATGCATCGCATATTTGATTTGTTTCTTAGACATGTTGGTTAACTTAGTAAAATCTGGAGCCGGTTCTGTATCAGACAGAGTAAATGGTAAGGCAAGGTCAAGAATTTTGTCTCGCTCCTCCGTAGAGAATGCAAATGATTCCTTCCATTTAGCCATGCTAACAGAGATTATTGTAGCAAACAAACGTTAGCGTGCTGTATAGTTACTTGCGCAAACCCAAACCAGCAACGTGTTGCAAAAACAATGAATAATTCAAAATTAAATACTTGTAATAGTGTTATTCAAACTATCATATACACTATATACAGTGAACTTGGTTTACAAACTGAACTGTATATACCAAAGAACACAAAATTAAACTACAGAACATAGGTGCAATGTCCATTTTTTGCAGTCCTTTTAGCTGTATAGAGCGTCTTGTCATTCAAGAGGTAAGAAGGTCAGTTCTTCATTTAAACAGAAGCCCGGTTGTCTTTCTGTTTCGGCTTAACAAAAAAGCCTTCCTCAGCGGCCACTACAAAAATACAGCAATATATACAATGCAAAATGGTCTATAAATAACAGGAATCAAAAGTAAGCATTATAGGAATAAACAAACAATTGATACTTACACGCGAGCTGTTACTAACTGGCTTTCGCGTGCGCCCTCAATTGCAAATATTTATATGATCGCATTTGAATATGCACATATATTGACCAATAACCCATTTAGTAATAAGATCTTTTTTTATTTTCGTTACATAGATGATGTTTGCTTGGCTATGCAAGATGCACATACTTTCATGCAATTTAACCAATGGATTAATGAACAAGATCTAAATATTCAATTGAGTGGGGCATGTAATTTAGAGTCAATTCCGTTTCTAGATGTGACCGTTTACAAAAATTCTGATGGTAAATTGGGCGTTCGCCCCTATAAAAAGTCTATGGCCAGGAATGCTTTATTGCATTATGATTCTTTCCATCCGGTCCATCTAAAAAATAATATCCCATATGGCCAATTACTTCGACTGAAACGGAATTCAACTCAACAAGTTGATTTTTTCCAAGCAGCACACAATTTGAATGCTGATCTCCTACAACGGGGATACCCTAAACATGTCATTCTAAATGCTATGCATAAAACTAATAACAAACCTAGGGAATCATTAATTACAGAATGCACCACTCTTAAGCCTACACGACTTACTTATGTGATGCAATATACTTCCATGTCACCTCTAATTGGCCAAATCCTCCGTAAACACTGGCACCTGGTGCAACATCTACCCGGTTGCCAAGTACCTCCACGGATTGCATACAAACGCACCAGGTCTTTTAGAGACATACTAATAAATCCAATATCACGCCCTATGTCCTCATCCAATTTGCCTGCAGGTAATTTCAAATGTGGCTCTTGTCAGAGCTGCAAATATATGCTGACAGTTCGTGAAATCACGAACCCAGTAACGGGTCGCATATTCAAAATTGATAGTTTTAATAATTGTGACTCACGGCACCTTATTTATGTGATCAGATGTGCATGTCCTCTCTGGTATATTGGACAAACCCAGAGACCTATAAAATACCGGATCAGTGAGCACAGGTCCAGAGTAAGAAATCACGTTCTGGAGGCTCCCCTTACCTCACATTTCCTGGAGAAAAACCACTCTGATGAGGAACTTTCTTTCTTTGTATTATGGCGTTATACTAACACTAAGAAATATGAGAAAACTGACATTGAATTGATACTTAGACGTCAAGAGTCTAAGTACATACATATGTTCGATTCCTTACATCCTAAAGGACTAAACACATCGCTAGATCTAGCATGTTACCTATGAGCAAGTACATCACTTACACTATATGGTTCTGTCACTTTAAAACATTCTGTTCACATGGTCTCCTTGTATCAGGTGACTAGACTCTTTAAATGCTCTCCGTACTCAGGGCTACTTTGCCAACGCGAAAGCCAGTTAGTAACAGCTCGCGTGTAAGTATCAATTGTTTGTTTATTCCTATAATGCTTACTTTTGATTCCTGTTATTTATAGACCATTTTGCATTGTATATATTGCTGTATTTTTGTAGTGGCCGCTGAGGAAGGCTTTTTTGTTAAGCCGAAACAGAAAGACAACCGGGCTTCTGTTTAAATGAAGAACTGACCTTCTTACCTCTTGAATGACAAGACGCTCTATACAGCTAAAAGGACTGCAAAAAATGGACATTGCACCTATGTTCTGTAGTTTAATTTTGTGTTCTTTGGTATATACAGTTCAGTTTGTAAACCAAGTTCACTGTATATAGTGTATATGATAGTTTGAATAACACTATTACAAGTATTTAATTTTGAATTATTCATTGTTTTTGCAA
The DNA here is from genome assembly GCF_029931775.1 of Euleptes europaea. Lineage (NCBI taxonomy): Eukaryota > Metazoa > Chordata > Lepidosauria > Squamata > Sphaerodactylidae > Euleptes > Euleptes europaea. The sequence goes on along the minus strand of NC_079319.1, from coordinate 69,982,191 downwards.
CACGTTGCTGGTTTGGGTTTGCGCAAGTAACTATACAGCACGCTAACGTTTGTTTGCTACAATAATCTCTGTTAGCATGGCTAAATGGAAGGAATCATTTGCATTCTCTACGGAGGAGCGAGACAAAATTCTTGACCTTGCCTTACCATTTACTCTGTCTGATACAGAACCGGCTCCAGATTTTACTAAGTTAACCAACATGTCTAAGAAACAAATCAAATATGCGATGCATGCCTCTTCATTAGCACAATATGTAAAGAACAGGATGATACCTAGAGGCTTACGCCTCCAAAAAGCTCCGACCTTGTTTAAGGAAAATGTGTTGTTTAAGGACAAATGGGTTGCCATTTTGAATAAGTGCGCTTATGATTTGATGACTTTGATCATAGAACAAGCTAATCATGAAGTTGATACCATTAAGGGGGACATAGATAAGTTAAAGGATGAACTTAAACCTTCCTTTTCTTCTTCTACTTTTGATAATAAAATGAAACAACTAGAGTCAGAACTTAAAGCATACCAAGATAACATCAAATTATATAAGACTAAGAAATATGAAAGGGACTCTAATGACTATAGTCAAGATGTTGTTTACCCATGGTATTCGGGGCAACCGGTCACCACTAATGCTAGAACCACTAATAGGAATAGAGCATGGGACTATGATAGTGAATCATCTAGCCTGTCTAGTCGCGCCTCCGATAGGGACTATAATTTACGTTCCAGATATGTAAGGGGACGGGGTACCTCCCGCCCTTTTCGGAGACGCAGAGGGGAAAGAACAATGAGATAGTGGTTAATCTCTCTCATTATACACTTACAGTCCAGGAGAATCAGGTGTTACAAAGGGGTTTGGGCTTTGTACCCACCCCTCTATATTCTTCATTACAAACAAAAATTGATGTTTTTAGATTCATTCGACTCCTGAAATTGAAAGAGAAATTTGGCAATAGTGCAAGTGAAGAAATGGTGAATAAATTCAAACCTAAATCAAAATTCATACCCTCCTCGAGTAATCATTTTATTGCTACCTTCCATGATGTGGTGAACCGGGATATCAGTAGGATTGAACATAGGAAAATGCATAGAAAAAACAATATGTCAAAGGATGAATGGAATACACTACTCAAACTAGCAGCACAACCCGATATAGTGATTCAACCCGCTGATAAGGGCGGGGCCATTGTGGTATTATCACAAGCAGATTACCACAATGAGATAAAACGACAACTTAGCAATACGCAATTTTACAAGCGCCTGACACATGACCCCACAGAGGAAGTACAACTGATTATTAGAACAGTGGTGAACGAAGCATTAGCTGCTGACCACATATCAAAAGCGACTGCTGAATATTTATATAATGAGTTTCCCAAAGTACCTAAGTTTTATGTTCTGCCTAAAATCCACAAACAGACCCGCCCTCCACCAGGTAGACCAATCGTTGCAGGGATTTCCTCTGCCTTAGAACCCTTAGCTAAGTATCTAGAATCCTTCCTTCATGAGTTTACTTTAAAAACTCCAGCATATATTAAAGATACTAAACATTTTATTACATGCATAGAACAACTGACTATACCACTGACTGCGGTGCTTTGCACCCTAGATGTTAACGCACTATACACAAACGTCCCCACGGACGTAGTACGTGTTATAATTGCTGATTTATTGGACTCACGTGCTAACTTACAACCTCCGACCCCTTTTCTTTTGAATTTACTTGACATTGTTATGGAAAAGAACTACTTTGTATATGATGAGGAATTTTATTTGCAGATACATGGGGTCGCCATGGGGAGCGCCTGTGCGCCCTCAATTGCAAATATTTATATGATCGCATTTGAATATGCACATATATTGACCAATAACCCATTTAGTAATAAGATCTTTTTTTATTTTCGTTACATAGATGATGTTTGCTTGGCTATGCAAGATGCACATACTTTCATGCAATTTAACCAATGGATTAATGAACAAGATCTAAATATTCAATTGAGTGGGGCATGTAATTTAGAGTCAATTCCGTTTCTAGATGTGACCGTTTACAAAAATTCTGATGGTAAATTGGGCGTTCGCCCCTATAAAAAGTCTATGGCCAGGAATGCTTTATTGCATTATGATTCTTTCCATCCGGTCCATCTAAAAAATAATATCCCATATGGCCAATTACTTCGACTGAAACGGAATTCAACTCAACAAGTTGATTTTTTCCAAGCAGCACACAATTTGAATGCTGATCTCCTACAACGGGGATACCCTAAACATGTCATTCTAAATGCTATGCATAAAACTAATAACAAACCTAGGGAATCATTAATTACAGAATGCACCACTCTTAAGCCTACACGACTTACTTATGTGATGCAATATACTTCCATGTCACCTCTAATTGGCCAAATCCTCCGTAAACACTGGCACCTGGTGCAACATCTACCCGGTTGCCAAGTACCTCCACGGATTGCATACAAACGCACCAGGTCTTTTAGAGACATACTAATAAATCCAATATCACGCCCTATGTCCTCATCCAATTTGCCTGCAGGTAATTTCAAATGTGGCTCTTGTCAGAGCTGCAAATATATGCTGACAGTTCGTGAAATCACGAACCCAGTAACGGGTCGCATATTCAAAATTGATAGTTTTAATAATTGTGACTCACGGCACCTTATTTATGTGATCAGATGTGCATGTCCTCTCTGGTATATTGGACAAACCCAGAGACCTATAAAATACCGGATCAGTGAGCACAGGTCCAGAGTAAGAAATCACGTTCTGGAGGCTCCCCTTACCTCACATTTCCTGGAGAAAAACCACTCTGATGAGGAACTTTCTTTCTTTGTATTATGGCGTTATACTAACACTAAGAAATATGAGAAAACTGACATTGAATTGATACTTAGACGTCAAGAGTCTAAGTACATACATATGTTCGATTCCTTACATCCTAAAGGACTAAACACATCGCTAGATCTAGCATGTTACCTATGAGCAAGTACATCACTTACACTATATGGTTCTGTCACTTTAAAACATTCTGTTCACATGGTCTCCTTGTATCAGGTGACTAGACTCTTTAAATGCTCTCCGTACTCAGGGCTACTTTGCCAACGCGAAAGCCAGTTAGTAACAGCTCGCGTGTAAGTATCAATTGTTTGTTTATTCCTATAATGCTTACTTTTGATTCCTGTTATTTATAGACCATTTTGCATTGTATATATTGCTGTATTTTTGTAGTGGCCGCTGAGGAAGGCTTTTTTGTTAAGCCGAAACAGAAAGACAACCGGGCTTCTGTTTAAATGAAGAACTGACCTTCTTACCTCTTGAATGACAAGACGCTCTATACAGCTAAAAGGACTGCAAAAAATGGACATTGCACCTATGTTCTGTAGTTTAATTTTGTGTTCTTTGGTATATACAGTTCAGTTTGTAAACCAAGTTCACTGTATATAGTGTATATGATAGTTTGAATAACACTATTACAAGTATTTAATTTTGAATTATTCATTGTTTTTGCAACACGTTGCTGGTTTGGGTTTGCGCAACCTCCAGGTACTAGCTGGCAATCTCCTGCTATTACAACTGATCTCCAGCCGATAGAGATCAGTTCACCTGGAGAAAATGGCCGCTTTGGCAATTGGACTCTATGGCATTGAAGTCCCTCCCCTCGCCAACCCCTGCCTTCCTCAGGCTCCGCCCCCAGAACCTCCCGCCAGCTGCAAAGAGGGACCTGGCAACCCTAGACAAGGCAGGAGTTTCCTCCCTGCTTTCTCTCTCCCTGTTCCCAACTTTCTCCCTGTAAACAATAGCCATTTGTGTCTGCTACAGAAAAGGGACAAGATTTTAGTAGTAGAAAAGCAATTTTGCTACTTTGCTTGCCTTCTTCAATGGGCAGGACCAGACAATACATTCCCAACTGCTTCTCTTTGTGTATCAGGGTGTGGGAATATCCCTTGCCTCCCTGATTACCTGCCCCAGCTCTGACACCACAAAATGCTCATGTGGGATCCTGAAATCCGAGTAGGGCTTTTGTTCATGTAAAATCAAACACCCAGATCACATGCCTGAGAGCTGTATTTTGTCTGGGAAATCAACTATGTGGGCTTTATCTATTTACACTATTTGTAGTTCTCCTTAGAAAATAATGGAATAAAAAACACTGTAAGATATACCATAAACAATGCAAAAACTGAATTACAAGAAGTAGAATGCAGCAAAAACGATAAACTACAGCCCATTCCTTTTATAAGAAGAAGAGCTGGTTTTTAGACCCTGGTTTTCTCTACCTTTCAGGAGACTCACACCGGCTTACAATCACCTTCCCTTCCTCTCCCTACAACAGACACCTTGTGAGGTAGGTGGGGCTCAGAGAGTTTGCAGAGAACTGTGACTAGCTCAAGGTCACCCAGCAGACTTCATGTGGGGGAGTGGGGAAACCAACCCAATTCACCAGATTAGTGTCTGCTGATCATGTGGAGGAGCAGGGAATCAAACCCGGTTCTCCAGATTAGAGTCCACAGCTCTTAACCACTACACCATGCTGATACAAGTATTCTCCTAAACAATTCCATTTTACTAGATTTCTATTCCCTTTATAAAAATGCCCTCCTGAACAATTCTATTTTACATGTTCTGTGTATATGCATATACATGTATATGCTATTCAAATATTAGACCCCCTGCATAGATAGGCAGGCATGTTGGATGTGAAGAGAAGCATGATCTCACTCTAGCTCCCCACCACAGGTGGGAGAGTGATTGGGGAATGTATCATCTGATCCAGATAACTGTTTATCCATCAGGGTTCCTCTTTCCCCCCAATGTTTGCATCCGTTTGCTTAGCACCAGGTAATAAAAAGATACTTTATAGAGATACAGAATTAAGATAGTCAACCTACCAAGAGAGAGCAGAGTTTCAGAGGCCACTTTTCGGATTTCTTCATTATCAGACTGGCAAAGTATGACAAGCATTTTAATACTTTCTGTTGCCTGTGTATATATAAAAAAGCACCACTAATTATTTTCTGCTCTTATGTCAAATTTTCCATTATGTATGTACTCATTCTCAGCTTCTTGTCCAGCTCTCCAAAACTGTACATTAACATATGCTTTATGATTAGGGTTGCTAACCTCCAGGTAATAGCAGAAGATCTGCTAATACAACTGATCTTCCGCCGATAGAGAGCAGTTCACCTGCAGAAAATAGCCGCTTTGGCAATTGGATTCTATGGCATTGAAGTCCCTCCCCTCCCCAAATCCCACTCTCCTCAGGCTCCGCCCCAAAAACCTCCTGCCGGTTGCAAAGAGGGACCTGGCAACCCTATTTTTGATGCTCCTGCACAGCATCTATTTATTTGGTTTTGTCATGTTAATTTCAGGGAATACGCCAGGGTCACATGGTCAAAGGACTGTGTGTTCAGATGTGCTGCCTCCATCCAGCAATAGCCCCTTGAACATTTTGCTTGTGCTCACGGGACGAAACGGGTTGTGTGAAAAAGAAAAGGAACTGCTATCTGTTGAATATTTTATGGTATTAGCCTTTGTAATTCAAGCTTTGGTAACATTCATATTCAATTTCTGTAATATGTTCTGTGTGCATTAAGGGGCTGCTCTTTAAGTTCTTGGAGGAGCTACAAATAGTTCACCCACAGGGAACTCAAGATGCCATTTTAAAAAACCTTATTGGCTCCCACTTAGTTTCTGGACCCGGTTCAAAATTCTAGTTTTGTCTGAACTTTATTAAGCATCGAGAGTGTAATGGATGGACACACAATTCTATAGTGTCATTCTGGGCTTAGTTTGGACTGGAAATATATTTATTAATATGTAAAAACTATATGTAATTTGTGTTCTCATTTTCATTCTTATCTTCCTTGTGCAGGCCCAGAAAGCATGTGCTATGTTCCAGTGCATTTTAAGTGCAGATACAACTGTATTTATGGTGCTTATTCATGTAGACTGAAATGGTGTCAGGTGATTTTTCTTCTGTACATGCAAAGCCACAAATTACTGCAGTAACTGAAGCAGAGCCCAGTCTGAGAGTGGATACAAAAGCAGCAACTGTTGTTACTACACTGTGGGACCCTCCCCCAACCCTCTTTTCCCCCCAGTCTCTGCAATCTAGAAGAACGTTCCCCCTTTGTCTTGCTCTACAATTAATATTTAAACTAAAAATTAGTCATACTGCATCTCCTAATATTAGCCTGAAATCTCTAGTGAGAAAGGCTTCATGAACTCTTGATCATTCCCATCCTGAAGCTAGTTCAAGGTCCTAAATTACTAGGGTTGCCAACCTCCAGGTGGTTGCTGGAGATCTCCTGCTATTACAAGTGATCTACGGCGAAAGAAATCAGTTCCCCTGGAGAAAATGGCCACTTTGGCAATTGGACTCTATGGCATTGGAGTCCCGCCCCTCTCTAAACCTCGCTCTCCTCAGACTTCATCCCCAAAATATCCAGGTATTTCCCAACCCAGAGCTGGCAACACTATAAATTACTCGTTTTTTTAAAAAAAAACCACAACCACAAAAGAACAAAGCTCTTGTTACTCTGGAGGGGCTATTGAAATCCTCATTGCGGCTTGACCTTCTGTTGCATGTGTAAACACAAAGACGGTAGAGTTTTACCTGGAGGCATTTGAGTGCCAGGCAAGCTGCCTTTTGGAGATGGAGGCTGGGTTGGGCAAGCATTTCACAGTAATAAATTAAAGCCTGGAGCAAAAAACAAAGAGAGAGAAAGACAATGAGGAAGAAGCTGCAATAATGTATTGCAAAAAAGACATTCCGACACCTGAGGAGTAAAATAAATCGATGCAGTGATTTGGAAGATGTGCTTCTTCTTTTTCTCCATAGGCGATCCCAAATTCTCAGTTTATAGTGCAACAAGCAGGCAGCAGTTACTCATTTGTTGCAGATCACGATGGGTAGCCGTGTTAGTCTGTCACTAGCAGTAGAAAAGAGCAAAAGCTCAGTAGCGCTTTAAAGACTAACAAAATTTCTGGCAGGGTAGGAGCTTTCGTGAGCCTTGGCTCACTTCTTCATTTGTTGCAGATATCTACAGGTCTTTCATGAAAGCTACAACCTTTTTGCCTTCTGTACTGCATTTTCTGAGCATTGCAATGGTGATATGTTGTCACTGGGAAGAGGGCGGGGAGATTTGGGGTTTGCTGTTTTATTTTTGGTTTTAACTGGAAAACTGTAAGCCACCCTTGAACCACAAGGAAAGGTGGGTTATAAATGTTTTGATTGATAAATAAAAAAATAAAAAAATGAGACACCCCCCCCCCTCCTGCCAGCTAGTTTGTGCTAAATAAAATGTGGGTTGCATGAGTGTGTCATAGGCATTTATGGAACAGCGCTTGTGACATTGTGATATAATCCACACTGTACACTTTATTTTTTTATGCCAATAAAGGTGTTGTTGTTGTTGTATATAATCCAAATTTCTTCTCACTATTTTATTATTATTTCTGAACTTTAAATATTTAATTAAAATCATTTAGGGGCTGTGCTCCCTCTATGCGCAGGTATAGGAGTGTTCGTGCAAAACATACACACAAATGCCAGTTAAGATTAACTTGTTCTGCCAGTTGTCTGGTCTTTCCTGGTCTCCCTGTAGCATTCTTCCAGAGGATACTGCTGGCTTTGAGGGTGTGCTGCCATAGGCAGCTGCATTCATATTTAGTGGTGATGCTGGCCCTGTATCTCCCTAGTACTTTGATTAATTTTTTGAAAATAATTGATGTTCCACATTTTAGCAATTATCATGGCTAACAGGATTGCACGAGTCAGCTCATCTCAAGTGTCAAATTTGGGGATATTGTTATAGAATCACAGTTGGAAGGGGCCATACAGGCAACCTAGTCCAACCCCCTGCTCAATGCAGGATCAGCCTAAAGCATCCCTGACAAGTGTTTGTCCAGATGTCCATTAAAGTTCAGTTTTATTTATTTCTTTGTTTGTTTAATTTTCGATTTGTACCCTGCCCTCACTCCCCAGTTGAGGGATTTTATTATTATTTATCACTATGATTAAAGTGTGTTTGTGTGTGTGCTGTGGAGGTGGGGGAGAGTGGCCTCTGGATTTTGTCTTTACCATCAAAATGTGTTGGCTGACATAATTCCTTCCACTATGCCCTCCTTCCATCTTCCGGGCATGGAGTAGGGATCACTGGGGGTGTGGGGGGGGAGGTAGTTTGAATTTCCTGCATTGTGCAGGGGGTAGGACGAGATGTCCCTGGTGGTCCCTTCCAATTCTATGATTCTACAGTTTGATCCTGTGACTCTCTTCTGCTACGTTTTCATTCAAATGGGAAAGACTTCCTTCCGATGGAGAAAAGTCTTCCTTCATTAAAGGAACTCTTTTTATTGTTGTTGTTGTTGTTGAAAGAAGACATTGTGGGATGGATCCAGCTTAATGAAAGGAAGTCATAGGATCCAACCCATCATAACCAATCAAATAAAAATACTCTGAAATTTCGCCAATTTGGACAGCTGTGATGATTCTCCTCCTAAGCTGCTAAAAAGCCCTTCTGAAAAGAAAAGCTGACAAATCCTTTCGGCAATCCCTTCTAGTTAGGGAAAATGCTCCATAATTCCAGGGCAACTGTAGAGAAGGTCCAGGTCTAACTGTGACTGGTTTCCTACAGAAAAGAGATGAGATAGCTAAAGCAGGTGCATCCACAAAGGATGGGCGGAATGAAGAGAGAGGCCACTTCTCCATCTCCCCTGCTTGGAATGGGAGCCCCATTCACTGCAGGGTTCCTCCTCACCAAGAAGCGTCCGTTTAAAAGTGTCCTAGCTGAACGCTGAAGCGGTTCCAGCTTCACACCTTACTTGCCTTTTCCCTGAAGTGCCTGTCTTCTGCAGCCGCTAATAAAATTGATGCGACAGCTTCGCGGGTCTCCTTTTTATTCTCAGCTAGAAGGAGGACAGCCAAAGATTTCATCACTTCTTGCTGAGGCGGAAGACTGATGGAGGTGAAGGGGATCACATTCTGCAAGCACTTTTCGTCTCTCAAGGACTGCAGAGTCTGGACTGTTGAAGCTGAAACGCAAAGACGTTGAAGTGATGTTTCTGCCACATACGGGGAAGTCTGCTCGTAGGCCCTTTGAAAGAGCCGCAGCCTCTTGTAGAGTGATTTGGTCTGTGGGTTGCTCTCCGGGCACACAAAGTTTCCATACCACCATCTACTGCTATCAGGAATGTCTGGCAGTCTCCCATCGATATTGTTAGGAAGAAGAAGAGTTGGTTTTTATATGCCAACTTTCTCTACCACTTAAGGAAGAATCAAACCGGCTTGCAATCACCTTCCCTTCCCCTCCCCACAACAGACCCTGTGAGGTAGGTGGGGCTGAGAGTGCTCTAAGAGAGCAGTGACTATCCCAAGGTCACCCAGCTGACTTCATGTGGAAGAGTGGGGAAACAACCCCGGTTCACCAGATCAGAGTTTACTGCTCCAAACCACCACTCTTAACCACTACACCATGCTGGCTCTCTTTTGAGGCACTTTTGAGGGTTAAAGCCATCATGTGAAGCAGCCAACCCAGAAGGGAGGGCACATGTCACATTCAAAATTGCCCCTGCGGCCCCTTCGCTCCTTATCCCAGGTCTGATCAGACTCTAGGGAAGGGCTCTGGGCCTGTTTGTTCCCGTACAGAAAAGATTCTCCTGGCTTCTTGGTGCAAAATGAATTCGTTCATGCTCTCCTCTGAAATGGTGTGGTAGTTTTCTTCCTTAAGGATCGGGTTATCATCCTTACCTTCTTTTGCAAGCTGAAGCAAATAGCTTCCCAGGTCGGTAACGCTTTTGCTCGCAAAATAGTTGTAGTACTGAAAGACTGTTACGATTTCCAAAGACAGACTAGAAGAGAGGAGAGGCTCTGCTCGGTCCAAGATGTGAGACACCAAAGTTTTGAATACTGTGAGTGACAAGACAAAACCATTTTGTTAAATATATCTTAATAAAACAAACTAAAATTACTGGACAACCTGCACTTAACCAAATCTGATCTTTTAACAAGTTGCTTCCATGTATTTTAGAAATGTTTAAAAGTGCTCTAAATTATTAGAGAGGGCCAAATACTTTGCTCAGCTATACCCATATTACACTGATTGTACCAGGGAAAGGCTTGGTTTATCAGTATAAACTGAGATCGGTGAAACTTATGCAAGGTGCTCAGGTTTCAGTGTGTTGAATCCAGGGTTACCAACTCCTGGTTGGGGAATTCCTGGAGATTTGGGGGTGGAGTCTGAGAGAGTACAGAGAGAACTGTGACTAGCCCAAGGTCACCCAACAGGTTTCATGTGGAGGAGTGAGGAAACCAATCCGGTTCACCAGATTAGTGTCCGCCGCTCCCAACCACCACTCTTAGCCACTACACCACGCTGGCTCGCTACATGCTGGCTCTCTTACAGAACCCACCCATCCATCACTAATGCAAAAACACATTTGAGATCAGCACCTGTTTCTGCAAGCCCTGGATACTCCTCATTCACGGCTGTAGCAAATGTGATGTCCAGTTGTTTGATCAGCTTGTCTGCAGAGGTGTGGTACATCCCAGAAGAGTGGGATGTACATTTATTCCAGAAGAACAGGAGGGAGATCCTTTTCTGAAATTCTGGAATTGCTGATAGGGAAAGGAAACCAAGAAAGGAGTTTATTTATTTAGTTAAAACGTTTATTAGCTGTCTTTCTTCCTCACAGAGCTCAAGATGTCTTGCAATATAAATAAAATACATAGGACCAAAATTTAAAACCACAGTTTAGGATTCTTTTAATCAAATGCAATCCTAAATAAAACCATCTTCAACTGCCTCCTCTCATCTCATTTATTTATTGTGGTCAATAGACCAACTATTAAATAACTGCCTCCTAAAGATCAAAAGTTTGGGGGCCAGGCATACTTCCCTGGGGAGGTTGTTCCATAATCGTGGGGCTGCTACCAAAAAGGCTCTCTTGTGTGCCCATTGTACAAGCTTCTTTGATTGATGGGACCGTCCGGATGGCTTCTCCCTGTCATCTGAATTCCTGGGCAGGAGCATACATGAGAAGACAGTCCTTCAGGCACCCCAGTCCCAAGCCATGTAGGGCTTTGAAGGTCAAAACCAACACCTTGAATGGGGCTAAAATGAGTATCCAGCTTGCTGGGGGTAATGTGTAGATGACTCGAGAAGGCAATGGCAAATCACCCTGTAAACATAGTCTGCCTAGTAAACGTCGGGATGTGACACTACCCCATGGGTTAGTAATGACCCGGAGCTTGCACAGGGGACTGCCTTTACCTTTACCTATCAAGGTCACATGCTTCCAATAGCTGGCCCTGACCAGCAGTCACAGCATTCTGCACTAGCTGAACACACATCAAGGGTAGCCCCAGGTTGAGTGCACTGCAGTAGTCCAGTCTAGATGTAACTAAGGCATGGATCACTGTGGCTTGATCTGACTGACCCAGGAACAGGCATAGCTGACACCAGCTGAAGTTGGGCAAAAGCACTCTGAACCACTGGTTTTCTACACTAATTGCTGTGTCAAGTAGCACTCCCAAGCTGCAAAACCTGGCTTTTCAAGGGGAGTAAAAACAGAGGAAGGCACTGGCAAACCACCTCTGTTAGTCTCTAGCCATGAAAACACCGAAAGGGGTTGACATAAGTCGGCTGCAACTTGACGGCACTTCACACACACACAAAACCCCATCCAAGACAGGAGAGCTCTGAAGTCCCTGGTCTGCATTTCTACTAACCCAGACACCCCCTCTGTCTTGTCAGGATTAAGTCCATGCCGCTAGAAGGAAAAAAAATCTACATAGATAGCATTCCAACTATCGCTGAGCAACATGTATTACACCTAAAACAGCTCTCCCTGAAAGTGAGTTACAATGCCAACTTCCTTTAAGAGTCATAAGGAGTCACTTTTGCTTTTCAGAATAAAAAATACAAAAGGCATGAAATCCATGGGACATACATCTACTTATAAATTTAGTTTGCTTATGCCCTATATGTCCTCATAGCAGATGTTTATCCAACACTCTGTATATCCATGTTACACAGAATCTATGTATGTTGGTATAGGATTTGGATTCTTGAAACTTTCACATTTTAAAAAACCACAATCTTCTAGCCCTTAGTGTAGAAGAAATTGATTCTAAATGTATAAAATCATAGAATCATAGAGTTGGAAGGGACCACCAGGGTCATCAAGTCCAACCCTCTGCACAATGCAGGAAATTCACAACTACCTCCCCCCCACACCCCTAGTGACCAGAAGATGGCCAAGATGCCCTCCCTCTCATCATCTTCCTAAGGTCACAGAATCAGAATTGCTGACAGATGGCCATCTAACCTCTTCTTAAAAACCTCTATGGAAGGAGAGCTTACCACCTCCTGAGGAAGCCTGTTCCTGTATAAGAAATGTTAGTTAAATGCTATCTTTCACTGTGATGCCCAGAATTCATTTCAGTATTCAACATGTATGGTTTAAAAGCATATTTTAATACAGCATTTAAAGGGGACATGGTTAAGGAATATTTAAATATACAACCATATTTTCCATGGAAATTAATGCCATTTCTTACCTTCGGTTATAGGTCTGATGTTCCCCATATTCTCATTACTGATCTCTGCAAGACACTCAATCACTAGAATCTGTTGGGATAATTTATCTAGGAGGTTTCTTGTTACAAATGGAGTTTTGTTGGAGAATACAATTTGCTAAAAAAAAAAAGTAGAGCAAAATTATATTATATATACATGAGAAGCATGCACATGCACACACACACACACACCCCTATACATGGGGGGAGAGTATATGTGATAAAATAACTATGAATAAATCTGTTAAAATGTACTAACACGGAAGAATAGAAATTGAGCAAATAAGAGCTGTTGCAGCATAGTGGTTAGAAGTGATGGTCTAGGACCAAACAGACCCAGGTTCAAATCCCCAGTCTTCCCTGAAGCTTACTGGGAGGTTTTAGGTCGCAGTTTTTTTCTCAGCCTAACCCACTTCACAGTATTGGTGTGGGGATTAAATGGGGGGGACGGGACAATTTTTACTATTTGATCAATGGAATATGAAGAATTTGAGCTCTTGAACAATGGAGAAGAGTGAAAAAGGTGAAACTGACTTTTATGAAGATTATATCTGTGCTGTGCGAGTATGGTTACCAACTGCCTGGAGGAACAAAAATGTCCTGTCCCTTTTTATAGAGGCCTAACGGGATGTTGTAGATCAGGTGATGCTATTTACCTACTGTCAAGAAGCTGAGGCCTCTCAATTTCTTGGAGTGTGTTATTTCTTTGGTTCAGGCCTGGGAGGCCTATGAGTTTTGTGTTATTAGGATTTTGGAGCAGTAAAATAGTTACACTTTGAAAACTGCTTTTGGTGGAGGGAACAAGATGGGCCCCAGCTGGTGCTTGTTAAAGCCTTCTCTCCCCTATCTGGAATGCAAGGCCGTGCCTTGCCCTAGTAGTTAATCGGTCAGCCATCATGACAATGTCCAGGTGCAGGTAGTTCTGTAAGCTTCCTCACCTGAACACATCACTTAAGGAGTCAGCATTTCTGACCAAGCGATTAATTACCAGCTAAGTGCTTTCGTTTTCTCGATTGGTTTCTATGAGCTCATCCTTTTGAGAAAACGAATATAAGGACAGACCAACCCTAAACAAACTATGCATGCTTTGGGGTGCACAGCAGGAAGGCTGTGCTGGCTGCATCACAACCCATTTGATTTTGGCCCTACGGGGAAACTCTGGTCAACTTGACCTGCTTGGAGAAACCTTTTGGACAACCTTTTGAAACTTTTGAATGCTGGAAACATCTTTGGAACTTGGTAACTATAAACCTGATGCAAGAAACCTTTGCCAATCCTTTTGAATTAAAAAGGCTTTTGAATGTATTAATTAGCTAAGCTAAATAGTTTATTATTTTCTTGCTTAACACTTCATGACTTTTTCTTTCCTGTAAACCAGCTTGAATCTTATAAATAAATTGTTAGCCTTTAAATGGCTTGTGTGTGTGATTTTGGGATTCCAAGCCTAATTCTAAGTGCCTTGTTTGAGTGTAAAAACCACCTAACAAAAACCTAAGACATTTTTTGGAGTGTAATCTTTCCCTGGCAGGCTTCTACCTTGCAGGGTAAGCGTTACACTTAACTTTTGAAGCTTGCCAGGGTTTACTCTGGACCCTGTGCCTGGAGGCTTACTTTTGTTCCAGAATTGGTGGCAGCTACCGTTAAACTTGGGGTGAAAGCCTGGAGTTTAATGTTTTGGGAAACTTTTGACCAAACCAAAGCAGCCTCCAACTGGGGGAGACTGGTTGGAGCTCTTTGACACCCACATGACGTAAAAATCTTCAGCTGCCCATTTCCAAATATTAAACCTTTGTTAAAAGGACTGATTTTTTCTCCAGGCCTGTTGGCAACCCTGTGTGCAGGCTACTAAGGTTGGTGCAAGAACAGAGGTGTGCATCCAACCACACAGTTCCAAGGACTTAAGGGCCCAAGTCTTCAGAAGATGCAGCAGTGATTTCCACTGATTCCTCTCCCACTGCAGACCTCCACTTCATTTTATTTATTTATTTACAAGAGATCTATCCTGCCTTTTTGCCCAGTCAGGGCAACCAAGACGGCTCCCCCCACCCCGTGCAGTTCCTGATAGTCCACTGACCCTCAGGACTAAAATTTCAGGGGCTCAGGGTGCTGCAGAGGAAGCGGGAAGCAGGAAAATCCCACTCCGTGAGGTTCATTGATTGATGGATGCCAACATATTTCATAATGTAGTGTCTTTGGGGGGGGTGTCTCTCAATCTATGGTGATGTTTTGCACAAGTCCACTTCCCAACAAGTGGATTAAAGTAGAGTGTGTAGATGTAAGAAAATTTAATCCCATTGGATTTAGTGTGTTTGGTGACCCAAATCTCTATGAATTTCTCCTGGCACTTACATTATGGGCTTAATCCAGAGACAGTTAATTGCTCTTAAGTCCCATTGAAAATAGTGTAGAAATTTAGTAACTAACCTAATTCCCATTCTTTTCAATGGAATGTATGTCCAACTTACTCCAGGCTGGTCCTATTATATATTATAGGCTGCTACCACACGCTTGTATGATTTGCTAGCCTCCAAAGAACATAAGAAAGGCCATGCTGAATCAGACCAAGGCCCATCAAGTCCAGCAGTCTGTTCACACAGTGGCCAACCAGGTGCCTCTAGGAAGCCCACAAACAAGACAACTGCAGCAGCATTATCCTGCCTGTGTTTCACAGCACCTAATATAATAGGCATGCTCATCTGATCCTGGAGAGAGTAGGTATGGATCATGACTAGTATCCATCTTTACTAATAGCCATGAATAACTCTCCTCCATGAACATGAACATGAGTATTCATTTTTACTAGTAGCCATGGATTGTCCTATCCTCCATGAACATGTCTACTCCCTTCTTAAAGCCTTCCAAGTTGGCAACCATCACCACATCCTAGGGCAGGGAGTTCCACAATTTAACTATGCGTTGTGTGAAGAAATACTTCCTTTTGTCTGTTTTCAATCTCTCACCCTCCAGCTTCAGCAGATGACCCCGCATTCTAGTATTATGAGAGAGTCACAGTGAACCTGCCTTTGTCCCTTGTTGTGTATGCTTCAGGTGTTTATTCTTGCACTCATCTCTGGATGTCAGTACTACAAAATACCCATTCAGCACAGAAGAACACTGAGGTGTACAGCAGCACAAACAAGACGAACTTAAATGTGACAAAGAACAGACAAAATCCTATGTGCTGGATACAAACACGTGTCCAGCAATAATCTACTAAATACATATCTAGACAACAGTGTTACCTGAATGAGCTGTGTGCAATACTGCAAGTGCTTGACTATGATGAGATCAAGGCTTTCGTTCCCTGTGGTTAATGGAAGAGGGCTCCCAGCTACACTGGTACCAACTCCTGTGTCTTCTGTCAATGCTTCGCTGAGATGCCCTCTGGCTTCTGGATGTTCTGCCCTGTAACTGTTCAAGCCGGGAGGTAAGTGAGCAACCTGGTTTTCTTTTCATCTAGGTTTGACATGACTAACGTCATGCAAAAGAGGAATTGTTGAAAGCACCGATCTGTAACCAAACAGCCCTTGGCAGGCCAGAAACCTTTAATGAATGCATCGTATCTCAAATTGGCAGTGGGAGAAGGTAGTAAAAGCCAACTGTCTGCATTTAAAGAATATATTGCTTCCACAGTGGCCTACTTGTTTCTCTGAAACAATGCCTCTTTTGTGCAGAGTTCTCACTATGAAATCTTTGAAAATCATCCTTCATTAGAACTTGTTTTCTCCCCCACCTCCTAAGAAAATCTTGGACTGATCACAAAATGCTTTGCCAAGCTGTTTTGGATTTAACTGAATTATAGATTTGTGGTTTCAAAAGTTATACAATTAAGACCTAATCTGTCAGTGCTTTACCAGCACTTGATTAATTGCCAGCTGAAGAATCAAAAGGGAACTTGTGGGAGGAGAAGAGATGATGGTTTCTTCTGGTGTTTAAGACACACCAAGAAAAACCCAAACAAGTTTAACCTTTCTTTTTTATAAAGGTAAAGGTCCCCTGTGCAAGCACCCAGTCATTCCTGACCCATGGGGTGACGTCACATCCTGACGTTTACTAGGCAGACTTTGTTTGCGGGGTGGTTTGCCAGCGCCTTCCCCAGTCATTTTCCCTTTACCTCCAGCAAGCTGAGTACTCATTTTACCAACCTCGGAAGGATGGAAGACTGAGTCAACCTTGAGCCGGCTACCTGAAACCAACTTCTGTTGGGATCGAACTCAGGTCGTGAGCAGAGCTTGGACTGCAGTACTGCAGCTTACCACTCTGCGTCACGCCTTTTTTATAGGACAATGCAAATCTCACTGCTCAAATAGTTTGTTCAGTGTTTACAGTGAAACACGGGTTGCAGAACATTTGAGAAGAGCATCTGTGCTTGTAACTAACAGATGTTGCAATGTAATAGTTTTGAACATTTCAAATCAGCCGCACGGATATTATCAGACTCTCGGGATCTTCATCAGGTCTGTTACTCCTTCTGCTAAGGAGTTTTCACCAGGCTTGGCTCTGCGTAGACCAGAATCATTGCTATTGAATTTTCTGGGTGCAAGGTCACACCTCTAATCTAATAGTAACTTCAGGAACAAGGATCACAGAGAAAAGCTGCAGCTCTGTGATGACACAATGGTACTCATTTTATACCAGCGTGGTGTAGTGGTTAAGAGAGGTGGTTTGGAGCGGTGGACTCTGATCTGGAGAACCGGGTTTGATTCCCACTCCTCCACATGAGCGGTAGAGGCTAATCTGGTGAACTGGGTTGGTTCCCCCACTCCTACACATAAAGCCAGCTGGGTGACCTTGGGCTAGTCACAGCTCTCTTAGTGCTCTCTCGGCCCCACCTACCTCACAGGGTGTCTGTTGTGGGGAGGGGAAGGGAAGGTGATTCCAAGCCGATCTGATTCTTCCTTAAGTGGTAGAGAAAGTCGGCATATAAAAACCAACTCTTCTTCTTCAGATGTAAAGGCAGCAGCTCCTATATATGAACAACTGGGGCATTATCCCCATAATTAATCTATTTCTGCATTCCAGGGCTTGAGTGAGGTGCTCAGACATTCATGTCTTAGCCAGGGTTGTACAACAGAATTATGATGATATTCTTAATTACATGCCCAATTAACTCTTCTCTCCACATAAACAACGCCTCTGCAGTGCAACTTCCTACTGCATTCAAGGGATGCATTAGAGCAGTGGTCCTCAGCATGGTACCTTGACACCCATCTGTGGATTTCCTGGTGCCCAGTTGTTTCCCCCCCAAAGCATCTCTTCCCCAAAGCCAACAGCCAGTCCTGGCTTTCCTTCATCTCACTGGAGCAGGAGGTGCTTCAGCAGGTACCTGGAGGCATCACCTTTATCTCTGCAGGAAGCATCCATTCAGAAATAGCTGGCCCCATAGAAGAAGTAGAAGAAGAGTGGGTTTTTATATGCCAACTTTCTCTACCTTTAAAAAGTCTCAAAGCAGCTTACAATCACCTTCCCTTCCCCTCCTCACAACAGACACCTTTGAGGTAGGTGGGACTGAGAGAGTTCTGAGAGAACTGTGACTAGACCAAGGTCACCCAGCAGGCTTCATGTAGAGGAGTGGGAAATCAAACCCAGTTCTCCAGATGTGAGTCCACCACTCTTAACCACTGCACCACACTGGCTCTTAGCCAAGAGGTTCCCAACCTTTTTGAAATTGCACATATGGCAGCTCTATTGTGACTGGTCTGATCTTCTATATCAGGCATTTTGTGGTGGTGGTGTTGGCATGCAATGATGCCCTTTTCTCAGAATTCCTGAAGTGCCCACAGGCTCAACAACGTTGGGAACCTCCGGTTAAGAGAAAATAAGGGTTGCTCAATATGGAACTGCTCTGTAGACAAAAAGAAGAGAGGGACTATAGTTGTTGTTGGAAATCCACTTCTTGACTTCCAGCTTTGGTCAGCTTTGAGGCAGAAGCAGGCGAGGTGGAAATCTCTCCTGATGCCGACAGTACCTCCTCCTCCACTACCTTCTCCTGATGCCGACACTATCTTCTCATCCCTGCTCCAGAATGACAAAGCTGGAGCAACTACTATGTCCTCAAAAATACCACAGTTTATTTTCAACAAAAACAGCACTGATGCGCATTTTTATTCCACTCCTCCTCCAAGGGAGTCAGGACAGTTCTCCCCTCCATCATTTTGACCTCACAATAACCCTGGGAGGTAGGTAAGGCAGAGAAAGAATGACTGTCCCAAGGTCACCCAGGGAGACTCATGCCTGTGTGGGGATTTCAACCTGTGGCCTTTTATGCAGGGATGCTTCCCCGCGGTCACCCCTACCGACTGCTTCGGGGCCTCTTTTTGATGATTCCTTTTGATGATTCCTTTTCTGACTGTCAGAGGTTGCCTCTCTCTCCCCCCGCGCATTTTGCCCATGTTTTCTGGATGCTGTTTTAGCCAAAATCTGGAAAATCCGGGGGGGGATGCACGGGGAAGCGAGGCGACCTTTGATGGTAGGAAAAGGCACGCATAATCAAAAGGAAGCCCCAAAGCAGTCGGGGGGGGGGGTGACCGCGGGGAAACGTCCCTGCATAAAAGGCCAGAGTCCCCCTCCCCTCCACCCTGTCCAACACTCTAATCATTGCATTACAAGAGCTCTCTTGCTGCCCCGGTGCTTCTCCAGATCATGACCAAGAAATCCCACCTGAAAGCAATTTTTCACTTTTTAAAATGTTTTGAAGTGTGACTTAGAGACTTCTTGGTGATGCAGCAAAGAATATTCAGGCAATGCCAATTAATTCTCAGATCTCCATTTACAGTCCTCAAACCTCTCCCAAACCCTCATGCTCCAGTAAAGTATACATGTCCTGCTCCTAAGCGTGGGTCCTGATCCCTGGCGACATCATTATTCCTTGAGCCATGAGAGTCTATCTGGATATTTATTTATTTATTATTACATTTATACCCCGCCCTCCCCGGCACTGCCAGGCTCAGGGCAGCTTCTAACAGGTAGAGTGATACACATAAAATTCACAACTATAGCAACATTAAAACATACAGTAAAAGCTTAAAACCGCAGTTAACAAGATGGCACCCTATCTCAATGGCCAGCTCCTATGAATGTCCTCGCTGAGGAGATTTGCCAAGGTGTTCATCAGGCGGCCAATCACCTCCAAGGCCCACCGGCCTAAGCCGGGGAAGACACCAACAACGGGGATGGAGAAAGGAAAACAGGAAAGGGTAGGAAAAGGTAGGAAGGGTGGGAAAAGGGAAGGAGAGGGGAGGCAAGAAAAGGGCAAAGGGGGCAGGGAGGCCAGCCAATCCATGTACCATCGCTGCCCTCAACCATATGCCTGGCAGAACATTTCCATCTTACTTGCCATGCAGAACTGAATTAGGTCCCTTAGGGCATGGGTCTCATTAGACAGAGAGTTCCACCATGCTGGGGTCAGAGCTGAGAAGGCCCTAGTCCTAGTCGTGGACAGCCAGATGGTTGTAGGGCCAGCGACCACCAGCAAGTTGTCCTCAGCCTAGCACAATGCTCTCTGGGGAGTGTAATGGGAGAGACGGTCCCACAGATATGCTGGTCTCCGACTATTTGACAACTAGTGCAGGAGCCTGACCTAAAGAGTAGAAAATATTGACCTTCTTACCTGTTTCTCTCAGTCTCGGAGTCTGAGAAGACAGAGTCAGACCCTCGGCCCCTGCCACTGCAAAGCTCCTCCGTGCCGCCCTCGTCCTCATCGAAGTCCGAGGTGTTCAGGAAATCAAAGCTTTCCAAAGCGCTTTCGACGGTTAGGCTTAAACTGGACGACCTGCTGTGGTTCACTGCTGGCCTGCACTGCAACACCAAAGGGAAAATGAATGCACAAAGACAGAAAAACCGAGAACAGCGGCAACCGTTATGTGTAAAACCTTTCCGCCTAAATTATTTTCATATTAATAAGAAATAGGTGGACACTGGAATTAATTAGCTGTATTTGCCTGCATTACTGTGGCTTACATGCAAGTTTATTTGCTAGTTTTTAGGGTCTTTACTTTAGTTGCTGTGACTTACAGAGCATTATTCAATGGAGAGCAACAGGTAACAGCTGCAGGGAAATTAGGGAGACACTAAATTAGTTAGGAATGAAGCCTCCTAATGAAGGATCTACCCAGCTCTATTTTTCACGGCACTGAAGAAGAAGAGTTGGTTTTTATACCCCAGTTTTCTCTACCTTTTAAGGAGTCTCAAACTGGCTTACAATCACCTTCCCTTCCCCTCCCCACAACAGGAACCATGTGAGGTAGGTGGGGCTGGGAGAGTTCAGAGAGAACTGTGACTAGCCCAAGGTCACCCAGCAGGCTTCATGTGGAGGAGTGGGTAATCAAACCCAGGTTCTCCAGATTACAGTCCACCGCTCATGTGGAGGAGTGGGAGAATCAAAACAAACACAGGGAAGAGAGAACTGTGACTGGCCCAAGGTCACCCAGCAGACGTCATGTGGAGGAGTGGGGAATCAAACCCGGTTCTCCAGATTACAGTCCACCGCTCTTAACCACTACACCATGCTGGCTTTTGAGTTTAGTAGTGGCTTTTGAGTTTAATCCTGAGTTCAGTTTTGGATAGCAGCTTTTGGAGTTGAGTTCAGTTTAGCAGTGAGAGGAGGAGAACTGGCAAAAACCACCTCCTATCTTGCTGGTGAAAAATGACTTTTAGATTCAGCCTATTATTCTTTGGAGGAGGGAATCTTAATCTTTTTACGGTCGTGCCATAAGCATGAAACACATTTTCATATGGAAAAGCTCCAAATAAATCCCAACTTAAATTTTTGTGTTTTAAATCTACAATTAATATTACTAATTTATTACCTTTGGAATCAAATATGGTGAGGGAAGGTAGGAAATGCAAAGCCACTAGATGAAATATAAAAAAAGAATAAGGGTAGTTAAAACCACTCCTTTTCTGTTCAAATTAAAGTATGCCTTTAACTGTACACTGCAGAGTTACTAAAACTTCTTATGGTCATTCATTTTTGATCTGACTGTTAGTACTTGCCAGGTAAATCCCAGAGCCATTATTACATACATCAATTTTGTAACAGAAATTTATCTCTAAATGTTGCTCTGATGAGTTACTATAGAGACTGCAGGTGTCTTACAGTGCTATCCTAAGCAGAGTTATATCCTTCCAGTCACTTCAATCAATTTAGAAAGGTACAAGGGGAACCCGCAAGGACTTGCGGGAGGCATCTAATTTCCTCCCACCCCATTATTTCCTCTTTCCCTTTCCTGAAAGCCAGATAGAAATAAAAGGGTTGCACCAGTCACAGGAGATAAAAAATAAGGCCAAGGCCGATGGTGCAAAATAGGTGGACTGTATTCACCCAGTGTTAATGTATAGTGTACATGTGTCCCCCCCCCCACACACACACACTGTAAGTAATTTTAGGTAACTGTGGTTTGGGTAAGGGAGTCTATATTGTGCTCAATTGTTGCTGGTGCATGGGATTAAACATTCAGGGTTTTTTAAAATCGGAAGGTGAACTTACTTTTAGAATTTCATCCAGGTGTGTTATTTCTTGATCCAAATCCTGAAATTCTTTAAATTGTTCTTTATGAGGCTCAAGTGCCAGAAGCAGCCCCTGAAATGCTTCTTCTAGGCTTCCATCGACACAAGATTTATAGCCTTCGGATTCTCCGCTTATCGATCCTTCACAATGCAGCTTTTCTGGTGTTGCTGGACCTTCTCCTGAAGTGAGTCTTTTTACAAGCTGCTTGGTGATATTGCCTTCAAAAGTATCCAGTTCCACAGGTTTGAGCTCTGATAGCTCGTCCGTGTCCTGCAGAAGAGATACTGGGGGACTGTTATCTAGGAAAAGGTTGTTGCTTCTGGAAACTGGCGATGTTTGGCAAACTTCAGAATCTATATTTGAAATATTTTTCCCTTCACTAACTGGCATAGGTTCTTGTGGCTTTAAGTCCTTAGATTCGGGAGTGGAGTCCACTGATGAGCTGGTACTGATATTATCCATGGCGTGGGTTTTTGAGGACCGCTGCCCATTATGTTCTGGCGGCGTCACCGTAATTTCAGGATTAAAATTATCCACGGCAGAAGAGGAACCAATTGAACTGGATGACTGTGAGCAATGTCCATTGGAAATATCATTGAAGCAGAAAGACATTGGCCTTTGATCGACTTCTTTTGTCCCGTTTTCAAAGACATCATCGTGTAAATTTGACTGCAAATACAACAAGAACTGTTAAAGATAAAAAGCAAAGTGTCTTTCCACAGAATATTAAAGCCAGCTCCCAACATAATTAATTTTTAAGCTGCTACTGACAGAAAATGGAAGTTAAAATCAGGTCTCTCTGGAGTTGCAACAGAAATTCGCCTTTTATTACGCTGCTTTCAAAAGTCACAGAATAACAAAAGGGAAATATCAGAATGGAACCAGCATTAGAATAGGAAAGACAAGTCTTGGGCTGAAAAGGCACTACAAATTCACTTAACACTTCATGCACAAAGAGAACCCAGAAAGATCTTGTATTTTGCTGACCAAATGTCATCTTCTAGAAAATAAGTGTGTGGAAAAGAGTATATACCAACTGAACATTGTGTTGTGACCTCATGGATATTGCTCTATGTTGGCAAATACTCCAGAACAAATACCTAGGATCTAAAGTGTTCCTTATAGTTCCTTGTATCCAAATTTAGTGTGGAAGTTACTGAACACGCTTTTGAAATTTCAAACATGATAATGCAAGAGAAAATTAAGCAGCTTTATATACCATTAAGATCAAGGAGACTAAAGTGCGAAATATGACGAGATTACACCCAATTTATTTTATTATATGTCTATACTGACTATGAACCAAATTGGTTTCTATTTTAAGTCATTTTTTAAAAAATGATGGAAATATATCTTGAAAAGAATATTCAGGCTATCAGCCAAAAGAACTTAGTACTGATAAAGAGCTTAGTATTTGACCTGTTATATTTGACCTTAGTATTTGGCATGAAAGTTTTCAAACTAATGCCAAGAACTTCATTATAATAATTGGTAATGCCCAACTTGGACCTATAGCAATAACTCAACAAATTCCGTCAACACTCAGTCAGCAAACGAGATATCTCTACTGAGGTCTGCAGCATGCAAGAAAATAGAGGACTGCTTGAGCAATGGAAAAAAAGATCATTCAGTGCAAAGGGTGCTCCCGCCGTCCAGACTCACATATCGTTCTAGCCCTGCTCTAGGCCTCAGTCTGAGAGATGGCAGGTCACTAAAGGAGCGACTGCGACGCAGCTTGTCAAAGAAAGTGTCCTGGAGAGCATCTACAATGGAAAACTGGAGCCTGTCTTGTGGAGGATGTAGCCATTTCTTCAACAGTCAAGGTGAAAAGGGGGCAGTTAGTTGACTAATGGTATAATCGTAAGAACACGTGCCCTGGGAGTAGCCCCCTTTGAACAGACCCCAGAAGGAGTCTTAGTAGACCTGCTTATGAATGTGCCCTAGAGCACTTTTCATATGTGATTGTACAATACGTAGCTCAAAATGGCCCCAGGATTTTACAATCCTATGGTAGAATTTACAAAGATGTTACAGTAATTCAGGCAATAAGGAAAGCAGGGAAGAGTTAACTAACATATGCATAGTTAACGGGAAAAGGGATTTTAACAGCAATTGTTAAGAGGTAATGTTACAGACATGTTTGTCATCCCAAAAAAGTTTGGAAGGACGTCAAAATTTAATTACCATACTTTTAAAAATGGTGCAACTTCCCCTCAAAAACACATTAACTGTATGACGATTTTTTA
This sequence comes from Euleptes europaea, assembly GCF_029931775.1. NCBI lineage: Eukaryota > Metazoa > Chordata > Lepidosauria > Squamata > Sphaerodactylidae > Euleptes > Euleptes europaea. The sequence continues at coordinate 69,957,854 of NC_079319.1, read as the reverse complement.
AAATATATATGAAATGGCCACATTCAACTTACAAAGAATGAGTGGTCCTTGAAAGTCGGTGTTTCTGGAGTGCCTTGACTATACATGGACATCCTTCTCTGGAGAGCAGATGCTTTGTTCGCGCTGCTTGTAGATGGGGTCATGTCCTCGACATCAAACGGGCTGCAAAAGAACAAGCTTCTCATTAGACAGAATTACCATTACAAGGACCACTTTTTTTCCTTTTCATTTTAGCCTATTAAAGCAGAGGGGCATCCAGATTCTTCCTAGTGAGGTTTCACAACCTCTAGCAACACATTCCTAGGACTGTGAAGAAGAAGAAGATAAAGAAGAAGAGGAGGAGGAGGAGGAGTTGGTTTTTATATGCTGACTTTCTCTACCACTTAAGGGAGAATCAAACCGGCTTACAATCACCTTCCCTTCCCCTCCCCACAACAGACACCCTGTGAAGTAGGTGGGGCGGAGAGAGCTGTGACTAGCCCAAGGTCACCAGCTTGCTTCATGTGAAGGAATCAAACCCGGTTCTCCAGATCAGAGTCCACCACTCCAAACCACCACTCTTAACTACTACACCACAGGGGTCAGAATGCCAAGGGTTGAGGTGAAGTTATGGGAGTCAGAATGCCGAGCGTCAGTAGCTCTATGAGTTCAAAGACAGTGGTTTAATTTCCACCGCGGAGAATTTCTCCAGTGCATCCCACTGCCTTTTCATTCAGTCACAAGCCTCTGGGATGCAACAGGGACATTTTTGGGGGGGGGGTGGGATGCAGGTAGAACATTGCCTCAAGTAGGATATGCAGTGGTGTATATGCAGTGGTGGCATATACATTTTCTAAATAAATTAAAACTGTGTGAGGAACAAAGGGTTAAGCTCTGAGAAAAACAAGTGGATGGAGTCAAGGAGCTCACTCTCTCAGCTCTGAGGGAAAGAAAGGGATTCTGAGATTGGTAACCTGCGAGAGAAGAAGTGTGTTTGACTCTGAGAACCTAAGGGTTCTGTATAGCCTATGCTGGTGGAGAACAAATCCTGTGGAGTGGCAGGAGGAGATAGGGAGGAAAAGGGCCCTTTCTCAAGACACTAAGAGGGAATAGGCTTGGAAGGAGCTATTTCAATTACAGGTTGTTGTTTTAGATATAACTGTTCTAGATATGACTGAATTGTGCATCTCTGGCCTATGACTGTAGTTAAATTATTTTGAGTAGATCATCTCTAGCTATCAAACACAAAAAGGCTTTATTCGAAAGTATGACCAGCCTTTATGAATGAACTGAGAGCGCCAGTGAAAATGACAGTAATAAGAGTTATTTTCTCTGGCCCCAATCAAGGGCTTTTCTTCTGAGCTGGGGAGGGGGAGTTCTGATATATCAATTATTCATCCATTTAGAGGATCCACTACCAAGCCTCAAATCGAAAACAGCCTGTTTTGGATGGGATTGTTGCACAGCAGTATTGGATGCCATCTTCTGACATTTGTGCGTTCCTACAATTAGCCTGGCACTGACTGTTCAAGAAGTTTGCAATCCAATATTTTATTTTATTTCATGAGGCATTTTAGGTATATAAAAAGGATATTCTCTCTGTCTCGTACATAACATGACGTAGTTCGACATAAGATGATCTTACTAAATCTTCCAGTTTAATACATACATTCGAACTCTGAACGGAAATGGCAAAGTCTATGCCTCTTGCATTACTCTGCCTTTGGACCCCATTGTCAACCATTTTTTTTCTCTGTGCCCAACTGGAGACAATATTTTCTGCACCCTGGGGGGTAGCTCAGTGGCAGAGCACCTGCTTTATGTGCAGAAGAGCTAATTTTTATCCCTGGCATCACAGTTAAAAGGATCACATAGCAGATGAAAACCCTTTTCCTGAGTCCCTAGTCAGAACAGACAACACTTCACAGACCAACAGTCTGACTCAGTAGAAGGCAGCTTCAGATGTTCACACGACAAAGTTGCCTCTAGTCCACAAAAGCTTATGACATGATAAATTTGTTCGTCTTCAAGGTGCCGGGCAGCCGATTCCTGAAGGAGGCCCCCGAAATACCTTTGGAGTGGGCTTGACCCCATGCTGGCGTAGGTTCCACCTTATCACGGAATAAGGTGGCACCTATGCCGGAGTGGGGGCAAACATGCCAGCATCCAGGCCCACCACCAGTGCAGCCACGCTGGCAGGGTTTTTCCAGAAGGGAAAGCCTTGCCAGCGTGGAGGGGGGGGCATTCCCAGGGGGTGAGGCTGCCTTTAGGCAGCTTCCACAGCCATTTCGCCCTGGGAACGCCCCCTTGAGCGGCAGTGGGACCTTTCCCCCCTTTTTCTTTTTTTAAATTTTTAAAAAACGGTTTTATTGTGTCCACGGCAACCAGGAAGCCTCTGAGGAGGCGGTTCAGTTCCACGGCTCCCAGCCGCTGTGGATCTATCCCCTCCCTTCAGGACTGCGCTCAAAGACTTTTTTTTTAATTGTAAGAGATTAACACAACACACTCTCTTAGATTTGAAATGACAGTGGCCATTTATGCAGGGTCGATTCTGCTCCTCACTCAATGCTGATTTTTAAAATCTGACCTTTAAAATGACTATTCATAACGGTCTTGATGCAAGAGGAGAAAGTCAAACAAATTCCACCTCCTCCCACTCGCCTGCTCCTTCGTTTGCATGGCCATTAGCAATAGTCATTTGCATAGCTAAGCCGTGGCTGGGATTCTTCATGCTTCGTTCAGTGAATGCTTCAATGCGGGGGCGGAGCAAATACAAAAGGTTGCGTTAAAGGGGCTCTTAAGAAATGTGAAGCAGGTATGCGCCGGCTTTGCAGTGACGTCTGGAATGATGGTTCAGAGTGAAGAAATAAAAAAAATATTGCAGGGCACATCAGCCTGGAACGCGCTGCTAATTACCAAGCATAAATGGCCAGTGACACATCGAGAGAATTACTTTACTTACTGCCAAGTGATTTCCAGGTTCAGCTTTATCGTACCGAGGTCATTAATGTCCACAGCGACAACCTGAGGCTGAGCAGCAAACAAATCTTTCGTTTCACAGGTGACACTTCCCACCAGAATGTGAGTAGCAAGGCCTTTAACTTCTGTGACCTGGGGGGAGGGAAAAAGAACAAGTGTTAATAAGTAGGAATGGAATAATTATATTTTAGCAGTACATTAGTTCAAGAGTATTGCTCAGAGGCAGGTGTTCTTGCTACATGGCAACATCACACCTTTCTGAAGTGGAAGAATAAAATCAGCACTTGCACTTTAAGTTGAGGCATAAAGGTAAGAAAAATGCCTAGAAAGGGACACTTCCCACATTTCTACCATTCCACAGAATGTGCCAAACAGGATTGTTCCTGTCGGCATTTTTTGAAAGTGGATAGGGTTGTAGGTTTAATGTCAGAGCAAAAAATGTAGGCGGCTTTATTGAATTGCTTATTGTATGTATTACACTGTTTTTGTTGCATTGTTTTCTAAAATTCTGTAATCCGTCTTGAGTCTCAACAGTGTATAAAAGAAGTAAATAAATGAAATTGTCTTGTCTGTTATGCTGACTGAGAGGAAGCCAGTTTGGATTGAGATGTTGTACCTTTTGGGGCAGATGCAGGGCTGATTTTAGCATGTCTTGTTTTTTCTAAGGTATGTGCCTATTCTTCAGCCTCCACTATAAAGTTTCTTTCCCCCTTCTTTCCTCAGATAGAGGAAAAGTTTGATCTCCTTCCCTTCCCCCTCTTCAGTAAATTGGAAATCCATGTATAATGACAACTAATGTGTTTGTATATCAACTGTGCAGTTGTGTCCTCATTTAGCATTTGGGCTATAAAACAGCTTAAGACTTGGCACAAAACTAGACAAGCCACCACAGATCCACCATCAGGCTGCCAGAAATCCTGGTTCTTATTCACTGGCGAACTTGCTAATTAAATAGACCATTATCAATCCAAACGCACCAGGGCAAGGGAAATAAATCTTTATGCATTATAAAGATAAAGATGTGGAACAAATTAATTGCATATTCTAACGTAAGCAGGAAAAAAAATGTAAGACAGGCTCTCAGCATAGTCCTGTAATTCAGAAATGCTCTGATTTGCCAGTTTCTCCTTCATAGTTGGGATTTTCTGCAAATCTGACCAGTCTAAATCTCTACCTCCAACTAAGAATGATTCATTTGGTATTAATTTTAAATCACTAATACTACTGTTTAACATATATTTAGAGATGCAAGCTTGGATACAAAGGAGCACTGAGTCTTTCTGCGTGTGCATCAGTACTTTGGGATGTTTAGCTTAGAAAGAAAGCAGTTAAGGGGAGATATGAAAGTGGTTTATAAAATTATGCATGGCATGGAGAAAGTGGACAGGGAGAAGCTTTTCTCCCTCTCTCATAATACCAGAATGTGGGGTCATCTGCTGAAGCTGGAGGGTGAGAGATTCAAAACAAGGAAGCATTTTTTCACACAATGAATAGTTAAATTGTGGAACTCCCTGCCCTAGGATGTGGTGATGGTTGCCAACGTGGAAGGCTTTAAGAAGGGAGTAGACATGTTCATGGAGGATAGGACAATCCATGGCTACTAGTAAAAATGAATACTCTTCATGATGCATGCCTATTCTTTACAGTATATGAGGAGCAAGTCTATTATATCAGCTGCTTTGGAAAACAGGCAGGATGCTGCTGCAGTCGTCTTGTTTGGGGGCTTGCTAGAGGCACCTGGTTGGCCACTGTGTGAACAGACTGCTGGACTTGATGGGCCTTGGTATGATCCAGCATGGCTTTTCTTATGTTCTTATGTACTTACTGAGCTTCTTCTTTCCCACACCAACTCCCTGTACTGCCAGTGTATTATGTACAATCCTCCAGTGCAGCATCTAACACTGTGCTGGCATTGCAACTAGAAGCAACAACTGGAACATCCTATGAGTATGTGGAAATGCTCTAGTTCTCCTCATGAGGTTCTCTGGATCCTAGCCATAATAAATAGCCACAAGAATCAAGGGGAGGATGAAAGGGATGTGCATCTGAGATATTCATAAAGTTGGATATCTCACTGAAATTGACTTATCCTCCAAGGGCTAGCTTCATATGGTTGAAAAATCATCTGATCTTTCATAACTTGATTACTCAAAAACTGATGGGTACTTGCCTTATTTAACCGGGGGGGGGGGGGAACACTGTTTAAGATGATGTGAAAGTCCTGCTGTGATGTTTAATCTGTTAACATCTTTCATTCATACACCCAGGTCACCTCTGGATGCTACAAGAAACCACGCATACTCCTGGAAAGCATTCACTGGATTTCTTGTCTGCCCTGCCTCTAAGCAATACATTTTAAAAAATCACTGACTAGGGAGCATACTTTCTTTATATATAATCAGCTTCAACTCATAATTCTATCCCCATTATTAGTTAATTTACCTGGCTGTTCCAATAAATATAGACTTGAAAAATTATTGACAGACGAAAACCCTTTAATTACAAGACAGGTTGCTAAATACTGTGTTGCAGTGATTAAAGTTCGACGTAGGATAAAAACTGAAGATGTAGGCAATGACGAGCTTGGTCTACTGAAGCCTACTAGAGGGTGATTCTGATGACTTTTTATGTGTAAGAAAGAGTTTATAGTTAAACTACCATGCTGTAATCTGTTTTATCTGATAAGTTTTTATATTTTATTTTATACGATATTATGCTGTTTGTTGGTTATTACATACAGTATGTATTTATTGGTCTTTGACTGCAAATTCATTCATTCATTCATTCACTCATAGAAACCTAGAAGCACACCTAAAAAAGTAGAGGTATTCATATATTGACTTTGGGAAATCTGGGCAGCATTGCCCATCACCTATTGATTAACTTTATGGACACATTTTAGTAATGTGTGGCTAGTAAAACTTTTTTATTGATACCTTAATGGAGATCAGCCCAACAATAAGAGGGAGGAAAATCATTTCTTCTCCATCCCAGCTCTGCTTGCCATTGACTTCTATTTTGCCTTTCAGCTTCCACCTCTGCCGGCCATACCGCATGAAAATCTGTGAAACAGAGACATTGTCTTGCATTTATTTACTTCATTTGTAGTCCGCCTTTCTGGCTGAGACTCAAGGCAGATTACAAAATACAAAAAAACCCCAATTTGATCAGACAGCATGAGACTTACAATAAACAATGCCAAAAGGACGAGGATTACAAAATCATAAACAATGCAAACCAAAAAACTCAAAATCCTGTGTTCTCTAAACCCACATATTTGTCCTCCCTCCCCCTCCCCCACACACTCATTCTCTAAACAAAGAAGAATAAGATTCCCAGCAATCTGATGGATGACAATTGTTACTGGGTATATACATGAGATACAGGTTGAATATCCCTTATCCAGACTGGCTGGGAACAGAAGTGGTCCGTATTTCAGATATTTCCATATATTGGAATGTTTTGGAATTTTTTGCATATACATAATGAGATATCTTGGGGATGAGACCCAAATTCATTTATGTTTATATACACTTTATACACATCGCCTGAATGTAATTTTAAACAATATTTTTAATAATTTTGTGTTCTCTGAACCATCAGAAAGCAAAGGTGTAGCTATCTCACCGGAATACCTGTATCAGCCGGGAGTATAGCTCAGCGGCAGAGCATTTGACTGCAGAATACCTGTATTAGCTGTTAAACAAGAGCAACAACAAACAAAAAACAAACAAACAAGGGCGGGCTTTTAGTCTCCACCTACGATGCAGTGTACACTGTATTTTGATAAGGTGCCCTGTGTTTTCCTGGCTGCCCTTCTTGCAAGCCCCATCACTCGGAATCTTTTGCATAACTAGTAGAATAGATTTGTACCACATAGTGCCAGAATACTAGAATCATGCTTTCTGCTCACGCCAATGCATGGTGGCAGTTTTTGTGTATATCCTTTCTAAGGAAGGGAGCTCAAATCCATCAACAGCTAGTGCATGAGACTTGCTTTGAAAGGCCAGCCAATCAGATGAGGCAATTGCTGAATATAATATATAAAGCAGCCCCAGGTTGGAGCTGCATGATGTCACCATTGTGACTCCCCCCCCCCAAACAAAAATACACCCTCCCATTTGATATAAGACAGTGTGAGATCATCTGGTTGCTAAGAGGCCAAAATTGGCTCTGGGTGTTTTTCTTTTTGCATGTCTTAGAGGAGGGTTTGGTTCACCTGGTCATTAATTTGGCTGGTAAAGAGCAACATTGGGGAGGGGCCGTGGCTCAGTGGTAGAGCATTTGCTCGGCATGCAGAAGGTCCCAGGTTCAATTCCCAGCATCTCCAGCTAAAGGGACTAGGAAAGTAGGTGACATGAAAGGCCCCTGCCTGAGACCCTGGAGAGCCGCTGCTGGTCCGAGTAGACATAATGACTTTGATGGACCAAGGGTCTATATGAGTAGAAGGCAGCTTCACGTATTCATGTTTTCAACACTGGTGGGAACGGACAGGATTTCAGCAGTAAGCACGCCAAGGCACCTGCCAAGTGAACAGAGGTTTGCCTAAAACAATCCCGTAAGGCTGACCAGCCCCAGGGGATTGGTGAAGGGGCTGTTTTGGAGTAGGGGAACATCACTAAGACCATCCAATTAGTGTGGATGGTAAGCTGCTTAGTGCCTCTCAGCACATAGGTTGATGTGCAAAGCTGAAAGGCTTTGCTTGCGTCAAGGGTGAATTTGTTCATTGCTCAAGGCCACAGAAGAGGGACTGGCTCAGTGGTAGAGCATCTGCTCGGCATGCAGAAGGGCCCAGGTTCAATCCCTGGCATCTCCAGTTAAAGGAACTAGGCAAGTAGGTGATGTGAAAGGCCCCTGCCTGAGACCCTGGAGAGCCGCTGCCAGTCTGAGTAGACAATACTGACTTTGATGGACCAAAGATCTGATTCAGTATAAGGCAGCTTCATGTGTTCATGTGAGATTTAAACCTTGGCTACTGAGAATGGGGATTAAAGTTATTAATTGGGCCTTGCTGCTCCAGATTTGCTATTGATAAAGCTGGCCTTGGTTTCATCAAATATCTGAATTTCATGTCTTCCTTTTGGGGCTCTGTGGGCAAAGGGGAGAATATGTACTTTTAGGAGAGATGTACTTTTGTTTAGGGACGTGGTGCAAGTTTGTAAAGGTGGGATTTCCACATAAATCATGAGTTTCCCAGCAACATCACCACACGAACACAGACTCACACTATAGTTGAGCCAGAGACAATGATTATATCCTGGATTTCAGCCATTCTAGTTGTTGATGAAGTTACATCTCCTGCTTTGAAAGAAAAAGGCTCGACTTGCCCTGTTCTAATTGATCTATTTGCTGGGTTGGTTTCTGGCCTAAATGCTTATACTAGTGCTGAGAAATTAGTATTTTTGTTAAAAGACACCAATGGGCTTGTTTCTTACAGGACTTCCCTGTATGCTCTGGCAGCAAAGAAAATAAGGTCCAATATGGTTGCCAACAGAGATGAACCTTCAGGTTGATTTTAATGGTTGCTAGGTCCCATTGGCCGATTGGGACACCACCACAATTTTTAGTTATTATTTCTCTGAATGCATCGATTTTAGCATAGTTTTATTATGTATATTTTAGCATAGTTTTTATATATATTTATTACCAATCTAGAATTTTATTAACCTTCTATTTCCTTTACTATGTATCTGTGTTATCCTTGACATGTTTGTAATGGCCTAAGGCTAAATGCAAATAAAACCATTCATTCAATTGATCTATTCTAGTCAGCCTGTCCTGACTGGATATGGGAACCACAAGAGGAAGAAAATGTATGCCAAGAACATAATATTGAGAGTCAGGCTGACATCCTTCCAAAACAAAGTTAAAGAAAGATCTGTTATTATCTTGCTAGCCATCCGTCAGCTCTCTGGGACCAGTCTTTACGTGGGAAAGGCTTTGGGTGCATTCATCCATAAACAGAGAATAGTGAGATCTTTCTTGCCGTACAGGATGTGAGTACAAGAAGAAATGCCATGTGGAAGCCTTTGAACATGATGGGAAATGACTTTTAAAAAAAAGGTTACTCACCTCATACTGGTCTCCAGGACAAAGTCGAGCAAAGCCAGCCAGACCTAGATGCCAACAACATTAGAGGTCTGTTTAAGAACTGATTGATTATACCACATTTTTCTTGTATCAGTGACTGCATTCCTGGAACTTGATCAGCAACATTACACAGCATTGCCAAAGTACTTATGCTACTGAGAGAATAATTTGGATATCACCCTGCATCTTTCTCTCATTAGTGGGGAAGATGCAGGATGCTCCAACCAATTCTTTCATCTGCTTTGTCTCAGAAAATGGCAAAGATGGATGCTTGATTTATGTTTCTGTACAAAGAGACAAGAGTCACTGGAAAAGACAATCAAGCTAGGAAAAGTTGAAGGCAGCAGGAAAAGAGGAAGACCCAACAAGAGATGGATTGGCTCTATAAAGGAAGCCACGACCCTCAATTTGCAAGGCCTGAGCAAGGCTGTTAAAGATAGGGCTTTATAGAGGTCACTGGTTCATAGGGTCACCATGGGTCAGAAGCGACTTGACAGCACTTAACACACACACACACACCTAGAGTTAATGGGATGCATGGGAAGATTGTTGGGATAGTCAAGGGATTAAATAACTTTAGATTCCAAATGCCTAATTTTTCACCACCCTGGCAAGCTGTGACTTCTTAGCAGAACCCGAGGCCTCTACTGCGGCTCTTCAAAGCAAATAAACTCCCAACACCAACTCAAAGCACCTTCAAATAGAACACTGGTATTTCACAGTGTTCTGTGTATTTATGAAAACTGCCTTTCTTTTTTTCAGTGGCTTCATTGTTCCAATGAAGAAGAGTTGGATTTTATATGCTGACTTTCTCTACCTTTTTAAAAGGAGAATCAAACCAGTTTACAATCTCCTTCCCTTCCTCTCCCCACAACAGACACCTTGTGAGGTAGGTGAAACCGAGAGAGTTCAGAGAGAACTGTGACTTGCCCAAGGTCACCCAGCTGGCTTCATGTGTAGGAGTGGGGAAACAAACCTGGTTCTCCAGATTAAAGTCCACCATTCTTAACCACTACACCATGCTGGCTCTGCTTATGAGGGGAAACACAGTATTCCTCTCTACAGCACCCTTTACCACAGTGAAGGAGAATTCCCACCCATGAGTATCAGAGTGTACCTGGGGCTCTAGATTGGGGCACAAGTGTTTTAGACGTTAATGAGGAATAATAAGGAGAGCACAGAGCAAGTCCATATTAAAATGAAAACGGGTGAGGGTTGCATCTGCAACACCAATGTTGGTACATGCTTTGGAAAACCCCGTCCCCAAAGTCTATGTACACTAATAGAATCTTATTGAGAGAAGAGTTTCATCATAATCTAGGCAGATAGTTTGGTCACAGAACGTGGTTCTGAACTACAAGATATAGCCTCTCACAAAATATTTTAACATGATTACAATTTAATCTACAGGATCACAGTGACGGCATGAACACACTGATGAGTTGTAACCAGTTTGCATTGCTAGAACAATCTCAGCAATACTGCTGATGTGATAACCCCCCAATTTACTACATTACTAAATCAGCATGCTAAAGTACGGTATGTAGAAATGACAGCGTCTCAGTTATATGGGTGCAGCAAGGAAAGCCAATTGTGTGAATTGTGGGGGGGGGGGGGGCGTGCTTCTGCATAGCATTGCTATTTTCTACCTGTAGGTGGCAGCAATCCCTCACAACCTCCTTTAACTAAAGCCTTTCGTAATCGCCTTTAGAGAATGTAATAATTACAGTCCATGTAATAATTACTCTCAAATCACTAAACATCTTTGAAGAGACTATGAAATTAGTCTGAAGTAGGAATTAATTGGACAGGTGGCGTTAACACTCTGAAAACATACTCCTAACCACTAGAAGAACGGTCTCCTTATATATCGTCCATCCCCCCAGATAAAAAGAAGAAGAGTTGGTTTTATATCCCACTTTTTCTCTGCCTTTAAGGAGTCTCAAAGCAACTTACAATCGCCTTCCCTTCCCCTCCCCACAACAGACACCTTGTGTTATATGTGGGGCTGAGAGAGTTCAGAGAGAACTGTGACTGGCCCAAGGTCACTCAGCGGGCTTCATGGAGAAGAGTGGGGAATCGAACCCAGTTCTAGAGTCTGGCGCTTTTAATCAGTACACCACGCTGGCCCTCTAAGAAGATATTCTCCCCCCCCCCCAGAATTCCTTTCTGTACCTGCATCTGCAGAGGTGAAGCGGATGGCAACCTCAGCCAGCAGTGTTGTGCCGAGTAATCATACCCGCATCACGTATGCAGGTGTACATGCAGGCTACACACATGAGCTGCTTACAAGCAACTCCCCAGAAGCCGCTTCTCAGTGGCCCCCCTTTCCTCTAGCACGCATGCTCACACATTCCAATGTCTGATAAGGAACACTCCAGCGTTCCCCCCCCTTCCCCCTTTCAGTAACTGCTTCGCTCTGCAAAAGGACACTGTGAGCCTTCTCAAGGAAACAGGCTCCATTCATTCATGTAGCGAGGCTCACGCAGGCGCTGTAGAAACTAATGACGTTGCGCTGACAAGCTAACATTGGATGTTAAGAAAATGTATCATTGTTGGATTGGAATGTCAAATGTCTATAAAACCTCTTGCATTTGCCCTCCCTCGATGACAGGATTGCAGAGCTGTTTGTCTGGATCCTGGCTCACCCGGTTATGGCTCCTTGGCCAATAAAGCAAGCTGTAAGCTCAAACCGGCCTCCTTGCCCTCCTTGCTCATTGGACTCTACGACAATGGGGGGAGCACTTCAGCAGTGACACCTTGCCTTTGAAATGCCCTCCCCCTTGAGGTCTGCCTGGTGTCTTCTTTATTGCCCTTTAGGCACTGGGCCAAAACATTTCTCCGTTACATCTTTTTAAGCTTTTTCTTCCGCTCTGCTTCTAGCAGCTATTTTGCGGAGATCATGCTTAATGCTGTTTTTAGTATAATGTTAGTTGTTGTAAGGAAGAAGCCATTGAGCGATCTGGCTTGAGAGTTTCACCCCCCCCCCCCCGGAATCACAGCTGGGATAGTTTTGAGATCAGGTGAAACTAATGAGGAGGCAGGAAGCCAAGGTCGGAGGCTAAGTGAAAAAGGGAGGTTGCTCCAGAGGGAGGGGTCTTGGTTCGGGATGTTGTTTGTTATACAGTGACTGCTAGTAAGAAGGAATAAGACCAGCTCTGCGTTGTAAGTAGAGTAGATTTCTAGTTGCTTTGAGATTGTTGTTTTACTTTTTAAGTTGCCTGTAATGGTGTGAGAGCTTATTTTCTTTTTTGCTCTCTCGCAACCAATAAATTTGTTTATATTACTTAAGCAAAGGTGGGAGTCTCATCCCTGTGTGGCTCTTCCCTGCCCAGAACGAACCTGCAGGCTGGAGGAGAAAAGCCAGAGTATTGGGAAATTACAGGCCCAAAATAAAGGAGGTCTAGGTCTCTCTCTCTTGCTTCTTGCGTTGAGGAGAGACTAGAACCATACGGTTGTGTTTATGGTTTCACTGCATTTGGTTTAATTTTCTGGGACACCACAGTTCTGTGGACAGGCGTCATAAAATTTTTTAAAATACAAACACACTTTATTATTTATTATTATTTATTCCTACAACTAGGCACGTCACAATTTCATCTATTAGCATGCAACAAGCAGCCATTTTTAAATTGATGCATAATTACTCCCTCTTTTTTAATTATTTTTTACATTGCATCTTGCCTCTTCTCCAAGGATCTCAGAGCAGCCTTTCAGCCTCTCAGCAATCTTTTGAAGTCTGTTCATCTGAGAAGCGGTAACTTGCTCAAAGCTACATAGTGAACTTCATGGCTGTGCAAGGGATTTCAACTGCAATTCATCTGTGCTTAAAATGAGCATTAGCTAGAGGGGACAGAAGCTTCTCCCTTCTCTCATAAGCCTTCTAGGAAGGTAGCAGGGAACGTTTTTTTCATAGTACACAATCCATATGGGAGTCAGCCCCATTGAATAGACCTGAGTGATATTCGAATCAGACCTGCTTCAGGTTGCTCTTTAAAGTAACTCTCATACGGAGAATAAAAAAATTATATAGTGATAAAATTTAACACAGAAATTAATGTAGGGACAAACTGGATTTTGGTGATGACTGCAACCACTGCCGATTAACCAGTGCCGTGTAGTGGTTAAGAGCAGTGGACCGTCCCGGGTTTGATTCGCCACTCCTCCACATGAGCGGCAGGTTCTAATCTGGTGAACCGGGTTGGTTTCCCCACTCCTCCACATGAAGCCAGCAGGGTGACCTTGGGCCAGTCACAGTTCTCTCTGAACTCTCTCAGCCCCACCTACCTCACAAGGTGTCTGTTGTGAGGAGGAGAAGAGAAGGCGATTGTAAGCTGGTTTGAGACTCCTTAAAGGTAGAGAAAATTGGGGTATAAATACCAACTCTTCTTCTTCTTCTTTTGGAACTTACTTTGATTACAATCCATTTATCACTTTCTTTGACTTACCGCTTTCTAGTTTCTAATTATATTCACATATTGCTTAGATTCTTAACATTTGATTTATTTTTTTAATTAACGATTATATAATTTAAAATATTTTCCATTTTTCATAAAATTCAGAGATTGATCTGTTATGCATTAATGATGTTAATTTAGCCATGGTTGCATATTCTGCTACTTTGTTGGTCCATTCAGTTACATCCAGGTAGACCTCTGCTTTATACTTTCTTGTGTACACCACTCTTGCTGCTGTCACCATATACTTAAATAGTTCATTATATATTTTTGGCATACTATTCGGCAAAATATGGGGCAAACTGGATTTCGGTGATGACTGCAACCACCACCCATTATTTAGAGTTTAACTAATGACAGCATCCAAACACTGAAGCAACACAATTGCTACCAAAACCTTACAGAACAACCTTGTACCCACACGGTGGTTCAGAGGATCAGATATTCTCTTTCAATCAAGAAATATTTTTTCACAGGAATTCTGTGTCACATCCAGAAACAGAGCTCAGATCACCCGAGTGCTGGCATTCTTAATTCACAGGAACTGATTTCCTTTTCACTGTCACATAATATTTCTTAAAGCCACCAGTACACTAAGGGTTGGCCTAATATATTTTGACGCAGCTCCGGCCAGGAGCTCTATTCCTGTTGCTAAGAGGGACTCTTGCTTTGCCTATGAAAGTAAACCACCGATTCTGCCATGCGCCCACTCTGCTCTTAGGTAGAAGAACAAAGCAGCCCTCTGCAGGGCTCATATTTCCTCCCACTTTCTAATTTATTTATTATTTATAAATAATTTACATTTACTAGCACTCTACTGCTGGCTCCATCTCTCTTTTGATGCCTCAGTATGCCAACTTGCTCTCTGCTGCCCACACAGCTGACAATCTACTGCAAATATATGCACCTCCAAGCAAATAGGAGTAGGAGTGAAAATGTGAACCAGTGAAATATACCCAGCAGATATACCCACACAGGCCAAAGTAGTCCCTCCTTCATCCAAGTGCAGAGCAGTTCCAGGGAGTATCTTAGCCTGATGAAAGTACAATTGTAAGGCTGTGTGCTGCTATGATTAAAGTTAAAAGGTACAGGTAGTCCCCTGTGCAAGCACCGGGTCATTCCTGATCCATGGGTTGACGTCACATCACAACGTTTACTAGGCAGACTATGTTTAAGGGGTGGTTTGCCATTGCCTTCCCCAGTCATCTACACTTTACCCCCAGCAAGCTGGGTACTCATTTTACTGCTCGGAAGGATGGAAGGCTGAGCCAACCTTGAGCCGGCTACCTGAAACCGACTTCTGTCGGAATCGAGCTCAGGTCGTGAGCACAGCTTTCAACTGCAGTACTGCAGCTTACCATTGTGCGCCACGGGGCTCTTAAGATTATTAAAGTTCCAGCCTCTGAAATTACTGGCTGGCACAAGAACCCTACATCAATTCCTCTCTCTCTCTCTGTGTGTGCGTGTTAAGTACCATCAAGTCGCTTCCGATTCATGGCGACACTTTGAATCAATGTCCTCCAAAATGTCCTATCGTTAACAGCCTTGCTCAGGTCTTACAAACTGAGGGCCATGGCTCATCCAGCTCATATTAGGTCTTCCTCTTTTCCTGCTGCCTTCAACTTTTCTTAGCATGATTGTCTTTTCCAGTGACTGTTGTCTTCTCATAATGTGACCAAAGTACAATAGCCTCAGTTTATTCCCTACTTGCTATGAAAACCATACGTTTTTCCCTTTACTGCAAGCAGTGATTTGGGTTCACGTGGCCAGGAGGACCAGATCCTTTCAATATCAATATATTCAAGACAATTCTTAAATCCTAATGACACTTTCCTAGGAGTAAACCTCAATGAATACCATGGGACATCTGAATAGACATGTTTAGGATTGCTCCAAACATGACCTATTTACCTTCAGTCTACTGTGATGTCAAAATCAGGGCCTTATTAATACTGACCACATAAACTTTTTTGAAATCTAGGATGGCACTGCACTTCAGCACTGTTTTTTTTTTAAAAAAACTGCTTTTGTTTTTTTTACTTTCTTCAGATAAAACTTTCCATGTTTCAGAAAGGAAGGTTCTACAGCCATCACGAAGTGAGAAAGAAGAAAAGGAACAACTTTGCTCCTTCTTATTTGGAATGGGAAGAAGCTACCGAGGCTGCAAAGGGCTTAACCTAATTTAAGGTAAATCTTATTCAGGAAATGGTGCAAACAGATGGGAAGCCTCACTTTTTAGGCCTTGGCCATTTATGCATGGCTGTTTCCTCGCGGTCACCCTACCGACTACTTCGGGGTTTTGCTTTGATTATGCTTGCATTTTCCAACAATCAGAGGTCGTCTCGCTCTCCCCCTGCGTTTCTGTGCGTTTCGCCCGTGTTTTCTGGGTCTGTGTTTAGCCAGCAACCAGAAAATGCGGGCAAAATGCGCGGAAACGCGCAGGGAGTGAGGCAATCTCCGATGGTCGGAAAATACAAGCATAATCAAAGCCAAGCCCTGAAGTAGTCGGCAGGGTGACCACGAGAAAACAGCCATGCATAAATGGCCCTTGTGATACAGTTCAGGGACACTTTTTGTGTAGCACTTCTGCATGTGCTGAAGCCTCACCTCAGGGCTGAAACAGCAGCCTTGGCTACAATAATTTGAGTTTCTGCTGTGGAGGGTGGAGACCATGTCCCGGAACTGCCGCCAAAGAACAAGGTGATCTCTCTCCTCTACTGGTACTATGTGCCCCGAGCGTAGCTACTAAGCTGCGTCCTCCAAAGAGCAATGTCTGGGACCAAGCTCTTTGAGGAAAAGGCATCTTAAAACTAATTCACACTGAGTGCACTTCAGGCTTTGGCATTCTAGTTTGCCCGCAGCAAAATGGAAAGGAACGTCTGCAAAAGGAAGGAATAGTCACTTTCTGTTTGCTGGAGCCAGACTTATTTTGCTTTGAATTCAAAGATGCTGGGGTCAAAAACCCCTGAAACAGAATGACAAACCTCTAGGAGTCTGGCTGCCTTAATGGAGGTGTCAGATGCTAATGCAACCCCCTTCCGCTGACGTAAATCATGCTCTAGTTTCCCTGTGGATGACACTGGTATTTATCAACATCTGTAAAAGTTCATGTGATTTACAAAGAACTAAATAACTGAAATAAGGAGTTCGATGTCACACTGTGTGTGTGTTGTATGTGAAGTAAATGTGGGAAGCAGTTCTCATCGATTAATTACCGATTCACCAACGTTCTCAAAAAGGACAAGATTCTTTCTGAAACAGGTATTTGTTGTTCCACTCACACATATTAATTTGATGGGTCGGATTAAACACTGACTGAAACAGTAAAGCTCTATGTCGGAAAATATACTCTGTTTTGATTAATTCCTAGGGACCCTTTTAAAGACAGCTGTCTTGTACTTTTAACTTTGATAAAGCTTGGGAAAGAATTCAGAATCCTGGGCAGTGACAAAGGAGTGAATTGAGAAAGATCCTGCTGGCTCATTGCAGCAGGTTAGCATCAGCTGAGGTTCATCCAGGCTGACTTTTTCTCTGCTCTTTCGGCAGGTGTTTAGCCTGGGCGGGGCCAGAGGCACAAACCCTCAGACATGAGCCGAAAGTCTAGAACTAAAGGGCCTCCTCCTGGTTCTTAGCTCAGGGCTTGCAGCCTGGCACCTGTGAAAGTCAGCTTTCCAAACCTGGACCTGCCCAGATGTGTTTGTTTATAATTCAGAAGCTTCCCCCCCTCCTTCGTGTAAACTGCTTTGGGCCACCCTGGGGAAAAAAGTGGCCTAGAGCTGTGAAGATTTTGAATTTTCTAATTGGCTATTCTAAATTGAGTACAAAATATTGGTCTTCCTTTCTATTCTATTCTCCTGGTCTCAGCCACAGATGCATTCCAAATGGTGAAACATAGACTTTTGGAGACTGAACACCGAAATCTTAATAGTGCTGCAAATAAAACTTGCTCCTCCTTTAGCCTGGGGATTTCTTTAGAAGGAGGTCAACTAGCCCCATATTTCTGTGCTCTGCAAGCCCTGGAGCAAAGCAGAGCCTTCTTCCTCACGAGATCCAATCTCTTGCCATCTGCAGTTCTGTACAGGAGATTTCAAAATCTACCTCATTCTGCTAGGACTTGCCCTATGGGAGGAGTTGAAACTATCTCACACATGCTTTTTTTTTTACTGTTCTTACGATGCAGAAACTCTATCCAAATTTTTAACTCCCATCTTGGCAAACAAGACAGGACTTTCTGATTCTGCTAAGGTGGTCTTTCTCCTGAATAATACTTCTTCCAGTATAATGGTGAAAGTGGCCAAATTCTTGCACTTTTATAAGTGCACTTTGATAAAACTCAGAGGTAAAGGCTGTTCTATAACTGTAATAGTTTGTCTTATGTGTTTGTTTTTTTACTGTTTGACTTGTATATTTTATGCAATTAAATCTGTTATTGGTACTGGTCTAAAGCTGCTCAAATAAATAAACAATAGTCAGTCAATCTGTTAAAAACATTCGAAATTATAGACAAAAGTCCATTTATTATGCCACTGATTTTGCTTTGAGGATGCAAGTGTGATACAATCTAATTACCCCACACACCGCTTTCAAAGCAAAAGAAAAAGCCTTTGGAGTAAATGCTTTGTAAATGCTCGATATTCCAGGATACACAATTGGTTCTGCTTGCTTTGGGGATAAGGCAGAGAGAGAGGTTCTGAAGTTTTAACAACAAAAGGGGTGGGAGAGAGGAAAAACAAACCTCTTATCTAAATTGGCTTGTGCTCTCAAGTCTTTCTACAGCTCTTGCTCTGCTTGCTTGTGCAGAAAAAGGAAAGAGGAAAGACGGGCCAATTACCTTTCATCTTGATACAGAATTCCCCCATTAGATTCTCCAGCTCTCCTTCAATAGTGCACATGCTCTGTGTGGGAAAACAGAAGAGTGACATTACGTCCAAAGACTGTTGTACAAAAGAGGAATTATACCCGTTTCTGAGGCAACCTTGAGTAGATGTTCAAATGATAGCCCACCGGAGAGGAAAAGGAAGGAACTCTCGGTCAGGTTTGTGCAAATGGGTGATAGGGTTGGACTACTGCGGCTCCAGCTGTCTCCCCTCATGTCCACAGACTTAGGTTTATTTCTTCACCTAGTCATGGAGCATGCAGCCATTTTTCTGCCTTTGGGGGTCAGTCTGAAAACCTTCCCTTAGAAATCTCTTGCAAGACTTCTAGAAAGCCACCATCAATGGTGGCTTCCCAGTGCATTTACGCACTGTGCAATATCCAGTGTTGCCCATGTTAATATCTAGAATCTTAGAATCATAGAGTTGGAAGGAGCCATACTGGCCATCTAGTCCAACCCCCTGCTCAATACAGGATCCGCCTAGAGCATCCCTGACAAGTGTTTGTCTAGCCTCTGCTTAAAGACTGCCAGTGAGGGGGAGCTCACCAACTCCTTAGGTAGCCGATTCCACTGTCGAACGACTCTTACTGTAAAAAATATTTTCCTAATATCCAGCCAGTACCTTTCCGCCTGCAATTTAAACCCATTATTGCGAGTCCTATCCTTTGCTGCCAACAGAAACAGCTCCCCACCCTCCTCTAAGTGACAGCGCTTCAGATACCTAAAGAGAGCAATCATGTTCCCCCCTCAACCTCCTCTTCTCCAGACTAAACCTTCCCAACTCCCTCAGCCTTTCCTTGTAAGGCTTGGTCTCCAGGCCCCTGATCATCCTTGTCGCTCTCCTCTGCACCCGCTCCATTCTGTCCACATCCTTTTTGAAGTGAGGCCTCCAGAACTGCACAGTACTCCAGGTGCGGCCTGACCAATGCTGAGTACGGCGGAACTATGGCATCTCGCAATTTGGATGTTATGCCTCTGTTGATGCACCCCAAGATCGCAGTAGCCTTTTTTTGTGACATGCTTGCCATGTAGGCATCTCCAATGCGCTGAGACTCCAAGCTTCGGCCTTCTCAGTACTCCTGCTCTTGGGTTTCACTCGTCCAGCTGCTTCGCTCTACAATGATAACTTTCCAGCCAGCAGATAGACTCTCCTGTCCTTATTCCACCTTAGAAATCTCAGACAAGGTTCCTATACCTCACTGCTCTGAAGTGCATGGTTGATGACTGGAAAAAATGAAGCAGAAATCACAGTGGAGTTCTCTGACACTTTTCCAAGCACGTCAAGTGCCACAGAAATTTCTGTGACACTCATGGTTTGAACTGAAAAAATTTGTAGTTAATCTTTTTGTGTGTGAGAAGAAATAAGATGTAATGTCTTCGGTGTAGTTTAACAAGCTTTACTTGAAGCCTAAATGTTTCTTTGGCACTCTGTATTCACAAGAGGAAGGCCACACTACAGCCTGTGTACCTCACAAAAGGTGCAGACTGTAATTATTATCTGTGATTATTCACTGGAGGGTACGGAATTCTACCCTTTAAAAATCCCCTAATCTGTTTTCCCTGAACAGTTCAGCCCATGTTCCCACAATAACCAATGGCAAATTCAATCTTGCGCAGAGTGTGTTAAATAGATTGCTGCGTACCTCTGTGTATTCTTTGTAACTTTTGTTGATTTCCGACAAACTCTCCCGGGCTGCCTTGCTGACAGGCGACAGCCCAAAGGCGTGTTTCATTTTGCTGGCCCCATCACGGAGCCGTCTTTGGATACAGTAGGCTTCAAAGAGTTCATCAACCTGGTAGAAAAAACAGAGGCCCAATTGGGGGGGGAAAATCAAAAGATGACTCAAAGGAAATTAAATGAGGCAATTCTGAATGTGTCTTCTTTAGACAGATCAGGGCGCAAACTAGTACTAATGCCATGTCTTTATTCTGGAAACAATCTACCACTTAAGGAAAAATCAAACCAGTTTACAATCTCCTTCCCTTCTCCTCCAGATTAGCCTCTGCCGCTCATATGAAGGAGTGGGGAATCAAACCCGGCTCTCCAGATCAACTGCTCCAAACCACCTCTCTTAACCACTACATCATGTAATGGTGATGGGGGGAAGAAGGGGCATTCCTCATGTCTTGCCCTTTTTTATTCATGTGGGGCTCAAGTTTAGTCCATTCATGCAATTGAAATGAGGATGATTCTTGCTTCAGCCCCCTGTGCCATATGACACAGGGTCCTGGACCAACAGCAGTGACTTTTGGAAGGGCTGCTGGGCGAATGAGAAGCCCAACAGCATCACTTCCATGAACTCACGCAGCTCAAAGAAGTATCGGATCCCACCCAGTGGGGTTAAAACGGTAGGACTGTATATGTAAAGTTATCTTTTCAACAGCACAATGAGCCAGCGTGGTGTAGTGGTTAAGAGCGGTGGTTTGGAGCAGTGGACTCCTATCTGGAGAACCGGGCTTGATTCCCCACTCCTCCACATGAGTGGCGGAGGCTAATCTGGTGAACTGGATTTGTTTCCCCACTCCTACACACAAAGCCAGCTGGGTGACCTTGGGCTAGTCACAGATCTCTCAGCCCCACCTACCTCACAGGGTGTCTGTTGTGGGGAAGGGAAGGTGATCGTAAGCCAGTCTGATTCTTCCTTAAGTGGAAGAGAAAGTTGGCATATAAAAACCAACTCTTCTTCTTCTTCTTGCTGCTGCACCCTGTGCTATATGGCACACTGCTTTGGCAGAATGGGAAGCCGATAGACATTGCTTCCAGAGTGTCTGTGGTGGGGAGGGGAAGGGAAGATGATAGTAAGCCAGTCTGATTCTTCCTTAAGTGGTAAAGAAAGTTGGCATATAAAAACCAACTCTTCTTCTTCTTCTTGCTGCTCCTCTCTGTGCTATATGGCACACTGCTTTGGCAGAATGGGAAGCCGATAGACATTGCTTCCAGAGTGTCTGTGGTGGGGAGGGAAGGTGATCGTAAGTCAGTCTGATTGTTCCTTAAGTGGTAGAGAAAGTTGGCATATAAAAACCAACTCTTCTTCATTTCACTGAAAAAATGCTTTTTGAGATACAAATGTATGTTTATACTCTTTTTACTGTTATAACAATTCTCAAAAGCTCAGCACTAGTGTGTGTGTGTGTGTGCTAAGTGCCGTCAAGTCACTTCCGACTCATGGCGACCCTATGAATGAAAGTCCTCCAAAATGTCCTATCTTTGACAGCCTTGCTCAGATCTTGCAAATTGAAGGCTGTGGCTTCCTTTAATCAGTCAACCCATCTCTTGTTGGGTCTTCCCCTTTTCCTGCTGCCCTCAACTTTTCCAAGCATGACTGTCTTTTCCAGTGACTCAGCACTAGTGGCAGACTCACAATTCAACTTAACAAGGCTTTAAGTGGAGTGGCATTTGAAGGTCAGGCTGCCCCTCTCCATTCTGAAGAGCTGCTATAAATAGTTGTCATTTGTTGTTTACTTCTGTTAACAAGGGCAGGGAACAGCATTCCCTCTCCCTTTCTCTCTCGCTGCTCGCCTGAGCATAGATACCACAAACCCATCTGCTCTGGTAAAGACCTGTCATTAGTAACTATACTTCCTGTTTCCCTTGCTTTGTTTCCTGTTCCAAACTCAACTTCAGATTCAGCTATCATAGGAAGACAGCATACATATCATCTAAAACTTCTGCTGCTTCCCGATAAAAAAGTTATCTGAAATAGCTGTTCGTGTTTTGGCCTTATAAAACCTTGCCTCACGTGAAGCTGGTGTTATTTGTCGCCATGGGTTACAGAACAGAAAGCTAGCATGCTGAACACTTCAAGTATGGATTTAGCTCTGTACCAACTCGCTGTTTAGAACACTGAAATCATTTTGTTCTGAGTAGGAGGGACTTGAACACTAAGTACTCTGCTGCCCGAAACGTTGCTGGCAGGGAACAAGTTGTTTGGAATCTGTTTTCCTGGTGAATATTTGACATGCGAGTTTGGGAATAATGAAGAAATGCCGTGCCCTACTATAGGAGGTTTAAGGGAAGGTGGACAACAGATCAATACTGTTATACACTGCTGCAGGGAAAAGTCAAGCGCCACACTGGGAGGCACAAGCGAAATGAAGGCAAAAACTTGCATGCCATCACTGATCCAGGTTGACCGGGCTTTTAGCGGCCCAGCCTTCACTGGCCCAGGGTCGTTTAATGTGTCTGTATGCACAAAGACTCAACCCATCAAAATGATGATATCATTATATACACAAATCATTTAATAAACATTGGGAAAGATAGTAGCAAAATGGCATAGTATTTTATTAATGAAATAGATATTACTACTCTGATAAAACAATGAATTGAATTGATTTTGCCACAGACTTAGGATTTCATTGATCACTGTGCTTCAAGTCAAGAAGACACTCCTCCAAGTCAGATGGGCTAGCTTCATGGCAGGTTTACTGCCCAGAAACAGAGCAGATTACAAGGCACAGTGTATCACTTTTTGTGATCTGTGCCACATAGAGATTAGTGATGCATGCATGATTTACAGACCCTCTCTCCAGCAAATCTGTCAAGGCAGAGGCATTTATTTATTCATTTAATTTATTTATAGTCTACCTTTCTCACCTTTCAAGGTGGATAACACAGAGAGCCAGCGTGGTGTAGTAGTTAAGAGCGGTGGTTAGGAGTGGTGAGCTCTAGTCTGGAGAACCGGGTTTGAGTCCCCACTCCTCCACATGAGCGGCGGAAGCTAATCTGGTGAACTGGATTTGTTTCCCCACTCCTACACATGAAGCCAGCTAGGTGACATTGGGCTAGTCACAGCTCTCTGAGAGCTCTCTCAGCCTCACCTACCTCACAGGGTATCTGTTGTTGGGAGGGGAAGGGAAGGTGATTGTAAACCAGTTTGATTCTTCTTTAAGTGGCAGAGAAAGTCTGTATATAAAAACCAACTTCTCTTCTCAGTGTAAGTCAATGCAATCTATAGGATGGGGAAACTAATAAGCAATATAATAGGACTGGGACTACAGCTGAAGTTAACATTGTCAATATAGCGAAGACATACACGTCTGCTTTTCCCAGATTGCTTAGAAACATACTTCTATTTCCCTGCTTCTTTATAAATGCACAAAGCTGCCCCCAGTTGCTGTGTAGTTGCAACAGCTGAGTATTTCTGGTAAATTCCCTCACAGGCTGTACTTTATCCCACCCCCATCCCTTGACATTGCTTGTATATTCTAACCAAAATCTATTTGAAGAGATGCTTTGTGAGGACATTTCCCTAGAATGCAGGATAACACTAATCAAGCTTTTGATAGCTTAAGAACAAAGTGGGAAGGAAGATGAAAGGACAATTGATTACCTTGCTGATGTGGAACTCCAACTTTCTCATATACCTTTCAATCGCTTTCATTTGCTGTAAAATAAATTAAAAATTACTAGAGTGAGAAGAACGACAAGACAACCAAGATTAGCACAACTGATCTGCCCTTTCGTAGCTCTTGCTACCTAAACCAATTCGTCCTTCAAAACACCATCTTTCCTTACAAACGCTTTGGATTGCATAGGGTATTTTTTTGAACATTAGGACAGAATAATAAACTTCAGATGTCATTCCATTGCCTAAAATAAATTTTTAAAAATTGAGATTTTTTTTTAGCAGACAAGGCCTTTAGGTTAATGCAGGTAATTAATTCCCAGATTTTGTTCAGTGGCCCCGAAACTAAAGTGATACTGTGTTCTAAATATTGTGTGATGTGCTTGTGTGTTTACGGACAGCAATACTGAGCTGTGGTACATGGCAAAAGTCTTCAGCCCCAATCTTCAAGCCACTTTTTGAAATAATTCTTCTGGCCTGAAAGTGGCTGTTGCAAACGGAACGATCTAAAGACTCAAGATGGACAGCCTGATTCCATGTTCTTCTTTAACTCTGGCACAATTTCAGAGGGGTTGCCTAGAACTGAGTTCACTGCATCTTAACCAGATGCTCTGCTGCCAGATGCTCTTATCTGTTTATTGCAGTGCAAAGGACCAAGAGGGCAATTTACCTTGTCTAGATCGTACAGCACCCCCTGTAATGAATGAAAGGAAAAGATTAATTTGTATATAAGACATCTTTCTAAGGAAAGAAACATGTTGCTACACACAGTATCATAATAGGGGAGGGGCTGTGGCTCAGTGGTAGAGCCTCTGCTTGGCATGCAGAAGGTCCCAGGTTCAATCCCCGGCATCTCCAGTAAAAGGGATTAGGCAAGTAGGTGATGTGAAAGAGCTCTGCCTGAGACCCTGGAGAGCCAATGCCGGCCTGAGTAGACAATACTGACTGATAAACCAAGGGTCTGGTTCAGTATAAGGCAGCTTCCTGTGTTCAATACAACTGAGCCAAAATAAAGCCCAAATTAAAGTCCTCCTGAATAAATGCACATGAAATTATTATGCAAAGCTGAAACGTAACTCATTTGGGCTACGTAGCAAATAAAAGACTTCTTAATCATGCTTTGATTACTCATGTTAGGTAAACTGAGTAATCTGAGTAAGGCAGTAAACTGCCTTAAACTGAGTTAGACCATTGGCCTGTCAGTATTGTCTGCTCAGACTGGCAGCAGCTTTCCAGGGCCTCAGGTAGAAGTATTTCTACTTCAACCTGCTCCTTTTAACGGGAGATGTTAGGGACTGAACCTGGAACCTTCCGCTTAGAAAGCAGATGCAAGATATGCTAGCTCTGCAGCTGCTCTCAAAACTTTGCTCTGCCTGTCTGTTTTCCCCTGGGTTAGAATATAATGCCCTAACCTAAAGAGCTCAGGCTAGCCCGATCTTGTCAGATTTCGGAAGCGAGGCAGGGTCAGCCCTGGTTAGCACTTGGATGAGGCTACAAAGGAAGTCAAGGGTTGCTACACAGATGCAGGCAATGGCAAACCACCTCTGAAAATCTCTTGCCCTGAAAACCCTGTGAGGTTGCCATGAAGTCATCTACATACATACATACATACACACACACACACTTTCGTTATAATACATATTCCTTTCATTACACACTGCTTTCATAGGGGCTTTTAAGTTATGGTGATCAGTGAGCAATTAAAAAAAAGTTTTTTATTTCCATTTTGATATTTATTTAGTAGGGTTGGATGGTAGAAATTTAAAAAGTGAATGATTTCTCCTCTTTCACGCCCACAAGATTTCCCCTCCTGTTGGAAAAGTGATGGCAGATTCACAAAATTTACTTTCTCTCCATTGTCAAATGACCTTTATGTACTGAAATGTGTTTGACAGATCATGAAGGAAAACTGGAGAAAGAGATGAGCAAGTTTTTGTCCTTTCATCATCATATGCCTGGCATCATTGGGCTTCCTATAAATATCATCATGGGAGAACTGCTCAGGTATCCGCACAAGACTATCCAAGATGGGGAGAAACTAACAGGATGGATCCACCGTGAGTAGACACATGATGAGAAAACTGAACAATACAAGATTAATGTGATGGGTGCTCCAGTGTTGGTCAGGTGTATAATGGTAATTCAAATGTTCCTAAGTGAGACAGCTCAATTCTTATGTGCTGACTAGTATCATCTCACATTTCAGGGAAGAAGTATTGTTTGAAAACAGCCTCATATGAATACTGCCATCACATCAAAAATTTGCCACGCAAGAGGGAAGACTTCTATCAGTAAATACATTCTCGACACAAGCATACTTTTGAACAAAGCCCTCCCCCATAAGAAATTTGAAACAGTGTGAATTGATTCCAGTATCTCAGTCCTGCGTTAAATTCTGCCCATGATCTACCAACTTAGTAAAAGATACTCGTCCCTGACGAGGAGTTTTATGATGAGACATACCAGGCGTGAGTTTCTTTTCATGTCCTTTAATTGAGCAGTCAGCTTATCCAGCTCTGTCTGATGTACTTCTAGATATTCACTGTAAAGATAAACCAAAAACGGAAACGTCGTCTCTGTTGCGTTTCAGTACTTTTAAGTGGTGATTGCTGGTCCCTGTGAAAGGCAAAATCTGTTTCCCAAGGTATTATGCTTGCCACAAATTATTCAAGCAAGTAAATGAGCTTGGTGAAGTCATGGTTAGAACCAAACTCTTCCCCATGTAAAATGAAATCAGATGATAAAAATGCCGATAATTGAAATCAAAACAAAATGAATAGAGATATTGAGGGGTGTACAGAAAAGGATTAAAATAGGCGAATTCAGGATGCATGAATGAAGCATCCTTTTGTTAATGTTCAAAAAGAAAACTAATTTCTTCAAACTAAACTAATTTACTTTATTTTCTATAACTTGTTAGAAATTTAAACTGTAACTATAAACTGCTTTCAAAAATTGCTGAGCGTGTAATTAATGTTATCTGATTCTAAGCTCACCACACCCTTGCAGGCAGAGAGCACGTAACCAATTTACAAACAACAGACTGAATCCAAAGTACTGTGAGAAGAACGCTGCTCACAGAGTGGAAATTTCTTGCCTTCACTTGGGGTTGCCAGGTCCCTCTTTGCCACCAGCGGGAAATTTTTGGGGCGGAGCCTGAGGAGGGCGGGGTTTGGGGAGGGGAGGGACTTCAATGCCATAGAGGCCAATTGCCAAAGCAGCCATTTTCTCCAGGTGAACTGATCTATAACGGCTGGAGATTAGTTATAATAGCAGGAGATCTCCAGCTACTACCTAGAGGTTGGCTACCCTACCATCCCTTCCTACTGCAGCCCTCCTATGTACACCCAGATCCTACCCCCAGGGTCAGGAGACCTCATGGTAACAATGCTGGACACAATGTCATCCAATCATTCCCTCTCCTCTGCCAGTGGAAGCATCCTTCCCCCAGCCCTGTGGGTGGGATCCTATAACTCTATCCTGCTAACAGCAGAGCCTTCCTCTGGTGCAGAGCTGTGCTCCAGCAGTACATGCCCCTTCCGCCAGAGAAAGGTTCTTCCAAAAGCGGAAGAACAGATTGAACAACAAAAGAAAAACATTTAGGGCACAATCCACCAGGAAGTGTCCTTTTACGAGCCCCTGCTGAAATGAATGTGAACTCCTAGGGTTGCCAGGTCCCTCTTCGCCATCGGTGGAAGGTTTTTGAGGTGGAGCCTGAGGGGGGAGGGGTTTGGCGAGGGGCTTCAATGCCACAGAGTCCAATTGGCAAAGCAGCCATTCTCTCCAGGGGAACTGATCTCTATCAGCTGGAGATCAGATGTAATAGCGGAAGATTTCCAGCTACTACCTGGAGGTTGGCAACCCTATGAACTACACAGGAGCAAGACAGTGCCATTTCAGTGGGATCTGATCACTTTAGCCTTCTCGCAAAACATTTTGAGACTCAGTGGAGTTTGCAAAGGTGAACATGGTTCAGTGGTTTGGGCCATTCGTTTTTGTTGGTTTGTTTAAGTTATCTACTAAAAGAGCCACCTGGTCATTCCCCCCACCCCCACCCGCTTGCCAAATAAAAGGGTCCCTATAATTAACTACAACAACCCTCTGGAGATGCCCTACGTGAGCATACGGCAAATAAGAAGGATTATATGGGAAGGTTTTCCCTAAGCACTGAAATTCTTTTCTCTGTTAGTCAGAGCCTAAATCGTAATATGCTGAGTCACAGTACTACTAGTATAACCATAGCACAGTAATCAGACAGCTACTTAGGAACAAGCAACCCTGGATCTGTGCTCATGGACAGGGTCAATCAACAGGTCTATTGCATGTGGCAATAAGAAGAATAGTTGGTCTTTATATGCCGACTTTCTCTACCACTTAAAGAAGAATCAAACTGGCTTACAATCACCTTCCCTTCCCCTCCCCAAAACAGACACCCTGTGAGGTAGGTGGGGCAGAGAGAGCTCTAAGAGAGCTGTGGCTTGCCCAAGGTTACCCAGCTGGCTTAGTGTGTAGGAGTGGGGAAACAAATCCAGTTCCCCAGATTAGCGTCCGCCGCTCATGTGGAGGAGTAGGGAATCAAACCCGGTTCTCCAGATCAGAGTCTGCCGCTCCAAACCACCGCTCTTAACCACTACACCAGCCTGTTTCATACCAGTTGTGTAGATGTACTCCTGCCTGTTACATTAGGCTTTTGGCATGCCAACACACGAGAGATGTCACAAATCAAGCAATTTATATAGAACACTTCATATAAACTTCATAATGCAACAAGGTATCCAATCATGAACTTTTTCAAAATAAAGTCAACAGAAAGAAATTTTTGTTTGTAGTATTTTCTGCATAGAAAAAGTTTTGAAAAAGTTCATGATTGGATACCTTGTTGCATTATGAAGTAATAGTGTAACACAACAGTTTATATGAAGTGTTCTATATAAATTGCTTGATTTGTGACATGAAATTGTATTTGTGTTAATATTGGCCTACAACTGTATTTTCTTTACTACTACTATCATAACAGTTGAATTTACTATATTGAATACAACACACGAGAGATAGCAACAGAATCTCAACATTCACATTACAGCCACAGCCACAAACTCACACAGTAGGATTGCCAACCTCCAGGTGGTGGCTGGATATCTACTGATATTACAACTGATCTCCAGGTGACAGAGAGCAGTTCACCTGAAGACAATGGCTGTTTTGGAAGGTGGACTCTATGGCATTATCCCCCACTGAAGTCCCTCCCCTCCCCAAACTCCACCCTCCCCATTCTCCACCCCCAAAATCTCCAGGTATTTCCTAACTCAGAGCTGGCACAACCATCTTGGCACGGGCTAAACTAAAACACCTGAGAGTTAGCATAGGCTGGACATTTTTCGCAGCAGCAATATAGCCGGGTTAGCAGACAACCTTCACAGACAGTCTGTTGAAGCAAAACATGCTACAACATTGATAGTACTTAAGTTTGTTTGAATCACTATTGTGGTCTGTGTGCTTGTTATACATTTTCTTAGTTTGCTCAACCTCTAGGTGGTGGCAGGAGATCTCCTGCTATTAAAACTGATCTCTAGCCGATAGGGACCAGTTCCCCTGGAGAAAATGGCCGCTTTGGCAATTGGACTCTATGGCATTGAAGTCCCTCCCCAAACCCTGCCCTCCACAGGCGCTGCCCCCAAAATCACCCACTGGTGGCGAAGAGAGACCTGGCAACCCTATGCTAACACCCCATGAATCAACCACAAAATGACATGATTGAAAAGACGTCATGGTGGAACTAAGGGCTGCATGAAAAAAGCTCCCAGCTGTTAAGAGAAGCAAGAGCTCCTTGGTGCTTGAGAGCTAGTAAACATGGTGTTTTTTTGTTGATAATCAGGCGCTGAACTCTTATTTCCTTCAGGGAATCAATTTTTTTTTCTTCACGGAGCAGTAGAGATAACTTGCAGTGCTCCAGGAACAGTTTGAAGCTCTTACTCCAGTCCGTTCTTTAATGCCTTGTAAACCTCTTCCATCCTTTCAGGCTGAGGCTCTTTGGCGGTGCTGCTGCTCTTATGTCCCAAATTATGCGTCTTCTTTACTTTTGCCTGGGGTTTCTTGAGCCCGGAGGAGTTTTCAATAAAGGAATTGCACCTACAAAAGGAACATGAAGAGAGTGGGGTGGGGGTGAGGGGGAAGAGCTGTAAACCACAAATATCTCTTCATCTCAAAGTATCACTTAAGTATTTCCTTAACTTGACCTTTCCTGGGTAAAAGCAATTTGCTTATTGTGGTGCCTACCACAGGGCTGTTTTATGGGTTAATTTGTCTGAGTCTACATGACAACAAAGCTTTTGAGATTCCACTTGCTGAGAACTCCACTACTTTTACATTTCCATCTCATTGGTTTTATTTAGATACAGCTCAAAACAGCTTGCCCCGCTGCAAAGGTGCACCATGGGTAACAACAGATTTAAAACATATTACACATACAAGGAATTGGACTCTATGGCATTGAAGTCCCTCCCCTCCCCAAACCCCATCCTCCCCAGGCTCCACCGCCAAAACCTCCTACTGGTGGCAACGAGGGACCTGGCAACCCTGTTTCCATAGCCCGTATTTACTTAAACGGGGCTTTTGGAGACTGGGGAGGGTTTCTGGTAGTTTGCACCTTGAAATGAGTTTAATGCTGGCCACCGAAGCTAGCTCAAATTAAAAATACGTTTCACAACAATAATGAGAGCTAGCGTCTTGCTGAGGAGCATTCAAATTAAGCCATTATTGTATGTTTGATAAATCAGGGATAACAGATGCAGCACTAGAGAGGGATTCTAGGGATGTACAACTTGATATTGTTGACCCAGGGAAATGTGTCATTTCTCATTTTATATTTTAGGCAAGGTAATCCCAATGATTCCTAATTCTAGGGTTGCCAACCTCCAGGTGGTGGGAGGAGATCTCCTGCTATTACAACTGATCTCCAGGCAATGGAGAACAGTTCACCTGGAGAAAATGGCCGCTTTGGCAATTGGACTCTATGGCATTGAAGTCCCTCCCCTCTCCAAACCCTGCCCTCCTTAGGCTCCGCCCCCAAAACCTCCCGCTGGTGGTGAAGAGGGACCTGGCAACCCTACCTAATTCTGATATTCCCACCTCCAATAATATCACAATTGGGTACTGTGTCAGGAAGGCAGCAGAAGCAGGGAGGGAGGGAAAGGAAGGAAGGCCCCAATTCCAGTTGGTCCATGGCGAACTGGCCCTCTTGGAAGTGTAAAGGGCTACTGTCGATTCCCCCGAGAAAATTAAAGTGCCGTGGGCTGGTGTGCCATGGACCAACTGGGAGTCGCGCCACTATTCCTCTCCCTCCCTCCTCCTGCTGCTTCTGGGGAGGAGTCTCTAAAATTATTACATTAATTTCTTTCAAAAAGGGCATGATTACCATTGTTATGAAATTGGCAGCAGTATTCCAATATTTATTAAAACAGAAAAATTTACACACGACTTATGAGAACAATATTCCTGATAAGTAATGAAAACGATAACCATGCCCTTCCTGACTTCCCGCTATCAAATTAAAATGATAATTTTCAAATTATATACTCCCCTAGTAGATTCTCTCTCAGAAGTCAAGACGAGAAGGAAACAAGCAATGCCTTTCAAAAAACGGAACGAGTGTAAATGGGCCATTGCTGGGTGTTAAAAATAATTTTAAAATCCATATTCTGGGCCAAGAAAAACCTTGTTGATGTGTTTGTTTCTATACTTGCTCTCCCATTCTTATACAATTTGGCTGTAAATGCAATGTGATGTCCTCATCCAACTGATATCAAAGAGAACACTTTAAACTATTTAAAACAAACTGGATTTGAAGAAAGTCAGGCTATGTAACTTGGATCAGAGATAACGTGACAAAGTCTGACTGTGGAAGGAAACATTGATTTCCTTTTAACTGCTGCCCATGTACATACTCAATAATAATGGAGCAGAGGAAGAATCTTCTTAAGGTCAAAGGACAGGAAAAGTCAAGGAGATACACTTTGGTAAAGAAAGGATTGTTTCTTCCCTCTTTGTTTGGGCTGAAATGTCACCTGTTAAGTTTTGCCCTTTTTCAAATCTATAATGGAGATATCCTTTGCTGTATAGATGATAGTGGAATAGAAAGGAATGATTCCCTAAGGGGTTGTGTGTGGGTATGTGTGCGTGTTTGCTTGTTTGTTTACAAAATGAAAGCTTAGCTTTGGAGATAGTACTTGCCTGGATCGTCTTTCTTGAAGACCACTGAAGCCAGCAAAGGACTGACTTCTAATAATCCCATTAGGGCCTCCTGGGGAGAATGAATGCGATCCTACTGACATGATTTCTGGGAACTTGGAAGATAGTCCTGCAAGATAATGGTAAAAAGCAGGTTACAACAGCAGACAGGTTTTAAGACACAGCTCATCCTGGTCTTGTCTTTGGCAATTAAAGAGAAATAAATTGCATGAGTTATAAGACGATTAAGTATGTGCAAAGTATCTTTCACTGCAGTTTCTTTTATCCCACTAAAGCATATTTTTTAGGGTAACAACAGGCATATCTGTAGAAAGGATTTGTCCTTTTCCCCCCCTGCTGGTTTTCACTTTGCCTTCCCATGTTTTCTGTTATCCTGGTTTTCCTATCCTGGTTTTTCTAACAAATGGGTTATTAGTGTTTTTACCTGGAAAGTGATATGGGCAACCTGTTATAGATTATAGCAGCTAGTACACACTTTGGGGTTTTGTTTGTTTGTTTTATGAAGGGCTTAGCATTTTAGAGCCACAACAGCACCAATTTATAGGAATTTAGAGGAAGAGGGGTTTAAGCCTCCCAAGACCTCAGAACTGTTCTCCATTTCAAGTCATTTCAACCACACATTTACACATGATAAAGTCTGCCAAGTGCAAACCCCATTCATCAACTCAAGTACGTAATTGCACATTGTTTCTAAATTTTGTGGTGCAAGATGCACACAGAGCATCTTCAGGCCTGATTGCAGAAATGTCATCACTCACTACTCAGGGGACAGAGCAGCCAGGGTAGCTTCCTCTCTCTTTCAAGCTCTGAGGAATAATGTTACCCCCCACACACACACCAACAAATATATATTGGGGATCAGGTAGCACTGCTAGTATCATCTTTGAACTAAGCCACCTCCAGGTATTATCTGGTGATCTCCTGCTATTACAACTGATCTCCAGCTGATAGAGATCAGTTCACCTGGAGAAAATGACCGCTTTGGCAGTTGGACTCTATGGCATTGAAGTCCCTCCCCAAACCCCACCCTCCTCAGGCTCCGCCCCAAAAACCTCCCACAGGTGGTGAAGAGGGACCTGGCAACTCTACTCTAGCCAGCCCTTTCTGCTTAGGGCCAAACTAGATGAAACAGAGTCACTCTACCTACAGCCACACAGCAGCTATAGGGAATGTCTCTTTAAAAATGAGGGAGAGCCTGGCTAGGCTTGGAACTGCAGTGAGGTGGGGAGGGGCTCCCCACCATTTTCCTTTGCTGAAACAGCATGAGGGGTATTTCCCCCCTTTTTGAAGCTGCAGGATTTTGCATTGATAACTATTCAAATCTATGTCTGGATGTGTACTAGAATGCAATTATCATTTCCTAGTAAATACCGCCCCCAGCTATGATAACATTCCTGTACAAGAATGTGCACAATTAATCGGGTTGCCAACCTCCAGGTACCAGCTGGAGATCTCCTTCTATTACAATCGATCTCCAGCCGACAGAGATCAGTTCACCCGGAAAAACATGGCCGCTTTGGCAATTGGACCCTATGGCATTGGAGTCCCCTCCCCAAACCCCACCCTCCTCAGACTCTGCCACAAGAACCTCCTGCTGGTGGTGAAGAGGGACCTGGCAACCGTAACAATTAACAGGTTCTCTGGCCCGTGTAAGCACACCCTGTTTGGTACGTTCCTTTTGGATGTAAAATCTACTGAGGCCAGCTACAAAACTCTCATTTATTGTGCTGAAGCCTAACCACTAACTACCTATTATTTTATTTTACTGTGAACAGCTCATCTTCAAGTATGGGTTAAAAGAATGAGGCTGAAGTTGGTTCCCTATTCCCAGTTCCTTATTCACATTTCCTAGTTCCTGAATGATTTTGAGGACAATTCAAAAGCTCTGCACCCCAAAATATGGATTGGACCACCACATATCATACACCCCCACATTCAGGGGACTGTGCCCTTCGAGATGGTGCATGCTGGGTCCTGGTCCAAAGCCCTTTTCTTGTGCCAGCTGCCCCCAAGTTGGGTGCCCCCACAACTAATACGCAATAGGGAACGAACTGGGAATAGGGAACCAACTTCAGCCTCCTGTTAAAGGAGAGGTTTTTGTCAGTCATTATACAGACTGAGAAGATAAACTGCAAGACTGCAAGTTTAATTATTACCATCTGACTAGCCAAAAAATGCTATGTGCAGATATATCAAAAATTTAAGCTTAGGATGTTTTGTGCACACATTTTTTTTTTGGGGGGGGAGCTATTTAATGTACACTGATGTACATGAAACACAAAAAATTACAAGCAGTTTAAAGTTGTAGCATTCATCTGAACGTAGTAGGTTGGAGTAGAAGCTTGCAGAATAAGAAATAGTGGACGTTACAGATACATGAAAAACAAGTCTGGCCATGGAATCAAATTTCTGTAACTTCTGTCACTAACTTCTGACAGTCCTTCCCCTCCGCAAACCCTGCCCTCCTCAGGCTCTGCCCCCAAAGCCTCCTGCCAGTGGCGTAGAGGGACCTGGCAACCCTACTGTGAAGATTAAAATAGATCATTGCTTGCTCTTCTTTAATTACATGAAACAAATATATTTTTGGTATAGGTCAGGATCCCAGTATTCCTGTGTGTTCTCCCAAAATCTGTGTGCACACAAAGGATCTTGTTGAATTTCTATTTGTCTATTTGGGCAGTTGGTTGTAAAACATCTCGCTCTCTGTGCATTAGCAGCAAAACCTCATTTGCTGAACCTAGGATATAGGGACGAGGTGCTGTATAATAAGCCATTTCTCAGAGTCCTTTCCTTTATCCCTTAGAAGCTCCTTGATCCATTGATCTTGAGCAGAGTAATTTTAAATCTAATGTTTGAGGGATATAAGGGCTGAAATAATTCTTGCCACTGACAATGTAGCTTTGGGATCCCTGTCACTTAATAAAAAAAAGGCATTATGTCAGCCACAGAGGCATTAGATTATTTCTCAGAGACCACCAACCTTCTTGAGGGGCCAAATGTCATTAGAAGGGGAAGGGACTAAGAACCTTTGGTACATAGGCATACTATGTGTGACTGAATTCTCCCATTCTGGATTTTTGGTCTTTTAAACAATAAATGTATGCATATTTTGCAAGTATGATATAATAAAGTTTATTGTTTGTAGCCAAAGGCCATCACAATCTATCATACAAAACATTAAAATGACATTAAAATTTTTGCAAGTAAAACTTACCAAATAGTACCACCGTATATAATTTCTCTATTAGCTACCACAGGGGGAAAAAATTCTATATCAGTGCCCTAAAATTTAAAGATATGCAGCACAAATTAATTTAGAAGTACGCCGTCAGAACTGAGTTTAATTATGTTTCCTGTACCAGTCTGATCTTCTAACTATTGACAGCTTTTAAGGTAGAGGATTATTATGTCATAAACGGAGCATCTTAGATCTGCTTGCATCTTAGATCTGCTTGCAATTTGTGATAGTCCTTTGATGCAGGAGTCTGTGAGCCTTGTCTTACCCACAAATTTCCTAATGCAGCAGACAGATCATGGCACTTAATCTCTGGTGTTGCAGTTGAAAGTTATATGGCCTAGGAAGGAATGCTTTCTCTAAACATACAGAGCAATCTTCATTTTATAACTTCCTTCATAGCCCGCTAACCCTGCTACATGAGAGAGAACAGAATGTTGCAGCTAACTGATAATGTCCCTCCCTGGGGAAGAGAAAAAGACTGTAGCATCCTTCCTTCTAGACATGGAAGAAAAGAGCGGGGGAAGCTCATTAGAAGGGAGTCCACTCAAGTGTGCATTCCCTTAAGAGGAACAATAGTCTTCTATTCATCACCTCATTAGAGACCCAGCATGGTCTAGTGACGGACTCTAATCTGGAGATGCAAGTTTGATTCCCCACTCCATCACATGAGCACATCACGGACTCTAATCTGGTTACCTGTATTTATTTCCCCATTTCTCCACATCAAGCCTGCTGGATAACCCTGGGCAAGTCACAGTTCTCTCTGAACTCCCTAAGCCCCACCTACCTCACAAGGTGTCTGTTGTGGGGAGGGAAGGGGAAGAGAAGGTGAATTTAAACTGCTCTGAGACTCCTTCAAAAGGTAGATTAGAAGAAGAGTTGGTTTTTATATGCTGATGCTCTACCTTTAAGAAGAATCAAACCGATTTACAATCTCCTTCCCTTCCTCTCCCCACAACAGACGCCTCATATCGTAGGTGAGGCTGGGAGAGTTCAGAGAGAACTGTGACTAGCCCAAGGTCACCCAGCTGGCTTCTTGTGTAGGAGTGGGGAAACCAAGCTGGTTCATCAGATTAGAGTCCACAGATTAGAGTTCATGTGGAGGAGTGGGGAATCAAACCCAGTTCTCCTGATTAGAGTGCACCGCTCCTAACTACTCCACCATGCTGGCTCTTAATGCATCTGACAAAGAGGGTTCTAGCTCAATAAAGCTTACATGTCAATATACCTGTTAATCTTTTAAGGTGCCACAAAATTTTGCAGACATATTTGCCATATTCACATTTTATATGTTTAGATGGACCCTTGCATGTATATCTTAAAAAACGGATGCATGAGGAGGCCTCATGGAATGATGCAGGAAAAGCATTACCAAAGAGGTGAGGGTTGAAGTAGGGATTTAAAGGTGGAGAAGTAGCAGAAGAAAAAGAGCTGGGTTTCATACCCTGCTTTTTCTTGTTCTAAGTGAAGCTTCAAGCAGTCGAATTATATGTGCAGCCTGGGAAGGGGGAAGGGGTGGGCAGATTGTGAACAATGGTTGAGAGACTATGAAATGCAGGAGGTATAGCTTGTGGTATTTCTATGAAAAGCACAAAAGTATGCAAGAAGAGAACAGTGACGAACAAGAATAAAAGAGCCCAATTTAACACCAAAATGGCAACATTCAGAAACCTATGAGAAAAATTCCCACCAGCTAGTACACTCTACTGCCAACCTTGAGAGTCTCTTCAACACAAGGACTTCAGGAGATGCCAATAAGAAACTGCTGCATCAGAATTTATCAATTGGTCTGATTGTTTTAACCTGGAATCCAACAGGTCTGATACCTTTCTTAGGCTCCACAGGTCCCATAATTAAGGAGTCTGTGAGTAGTTTCAGTACAGTAGCTTTGTTGGTCTGCAGTAGCTGGATTCGAGTCCAGTGGCACCTTAGAGACCAACAAGATGTTCAGGGTACAAGCTTTCAAGAGTCAAAGCTTCCTTCATCATGTGAATAGTCACTGTGTTTATCTTGTGTGCTTTTGCTCTGCATAGAAATATCTCAAGGTATACCTCCTGCATTTCATAGCCCTTTTAAACCATTGTTCACAACCCTGCCCTCTCTGCTGTAGATATAATTTCGCTGACTGAAGTTTCACTTCATGCCTCTGATGAAAGCCTATGACCTGCTGCAGCATGTCTTATATGGTTACAGAAGAGGAAGAAGAAGAGTTGGTGTTTATATGCTGACTTTCTCTACCACTTAAGGAAGAATCAAACTGACTTACAATCACCTTCTATTCCACTCCCCACAACAGATACCCTGTGAGGTAGGTGGGGCTGAGAGAGCTCTAAGAGAGCTGTGACTAATCCAAGGTCACCCAGCTGGCTTCATGTGGAAGAGTGGGGAAACCAACCCGGTCCACCAGATTAGCATCCACCGCTCATGTGGAGGTGTGGGGAATCAAACCCGGTCCTCCAGATTAGAGTCCACCGCTCCTAACCATCGCTCTTAACCACTACACCACACTGGCTCTCCAAGTAGAATTTGGTTGGGAAGCTGCAGCTCTAGCCCTTTTCAGTGAACACATCCCATTTTGGAATGAAAGGTGTAGATGGAGAGTGGGAATAAGCATGATGTCCCCACTCCCCTGCCTAAATCCACCCTGGATGTTGCATCTGAAGATGGCTTCCCTGTTCAAAATAAACTTAAATCTAGATTTGTCTCTGCATTTGAATGAAATGGTTTATAGGTTCTGAATCCTCTGCTGCCTGCTTAACACTCTTATCTTCTCTAGTCTTTTATCAAGCCCCATGCAGCTTTTCAGTCATTCATCAGCCCTGCAGTTTGATAATCTCATCATTATGATTATTAAAATCGACTGCAGGGAAAACAATAGAGGGAGGAAGGGGGAAATGTCAGCAAATGTCTTTACACCTACTGAGAATGAGAATTAACTAAATAAGCCAAAGGACACAGAGAAAAGATGGACTGTGAGGGGGGATAGGAGGTTATGGAGAAAGGGGGCACCATGTATGGAGCAAGCCGCATATAGATGGCAGGAAGGGATAATGCAAGGAATCATTTAAGAGATTTGGAGACCTTTGGTTGACCAAGGATGGTAGACTTGGTGGAACAGAAGCTATCGGTGAAGCATGAGAAAAAACTATCATGCATCTATACCTTGTGCAGATGCTTACACAGAACTCAGAGTGGACTGTAGAATGAAGTTCAATATCCTACACTTTAGCTATTACCTAAGGAAGTTCTACAGGGATGTAAAATATGGCTGGGTGTCTATTAGGGTTGCCAGGCCAAGTTTGGTAACTGTCTGGAGGATTGGGGCAAGAATATGGAGGAGGGCAATGGCAACAGCGTCTCTCCGTCTTGAGCCCGACTTTGGTTGGGAAAGGTGGGGTAGAAATCGAATAATAATAAAAAAACAAATATAATTTCCAAGGGAAAACAGTTAATGATATAGGGCAGCTCTAGGAATCGCTGGAAACTCTATGGCAAAACCATAGTTTCCAGTGATTCCTAGTGCTATGCTATGTCACTTCTGGGTTTTCCCCAAAAATGACATAGTGAGCAAGCCAACATTGCTGGGTTTTTTTTTTTTTTTTTTTTTAATTCTCCCAGCACCACTCACGGCAGCAATGGCCAAAGAGGGCTGGAAGCCCTAGCCCCTGTTCAGCTTTTGACAGTCCCTAAAAGTTAAAAATGTTCATTGCAAGTTCTGAAAAGAAGGGACTGAAATTTCCACACTACTGCTTTTACTTAACAGAAAGCTTGAGAAAAGCATTTGTTTCATAAATGGGTTGACATCCTTTTCCCCTGGCGTGTTTTAATGTGATGAATTTAAGAGGCTCTGCTGTACCATCACTTACACAGATATTTATATTCCGTTGCTTACAGGCTAATTAGCAGAATTACAAGTGTGAAAGCCACTGCAATAAACTCCTTCTCAGAAATCTGGAGAGTTGACAATACTAGTCCCACTTCAATACAAATACACTGTGTATATAGAAGTATTCTATCATACAGCATGTTTTTGAATTGCACCAAAATTTGAACTAGCTATATTTTAATGAAGTTGTTCTAATCCAGCAATTCTTTATGGCCAAAAGATAAATTCTCAGAGTTCCCTGGTCTGCAGCACCTTTCCAGTTCCCTTGAACAATGGGGGCAATTCCGTTGTGCAAAGGGACATGTGTACAGAGCTGCTGTAGTGAATAGGAAAGAGTGTTAATACAAGAGTTTCAAATGCACGTTGGAGTCAAAAATCATTACTAAGAAGCCATTGGACTAAGCCCACTGAAATAGCAAGCAATCACAAATGATTGTTGGGTTGCCAGCCTCCAGGTACTAGCTGGAGATCTCCTGCTATTAAAACTGATCTCCAGCCGATAGAGATCAGTTCCCGTGAAGATAATGGCCGCTTTGGTCATTGAGCTCTATGGCATTGAAGCCCATCCCCAAACCCCACCGTCCTCAGGCTCCGCCCCAAAAACCTCCCACCGGTAACGAAGAAGGACCTGGCAACCCTAGAAATGATACAGAGAATTTCCAAACAGCAGAATCATGACCATACAGTCAGGCAAAAAATAATAAATGAATAGTATTCACCATGCTCAATGAGGAAGTTGTGATGCCAAATACATTCCTTCCAGAATAACATAATAAAAAACATCTTACCACAAGCCAGAAAATGTATGACCCCCTTCAGGGTTCCTCAAAACAAATCTACTTTCGTTGAAGGCAAAAAGCCACGGAACTGTGAAACAGAAATAAACTTGTGAAAGCTACCAGCATCTGTGTCCTTTCACTGTGTCCTTTAATAAGAGGTAGAAAAGGTTTGAAAGAATATCTTTCATTCTTTTGAACTTTCCCACCATAGCTATTTGGGTGTCAGGAATGTAGTTCCTGCAATTTTACGGGGTCTTCGAGCTTATAGAAGGATATACCTAAGGCTATGTCTTTCAAAATGTTTCAGTATGCAGCAGTTGTTGCAAAAATTAGATGCAGTCCAGCAAATTGTAGCATGTTATTATGGGGTTCACCTACAGATTTAGGATATACTGGTCATGTGTGCCAACCATTGTACTATACTTTCATTATAATCCTGCTCTTTTCCTCATAGCAGCGAACATTTATCAGGACCTTTAGTGGCAGCTGCTGGGAGATATTTGCATGTAGCTTTTCATGCAACTGTGAGTATTGCTGAACCTATTCTTCCAGTGCATCCTTAAGAACATTTTCCTGGGAGGAAGCCCCATTGAATAATCCTGAGAAAATAAATTTAGGATTGTTTTCTTACATACCAGCTAGTTTACTTATGTACAATATGCTGTAGGTCCTTGCAAAGGTATTTAATTCTGGTTTTCTATTCAACTGTACTGGGAGAAGGGAAACTTGTTCCATAATCCTTTGCGAGTTGCTTTCTTCATTGGTGCGCTGGTCATGAACTGCTGACCAAGGTTACATTGGCTTCCTATGCACCACAGGGACATTTGATCAGTTCTGTACCATCTTAGAATGTTTGCCACATGGATTTAGGAAAAGGAATGTGCAAACTGTCTCAAACTAGCAGTTCCACAGTGGGTAGCCATGTTAGTCTGTCTGCAGTAGTAGAAAAGGGCAAGAGTCCAGTAGCACCTTAAAGACTAACAAAAATATTTTCTGGTAGGGTATGAGCTTTCCAGTTCCAGTTCTAGATAAAAGAACAACAGAGAAGAAGCTTCATGCGAATATACTTTTCCTTCCTGTGGCTTCATCCACTCCCTTATTCGCTCTTATCATACAACTCAACACACATAGGACTTCCTTGGCTTTTCTACAACACAAACTGTCATTTCCCTCTCTGCTTTCTTTGCACTCAAATGTAATTATCTGTGTTAATGTCATTGTCTGGTTCTCAGGATTACTACTCTTTGGTTCTCGGGTTGCAAGCCCAAAGATACTTTCCCAGGAATAAGCCCAATTGAATAAAATGGGACATACTTCTGAGCAGAACTGTTTAGGGTTGCTTCTATAGCAAGCTGCATCTACCACATGATCCCCCCCAACTTATCCACAGTCACATCACACTGGAAGCAAGCGGAGCTGGACTATATCAGTTCAGTTCTTTATTATTACAGTCTATGACCAGTAGGTATATAAAGGAAACATTAATTACAGAAAAAATAAAATTTATATGCAAATGACCTTGATAAACGTAGGATAGTCCTAATAGATACCAGCTAAAACTACACATATCTGTCAGCAATTTAACACTTCAACATTCTCCTGAGCAAATACTAGAGATTAAGTCATTTCAGGAACTAAAATCTCTGCCACTCTAACTGGTCTATATCAGTACAATCAACTGGGATCCCACTCTAACCATTTTCACAAATAGTGAGCTTGTATTTTGCACCGAATATCAGATAGTGGGTGTAAAATGGTGTATAAATTCACTATCCTCAGTCCTATCATCTCTATAGCCACATCACCAACCA
This sequence comes from Euleptes europaea, assembly GCF_029931775.1. Classification (NCBI taxonomy): domain Eukaryota; kingdom Metazoa; phylum Chordata; class Lepidosauria; order Squamata; family Sphaerodactylidae; genus Euleptes; species Euleptes europaea. Next base: position 69,916,164 of record NC_079319.1, on the reverse strand, counting down.
CTAGGGTTCCCAGCTCCGGGTTGGGAAATACCTGGAGATTTTGGGGGTAGAGCCTGAGGAGAGTGGGGTTTGAGGAGGGAGGGACTTCAATGCCACAGAGTCCAGTTGCCAAAGCGGCCATTTTCTTCAGGTGAACTGATCTCTGTTGGCTGGAGATCAGTTGTAATAACAGGAGATTTCCAGCTAGTACCTGGAGGTTGGCAACCCTACCAACCACTTGGGCACTGTGCAGCACCTTCAACTATTCTGCAACATCTCATCTAATGACAGCTACCGTTACCAGAATAGTAATACAGAATAGTAATAGTAATGCACATGAATTGACCAGAAATTTAGCAGTGAGAGGAATGAGGGTAAATAAACCTTTCTCCTTTGAGTATTTATTTTACATAGTTCAGTGGAATACAAATATCCTACATAAATAAAATAAATGGGAGGAATGACTTCTCACACAGCAGACAACAGTGGATGAAGTATTTCACGGGCCAGTTCATACAGTGCACTTTTCAATACACAAGCAACCCCAATAATCCTCATTCACGTTGGACAAATGTAGCATATGAAAGATGTAATCTCAGATATGGATAACAAAAAGTCTCATGATTTTCAGCTTCTGAAAAAAATGGCATTCAGTCATGGGAGTTTCTGCCATAATAAATTAGGTTAGTCTCCACTGGATTCCCAATTTAGTTTGCTGCTACATCTGGAATTATTTTCCTGATCAGGGCTTATTCAACAGAGCATAGGAAAAGTTTAATGTGAGAACAATAGATGAAAGTTAACTGTGATAGTAAAAAGCAGGTGCAACTATAAAAACAGTGAAAATCTAGACCATATCCTCTCAGGGAGGAAAATTTCACCTTGAGCACAAGTGTTAATGCATGTGAATTTAACATATCTTACAGTCACTGCATGTGTAAAAGAAAGGTGATTTGCATACAGAATATGTAGGGGAAAAACAGGGTGTGAGTGGATCAGCAGTTGACAACAAGAGAAACGAAGATAAGGGATTCTTTAGAACTGTAGCATTATCTTTCTGTTTTTTGTTGTCTAAAGGCAAATACATATAGATAATCAAACACTGAGCTAGACTCAAGGTTGACAGTAGTCTCAAGGAAGGCATATTCCCTTCCGCTTCTTGGCCTTTTGGCCTTCCGCTTCTTGGCCTTTTGGCTAAGATCACGTGTGTAGTACAAATAAAGTTATTATATTTGCATAACTTGGATCAAGAAAATAACCTGGATTTTGCCCGTGTGGTTTATTTATCTGTGCAGTCCTTAACAGAATTGAACAGAATTGAACCCCTTCAAGCTGACTTTAATGGACTTAGAAGGGTGTCACTCTATTTAGGATTGCACTGTATGTCCCTGACATTCATTCTGATTTAATAGCAGTGGTACAGGTGGAAGATGATGAAGGTAAGCTTCTTTGTATTTGTCAGTAAAACTAAACCAACAAATGCAGTCGAAGCTCTGATGGCCCAAGGAAAGGTTCCTGTTGGCATATGGAGACTTACAGTCTCAAATTCAAAACTGGTGAATGGTAGTGGGTTTTTTAAAAAAAATAAAAAATCAGGGATTCATCACAACATATTTTATCTCTTATTCTTCCTGATTCTGCGGGTCACACTTTTCCTTTACAGAGTCTAGATCATTGGTTCCCAAAGTGGGCAGTACCACCCCCTGGGGGACGGTGGGATTACCTGGGTGGCCACTAAGAGGCAAGGGGGCAGCAGGGGGGTACTACAGGTGGGCCCCTTCAACTATGTTGTTGGACAGGGTAGGGGGCGTTGGGGTTGAGTTTGTGGAACCAAGGGGGGGGTGGCCCGAAATGTTTGGGAACCACTGGCCTAGAGCAAAGAGAAGGATGAAACGAAATCGTTATAGATACTGCTGATATTCTGCGCACATCACTGGATTCTGATCTGCAAACTTAGCTGTGCAGTCCTTAACATTGGCTATGCAAAAGCAAAAGTGGAACTCAGAGGCACCTGATTTTCATTAAAAGCTAATGGGAATTAGGACACACAAGCCATATCATGGTTTCCTTTTAAAACGTAATCAGCTAAGTTTGCAGTTTTAATTTCTCTTGAATGCAGCACTTGGGCATGTGTCTCTGTGGATATGATTAAGGCCTTGATTCCGTAATTACGCTCAAGCCTGTTAATTCAAAACAATAGATTCTATTTGAATTGCAGATGTATAAAACCCAAGTTTAAAATGCTGGCAGCATATTGTGCACATGGTACAGGATTAGTTGCCACTTAAATGTTGTCAGTACAGGGACATCAGAATAAATAAAGACCGAGCTAACCAGATCTGACAGCATTCATCTTTACTGCACAAGGTAATGCTCCTTCATCTCTCTTCCCTGCTTACATTATATGCCTAAGAATTTGTAACAACTAATCCTATTTTCTGCAATTCTCCTCTCCATACATGTTAAAATATCTACTCTTTGGATGCTGCTAAGTAGGGCAGATAACAAAAGCTTTGGTGTTTCAACTGAAAAATAAATCACTAAAGGATTTCACATGACATTCAGATGAAAGCATTTCGACTGAAGACTACTCTACACTTTCCCCCGTATTCCCCTGAGTGTGGGCCATTCTCTCCTTTCTCTCTCCACGTAACCTACCTCAAAGGATTGTTGTGATGCTAAAAGGGGAAAGGGAGAACCATGTACATCATTCTGAGCTTCCTGAAGAAAGTACAAAATATACTAGATAGGTAAGAATGTCTCAATGTCAACCAGAAGGCTAACCTAGAATCCTTCTATCTGACAGGCTAGCTCTTTCCCTGCAAGGATGCAATCAAACATTTGAACACTAACTTTTAGTCCAGGGGTTCCCAATCTTTTTGAGCCTGGAGGCACATTTGAAATTCTGACATGGCAGGCTGGGTGCAGCAACAAAATGGCTGCCACAAAAAGGCTGTTGCAGGAGGTGGAGCCAGCCACAAAACGATTGCCACAGCTCAACTTCAGTAACTCAGTGCAGATCCTTGTGCTGTGGTGGCAGATGTTGCCAAAGCAGCATTTAAAAATCTGCTCAGCCAATCAAATCCCCAATTGTCAATCAGAAGCCTTGTTTGGCAAAAGCGCTACCTGGCCTTGCCCACTCTTGGCTGGCACATTGGGTTGCCAGGTCCCTCTTCACTACCAGCAGGAGGTTTCTGGGGTGGAGCCTGAGGAGGGTGGGGTTTGGGGAGGGGAGGGACTTCAATGCCATAGAATCCAAAGCGGCCATTTTCTCCAGGTGAACTGATCTCTATTGGCTGGAGATCAGTTGTAATAGCAGGAGATCTCCAGCTAGTACCTGGAGGTTGGCAGCCAATGGGCACAAAGGTGTCAGCAGGTGACATGGCACTCACGAGCACCACATTGGGGAGCCATTTATGTAGTCTGAACTGATACAGTCAAACCAACAGGAATGTCTTCTGTGAGTCTTCTGATCCGGTAGCTTGGATCTTAGTTACTCCCAGTTGTGCTCATGTATTCTCTAGGATGTAAGAGGATGGCTGTGTCCCATGATCCTTTGCTCGGCAAGAAGGAAAGGGAAAGGACACTAGACTTACTCTGCTTAGAAAAACAAAAACAACTAACAGCCCAATTCCAGTTCACAAGTTACAGTGAACATGCATACAATCTGTGTACCCGTGTATGCTTTCTTTTTCTTTTTGCATTGAGCAATTCTTGCGTTACATTTAATGCATGTACAGCTACTGTGTGACTGAAACCACACATTTATCCACATACTGGTCCTGGTTTCATTTGTAAAGTGAAGGTGTGTTGGCTTTTTCTTACAAGCAGACACACACATGGACAGGCAGGATTAGGGTTGTCAGCTCCGGGTTGGGAATTACCAAGAGATTTGGGGGGCGGAGCCTGAAGATAGCGGGGTTTGGAGAGGGGAGGGACTTCAATGCCCTTTTCTCCAGGTGAGCTGATCTCTAATGGCTGGAGATCAGTTGTAATAGCAGGAGATCTCCAGCCACCACCTGGAGGTTGGCAACCCTAGGCAGGATGCACATGCGGTCAGTGGAACGTGTGAACAGGGCTACTGTTTAATTAAAGTGGCTTTCAAGTAACTGTGCACAGGATTGCTTTTATCAACTTTCCAATATGAGCCTTTTCCTACCATTGAGGAGAAGAAAAAACTTGTACCCAGGGCTCCGGCATTAGCAAAAGTTCACTTTAGCAGTAGCTCCCTTTAGCAGTCAGATGCTAGAATAAAAATCCATCGTATAAATGAAGAGGAAGTATATACTCAAAGAATGGGACAGATTATTACCTTTACTGGACAGGTGTATTGGTTTACAATTGCTTTGCAAGCTTTCAAGCCATCCACCTTCGTATAGATATAGATATAGATATATAAATATAGATAGATACAAAGGAAATTTGATTTCTTTTTTCCTTGCACATCCAGGGTCAGTGGCTTGTCACCTGCTTGCCAAATAACAGCCTTGCTGGGTGAAGTGAAAAGACGAGTCTTAGAAAAAGGCTGCCAAGAACATATAACAGCTCATCCATCAGGAACATTCCTGTATTCAGTTCCGTTCAAATTGCACAGAACATGTTGGCAGAGGCAACCAAAAAAGAAAGAAAAGCAAAGCACAACAAAAGCTGGCATCCTGTTAACTAAGCCGGCACGTGATGATTAGGGCAGCGTCTGCACAGTTGCATTCCTACTTCATCTAAAATGGGAGGGACCATAGAAAGATTCTGTATTGATGCCTACTGAAGAATTGGTGGCAGGGGGAAATTCTGTGCTGACATTAATGCCACAGAACCAACAGTAGGGTTGCCAACCTCCAGGCACTAGCTGGAGATCTCCTGCTTTTACAACTGATCTCCAGCCGATAGAGATCAGTTCACCTGGAGAAAATGGTCGCTTTGGCAATTGGACTTTATGGCATTGAAGTCCCTCCCCTCCCCAAACCCCACCCACCTCAGTCTCCACCCCAAAAACTTCCCGCCGGTGGTGAAGAGGGACCTGGCAACCCTAACCAACAGTAACCCCGTCTACACTTCTTTTATTGCTCTCTATTGTAATGGCAGATATACGAGGGAAGGGAGAAGAAGAAGAGTTGGCTTTCATATGCCGATTTTCTCTACCACTTAAGGAAGAATCAAACCAGCTTACAATCGTCTTCCCCTCCCCTCCCCACAACAGACACCCTGTGAGGTAGGTGGAGCTGAGAATGTGACTAGCCCAAGGTCACCCAGTTGGTCTTATGTGTAGGAGTGGGGAAACAAATCCAGTTCCCCAGATTAGACTCCGCCGCTCATGTGGAGGAGTGGGGAATCAAACCCGGTTCCCCAGATCAGAGTGCACTGCTCCAAACCACCGCTCTTAACCACTACACCACGCTGGCTCTCAGGGTTCGTGTGTGGCCAAGTGTTGGAACGCATTGGATTGCATCCAACCCACAGGAACCATATAGTTTTTTATATATCCAACCTAAGGAAAACGGATTGCACAGAGATGACTTAACTGCAAAACACACTAGAAAGACAATCAGTTGAACTCTACTTTCAGCCATTACTCAGTGCTGAGAGTATATGGTCAGGGCATTGTGCAGTCTCCATGTCGGCAAGTGCAGCACAGAAGCTTCAAGCTTTGTAAGAATGCAGGGTTCTATTGCATGCAAAATCTCCACTGATGTAAGTGATTTCTGGCAGTGGAGTGAAACTTCTCTGCTTTCCTCTTTGCACTCCAGCTCCTCTGCAGCTCCAAAAGCCAGAAAGTGTACCACAGTTTTTAAGCAGCTTGTACTTCTAGACTTTCATCATACATTAATGAGAAGTTGAAAAGTGGGGATTAATGTTTACTGTACACGATAACTCTTCTTCCTGATATTTTAAAGACTTGTATTGCTTACAACATTTGTATCAGAACATTTTCTGTCTGTGTTCTATGCTAGGAGAACATCCTATGTTTACACGCATCAGGATTAATGTATGGCCATGTATGTCCCCCTAAGTGCTAGTGCATATGGAACAGCTGGTATGTGGAGGCTGCCGTCAATGCTACAGCCAAGAGGCTTCCGGATGAAGCATTTTCTGCACAGCAACACAACCCTACAAAAAAGTTGGTGTGATGAAAATTCACTGATCTGCATAGCTAGATGTTCCACATGAAAATTTTCTCGCATAGAGATGGTCACCATCGTAAGGAGCACAAAAATCAACATAATATAAATAAAGTCAGATTTTTAAAATTTCAATTGATGTCCTTAAAAAAAATCAATTAAATTAAACCTTTTTAAAAAGGTTTAAAATGAAATCTGGTTGTAATACATGCACAAAAATGTCTTCAAACAGAATCCATGACTGTCACCCACACTGTTTCATAGGAGACCACAAGCCCCTTGAAAATGGAAAAGCCACTTCCCATGGGGGCAATCCAGAGCTAGGAGTAGGATAGTGGTGCTTAATCTTTCCCTCATGTGCTGTTTCTCTGCTCCAATTGCCTCCTTGAATGACCAGTTCTCCTGCCATCCATCTGCTGCATCCCCTAGAACAGTGGTGGCGAACCTATGGCATGTGTGCCAGAGGGGGCACTCAGAGCCCTCTCTGTGGGCAAGCGCGCCATCACCCCAGCACAGAGTTCGCCTGAGTTCATTACTAGAAAGCCAGAGGGATGCGGGGCCGGGCTGCTCCCCTCCCCCTATCCACGCACGCCTGAGGGCATTTCCCACATCACCCGCCCCTCTGCCGAGCAGCCCAATGGGAACGCTTCCTCCCTCCCCTGTCATATGCGGCAGGGCAGCTCACATGCCGGGCGGCTCACATGTGGCGTGAGGGTGCGGCACGGATGGCAGCCTGTTGAATCTGTGGCAAAGGTGATTCCCGTTATAAGCTCTGTATATTGTGTTTTTCTTTTTAGACAAAAGATGTTAATGTATGAGTTGTTTTTTCTAAACTAAAACCTCAGCATTCAGGTTAAATTGCCATGTTGGCACTCTGCAATAAATAAGTGGGTTTTGTGTTGCAGTTTGGGCACTCGGTCTCTAAAAGGTTCACCATCACTGCCCCAGAACTAGGGTTGCCAGCTCCGGGTTGGGAAATACCTGGAGATTTGGGGGGTGGACTCTGAGGAGGTTGGAGAGGGGAGGGACTTCAGTGCCATAGAGTCCAATTGCCAAAGTGGCCATTTTCTCCAGAGGAACTGATTTCTATCGCCTGGAGATCAGTTGTAATAACGGGAGATCTCCAGCCACCACCTGGAGGTTAGCAACCCTACCTAGAACACATATTTACTATAGGCTGAACAAAAACTACAGTCCATAGCAGTACTGGTACTAAAAAGGCAAAAAACCCACAAAAAACCCAACACAACCTTTTCCTGCTATTCAAGCTATGATTTATTCAGAAGATGTAAGATGAGTAGAGAATAGTGAGACTGAATGAATGTGACAGGAAAAACCTCGAGTTCCTTGACTTGTTTTAAACAGAAGGGAAAGTACCCAGAATACCCCGCACTTCACCAAGAGAACCATCTAGTGTGCATAGCTTGAGGCTGTCCTTATAACTGCTTCAATGGAGCTACTGCACTTCTTACTAGTCTACTTCGAGGAATGTCATGCCCGCGCATGCTTGGAGTGTGGTACTACACTGAGTTCCTTCATTGTCTATTTTCAGCTGGTATTCTTTGCTGGTTGAATGCCCACAAACACAAGGCGATCTATCTTCCAAAGCTAGCAGCTTAGCCTAGCAAACGAAAATAAACCCAGTAGGTGAAGTGTATTCCTTACCTCTACTACATGCAAAGATTACAACTAGAAGTGGATCTTTTAATCTATCCTTTTTAGAAAAACAAGAGACAAGAAAAATGCCGATTTTCTTTTTGTATTCCAGCCGCCACCACGTCTCAGATGCAGGAAGGGCTCATGATAGTTGCTGATTCTGGTTTAACACACATTGTGTGAAAACAGGGTTGCCAACTTCCAGGTACTAGCTAGAGATCTCCTGCTATTACAGCTGATCTCCAGCCAATAAGAGATCAGTTCACCTGGAGAAAATGGCCACTTTGGCAATTGCTCTATGGCACTAAAGTCCCTCCCCTCCCCAAATCCCGTTCTCCTCAGGCACCGCCCCAAAAACCTCCCGCCAATGGCGAAGAGGGACCTGGCAACCCTATGTGAAAATTATCTTGCAGCTTATTAAGGTTTCCATGCAAGCCATGAAGAAAGGCCACAAGAGCAGATACACAAGTATAGTACTAGCTGTTCCACTCCACTTAATACAATATGAAGGTATGTCAACATGTATAAATGGTTATGGCCAAGATTCTGCTTCTATAGCTGCCACACTAAGGGTTATGTCCTTGATGCAACAGATGATAGAACATACAGTACAATACACATAAAACTATGTGGATATTATAAACTGGATTCTAGATGTTTCAGCACCCATTTATATTTGTGCTTGTAGATTCTTTAATAGAGGGCATCTCAAACAGTTTTTAAAATATTGACTATCTCAAGATTTGCTGATCAAGGACAGAACCGCTGTGATGGAATGTATGAACAGTTATGCCGGTACAACATCACAAAATATTAGTTTATGATGTCATTGCATCCAATCTATACCCAGAGGTGAATTGGCCATTAAGACCACCACGAAGAAACCTGGAGGGTCAATGGCCTGGGGTGCGGGTTGGCTCCACCACTGAGGCCACCTGAACCTGGGGGCCACCCCCCACCAGAACCACCCCAGCTCAAAGAGAAGGGTGGGCGCAAGCCAGAAGTCAGGGAAGGATTGTTTGTGGCAGCAAGGGATGCACCCTCCCAGCCAACCCTCACCCTGTCTAGTCTTACTGTGGCAAGGGTTCGGAGATGCCCTGCTTCACCTCGCCAGGTGAACAACAGGACAGGCTGGCCAGCCTCACCTCACCTGGATACCCAGCTTGGCCAGGCACCTTCTGCTAAGGGATGGCTGGGCAGGTTCTCTCTCCCTCCTTTTTTCGGGAGGGGACCAAGCTGAGCTAGGAAGGGGCCCCTTTCCAAGGGCTGTCCCCCCCCATCTGCCCCACCTGTATCACTCTCACTTCCCATTTTACTATTCTGCCAAGGATGCTTCAACTAGAAATTGGGCAGAAGACAGACATAACATAAGAACATAAGAAAAGTCATGCTGGATCAGACCAAGATCCATCAAGTCCAGCAATCTGTTCACACAGCAGCCAACCAACTGCCTCTAGGAAGCCCCCAAACAAGACGACTGCAGCAGCACCATCCTGCCTGTGTTCCACAGCACCTAATATAATGGGTCAATACCAGTATCAATACCAAAACCTTTAATGGCATAAAAACTTAAATTTAAACAATAAAAAATATTGCATGAATATCAAATTATGTTATAATCATAAACAGTATTCATCCCTGAGTTTTCTCATGCCATACTTTTATGACTCTCTGAAAGAGTGATTATTCAAAAGAAAAGACACCTTTACAGAATCAGATATTCCAGTCTTTTTTTTTTTTTGCCAAGATTGGGTGTTAAAAATGTTGACTGAATTTCATCATAATAGGAGCAATAAAAGAGCATACGGTATGTAAAATTGTTTCACTACAGCTCTTCCCACAGGGGCAAATCCTTGCTGAGTGGGGTAGATTTTGAAATCTCTTGAACAAAATTGAAGATGGCAAGACATTAAATATCACAAGGGAGAAGGCTCTGCCTTGCCACAGAATATAATAGGCATGCTCCTCTGGTCCTGGAGAGAGTAGATATGCATCCTGACTAGTATTCATTTTGCCTAGAAGCCATGGATAGCCTTCTCCTCCATGAACATGTCCACTCCCTTCTTAAAGCCTTCCAAGCTGGCAGCAATCACCACCTCATGGGGCAGGGAAAGATGGGTTTAAGAGTGGTGTCTAAGGTCTTCTAGACCTTATGAGGGACAAGAAGTGGCCTTCCACTCCATGTTACCCCCTGTGCCCTTTCTCCTTGTAATAGCTCAACGAACACATGTCGACTGATGTCAGCCCACTCTCTGTTGTCCCACTCTGGCTGAGCACCAGTGATATGCAGCAGGGACAGGAAAATGCAAAGCCTAATGATGTTACACAGCACACTGAGTTCTACGAAACATTAGGGAGAATGATATACAGAATGCCAGCTTGTCTCTAGGGTTGCCAGCCCAGTGTAGCAAGCACTAGGAGTAGGGATGCCAGCCTCCTGGAGGCACCTGGGGATCCCCCAGAATTACAGCTCATCTCCAAACTACAGAAATCAGTTCCCCTGGAGAAAATGGATACGTTGGAGGGTAGCCTCTATGGCATCGTACCCCACTGAAGTCCCTGGGCTCTCAGGTTCCACCCTCAAATCTCCAGGAGTTTCCCAGTGTGGGCCTGGCAACCCTACCCTCACCCGCCACGAGGGGCCAGGGAGGAACTGGCAACTCTAGCTGGGAGACTTGGGGGGGGGGCAGAGTCCCAACAAATGATGTTGTACTGATGCCACAACATCACTTCCCGTGCAAATCTGGAAGGGTCATCACCGCATCACAGCAATGCTCTAGGATTCAGCCAAAACTCTGTGAGAATTTTCGGTGAATCCTAGAGCATCATGCCAATGTCACCTCTGGGTTTGCAGCAGAAATTGGGTTGACCCAACACCAATCCCCCCCCCATTTTGCTCCCACTGCTCCACTGAGCAGCAGTGAGAGCCTGGAGGCAGCAAAATAAACAGTTTTTGTTGCCGCAAAAATAAACAGGAGTCTTGAGGAATAACAAAAATGTATTCCAGTCTCATCAACTAGTTTCATTCCCTCCCCCGAGGCTGAACCGGGGCTACAGATTTTTATTACAATAAAGGTGTTCACTAACTTACCGTATCAAGATCTGGAACTCACTGCCTATTACAGGTGTCAATTTGCTTAGCATGACGTACAATTATTTCTTATTTTTCTAGATCCGATTTTAATTTTACGGAATCATACTTCACCTAGCATGAAGAGCCAGCGTGGTGTAGTGGTTAAAAGTGGTGGTTTGGAGTGGTGGACTCTGCTCTGGAGAACCGGGTTTGATTCCCCATTCCTCCACATGAGTGGCGGAGGCTAATCTGGTGAACCGGGTTGGTTTCCCCACTCCTACGCATGAAGCCAGCTGGGTGACCTTGGGCTAGTCACACCTCTGTTAGAGCTCTCTCAGTCCCACCTACCTCACAGAGTATCTGTTGTGGGGAGGGGAAGGGAAGGTGATTGTAAGCCGGTTTGATTTTACTTAAGTGGTAGAGAAAGTCGGAATATAAAAACCAATTCTTCTTTTTCTTGTATGCTTCTTGCCTTTCATGGCCCCTTGGTCCTGCTGCATATTTTTATACCTCCTACATAAGGTGGCAGCATAAGGAGCATGCACTCATTGCATCCAAATAAGTGGGCCCTAGTCCACAGTAGGGAGCCCCATGGCGCAGAGTGGTAAGCTGCAGTACTACAGTCCAAGCTCTGCTCACGACCTGAGTTCGATCCTGACGGAAATTGGTTTCAGGTAGCCGGCTCAAGGCTGACTCAGCCTTCCATCCTTCCAAGCTCATTAAAATGAGTATCCAGATTTCTGGTGGTAAAGTGTAGACGACTGGGGAAGGCACTGGCAAACCACCCTGTAAACAAAGTCTGCCTCGTAAACGTTAGGATGTGACGTCACCCCATGGGTCAGGAATGACCCGGTGCTTGCACAGGGGACCTTTACCTTACTCCACAGTAGCTCAATTTTCCTGTGCTGGGCTCCTTAGTTTAGTGTTGAGAACTAAAATTTCCCAATGCTTAAAAACTGAAAAGGTAAGGAATAGCCCTTTCCCACAGCACCCTCTCCTCTTCAAAGAAAGGCTTCAACTTCTCCATTGTTTGGTTACCCAGCTTTCAATAGTGGCTTGAGGCTAGAGCCAGGACAGGAAGAGATTTGGGGAAACCACTCAGAAAATGCTTCTGTAGTTTTACAATTAACTTTGAATGGCTGGTGGTGGGTGGAGAGCCAATTCTCCTCCCCAGTCTGGCCAGAGCAGGATCCCATCCAGAACCTCTTCCCTTCAGGCTATTCGAAACCGCGGTCAGGATGGATGTGAAGAGCATGCGCTGTCAGCAAGAAAAAGAAGATCCTTCCTATAACTGGCATGCTCCCGCCTCTTCATCATGTTCTGAAACTATTTCACACCCAAAAGGAAGGAGATGCAGGAGCACAGTGGGAAACGGAGGGACTTGCATTTGTGCGCCTTGGTCCCGTTTTCCTCTCCGAGTCAGAAGTATATAATTACTGAGAAGGAAAGAGGGCAAGTGGTCAATGCATCACTTAAGGAGCTGGATTTGGCCGAGGGGCCAACAGTTGCCAACCTCTAGTTTATTGCCAGGCCCACATATAAATCAGGGGGTGCAGCATAGGAATCTCTAACACAGCACTGGGTTTTCCGCTAGTGCTGGCAGTTAGCATAGCTGAGTTTCCTCAAGTGGAAAAGAACTTCCACCTTCCCATGCCACCCTCACTGAGCATTTCGCCACCTTTGTTTATTCAGAAGGGAAGATTTGCTCCTGAATCCTAATTAGGAATACAGATGGTAACGTTTCTAATTGGGAGTGTCCCTTGCTAAATTCTCCTGGTGTGTGGCAGCAATTAAAAACATGACCACTGAAACTAGTTAGGCAAAAGGTACCGTCAGTTCACATAATGTCAAAGCAGGGTTTGAAGATACGCTGCCTGCAAAGTAAGTCTACTGGTATTTGAAAAGATATGCGAACAATAAATGGTACAATATATATGATGAAAAACAAACAGGGAAAAAAATATCCCCCAAGTAAGAAGAATGCCCAGTCGCAGAAAAGCAGAATTTAGGTAAAGAATGCCATGACTTTACAGTGTAGTACGTTTTCTTCAGCTTTACTCAGATGCTATCCTCAAGGATGCAATGAAGGGTGGTTATGCATTTCCTGACTTGACTGATAAGTTTATACCCTTGGGTGGAATGAAAGCTAAGGAAATTCAAAAATGGTTCCAGTATGGATGATAAAGAAGCTCCATTCAGAAACAGAGGATTCTGCTACTTCTCCCTAAAAATATGTCCTCACTTCCAGACAAATCACAGATACTGGAAGAATCTTTCTTTGGTAATCAGGCACAATCCATGGAGAAGTTTTTGTAAGCATGCTCTGAGGCAACGAATGAGAACCTGAATAAGACAACTTCCTGGTAAATCGTGCTCCAGATTTGTGACTGCAAGAGATTGCTGTACACTCTTTCAAATTGCATCACTGCAGCACAAATAACGTCAAGGGTCATAAGCGTGCAATGATGCTTGTCTACTCTATGGAACTGTAGGGTTCCAAAACACAAGAGGGCATCAGTTCTATAGCATTCCCAAATACAGGAACCAGCCTTTACTCCTAAGAAGCATCCAAATAACCCTATAACAGGCTAAAAGAACAATAACCAATTTCTAGGGGCGTAGCCACAAACCGCCTGATTGTTGACCTCCCCAAAAAATCCCTGGTGAAAATACAATCATGATTACTGTCCATCTTATGGATTTCAAATCTCTGTGACTTTAACATGATACCTATCCCTTCCTGGCAAAATGACTTGCACAGGTAGACTGGAGGTCAACATGAAAAGACCGTTCCGGCTACGTAAATTATCAATGCTCCATGTCAGCCCCTCCCTCATTAATAAAGATGTATGTACTCCCTGTTCTTACCTAGTACATTCATCAAGCTGAAGATAATGCTCTATTTAAATCAGAATACCCTTTTCATAAGATCTTGTGAGACTTAATTCATTCACCAGTATTCTATGTAACAGCTCACAACCTGTATACTTAATTCATTCACCAGTATTCTATATAACAGCTCACAACCTGTATTGAAATGCCATGCCCACTTGCCAATTTAACCCTTAAAAACCATTTCCATATTGCAACATATAATGTTGCAGAGAATCACTGTTTAATTGGAACATTTTGAAATAACTTAAGAGCTCAGGGCAGCTGACACAGATCATGACCACAAGACAGGACGACATCCAACACTGCCATATTTTGAAGGCAAATGCAAAAATGTTAGGGTCCTATCGAATCAGAAAATTAAAGGGGGGGTAGTTTTAAAAAAAAAGGCACCCACCTAAATGCACAGACTCAGACACATAGCAGGAAAGTTGAACACTCTGGTTGGCAATCTCAAACTTCCTCTTCTACAGTCAATCCTCATAGCAGCAGCAATGGAATCTGAATAGAAAGAAGGCTGCACCCGCTGTCTGTGCTGCCAGCCCTGGCTTAGTTAGTGTTCCTGATTTAAAGGTGGAAAAAAAGGACCGGGGAGGGGAGAGAGTGAGCAGTTACCAGCTTGTGTTCAGTCATTAGCCGGTCTGACTCACTCCTCTGCCAGCAGAAGCATCAACGATTCTGTTACCCTGGTAAAGTTACAGAAGAGAGGAGAGGGAATGTGTGCGAGAGAGAGGAGGGAGGAGGCCAAGGGGAGGGTTGTGGTGTCTGCCTCCAGCGTCATCTGTGTTCTGTCTACAGGGCTCGGGAAACAGCTGCTTGTCAGAGACTTAACTAGCTGCTGTAGGTGAGAAAGACTCTCTCTTTTCCCTGCATTTGATCACTCTGGCATTCTTGTTTGCTCCGCAAATATTTATGCAATGCAGTCCCCCGGAACCTCAGTGGAGCCTGGAGTTTATTTTTTACGCCGGAGTAACAGGGATGCCACAGTAATCCAGCAGGTTCAATTTCCAGTGCAGAAATGGTCCTGCTGGTTCAGTCAATTATTCCAAACCTTCCTCATGTCAGATTCAACCCCATTTTACTTTCCGATGGGAAAAAGAAATCACCAGAAGTTAGATGCGCAAACTGTTGCATGAGATAGGTGGAGAAAAGGACAAGCAGAGGTTGCTCGCGCATCAGAACACACAACAGAAAATATGTATCTTGTTAATTCAGTCCTCTTTAAGCAGGAGGCCTCTATTTTTACAAGTTCTCATAACCCCAGTGAGTACCAGACTATCAGTAGGAAGATGTAGGCTCCAAAGTGTTACCGATACAAGCCAAATGGTTTATTGGAAGGCATTACGGCACAATACACTACAAAAGCAATTGGACAAGACTTCTCTCTTAAGGTAGCCAAATCTACCCATTGACCAAGCCCTTGTTAATTGATTTTTGCTCACAATCAGGACCCAAGGGCCTTCAGGGTCATGCGTTGGTGGTCCAAATAAGGTTTGTTTGGAATGTAATCAAAATCCTGGCCAAAAGATGACATTCTCAATCTGAGAGTGGTAATAACATGCAAGGGTTATGCCTTATAGCTCAGCGATGGTTAACTGTCCACCATGATGTAATCCCTCCATTTCCATGGTGGTTACCCCCTTCCCCCCCAAATCTCTGCTGTGTAAAAGCCATAAAAATAGAGGCCTCCTGCTTAAACGGGACCAAATTAAAGTATCTGAATGAGGATGCCTGTCAGTTCAGCATTAGTGGTGGTAGTATGTGTATTCCAATGAACATTTGAATGCACATTCTAAGATACAACCAGCAAAATGACATATAAATCAGCTACAGAGCCAGTGTAGTGTAGTGGTTAAGAATGGTGGTTTGGAGCGGTGGACTCTGATTTGGAGAACCGGGTTTGATTCCCCACCCTTCCACATGAGCAGCAGAGGCTAATCTAGTGAACTGGATTTGTTTCCCCACTCCTAGACATGATTTAGGAGCCCTGTGACGCAGAGTGGTAAGCTGCAGTATTGCAGTCCAGGCTCTGCTCATGACCTGAGTTCTATCCCAACGAAAGTTGGTTTCAGGTAGCAGGCTCAAGGTTGACTCAGTCTTCCATCCTTCCGAAGTCGGTAAAATGAGTACCCAGCTTGCTGGGGGGAAAGGGAAGATGTCTGGGAAAGGCACTGGCAAACCACCACGTAAAACAAAAGTCTGCCTAGTAAACGTCGGGATGTGACGTCACCCCATGGGTGCTTGCACAGGGGACCTTTACCTTTTTTTTTTTTAACACATGAAGCCAGCTGGGTGACCTTAGGCTAGTCACGCTCCCTCAGCCTCACCTACCTCACAGGGGGTCTGTTGTGGGGGAGGGAAAGGAAGGTGATTGTAAGCTGGTTTAATTCTTCCTGAAGTGGTAGAGAAAGTCAGTGTATAAAAACCAACCTTCTTCTTCTATATGTGACTATAGCTGGACTGGGGCATATACGGTCAAAGCTTATTGTTAAACATAAACATGCAAAATTTGAGGGAAGGGTCTATAGCTGATACTTTCCAGAGTGGTCTTAGATGCATATGTTTGTAGATCTAACTCTGTCCTTTTCTACCTCTCAAAAAGTGTGTTTGCTCACTCCTCAAGGCAAGGCAGCAAAATGGAATGGAAATTATGGTGCAAGCAGCAACCAGCAGTGCGAGGACATGCAGCTGTGCATCTGAAATGCTGGCACTCACAAGCCAGCCTGCCACTACGGTATACATCAGTTTGACAGCTGAATTTCCCCCCAGAGAAAACAATAAGAACAGGAGAAACAATAAGCACAGGAGTTGCTTGTGGCTATCCAAGTGCATGGGAAGACAAAGGAGAAAGCTAAACAGAATTGAGGGGTTTCAACTATGCCTCCGGACTTCTTGTTGTCTTTCAGGTACATCCCCATCCCCATCCCACCTCACACTCGGTAAAGGAATTTGTAACTCCAGGAGACAGCATGAGGGTCAGGGATGGGTAGGACAAAGAGTGGGCTTATTTATATATTCAGAAAACGTATATGCAACCTCTTCAGACCCACTCAGAATAATAAAAAACCCCACAGCAATAAAAGCATACTAATAAAACAACGGATGGCCCAGGCTAGCCTGATCTCGTCAGATCTCAGAAGCTAAGCAGGGTCAGCCCTGGTATTTGGATGGGAGACCACCAAGGAATACCAGGGTTGCTGTGCAGAGGAAGGCACTGGCAAACCACCTCTGTTCGTCTCTTGCCATGAAAACCCCCAAAGGGGTCACATAAGTCAGCTTCGACTTGAAGGCACTTTACACACACAATAAAACAATCTAAATAATAAAAAGTTACCAAGAAAAGCAAGCCAGGGCATAAAAGCACATAAAATTGAGCAAGTGAAATGACAGATAAAACAGTCCTTAGGCTTCGAACAGGCCATAAAACAACTGAGGGGGAGGGGAAAGGAACCTCTTAATTAAAAGCTGGGGTAAAGGAAATGTTTTGGCCTGGCACCTAAAGAAAAGGGAAGCAGGCTCCAGGCAAGCCTCCAGGGAAAGGACATTCCAAAGGCAAAGTGCCGTCATGAGAGCCAGTGTGGTGTAACTGTTAAGAGTGGTAGTTTGGAGCAGTGGACTCTAATTTGGAGAACCGGGTTTGATTCCCTACTCCTCCACATGAGTAGCAGACGCTAATCTGCTGAACCGGGTTGGTTTCCCCATTCCTCCAAATGAAGCCAGCTGGGTAGGGTTGCTAGGTCCCTCTTTGCCACTGGCAGGAGGTTTTTGGGGCAGAGCCTGAGGAGGGCAGGGTTTGGGGAGAGACTTCAATGCCATAGAGTCCAATTGCCAAAGGGGCCATTTTCTCCAGGTAAACTGATCTCTAACGGCTGGAGATCAGTTGTAATAGCAGGAGATCTCCAGCTAGTACCTGGAAGTTGGCAACCCTACAGCTGGGTGACCTTGGGTTAATAACAACTCTCTTAGAGCTCTCTCAGCACCACCTACCTCACAGGGTGTCTGTTGTGGGGAGGGGAAGGAAAGGTGATTGTAAGCCAGTTTGATTCTTCCTTAGGTGGTAGAGAAAGCCGGTATATAAAAACCAACTCTTTTTCTTCTTCATCACCCAAAAACATGGCTGCCACCTGCCTTACCTAATCAGGTGGGAGACACAAAGCAGAGCTTGAGAAGAGGATCTCACCTGGACAAAATGGGAGTAGGATTACACAATTCACAGCTACTCTACCTAGATAGATTTTCAATTTTAAATATATGCCATGAGTCCTTGATTTCAACACACAAGACCTTCCCTTCTAAGTTGTAACCTTTGGATTCTCCCACTAAAACTATCTATTAAATGAAAACGGTAGAAGCCCAAATTGCCGCTGAGCAAAGGCAGTAGTCTCAAAGATGTTTTCATCACTATTGATTGTTGGCCAACACAAACTTTGCCAGTTCCTTGAGAGCCAGTTGGACTTAGTTTAGACACGAGGAAAACAAAATAGGCTAATGTTATGCAAGAACTTTGGGAGGAGGACTGTGGTTTGGGACATTTTCTTTCATTTTTTTTTTTTTTTTAATCTACAGTCTGGGTACTAGGAAAATAGTGTCTCCTACGAGAAAAGCACAGCTTTTAAGGAAAAGAAGTTTGTGAAGGAGTCATACATGTCTTATTATATTCACCTCTTGTTCCTTCAAACTACATGGATATTGTGGCCAGAAAAGTACTGAGGGTTTGTTTCTATGTTTTTAAGGGAGAAGGCCGTTCACAGGTTATCTGGTTCATGTGGTATTTATTCTGATCCTACACAGGTTGGTGATAAATAACAGAAACACTCCATAAGTAAACAAAAGCAAAGCTAATCTTCATTTTTCTAGACCAGGGGTCCCCAATTTGGTGCCCGCCAATACCTTTTCTAGGGCCCGCCAAGTGTTTTTAGGAAGTGGGTGGGGCCAGGTAGGCCTCTTGCCCAGCAAGGCTTCTAATTGACTGTTGGATATTTGATTGGCTGTGCAGATTTTTTAAATGTTGCTTTGGCAGCGGCTGCCACCACAGCCTAAGGATCTGATCCGTGTTACTAAAGTTAAGCTGTGGTACTCATGTTGTGGTTTGCTCCACCTCTGGTGGCAGCCATTTTGTTGCGCCCACCATGCCGTGTCAGAATTCCAGGCTTGAAAAGGTTGGGGGACCCCTGTTCTAGAGCATTGCTTAGGTTGGGGGACCCCTGTTCTAGAGCAATGCCGGATCCCTCTTGGCAACCGGCGGGAGGTTTTTGGGGTGGAGCCTGAGGCGGCCATTTTCTCCAGGGGAACTGATCTCTATCGGTTGGAGATCAGTTGTAATAGCAGGAGATCTCCAGCTAGTACCTGGAGGTTGGCAATCCCTAGCAATACTCGGCATTCCTTTTCATTTATTATATGTTTTAACAATTGAGGTTGCATGCTTCTCCTACATGAGAAAGCGCATCTACCTAGATTTTTAAAAAATAGAGAAGGGAATAGCAGCAAGGCTATCCCATTCAACTGCTTTCATGAGGGCAGAATATCAAGCTGTTAGCAGTGAGAAGGGACTTGAGGCTACTTCACACCAGCTTAAATACAGCAGGAGTATGTTTAATCATGCAGAACAGTCACAAGCTTAGTCCTGGCTTAACCTAAATATGTCTTTCTCTTAGAACATGAATGGAAACTGGAAACTAAATTGACTTGATGTACAAACGCATACCTTAAATAAAAGCTGCTACTTGTGTAATGAGCATGCCGCAATTTACTACTAAACATTTACAGAGTGGATCCAACATGTACACATTTTCTCTTGGCTTTCAGGAAGCTTTGGAATCTAGAGCTCCTCTCCCCCATTCTTCCTTCTCTCATTCTACTTGTGGATTTACAAGCTGTTCCTGGGAAACCTTTAATATAATTTTTCAGTAGCAATGCAAAAAAACCCAGCACATTCTCTTTATTCTTCTCCTTTACTTAGTGTTATATCCTGCTAACCCCCCAGGAAACCACAACAGTTTAACAAAAATCTGGATGCATCTCGCTGGTCCCAACTTGCTTTTCACACCATTCAATATTCCTGATGTTGCTGCTTGTGGAAGAATCGGTCAATTCATGTGTTTTTTGTTTTGCTAAATCAGTAGAAAATGCCAGAGAATGCAGCTACCCTTCACAATCAGACAGGCATAAAAGCTTCTATTGTATTGCCACCATAATTGTGCTACCTATGAATTATTCACTTGATGATGTGTAATTTGCCACTGCATTAAAATAGGTCACCTAGGATGCAGCCAAGTGCAAATCACAAAATGAGAATCCCAAAAGCAAGGGTTATGTTTGGACAATTTAAGAAAAGCAACCTCGCCCAAACTTATCAGTGTTACAATTCACTCTAGGCTGTATTACCTTTACATTAACACAAATGAGCTTATAGCTCAAATGTCACTTATAGCTCCCAACTAAAACCAGTCCAACGTATTATTAAGGACCTACAACCAATGCTGGATTGTGACACTTCCCTCGCTGAAGCACTGGGGGGATGTCCCTTTCTTGCTTACAGACAGCCGGCTAACCTAAAACAACTTCTCACCCATGATGATAAACTACTTAACAAGAACATGGACTCTGGCACCAAGGCCTGCAGCAAACCAAGGTGCCAACTTTGCCCTCATATAGATTCAAGGAACACCATCTCTGGACCCACCAATGTCAGCCATACTATCTCAGGTTCATATTCCTGCTCATCTTCTAATGTGATTTATGCCATCACATGCCAGCAATTCCCTTCCACAATCTACATTGGACAAACAGGTCAGTCTCTTAGACAAAGATTAAATGGACATAAGTCTGACATCAGAAACCACAGTATTCAAAAACCAGTGGGTGAACATTTCAACCTTCCAGGACATTCTGTTGCAGATTTAAGAGTAGCAGTTCTCTTACAAAGGAATTTTAAAGGGAGATTGGAAAGAGAAACTGCTGAATTACAGTTGATATTCAAACTAAAGTCAATGCATTTACCTGGGCTGAATAAAGACCTTGCATTCATGGCCCATTACCAATGCTGATTTCTCCACACCCATCTCTCCCCTGGACATCACAGACTCTTCTGCATATCACACCTAATCCAATCAAGCCTGCTATTGACATTTACATACTGTTCCTCTACTTAAAGACCGATGGATTCACATTCTAGCTGTATCTGAAGAAGTGAGCTGTGGCTCACGAAAGCTCATACCCTACCAGAAAATATTTTTGTTAGTCTTTAAGGTGCTACTGGACTCTTGCCCTTTTTGACAAATGAGCTGTTCATCAATATAGCAAAACACAGTATTTGAGTGCTTTGCATCGATTATCTTCTCAAACAATTGCCTGTGTTAGAATCACACAGCTGCCTATGATTCCTTGTAGTCTGTGCAGCTATTTCTCCTGCAATTTTGTGAAAATTTAGGAATAATTTGCCACCAAGGGAACAATTTGTGATAATCCTTATGAACATTTGTGATGGGGATGATGCTATGGGGGAATGATAAAAAAATGTGTGATGGGAACAAATATGAAAAATAACATACCCTGGAGTAATACAACAATATGCCCAAAACAATGAAAATAAAATAGGGGACCATTCTGGTTCACGATAATAACAACACTAATTATGTGTTTAATACATTACTGGGTTGACACACATCAATTGGTACTTCACATAGTCATAAAGAAAATGAAAGGGTAGATACATTGAAGGGTTCTGGACCCCCTAAAACACTAAATGTTTGAACTATTCTCATAACACATTTTCTGGAGGATGCCATACTAACTATTCATCTGAGATGAATGCCATATTTATATTTTTATTAACTTAAGAGAAAAACAGAAAGGGGCCACATTTCTGAAGTAATATCAGTACAGTCTTCAAGAGCCATTCTACATATTACATGGAATGAGGCGTATTAAACTAGCATATCTGGGAGAAATGAGTCTCTCCAATGATATTTGCTCCATGCAGGCAACCTTTTAGAAGAAGAAGAGTTAGTTTTTATACTTGCTTTTCACTACCTTTAGGAGTCTCAAAGTGGCTTAAAATCGCCTTCCCTTCCTCTCCCTACAACAGACACCTTGTGAGATAGGTGGGCCTGAGAAAGTTCAGAGAGAACTGTGGCTAGCCCAAGGTCACCCATCAGGCTTCATGTGGAGGAGTGAGGAATCAAACCCGGTTGTCCAGATTAAAGTCCACCGCTCCTAACCACGACCCCACTCTGGCTCTTACATAGACATCATTCTTAAAAATGCCCCTCCTGCACGGTCAAGGAGTCTAAAACATAACATAAGAACATAAGGAAGGCCATGCTGGATCAGACCAAGGTCCATCAAGTCCAGCGGTCTGTTCACACAGTGGCCAACCAGGTGCCTCTAGGAAGCCCACAAACAAGAAGAACAGCAGCATTGTCCTGCCTGTGTTCCACAGCACCTAATATAAAGGCTCCTCTGATCCTGGAGAGAATAGTTATGTATCGTGACTATTATTCATTTTTACCAGTAGCCACAAATAGCCCTCTCCTCCATGAACATGTCCACTCCCCTCTTTAACACTTCCAAGCTGGCAGCCACCACCACATCCTGGGGCAGGGAGTTCCACAATTTAACTATGCGTTGTGTGAAGAAATACTTCCTTGTATCTGTTTTGAATAAGAACATAAGAAAGGCCCTGCTGGATCAGACCAAGGCCCATCAAGTCCAGCAGTCTGTTCACACAGTGGCCAGCCAGGTGCCCCTAGGAAGCCACAAACAAGACTGCACCAGCACCATCCTGCCTGTGTTCCACTGCACCCAATATAATAGGCATGCTCCTCTGATACTAGAGAGAATAGGTATGCACCATGACTAGTATCCATTCTAACTAATAGCCATGAATACCCCTTTCCTCCATGAATATGTCCACTCCCCTCTTAAAGCCCTCCAAGCTGGCAGCCATCACCACATCCAGGGGCAGGGAGTTCCACAATTTAACTATGCGTTGTGTGAAAAAATACTTCCTTTTATCTGTTTTGAATCTCTCACCCTCCAGCATCAGCAGATGACCCCGCGTTCTAGTACTATGAGAGAGGGAGAAAAGCTTCTCCCTGTCCACTCTCTCCATACAATTAATAATTTTACAGATCTCTATCATGTCTCCCCTTAACCACCTTCTTTCCAAGCTAAACAGCCCTAAATCGACAATTATAACACTCCAGGTTATCGCCTCGTTCTGCTAATGTGCATAATGGATGTGCACATTAGTGGCTCACTAGCAAGAGTAACTTTGAGACAGGCAGTAGTCCCTTAGGGAGGATACTGTTCCCCATACGCAGACCTCTGCCGTTGCTGCTGCTTTGTGCAGCTCAGCACAGAATGTCATGTTTGCAAAACCTTGTCAATCTGACTGCTCTCACTGCCTGTCGTGCATGGAGGTCTTTAAAATATATATATGGAAACAGAGCAGAATATTCTAATCTGGAAGGCGAGTGGTTTTCTCTCTCAAAAATCTAAAGATGTGAAAATAATATATTTTGCGCAGCCAGTCCTTCCTGTGTGCCATTCAACACCCCCCGCCACACACACACACACACACACACACACACATGGCAAAAGAAAAGAGCTTATAAGCAGGCTTGACAGAACTGTACATTCCAGTTTCTCACAATGCTTAGCAACCAGAACAGGCTGAGCAATCTTTAAGTGCCTGCCTAGTGTGTTTGAGCATCTGAAGGGTTTTGTATTCGCTAATTAATATGCCTGAAAAGCATCTGGAAACTTGTTATGGGTTACTGCAACAGTACAGAACCAGATATGTGAAAAGACGATTAATGCAAATGCAATAATGAGAGTGAGCACTATAGGCGCTACATATTCCTAGGTTCTAGGAATATGCCAGCGAGAAGAGCCAGCGTGCTGTAGTGGTTAAAAGCGGTGGTTTGGAGCAGTGGACTTTGATCTGGAGAACCGGGTTTGATTCCCCACTCCTCCACAAGAGCGGCGGAGGCTAATCTGGTGAACTGGATTTGTTTTGATGTACGCCCCAACAGTTTCCCCGCTCCTACACATGAAGCCAGTTGGGCGACCTTGTACTAGTCACAGCTCTCTTAGAGCTCTCTCAGCCCCACCTACCTCACAGGGTGTCTGTTGTGGGGAGGGGAAGGTGATTGTAAGCTGGTTTGAGTCTCCCTGAAGTGGTAGAGAAAGTCGGCAAATAAAAACCAACTCTTCTTCTTCTTTTTGACAGTCCTCTAATAGAAACAGAGGGGCTACTCGATTGTTTAAAATAATTAGCTTTCAGGAGGACGTGTGCAGTCTGGATTATAAACCACAGCTCTATGAGCATGGCACAGTGTAGTATTTGGATACAGGCACCGAATCTCAGTTTGTATACTACCATTCGACTCAACAATACTGGAGACCTTCCTCAAGCCTAAGGTCCCTTCCTCCTACTTAAGTGACTCTCCCTCCAGCAGAACAGCTATTTAAATTGCAGGAACGCTCCTTAGGTTTGAGGAAGGCTTCAGATGTTGTTGAGAGAAGTGGTAGGATGCCAACCCTTAAGTCCTGACATTCTTGTGTGTGTAAAGTGCCGTCAAGTTGCAGTCGACTTATGGCGCCCCCACAGGGTTTTCAAGGCAAAAGACTAACAGAGGTGGTTTGCCAGTGCCTTTCTCTGTGTAACCCTTTTTGCTGTAAAAAGGGCCAGGTTAGTGACCACAGGATTTTAGATGCCCCATTCAAAACCTGAAACACTTGAATACTTAAACAAGTAAAATTTATTGAGAGGGGAGGGGAACAGTAAAGTCAAACTAGGAGTGTGAAACAAACAGTAAGAATAAAAATTATATGAACCAATCCCAAAGTCTGTGGGCAAAGGGGAGGAAGTCTATTTCTCTCTGTGTTCTGACCCACAAACTGCAGACAGGTTCCACTCTCCCCACAGTCACAGCAAAGTCCCTGTGATACTCAGAATGAAAGACTCAGTCCAGAAAGTGGCCACTCTTCCGCCAGCTGGCGTTCTCTGTGTCCCTGGCTGTTTCGTCTCTCAATTCCCCATAACATCAGGAGGAAAAAACCCCAGCTTCTCCTCTAGCTGGGCCTCCATCCTGGAGTTCTCTCCCCTCCTTTCTTTCTTCCTGTTCCCTGGGCCCAAAGCCTTTTCCCCCAGCCTCCCCTGTAATAGGCACCTCCCTCTAGAGGGCAGTGCTTCTAGGTTAGCGTTTCATAACTTTGCAAGTCAAACAGGGCAATACACTTTTCAACATAAAAGCAATTTTTTTACAAGGCTCACATCTGCACAGAGACCCTGGTATTCCTTGGAGGTCTCCCATCCAATTACTAACTAAGGCTGACCCTGCTTAGCTTCTGAGAGCTGATGAAGATCAGGCTAACCTGGGCCATCCAGGTCAGGGCTCCTGACATGGTTAGCTTAGGGAAAAAACAACCCCAAGAGCTGCAAGAATAAAACCACAAGGGGAAGCTGAAAAAGATCCACGTTTTACGTGTGATTTGTAGGATACATTACAATGCCATTACTATGTGATGAGAAATTGAATATTTCAGGTGCAGGTACTTCTTGAAAAGACTTATCCACGTTGCAAGGGCACAAGCTGCCGGTGGGTGAGATGCCTTAGAGCATACCACAAGCGATTCACCCAGAACACTCTGCTTTGCGATCAAAGTTATGTGTCTGAACTGCAGCTTTTTTAGGAAAGGAGAACATTTTGGATTCAAAAATGACAAGCGAAATAATATTAAATAGTATCTCCCACTCTGTTTTCTCTAATATAACCAAGTACAAATGGTTTAATTTGCTCATAATTACGCTTACCATTGGAAATATATCACTGGTAATAACTGGGAGAAATAAACTGGGAGAAATAAACTGGCAGAGTTAAGTACTTGTGCTCCCAGCAGTCCACTGGGAGAAATAAACTGTCAGAGTTAAGTACTTGTGCTCATTTTTTTGGTTTGATTTTGGTGTCGGACACACATCACATCCGTCCCTCCCCCTGAGATTTTGAGACAGACAATTGGTTTAACGAGACCTGCCAATTGTATTAGTGCAGCTGGGTGCCTTCATGCCACAACTGTCATTTGGAGGCAGCATGAAATGTCTTCTCTATGACCTTGCTGTTCTGGTTTTCACATAATTCTGATGAACCGAACAAAGAGTTTCTACCCAGGCCCCATGATTAGGGTTGCCAGGTCCCTCTTCGCCACCAGCGGGAGCATTTGGGGGCAGAGCCTGAGGAGGGCGAGGTTTGGAGAGGGGAGGGACTTAAATGCCATGGAGTCCAATTGCCAAAGCGGCCATTTTTTCCAGGTGAACTGATCTCTATTGGCTGGCAATCAGTTGTAATAGCAGGAGATCTCCAGCCACCACCTGGAGGTTGGCAACCCTATCCCTGATGAATACCACACAAGGCAGTGATGTAGTGAAAAAGACACCACACTGGTTTTTCAAAATAACATACGCACCGACCCTAGAAGAGTAGATCCATCTTCCTGCTATTTGGAGATCCAGTCTAGCACATTGTGTGCTGCTACTTGTTAGTCTTAATACGTTGAATAAAGTTGGCAGCGAAGTCTTATTCCTTACTCCTTGTTTAAAAAAGGTAAAGGTCCCCTGTGCAAGCACATGGGTCATTCCTGACCCATGGGGTGACGTCATACCCCGACGTTTTCTAGGCAGACTTTGTTTACAAGGTGGTTTGCCAGTGCCTTCCCCAGTCATCTTCCCTTTACCCCCAGGAAGCTGGGTACTCATTTTACCGACCTAGGAAGGATGGAAGGCTGAGTCAACCTTGAGCTGGCTACCTGAAACCAACTTCCGTTGGGATCGAACTCAGGTCGTGAGCAGAGCTTCAACTGTAGTACTGCAGCTTTACCACTCTGCTCCACGGGGCTCCTTGTTTAGAGCATCCTATATAAGATAAGTGGTGCAAAGCTGGGCAATTCCATTCTGCCTGCCATAAGAAGAAATCTTGTGGCCAAAACTCTTTGATCGTAGCAAACATTAAATACTTAGGAATCACTCTGCAGAACTGAGGGGGGTAGGACACAAAGGGCTGCTACCTTCTCAACCACACTCCTACATCGTCCCCACCCTTCAAGAGTGCTTCAAAGTCAGGTGGCATTCTTTTCCATAGTGCAAAGGAAAATGTCACTGGTCATGTTCAGTGCTGGAATGAGTGAAGGAAGACTCTCCTTCAGCCGGCAAAAATACTTTCGTACCAGATCAAATGCTTTATTGTCTCTGTGCAGAGTTTGGGATTAGCCTCTCTGTGGTTTTGTATTTAGCCTGTGTATGTGTAAAGCACTTTCAAGTCACAGCTGACTTATGGCAACCCAGTAGGGTTTTCAAGGCACAAGACCAACAGAGGTGGTTTGCCACTGCCTTCCTCTGTATAGCCACCCTAGTACTCCTTGGTGGTCTCTCATCAAAATACTAACCAGTGCCAACCCTGCTTAGCTTCCAAGATCTGGCGAGATTGGGCTACCCTGGGGCCATTCAGGTCAGGGCACTTTGTTTTAAGCCTACCTGAGCTAATTCAAGTATTTGGCCTAGTTTTAGTTGGCCTTGGTCAAGGATTGAGGACCTCTAGGAAAGGGGGAAGCTAATCACATATTTCTTTTACTTTGGAGAAATTAATTGCTCCATTTTTTAATTCATTGAAAAGATAGGTATGGCCCCTTCCAACTCTATAATTCTACAAGGCACTTTGTGGCGCACTATATTAGCAAAGCTTTCCATGGAGTCACATTTTATCTACCAGTCAGAACATGGAATTTAAAGGAGAGGGAGATAATGCAGCAATAGCAACAATCCATGTTATTTATCATTTCGGCACTGATTAATAAAACAACTTTTGTAAAGTATAGTCCTAAACACTGTTATCAGCATTGGAAAGTACTGGTGACAGCAGCCACAATACTAATAATTGTAATGTGTTTCTATTACGCTAACCTCTTGTGCTTTGTGATAAGGGGTACAAATGGAAGAGGTCAAAGAGGGAGAAGGACAAAGAGACAAAGATGCATTGGTGCTGACAAAGATCACAACAATTATAGGTTACACTGATACAATCAGCAGACAATGTCAAAATACCCACCTATGTTACAACAGCAAGATGGCAACCGGTATATATTGGAAGTCTTTAATATGTGGGCCTCATTGTGTGTGTGTAAAGTGCAGTCAAGTCGCAGCTGACTTACACTGACCCCGATGGGGTTTTCAAGGCAAGGGATTAAGCAGAGGTGGTTTGCCACTGCCTTCCTCTGCAGAGTCTTCCTTGGAGGTCTTGGACGTAACAGTTTTCTTTCCAAGTACCGACCAAGCTTAGCTTCTGAGATCTGGCTATACCGTACCATTCCACATCCTCTGGGCCTCGTTACATATGTGTCCCTCATGGCCCACCGAGGACACTTTTGGCAGGTGAGCTCTGGGAGTTCCATGCTCAGAACTTAATTCCCAGGCATGCACAGGCCTGATTCAGATTAGGACCACAACATGCAGAGACAGGGGCTTAAGCCTCCTCCCCCCATGCTGTTTTCCCAACCTGAAATAGTCCCAGGAAGCCACTGTTTACCCCACTGGGGAAACTGACGGGTATCAGCTCAATGCTCAATGGGGCAAACAGAGGCTACCCAGAACCCTTTCAGGTTTATTTATTTAATTTATTTATTAGATTTTAATCCCACCCTATCCCTACCAAAGTAGGGCTCAGGGTGTAGGGTTGCCAACCTCCAGGTATTAGCTGGAGATCTCCTGCTATTACAGCTGATCTCCAGCCGATATAGATCAGTTCCCCTGGAGAAAATGGCCGCTTTGGCAATTGGGCTCTATGGCATTGAAGTCCCTCCCCTTCCCAAACCCTGCCCCTCCTCAGGCTCTGTCCCAAAAATCTCCCACCAGTGGCGAAGAGGGACCTAGCAACCCTAGGGCATTTTACAAGGACATAATCCAGTTCAATCTATATCATAGCGATATATAACAAATAAACAATCAACAATCTGTAGTACAGTATAAATTAAACAATTTAAAACCAGAAAATCTAAAATCCAGATGCCTATAACATTGCCTCCATACCAGCAGTAGTGGTGGATATTCAGGTGGGAAGTGGACAGGCATAAATAAAGAATAAACCAGAGATGGAATGGAGACAGAGCACGGAAGCCAGCATATGACGGGACCCTCAACTGTAGGCCAAGCAGGGCATCTCTGTCTTGCAGGCCCTGCGGAATTGAGCTAAATCACAGATGAAGGGCATCCAAGGCAGTTTACTAGAATTCAGCTTAGGACTAACACAGTTTCACAATTTTTTTCACTTTAATTGGTACTTCCTCCTGGTTGCAGTAAGAGGAAAGGAAAGAAATAAGGAAGGAAATAAGGAATGAAGCAACTGCATATTTGCAATACCACTACAGTTTATCTAAGCTACATGCTTATCATATTTTTGGCTTGCTCAGAAGAGACTCCTCAAAGGCCTGAATCTTGGGAGAGGTAGACTCAATCCTGGGCCTTAATGTTTGTTTGTTTGTTTGGTAGATTTTTAACCTGCCTTTTCCCGACCAAGGTCGGGCTCAGGGCAGCTTAGATCCAGAAACAACATTATCAACACAGTCTTCTCTGCCTGCTCTGTCTCCATTCCATCTCTGGTTTATTCTTTATTTATGCCTGTCCACTTCCCACCTGAATATCCACCACTACTGCTGGTACAGTCAGATGCATGTTATAGCCATCTGGATTTTAGTTTTTCTGGTTTAAAATTGTTTAATTTGTCTGATTAAAATACAATACACCATAACAATAAACAGATTCTCATTAAAACCTATAATATATCCTAAATATTTAACAGATTTGACAGATTAAGACTGAAAACTCCAGATGATACTGGCACTGGTGGTATTGCAGTCAAGTGAGAAGGCGGAGTTAGCAGACATAGAGATGGAACAGGAAAGCCAGCTATGATGGAACCATCGCTGCCCTCAACTGTAGGCCCCGTGGAACATCTCTGGCTTACAGTTTTGTGTCAGCAAATTTGTCTTCAGTCCTATACTATTCCAACTGTAGCAACCATCCAATTATTTGTATTTCACATGTAATAGCCGGTGCATTGTTTTAAAAGAGTGTACCAAGAATCACAGATAAACTGGAAAATCAGTGAGAAATCAGAAAGACAATGGGGTCGGAAGCCAGTATCACATATTTTATCATAATAATATTAAGGCACGTGTTCTTATATCACCTGAAGTTTTTTCATAGTGAATAATGATGTACCCCTGCCTTCTGAAGAAGAGTTGGTTTTTATATGCCGACTTTCTCCACCACTTGAGGAAGAATCAAACCAGCTTACAATCTCCTTCCTTTCCCCTCCCCACAACAGACACCCTGGGAGGTAGGTGGAGCTGAGAGAGCTCTAAGAGAGCTGTGACTAGCCCAAGGTCACCCAGCTGGCTTCATGTGTAGGAGTGGGGAAACCCACCCCGTTCACCAGATTAGCGTCCGCTGCTCATGTGGAGGAGTGGAGAATCAAACCCAGTTCTCCAGATTGGACTCCACCTCTCCAAACCACCACTCTTAACCACTACACCACGCTGGCTCTGCTATGCAATGTCACAGGTTAAGTTGGGGGTTCCACACAAGCCCACTTACGGGTGTCTTCCACACAGGGACAGGCTTGTGTAGTTTCCCTGTTGCGGCTGTGGGCGCTGTCACAGCACAGCAGCAACAGAGCTTCCACACAGCAGGCCTCCCTTTTAGTTAGTTTTTAAAATCAGAGTTTGAATAGCATATCGATATACAATTATATACAATTATATATCAGGCTCTCTGAACAACCACCTTTCATTTTTATAAAGTCTCTAGCTCCATCCCTTATATCTCCACAACAAAAGGGGCTAGAGAGAGCCAGCATGGTATAGTGCAGTGGTTCTCAACCTAGGGGTCGGGACCCCCAAGGGGGTCACGAAGTGTTTTCTGGGGGGTCGCCGCCACTGTCCTGGGACAGCCCCCATCCCGGGCTGTCCAGGACTAACCCAGACGCCCTGTAACCCTGATCCGTCCGCGAGGGCAGGGAAGACCCCAAGCAGAGAGGTGAGGAACTGGCCGACCGACAGCCAGAAGGAGCTGGGCTGCAGAGACGCGGCGGCGTGCCACTGCACACCAGCTGTAGCCCCACTGCCCAGTGAGAGGCGGGCGGGCCAGCCCTGGGCGCGGTCGCACCTGCACCGGGCGGATGATGTGGCAGGATGTGTGGGAGGCCGAGGAAGCTCCCCTGGCTCGGCCAGTTCAGGTCTCGGAGGAGAAGAGGGCAGTCCCCCTTGAGGCCGCTACAGCCACGTTGTTTTTACTTTTAGCCGCGCTCGGGTGGGGCGGGAGCTTCAGCCTGGAATCCAAGTGCGCACGTCTGTAGTGTGGCTTTGCTTTTCTGCCCTGAGTCATCAGTTCCGCTCTGGCAAGGCCAAGGGGGAGAGAGTCGAGGTGCATGCGCAGTTCGGGATTTCCCCCTCGAGCGCGCAGGTTCGGTGAGGCGCAGAAGGAACAGTGACTGGCAGAGGGGAGGAAAAGGCACGAAAAGTCCGAGCAGGATAAGCAGCCCTTGGCTCTTTCCTGGCCCTTCGCTCTCATGAGGTGATTAAACGGAGCTCCGCTTTGAGGGATAACTGCAGTTCTGTGCACAAGCAGTGTCCCAGTCACAAGAGAGGGGGTTTCCTCGCAAGAGCCCCGGCCTGCTTGGAAGAGTTTTTGGGGAGAGAGGGGAGGACAAGGAACGCAATGCATGCTCAGAGGCACTCTTTCCTCCGTGCCAGGAAAGGTTGCCGCGCCACACAGCCACTGCGCAATAGGTGGCAGTACCGTTTGCTTGTTTGTTTTAAACTTTAAAATTTAAAGTAATTATATATATGGATACCCTGGACTGCCAAAAAAACAAATGTGTTTTCTTTATCCTATTGAAAATGTCATTTATGCAAATGTATGCAAATTTATGCCAATGTAATGAGGGTCACAGGTTACTTGGCAATTGTAAAAGGGGGTCGCGACTCGAAAAAGGTTGAGAACCACTGGTATAGTGGTTAAGAGTGGAAGACTCTAATCTGGAGAGCCGGGTTTGATTCCCCACTCCTCTACATGAGCGGTAGACTCTAATCTGGTGAGCCGGGTTGGTTTCCCACTCCTACACATGAAGCCTGCTGGGTGACCTTGGGCTAGTCAGTTCTTGCTGAATTCTCTCAGCCCCACCTACCTCACAAAGTGTATGTCGTGGAGAGAGGAAGGAAAGGTGATTGTTAGCTGCTTTGAGACTCCTTAAAGCTAGAGAAAAGCAGGGTATAAAAACCAACTCTTCTTTTTAAATTAAATAAAAGCTAAGCATTCCGCGAATCTGTTACATATATTGGCATAATGGTATATCAGTACAAAGCTATTCAATCACTGATTTATTTTAAAAAGTGGGGGGAAACCCTGGTGACAGAGAGGAAATGTCTTCTTTGGGAGTGGGACCAGGAAAATCTGAATTTTCCTATATGCAAAGCAGTCACCTGCGTGTTGGAGGGGAGGGAATGCCCCATTCCTATGCTACCAACTAATGCATGAACCAGGGCTCTGATCTTTTCCCATGTAAAACCTTTTCCAAAAGCCACATTCATTCCCAATGTGTTTAAGGGCACAGGAGAAACAAAGAGCATGGCCTAGGGTTGCCAGGTCCCTCTTCGCCACCGGCAGGAGGTTTTTGGGGCGGAGCCTGAGGAGGGCGGGGTTTTGGGAGGGGAGGGACTTCAGTGCCATAGAGTCCAGTTGCCAAAGCGGCCATTTTCTCCAGGTGAACTGGTCTCTATCGGCTGGAGACCAGTTGTAATAGAAGGAGATCTCCAGCTAGTACGTGGAGGTAGGCAACCCTAGCCTGACACACTCACACACACACACACACACACCGCAGGTGGGAATGTTGTTCCATGACAATAGGAAAATGCTGCTCTCAGACTGTTGGTAGAAGAGGATATATATAAGATGAACATCCCTTCCCCAGAGTTCTAACTTCCCCTAAAGGGATCTGTGTTCAGCAGGGACTTAGAGAAACCTGTTATGAAATGCATATTCTACAGGAAATTTGGGTTGCCATGGTGAAGAATAATGGGACATTTCCCATTCTTTTCATTGGAGTTCGGGGTGTTCCGTATGCATTCATAGTTCTCTGGGAGTGTGAGATAAACGAAAGCGACAGATAGAATGGTGATGAGCTGTGAAAGCTCTCAGGACAAACTGGTCTCAGCTTCCCATCAAGTGGGATAATTTACATATTAGACTGCTGTAGCAGCCTCAATGCCGAAGAACTGCACGAGGCAAGCAGTTTTGTGGAATTAAGAAAAAATATTTTAAATGAAATATATAGGAATGTGTGTCTTTAAAAAATAACATTTCTCACAAATGAATGCACCTTGAAATATGTATAGATTTCATTTTGAAATGACCCAGTCTAACTCTTAAAGACTCGTTTATGATTTTGATCAGTATTCAAAGAAAATGCCTAATTCCAGGCACGGGGGCTTAGGGACTAGTTGGTGATGGTCATGACAGCATCACTGTTGGGTGCGGAAGTTTTTTGATCCAGGTAGTTCTGCTGTTTGCATAAATATCACCATTATCGTAATTAATTTTTAAAATATGTGGATACAGAACTCATGGGCTGTTTATGCAGGGCTGTTTCCCCACGGTCACCCCCGCCGACTGCTCCAGTGCTTTGCTTAGATTATGCATGCCTTTCCCAGCCATCAGAGGTCGCCTCGCTCTCCCTGTGCGTTTCTCCACATTTTGCCCGTGTTTTCTGGATTCTCACTAAAACAGCATCTGGAAAACACGGGGGAAATGTGCGGGGACGGCGAGGCGACCTCTGACGGTCAGGAAAGGCATTCATAATCAAAGTCCATCTAAATGCTTCTCAGCATGTAGTTTTCGGTGCTTATACTACCATTAGAGTTTTCTGTTTCATTGTCTTCAAACCAAGGGAACTTTTAGTTTCAAAAGTAACATTCAGACTGGGGGAGGGAAAAAGCCTTTAGTTTCTCTAGAAACTTCACAGGCAGCTACTTGTGCCAGATGATGATTCTGAGAAAGGTCTGTTTGGCCTCAGTGTGCCAACTCCCCCAGTCTCCTTCCCATGTTGTGGCCTTCCAGAAAATCCCTTTGCTATAGCTGCCAATTGTTAACAGACAGTTGGGTGGGGATGCCAGCCTCCTGGTGGGACCTGGGGATCCCCCGGAATTACAGCTCATCTCCAGAGTATAGAGATCTGTTCCCCTGAAGAACATGGAGGCTGTGAAGGGTGGAATCTACGGCATTCTACACAACTTACGTCCCTCACCTCCCCAGGTTCCACCCCCAAATCTCCAGGAGTTTCCCAACCTGGATCTGGCAAGCATACCCCCCCATCCCCCACCAGTGGCCAGGGGAGACCTGGCAACCCTACAGATGAGATGGGGAGATGACAGCCCTTATGACGTCAGATGTGTTTTTACTGGGATTCTATTTCAGTTTACACTCTCAGACACTTGACCAGAGCAGACAGGCACTGGCCCAGGACATAACAGTCACATCTGGAAGCCTTTTTGAGAGCTAGTGTGGTGTAATGGTTAAGAGTGGTGGTTTGGAGTGGTGGACTGGAGAACCGGTGTTCACAATGAAAGCCAGTGTGGTGTTAGAGCAGGGGGTCCCCAACGTGGTGCCTGCTGACAGATTTTCTGTCCGCCAAGTGTTTTTAGAAAGTGGGTGGGGCTAGGTAGGTCTTTTGCCCAGCAAGACTTCTGATTGGCTGTTAGAGAATTGATTGGCTGTGCAGATTTTTTAAAATATTGCTTTTGGCAGCGGCTGCCACCACAGCACAAGATCTGCACTCACTGTGTTACTGAAATTAAGCTGTGGCACTCATTTTGTGGCTGGCTCTGCCTCCTACAGCAGCTATTTTGTGGCAGCCATCTTGTTCCTGCGTCCACCATGCCATGTCAGAATCCCAAATGTGCCCGCAGGCTCAAAAAGGTTGGGGACTGCTGGGTCAGTGTGTCAGGCTAGGATCTAAGAGACTCAGGTTTAAACCCCTACTCTGCCATGGAAGCTTGCTGGGTGACCGTCACATTCCCTCAGCCTAATCTACATCTCAGGGTTGCCGTGGAGATAATGGAAAAGGGGTGAATGATGTCTTAAGCTGTTCTGGGTTTCTAATATGGAGGAAAGTGAGGTATTAATATCTAAATAAACAAATACCGCTCAGAATGCTGTTGCCCTAATTCAGAGAGATCAGGCTGAACGGATCCACGCACCCAGGACCAGCCTATGCTATAGCCATCCCTACCCCATGATCCACTGATAAGTTGGCATCCAAACTCAAGCAGATATGAGAAAGAAGCACACAAAAACATCCCAGCTAATGACCAACTCTCTCTTTGTGACTCCCATTTAGAGGTCATCAATTGCTAAACTGCCTTAAAGAACAAGAAGAGTCAGTTTTTATACCCCGATTTTCTCTACCTGTAAGGAAACTCAAACTGGCTTACAATCGCCCTCCCTTCCTCTCCCCACAACAGACATCTTGTGAGGTAGGTGGAGCGAAGACAGTTCGGAGAGAACTGTGACTAGCCCAAGTTCACCAAGCAGGCCTCATGTGTAGGAGTGAGGAAACCAACCCGGTTCACCAGATTAGAGTCCACTGTTCATGTGGAGGAGTGGGGAATGAAACCCGGTTCTCTAGTCTACCGTTCTTAACTACAACACCACACTGGCTCTCTAAACAACTGAGCAGGATGCAATTCGACTGACGCAGTGGTAGCAGAGAAGTAAACTTTCTTTGGTGCCACTATGTTAGCAGCTTTCAAATGAGCTTGAAGGTACTGTCAGATTCAGCCTTCAATTTCTACCAACAGCTCTCTAGCCATATCTCCATTCTCTTTAGTTTTCCCTCAGAAAACCACAAAGCTTGGCTCCTACTGAAAGAGGGGAGAACATACCAGGAAGCAATTTTATCAATAGCCTGCTAGAGCTTGTCATTCCCGGTCCAATCCATGACTTCTACAGGGCCATCGTTCAGGCATTAATGTTAGTTGCATCTTAAAAAGCAACCCTAAACTGGTCTGGTTTCATTCATTGAGGCTTACTCCAAAGAAAATGTTCTCAGTCTTTTTTTCAGAGACTCAGTCTGTTAAAAAAATGTAGTTGCCAATTCTCAAAGAAGTTCACAGAAGGGAGAAAACGCAACTTATACATTTTTAAACCGTGCCATCTAAATTCAATGCAATTACAATCCAGCAGGGAGCTTCTCAACAGAAGGGAAATAAGCAAATCAGCTCTAGGCGATGAATCACCTGTGGGAACTGGGAACATGGGCCTTTTCTTTATGGTCCTTGGTCCTTTGGGACTCCCTCCCTAGGGCAGACCAACAGTTTTGTTTTTAAGATGCTACACAAAAACTTTCCAAGTTCTTAAGATTTTTTAGTGCAGTTAATGTTTTTGCCCAGATACCAGCACGTCCCCATGTTGCCAGCAACATGATGACATCACTTCTGGTGAGCACTGGAAGTAAGGTTGCCAACCTCTAGGTACTAGCTGGAGATCTCCTGCTATTACAACTGATCTCCAGCTGAAAGAGATCAGTTCCCCTGGAGAAAATGGCTGCTTTGACCATTGGACTCTATGGCATGGAAGTCCCTCCCCTCCCCAAACCCCACCCTCCTCAGGATCAGCCCCAAAACCTCCTGCCGGTAGTGAAGAGGGACCTGGCAACCCTAACTGGAAGTGATGTCAATGGGTCACCAGTGACAGAGGCCTAGGCCTAAGTTTGCGGCTGGTTAGTCCCCCTGCCAGCCGCCTGAACAGCACCAGAAGGAGGGCCCCCAAAGCGAGGGATCCCCTGTCCTCTGGGTGGCGGTCTGGCAACAGGTTTTGTTCACATCTAAAGCTCCTAATCATAGTTGAGTTACACATTATGGAGTACACAGGTTGTGTCTGCAATCCCAGCCTGTGTAACAGTCAGATCGGAGTTACAGGTTCTTCTCAGTTCCTAAGTGCACAGCACCCAAATCTGTCTGGGACCCCAGCAGGCATGGAGCAAGGGCTTCAGGCTTCTTCCCTGCACTGTTTTCCCAACATGAAATATTCCAGGGGTATTACTTGGCCCACCAGGGGAATCCCTGGCTCTCCTCTCTGTTATCCCTTTGCCTCTTAATTCTTCCTTCTGCTTTATTTTCATGGACCATTCTCTCTTCTAGTGTTCCTTTCCAGTATCTTTCCTCTTTCCTTTTCCTGGATCTTGTGGCTTGCCCTTCCCTGCCTCTCTCTTTGTCTAAGCAGCTCAGCCAACAACCCTTAAGAACAGTGCAGTCGATGGCAGCCAGAGTCTTTTTGCCTGCCCAACCACTCTGAGGAAGGCAGAAAGACGAGAAAACCCCTACCAGAGATTCATCACCACAACCATCACAAAGTGTCTTGGTGAATGAAAAACTCCTTTCCATAACCAGGTGATTCCCCATGAATCAAAGAGCGCTGCTGGATCCAGTCCCTCGTTTTTCTCATGGTTACCTAATGCAATTTGATGCAATATATATAGGGTATTATGGAATGCTTGAGAAATTGTGTCATCTTTGCGGAAACTGGGTCATGTAGCATAAGAGCATCCAGACAAGTTACTCAGCTGGAAAATAGAAAGAATGGGAACGCTAAAGCCCCTACAGGCAAGTATTAACATGGTGTTGAGTAGCCATCTAATTGGCATTGCAATCATTGTAGAGGTATATGGGTTAATATTAATGTATTAACACATTGAAAGAAGTCGAATAAGGCTTACTAAAACATGTGCTTTTAAGAATCATCCCATTGGATAGATAATAAGAATCCTTATTGTTCCTTTTTATTTGCAACAAACCAAGATACCATATTCTGGTGCGTAGCCTCATTGTGTCATGTGAAATCACAGAAGTTTTCCTAGCCGCAGCGTGATCTCCTGAGAAATCTCCAACAGAACCAGAAGATGTAACAGCTTGATACATTCAAGGAAAGTATAACACTGTACTGAATGCATTCGTATACATGTAGAGGTTTGGCTGAACAGGAGATGCTTACATTGCTTCCTGAACAAAGTAACAGTAAATGTACAGAGATGTTTATAATCTCTAACAACAGTTAACTTGCTCTTTGGTCACTTGACTGTCAAAAGGCTACTGTGATAAGGGCAAGAAAAAAAACCCCACACACCAAAAACTATGCAGCCGTTACAACCTGTATTTCTTTTACTTGCCATACAAAACTGCTTTTTCATTTGTGACACTTGCTCTGTTGGGAACCAGAAGTGAGCTCACTTTGTAGATGGGTGAAGTAACTCAGAGTGAGAGATTAGAAACCAAGCTTTCCTACCCAGCTGTGTAAGGAGTTATTTTTGTTGGCTAATCTGTATATTATCTATCATCCAAACAACATCACCAGCTGCTCAAAAGGAAGTACGAGTAAGTTGTTGGTTTAATTTTAATGCTTTTGGATTAAGCACGTGCGATTAAAAAAGAATAAAGCGATGCAGAGTCCTTGAAAAATGTAAGTGGCATTAAGAAGCCGGTAGCTAAAACTGTATGCCTCCTCCTGTGAATTTTATCTAGAGTAGTAGCAGCTTCACAAAACTGTTGAGATACGTAAACTTTCTGCATGGTGGGTGTGGTGTGGTGTTGGTTTCTATATTGATTCCAGCAACCAGTACGCCTTCAATGAGTGAGCCAAGGCACAGACAGGGTAGAACTGTGTGCCCTTTTCATGTTTAAAGCACCCTGAGGGTGGAAAGACAAGCAGGAAAGACCTTTGCACCATTCATCTCCCAAATAGTAACCCCCACCCAATTATTTGGGAAGCTTGGTGCAGGCAGAAGGGGATTTCCTGGCCCTTTCCCTTCACACCATTTCCCACTAGAACACTTTCTCCACCACCACCCAGCTGATTTTTGAAAGCAGAGCGGAGTCTCTGCGCAGCAGAATTCTATAGTTTGGCTGCCTGAGGAATACATTCACACTTAGGATTGTTACTTAGAAAAGAAATAGAAGTTCTTTATTGTAAGAGAACTCTGTACTGGATAGGAAAGGTCAAGTCAAGGCTTCTAGCTAGCTGTCTAAGCTAGGATGGAGAGGGACTATAGAACACATGTCCAGCTAGGGTTGCCAAGTCCCTCCTGGCAACCAGCGGGGGCTTCCTGGAGGCGGGGTCGGGGGAATGATCTGAGTGCCTGGTGTGATGACGTCACGCTGGGGGACACTCTAGCACTCTCCCCCAAAACCCTATCGTTTCCATAGAGTTTTTGAGGGTGAGTGATAGAGCATCCCTCAGTGTGATGCTAGCTCTTCCGGGCGTGCAGATCGCTCCTCCCCTTCCGCTGGCCTTCTTCTGCTGCCAACCAGCTGAGGGTCAGTGGGTAGCCACATGAATTGGCGGGCAATTGCCCATTATTACTGGGGAACCAGGAATCCTATGTCCAGCCCTCATTGTAGACAAAAAGGGAGAGAGGAAGAAGAAAGCATGACCAGGAAGAAGGAACCCCTAAGAGTAGCATTCTGGGTATCAAAGGGACAGCAGCAGGAGTGGACAAAGGAACTGTCAGAGAGCATCCTATCTACCCCTATACTAACTCTCTGCTACTCTCCCCTGTAGCTCCAAAGCCTGTGCTAGCATTAAGTGACACTGCACGGTCCATTCCTTCCAACAATTTTACTCCTGCTGGTGAAACTATA
This sequence comes from Euleptes europaea, assembly GCF_029931775.1. Taxonomy (NCBI): domain Eukaryota; kingdom Metazoa; phylum Chordata; class Lepidosauria; order Squamata; family Sphaerodactylidae; genus Euleptes; species Euleptes europaea. Next base: position 69,876,708 of record NC_079319.1, on the reverse strand, counting down.
TGGGGTAGCAGCTGATTTTCAGCAACAAAAAGGCGCAGAGAAATTTAGTCAAGAAACCCTGTTGACCCCTTAGCAGGCTTCCTCTTTAGAGCGCATCTGCAATTGTTTAATAGCATAAAGGGGGAGAAGGAGGAGAACTCTCCAAAAAGAATCATGAAACTACACAAAATTCTATCCTTAACTTGAAACAAGGAATACACAGGAATGCAAAAGTTTGAAAATGGGGTAAGCCACACAGATGTGGCACTTCTTCTTTCACATGCTTTACCAATCCACACACCGGATGAAGGAGTGATACCCAGTGTAAGCCAGGCGCTTACTGATGCATCCAATCTGTATTCACTAGTTTTTATTTGAAGATGTATGCATAGATGCTCTGACCCCATTACTCAACCATCTGCAAACATACTCCATCTCATGAGCAGATTTTTCACAGCCATTGCTTCCACAGCGTATCCTCTCCTACATTTCAGAAGACAGACACTCATAACTCACATACTGTAGTATGTTCTTGACCCATGCAGCGAGAACCTACTCGGGTCTTCTGCTTCCCATCTCTTGCAAAATATGTTTAGTATCAATTATTGCAAGTTAGTAAACATACTTCTACTTGCAAACTGGACTGTTAGAGAGTGATCAAAGTAGGAGGTTTGTACTCTTTCAATTCAGGTCTATTAACTCTACAGTCACCTGAGTAATTGTGAGTGATTATGGATTCATTTATCTAAGAAAAGGATGCACATTTCTGTATATGGTGTTGCAATATACAGTACATACCACTTTCCCTAAGTACTTCAGGTCCACTACCATCTATATTGTTTGTAACATCTCTGTAAAATCAAAACAATATTGCTGGCTCCCTGACACAGATGAAAGAGATTGTGGCTTGCTTGTCTAAGCACGGCACAGCAGAGGTTTGAACGTGGGACTTCACAGCTCATGGCACATAAACTTAACTATTATGAACTTCTCTGCAATTTAAGTTCAGGTTCTATACAAGGTACCTTATTCACTTAAGGGAACTGTAGTGGGACAACAGAAATATTATAGTCATCACTGTATCTACTAGCAAACTGGCTAGCCACCATGTACTTGATGAAAGCAGCAAAACCAGGCTACCCGTAAACAAGGGCAGGGCTCTCTAGCTTCCTGAGAGACTTCCAAGATAAGCAGAAATATATGGCTTTGTAAATTACCAAAAGAAAAAAATCCTCCAAAGCAACCTAATAAATATTGAAAATGCTCAGGAGAGAGAAATTGAGCATCAGCTAAAGGAGAAAAAAGGCAGAAGGAGAAATCAGCACACTAAAGCGTATGAGAATTTAGGGAGGAAATCTTGAGGGGTGGAGGTTTCCAAATTGTTCGCTTCTGCTATTCCCTGCCATTCCCCAACTTATAGGTACTGTGCTCCTTTGCATTCATCTTTGTGTAGTCCTCTATACCAGCTCAAAAGGCATGTCAAATGCCAGATGATCCCATTCTGGTAGCAGATCTACAAATTGTTTAAACCATCACAGTTGCACACTGAAGCTGTTATATCCTTTGAAGTTGTATCCTGTAAAGGCAACCACTAGGACTTGGTGTGTTAAACATTTCAGTAAAAGGACTGTGCTTTACAGCTTGTTGTTGCACTAGAAGACGAAGAGTTGGTTTTTATACGTTTATTTTCTCTACCCTTTAAGGAGAATCAAACCAGCTTACAATCTCCTTCTCTTCTTCTCCCCACAACAGACACCTTGCGAGGTAGGTGGGGCCGAGAGAGCTCTAAGAGAACTGTGACTAGCCCCAGGTCACCCAGCTGCCTTCATGTGTAGGAGTGGGGAAACCAACCCGGTTCTCCAGATTAAAGTCCTCCGTTCCTAACCACCACACCACTCTGGCTCTCAGTGTATTGTACATTTTTAAAAATATATATCATATGGTATGCTTTTCCAAGGCTACCATCTTAAGCATGATTACTAAGGAGCTGGTCTTCTTGGACATAAGGAGCCTTACTTCTGAGTAAATACACTGGAACACAAGATTTCCTAACAGAAGTCTTACTCTCTTTTGAAATGTGCTCTCTCCTAATATAAATCTCGTTCAGCATAAATGCATTATTTCTAAAGTTACTGCCAATAGTTACCCCAAGTCGCAAGTACACTCTCTTTTCTCTAAGAAATACAATGTGCTGACACCCCATCTTTATCATGTCAGCATGAACACATGAAGCTGCCTTATATTGAATCAGACGCTTGGTCCACTGAGGTCAGCATTGTCTACTCAGACTAGCAGCAACTCTCCAGGGTCTCAGGCAGAGGTCTCTCACCTCACCTATTGCCTGGTCCTTTCAACTGGAGATGCCGGGGATTGAACCTGGGACCTTCTGCGTGCCAAGCAAAGGCTCTTACACTGAGCCACAGCACCTCCTTGGTTAAAGGAGCAACTTTGTCAGAGATCATTTACCTTCACAGAAGCTATCCCCTGCTTCATCAAGCTCAGCCAGATCTTCCTCTTCCAGATGTATCATGGCCATGAGTAAGCTGAAAGCAGCCGCCGCTAAACTACAGCTGTTTTCAATGCTATTAGAAGATCTGTTTCCTTTCATATGCTTCCTAAATATTTTTTGTGGTGCAGGCAGTAGCTTCTGCATCTGCTTCCGCATCCCCCCTCGTTTGCATAAACATGACAGCTTGTTTTTCAACCTGTAGATTTCGTGATCTAAAGTGAAGTGTTTCTTATTCCTCAGAAGGATGATGCAGACACGCAAAGAGTTTGGGCTCAAAATACTCAGCCCAAAATCAAAGAATTCAGCAACTGTTTAAAAGGAGGCACTGTCATTATATTAGATTTGCTTTTGAACAGCAGAATTATGTTTCTTCCTTTACAGTATAACCTTAAGCAGTCACATCATGCTAAGTCCACTAAAGTTTGTTGGCTAGAAGGTGTAATTCTATTTAGGATTGCGCTGTCAGGCTCTGTGAAGTTCCAAAGCTTGTAGACTGGACAGGAAGAATTACCTTATTGAAGGGCATTTCACATGCTACAAATTTTTTTTCACAAGGAAAGCGCCTGCATAGAGTAAATAACTTGCATCCCACCACATGAAGGTTTTTTTTTTGGGGGGGGGGTGCTTGTATCAGAAGGCCATGATTGTCACGTTTACGCACGACAACAACAATGAAAAAAATTGCATCTATGAATGAATTTATTAGTGCAACAATTTACATGTGGGCTGCAAGTTATTTCTGAGATGGAAAGGCAGACATTGGAGGAAGACTCCTCCCTTAGCCGAAGGGAGTAATTGGATCCGACCCAATAAATGTGGGTTTCAGTGACAGAACAATAGTCCTGAAGAAAGAGGGGGATTATCTAGCCTTTTTTTCTGCTTTAAGAGGCAAATTCATACATAACAGCGTAAGAACTATTTTGCAGGATTAGACCAAGTCCAGTTTTCTGTTTCTATTAGCAGCAATCTCTGTGTCTCAGGTTATTATATTCCATAATATTTCATATTCTACAATACCTGTATTATATTATGTGAGAGTTCACAGACAAGTCATAAAAAGGAAGGTCCTTCTAAGTTAACTTCTAAGTTAAAGAGCCTGCCTTAGAATAAGATCTGTTAGGGCATGTGTAGAGTAAGGGACAGGGGAATCGCATGCTTGCATCTTTCTTTTGTAATAGTTGGTCAATCCGTTGCAGCGCAGAGAGTATGTGTGGACATTTTACTTTTAATAAAATCTTTACTATTTTCATTGCTGGGTGATTGTTCTCCATACCACACAGACCTCTACTGTTTGGATATGCTATTTAAAAATGGGCTCTAGGGGAAGGGAGGTAGCCAGTTGCTAAACTGCTATTTCCCTAGTAGTGCACAAGTGTGGTAAACTATCCCCATGGTAACCAGTTGTTGGGTGGTGGGAGACACTGGCACTGGATGAAACCTTAGAATGGCAATGCAGGAATGGAAGCTGGTAAAACTGGCCCACTCAGTGGGTAATTCCTAAATCAGTTGGTTGCAGTGAGAGAGAAACCCCTCCGAGGCTTGGGCAGGCTGACAGTGGTGCATTGCAGGACAGAGGGTCAGGTGGCCTCTGGTGCCTTGACATATTGGAGGGCCAAATGGAGAAGTGGTCATAGAATTATAGAATCATAGAATTAGAAGGGGCCATACAGGCCATCTAGTCCAATCCCCCTGCTTAATGAAGGATAAGCCTAGAGTATCCCTGACAAGTCCTTGTCCACCCTCTGCTTAAAGACTGCCAGTGAGGGGGAGCTCACCACCTCCCTAGGTAGCTGTTTCCACTGTCGAACAACTCTTACTGTAAAAATGTTTTTCCTAATATCCAGCCAGTACGTTTCCTCCCGCAATTTAAACCCATTACTGCGACTCCTATCCTCTGCTGCCAACAGGAACAGCTCCCTGCCTTCCTCTAAGTGACAGCCCTTCAAATGCTTTAAGAGAGCAATCATGTCCCCCCTCAACCTCCTGTTCTCCTGACTGAACATTGCCAAGTCCCTCAGCCTTTTCTCATAGGCCTTGGGTCTGTGAAGTCTTTCCACCACAGGCACATTCATACAAACAGCTCTAAGAAATGTTAGAATATTGATGGCTGGGCCAGAGTTCTTACACTGGCATGTCCTCCTAACTCGTTTTTCCAAAGTGGGGCAAATGTGAATGAATGGAGGGAGGGAGGGAGGGAGGCACAGCTGTTTCAGCACTTGATAAGGTGTGTGTGTGGGGGAAACAAGAGTACCTAGCCCCGCCACACTTTAGACCCAATTAGGATAAGGCCCTCATACCTTTTTTAAATGGCTTTTTTAAACTCTAAAATGGGAGCACTGTCCCTGGATCATCTCTGGGGATGCCATAACATCCTGAGACCTTGATTTGAAACAGAATGTCTGGTGTGGTAACAAACAGGGTACAGAAAATGGAGCTTTCAGATTTCAGCACTCTGGGCGAGACCCTATTATTTCCTTGTTCTTCTTATATCAACTGAGGAATAAGGATTTGTCCAAGTCCACTCTATTGGCCAAATCAAGTATAATGCCAAGCTAAAAAGTTACACGAACAAGCTTCTGTTTCATGACCTCCTTCCTTCCTGTCTCCTTTCCCCACATGCTGCAGTTTGCTCTGTTCTTTAAAATTTAATGGCAAAACATAGCCACTATATTGAAACTAGCAGATTACAGTTTGGTACTTGTTCTCCGAACCAGGATTGCAAACTAGGGCTTGACTGTGATGTCCAATTCTGGCTTAAAGAGAATACACAAACCACACTTTGCTAGTTCAAATATAATGGCAATTATGGTTTCTCACAAAAGAGAGGGAATTGGAACCTGTGAAGGGAGAAGTTGAGGTGGTACAGAAGGGGGTTGTAAACTGAAGTCTCACTCATATAATACCAAACCATGGTTTGTTCCTACATGTGAACCGAGTGAGTGACCGAATTTGGGTATCAAGTTAAACTAACCATAGCTTAGAACCAAAATTACTGTTTGAGTTTTCAAATAAACAGGCAAACAACAGTTTAGACCTCTTTGTGTGCTTTCATTTTCCACCTACTTGGCACTCTGTATTTTTTTATATACAGTGGCTTCTGAAAGCAGACTAGCAGCTGTTAATTATGCTTTGTCAATTCAGACAGCATGATGAACTATTGCCAAGACAATCTATAATTTCTGATTCTGTTTTTGTCAGCTGACTAAAAACCATGATTTGTCAATTCAGAATCACAATAAATTATAGCTAAGCTTCCTTTGGTGTGACATCTGAGCTGAACCACTGAATCATAGTTGACATCACTTTAACAAGTCCAAGACCAATACAAATTTCTAAAAGGGATGCTTAGGAAGAAAAATTAAAAACCTCTAAATTAGATGTTCAGTAGCAGAACTGCCATTGTCCTACCTGTGATATAAAGCAAGACAAATGCTCACCTTTGTCTTTCTGATAAATGCTGTAATCATTGTACTCTACAATACCGCAGTAAGACAGAAAGTCACGCACGCATTTATCTCCTTCATTTTGTGTAACGCGATGCACCGTCAGCGCATATCATTTATAAATGTGGCGTAGAAATGTTTAGTTATTTAATTCGGTTCCTGAAGCATTAAAGAATGAGTCAACTTTGTTCTTGTGGGTGCTCTCCTTCTAGCAGCGTTCTGTTTTCTCTTGGATTGAAATCCGTTTCCTCATGCACTGCTTTCAAAGCTCCACATCCGGACGCCTGTTCCCTTGACAGCCCTTCTTTCTTTTATTTACAGGAATTAAAAAGCATCAAAAGGCTGTTTTCTTTCAAGAAAACAACTGTCACCTAAATGAGCAAACTAGCTTGGTGATGAATAATAATGACTCGCTCAAACTCCACTTCAAAGGCCTCTAAGATAGGTCTCACTTTCACCACCAAAATAGCAGCTCACCTGCAAAGCGTAACTGGCCGGTGAAGTATCTTGCAAAAATATGGAGGGGAGGTACCTAATATGAGGTCTTTGTTACATGTTTTCCCATTTTAAAGTGATCTATGTACTGAGGATGGTTAACATTGATCCTTCTTTTTTCTTAGGGCAAAAACGCATGGTTGCTTTATCCTCCTTTAATCCCTATTTTAGCCAGGACCGAACGCACATTAAGTGAAACACATGTGTTCGATCCTGGCTGAATCCTGGCTGAAACAGGGATTAAAGGAGGATAAAGCGACTATGCGTTTTCGCCCTGAGTCAATTACCGCGCATTCCTGAGCCACGCTGGCAGCCAGGCCAAAAGTCTTCAGGAGGCTGGCGAAGGCCTCTGCCGGCGCAAGAGCCCACAGTGCTGGCGTCCAAGTGGCGAATGCCGGCGTTTGTTGCCCCAGCACCGGTGTGCAGGTCTGGCCGCCAGTTGCTGGCCACTGCTGCGGCAGCTCCAGGCCCATCCGCCGCCAGAGCCTGCCGCCCGAGTCCATCCGCCGGCAAAGGCCGCGGCGGCATCCTGGGAGGTGTTCCTGGGGTGTCACGCAGCCGGCTGGGGGTGGGGCTGCCATTAGGTGCCTTCCTAAGCCATTATGGCTTGGGAACGCCCCCTTTTATTTTTGCAGAGATACGCCACTTTTTAGGCACCGGGTGGAGGTTCCTAAGCCCTCCACCTCCTAAGCCCGGCACCTCCTAAGCCCGGCGCAGGCATTCCGCTCAGGAATACACTGTTAGTTTCATTACTTTTTGTAAGTTAGGTCCTCTGTTAAGTTTCTATTTTGTATGCCACCTGAAATGCTTCATATTCGCTACTGTGGTGTAGTGTTTTTTTTCTAGAAATTGGGAGGGGCAGGGGCAGGGAAAGTTAGCCATGGAGACAAGAAGAGAAAGAGAGGAAGTGGCTAGCAGATTTTTCTTCCTTAGCCATGCCAGGAATGCAACAGCCTCCTGCAGTTTCCTCTGTCTCTCAGCATGGCAGCTTCCATTTATTCTCAACAGGCAGAGTGGGACTGTTCTAGCATGATCTGTGTAACATGCAGCCCACTTTAAGAGACTGATTCCATCATGGCTTTTTGTTTAAATCCATAAGAAAACTCCCACAGCTCACATCAATTTGCTTGGATAGCTTACTGGAACAAAATTTTCTCTTTCATTGCACTTCGCATATGAGCACACTGCATATTCAGAGGAATGTAACAATACATGCAATTACATTCCCTATGGTACGCTACACAAATATGCACAATACCTCTAGGGGGAAAGAACAGATTCGTTAAAAAAAACAAAACTACAAGAACACTTAAATACCTCAAATCAGGACAAATGAGCTCCCAGAATGCATATATGACAAAATGGGGTTGACAAAATGCCAGCATCCAGTACCTTAATATTTTGCCTCAATGTATCCAAAACCTATCTCCACTTATTGTTTGATATTTATTTAGAAAGTGTATAAACTGCTTTTCAATTCACAAGAATTCTCAAAGCTGACGACAACATTTTAAAACACTTGTGTAAACAAAAAAGGTTTGACAGCACTGATCAACAATCCAAATTTGCAGACATGCTGCACCACAAATGGAAACAAACGTCATGGACCCAAATTGAAAATGCTCTATAATTGTTGGAGAAATCCTGCAATGGAGGAGGAACCCATAATAGAGAATTATTACTGGAAATCCACAAATGGAAAAGCTAATTCAGGAATAGGCATTCCGTCAGGTATCTGGCAGTCGGTCTGTATTCAAGCATAAAAGACACCTTGAATTTAACCATTAGCAATTCCATCTTGTCTGAATTACATTTCAGTCTGTTCACTCTAATCCAGCCCATTTTTAAGATGACATCAGTACACCTGGTGCAGAAGGAAAGGAGAAACATCAGCATACGTAGGACAACCCACTCAAAAACTCACATGACATTTCCCAGTGGTTTCACATAGATATTAAACAGCATGACACGCTAACCCCTGCAGTAATCTAAAGAGAGCTCTCATGGGACACAATAGCAGTCATGCAGCACTACTTTCTGAACACTTCAAAAAACACAGAAGAAACACTACAAAGCAGTGATGCCCATCCTCACAGTTTATAAAGAGGGGTATCATATCAATGATATAAACTGCTGAGAGGTCCAGGATAATCAGTAGGGTTGGTATGTATCCTAGCAAACACTGTCAACAAGGGTGACCGAGGCTCTTTTAGTCCCAATCTTCTACTGGAAACCAATGGGTAATCTATAGATAATCTGCATCCCCCTGTGCAAGCACCGGGTCATTCCTAACCCATGGGGTGACATCACATCCCGACGTTTCCTAGGCAGACTTTGTTTACGGGGTGGTTTGCCAGTGCCTTCCCCAGTCATCTCCCCTTTACCCCCAGCAAGCTGGGTACTCATTTTACCGACCTCGGAAGGATGGAAGGATGAGTCAACCTTGAGCAGGCTACCTGAAAACAACTTCCGTCGGGATCGAACTCAGGTCGTGAGCAGAGCTTGGACTGCAGAACTGCAGCTTACCACTCTGTCTGCATAGAATCATAGACTAATTCAGAGTTGGAAGGGGCCATACAGGTCGTCTAGTCCAACCCCCTGCTTAATGCAGGATAAACCTAGAGCATCCCTGACAAGTGCTTGTTCAGCCCCTGCTTAAAGACTGCCAGTGAGGGAGAGCTCACCACCTCCCTAGGTAGCTGACTCCACTGTCAAACTACTCTTTAAAAAAGGTTTTCCTAATATCCAGCCAGTATCTCTCCGCCTGCAATTTAAACCCATTATTGCGAGTCCTATCCTCTGCTGCCAACAGGAACAGCTCTCTGCCCTCCCCTAAGTGACAGCCCTTCAGCCCTTCAAATAATTCAGGAGAACCTGGAGCTGCTTAGTCATATTGCAAATATAGGGTATTAACTAGAAAAATGCAAACCAGATGAGGAAAGATATATGGAGTAGCTGTGCTCAGCATTGCTCAGTTCTACAAGTCCATATTCATTTTGATCCTTTATTTTCAAGCTTATTAAGAATAGCAGTTTTTGCCCCTTTTCTTTAGAAGGAGATGTATTGACTGATGGGCAAGCAAACAGGACTTAGGAAAGTGGTCTTGTTACATAAACAGTGCTCACTCAATCCTCCCACCCTCACCTCAGTCCTGTTTGCAATGCAATTTCAAGGGAAAGGTGCATTTGGGGATTTCTTTCCCAAGGGAAAAGTGACAGGTTTCCAAACTACAGTTTATTTTCTTTCCATCCTTTTCAGCTTTCATGTAGTTTATCTCTCAGGTAAGCAGCTCAAGAGGAGAAAGGGCAGAGAGATTACCCCTAGAAGTGAGAACATGATTATAAAATAATATTTTTTAATTAATGAAAGTGTACAGTATCCACAATGCACAAAATGCTTTAAGAAATGAAGTGGATGTATGATCATCACCAATGATAGCTTCCATGCAGGCTGGAGAAGTTCATCTCCACTTTGCATACACCCCTGGGAGAATTTATTTTTTGTGGGAGGGAAGTCTCCTTTAGGGCTGCCCCAACCACAGCCCTGCTCCAAACAATTGCCCAAGGCTTCAGGAGGAGAGTTTCCATGCATCTAGTGTCCTTCTCTTCCTTGTACCAATACCTGCTTCAAGAATAATTCAGAAGAACCTTCCACCCTGGTCTCTCCCTCTCACTGCTTACTTCTAGCTCATCTCTTCTCATATGCGTAGGATCTCACATGAACACAGGAAGCCGCCTTATACTGAATCAGACCCTTGGTCCATCAAAGTCAGTATTGTCTATTCAGACTGGCAGTGGCTCTCCAGGGTCTCAGGCAGGGGTCTTTCACATCACCTACCTGCCCAGTCCCTTTAACTGGAGATGCCGGGGATTGAACCTGGGACCTTCTGAATGCCAAGCAAATGCTCTACCACTGAGCCACAGCCCCTCCCCTCGCTCACTAGTAGGTCCTTGCTTGTGAGCAGATCTTTGCTCACAAGTAGAATTATTCCCAAGCAAGTCTGCTGCTCTTAGCTAGTTATGATGCGTGCAAATCCTGCAGTAACAGTCTGACATCTTTAAGAACATGATGTGTCATGATATTGCCAAAATTGCATTTCCAAACTTTCTAAGGCACTTCCATTCATTTTACTGACACCATACTTGGGGGGTAAATGGCTTGCGGATTGCAGCTAACACTTGTCCTTGACTTACAGGAAGTTTTTTATTTTATTTTAAATGCAAAATGCTATTTCCCTGTGCTTAACAAGGATTGCTACATTCATTGCCGGCTGTCCCCAGAATTCTCTGAACAATTTCAAAAGCAGTTTGCTTCTGTTTTTCTGAAACCACAAGCTAGAGGGCATATGAGAACGGAAGCTGCGGTGAGGGAAACCTGACCACAAGCTATGCTTGCCCACCCTACTTGTCTTCCACTCTGGTAACATGGATTATATTGCAATAAATATGCAGGATGGGAGGTAATTTCCAGGGTCACAACACAGTTCCCAGAGCTGAATTGCTTTACTCTGAGAGCTTCATCAGTGAAACTGATTCTTAAGTAAATGCTGCAGGACTCTTTAAATGTGGTGAAGCAAAGGGAAATTAAGAAATGCTGAGATCCCCACCACAGACAAAAAGGAGAACAAAAAAAAGGAAAATACCATTTGGTGGTTCCTCTTACTCCTCATCCCTCTTCACCCCCAAGACTGAGAAATCAAATCTGAATAATGTGTTGGTTTAGTGGCCAGGAAAAGGAAACTGAGACAGATTTAAATAAGAAAAACATCTATCAAGAAAACAAAATTAGCATGTGGTTTGCAAATGACATCTTGTCTATACAGCCTTTCAGAGGAGGTGCAGATTGTTAGGGCCCTATGCAAAAGGAGTTCAGATCAGGCACAGTCAACCCAACTGGGCATCTTTTACATAGATCCTTACTTATGGCAATCTGTGCCTCCTCAGAAGGAACCCCAGCTTAAGTTAGAAACATCACATGCAATTTATGTGTTCCTGCAGTCTATATTTAAATTGAGTCAAAGTACTGTTGGAATGGTTTTTATTTTACATTTTATTTCAATTTATTTTGGTTGTTTATCTCCATGCTTCTCATTTTTTTAGTTTTTCATTTTGGAGCCAACAAAATGATTATTCCACTGTCTCACAGCCCAGATAACCTACAAGAAACAATGAACTCTGACCGTGAAAGCCTTCGACAATATTTTGATTGTTCCTTTTGTTTTCAAATTTTGCGGTCAGCATGGTATAGCAGTTAGAGTGTCTGACTAAGATCTGAGAAACCGGGGTTCAAATCCTCGCTCTGCCATGGCAGAGCGAGGATTTGAACCCCGGTCAGTCACTCTCTCTCAGCCTAACCTACCTCACAGAGCTGTGGTGGGGGTAAAATTAAAGAGGGACAAACAATGTTGTAAGTTGCTTTGGGTCCCCTGCTGGGGAAAGAAGAACAGGGTATAAATAAATCAAAAAATTAAAGCTGAAAGTAAAAAAGGGATTTCAAATATGATTTATTTATGGGTCTGAAATTTATGGGTCTGAAATATTCAGTGGAAAGGACGAATCATTCTGGCAGTAAATGGACCCTCCCACATTGTCCTGTATTTCCCTCTTTCTCCTCTGATCTCTTCACTTACATACTCCCTAAATACCTACTTTACAGTGCAATCCTAAGGAGAGTACTCCAGTTCCAATGGGTTTAGACTGGAGCAGCTCTGCATAGGATTGCACTGTAAGTTCTTTGGTTGATATGTCATAGCTGGGCTTGGCAGCCAGAGGTGTCCCAGTCTCTTAGACTACCATTGGATGAGTGAAAACAGGACAAGCTGGACAGTCTATCCTTAAGAAGTTAAGGGACACAAAGGAAACCACAGAGTTTGAATTTGAAGTCAATGAACAACTCATGTCAAATTTAACCACACCCATCGCTGCGTGGAAACCACAGATCTTTCATTGAAATCTTGGTTGGTTGAGTTGTTTTGGAAGTTTTTGATTAAAGCACACAGAGATGACATTTACTCTGTATTTGACATTCCAAAACCTTCTCTGAATGCTAATTTAAAAACAGAGGACCACAATTTCTGTCAAACATTTGGAATTACATATTTAAGTTGGTAAGATTCCCCGGCTGGGACTCAGCGGATAGGGTCGCACAATTGTTAAGCAGTGAGAACCCTCAGGTTACAACTCAGGTTGCCAAATTTTGTGCTGTCTCCATGAAGCTTCGTAGACTTCTGCTAGAATGATGTTATTGGCACTTACTGCACTTTTTTCTACTCCATCCACTTTTATGTAAAGTGTTCTTAAAATTTATATAATTATGTCTCATTTTTAAACACTTTTTTATATTGTTCATGCAAGGTTTATTGTTGTATAGCTTTTACTGGTCTGATTGACTGTACCAATAAATATTAATAGTAATGCATATTTAAGTCCATCAATTATTTCCCAGCATGTTTACATAGCCAGAAAATATTGTGACACCAGCATTCAACTAATAAAAAACTGAACAAAATTTGACATATATCTTTAAGCATTGAAAATGTCACACCACTGATCAGGATTTTAGACATTTTGGAAGGGAACAGAGCTACCATGGTGCAGTGTTTAGACCAGGGGTCCCCAATGTGCTGCCTATGGTATCCACCACTCTGTGTCAGAATTCCAGAGGTGCATGCAGGCTTTAAAAGTTGGGGACCCCTGGCTTAGACTGTCACACTAGATCTGGGAGTCTCAGGTTCAAATCCCTGCTCTGCCATGGAGGCTCACTAGGTGACCTTGGGCCAGTCACACACACCCAGCCTAGCCTGGACCATGCAGTTGTTGTGACAATAACATGGGAGAACAATGTTGTAAGCCACCTTGGGCCCATTGGGAAAAACAGCAGGGCAAGCATAAATAAATGACATCCACAAAGCATCGGGCATAAATATGACTTAATAGTAGGGTTGTCAACCTCCAGGGACTAGCTGGAGATCTCCAGCTATTACATCTCCAGCCGATAAAAAACCAGTTCACCTGGAGAAAATGGCCGCTTTGGCAATTGGACTCTATGGCATTAAAGTCCCTCCCCAAGCCCCACCCTCCTCAGGCTCTGCCCCCAAAACCTCCCGCCAGTGGTGAAGAGGGACCTGGCAACCCTACTTTATAGAATAACGGTGATAAAGTCCAATGATCTTTTAAAAAATGGTCAAGCTTTGGATGGGGGAAGCTACAAGACGAGCTAGCAGGGTCATACAAGAACTGGGTTTCCAGGACTGCTCCACTGCCGCTGAAAACAGGCAGCAGCTGACTCCGCCTGAGTGCTGGGAGGAGCTGCTTGTCAGGAGCAATAGTGCTGGCTCAGATAAGCAACTTTATATTATATGTCTCATGAATGGTGTAATCCTCTTGAGACCGGGTGAAAAGCATCTGGAACAGGCATGATTGGGAGATAAGCAGTATCTTAAAATGGAATTACTAACAGGTTTTAGCATGCAGTTTATGACTGCAGTTTGCCGTAGTCAGCGGAAAGGAGCTCCTGCATTTCTCCATGTGAATTTCTTTATGGAACAAAATAACCCCGTCATTTCCTGGCTCTGTGAGATTCTTACCATTAACAGAAGCGGTAGAAACACCTCCAAATGTATATGCTGCAGTTGCTTGGTTCCCCGTCCACGACATCTATTTGTGCACTATTATATCCCTGAAAATTTCTCACTAGGAAGTTGCTGATCCCTCAGAGGCCTATTAGCAAAGGGACTATTCTCATATGTCATGTCTATCAGCGACATGTACAGTATGAAAAATGTGAGCCAAAGAACTTACAGCCTGTTACTTCACAAATAATTAACAAGTTGTTATAGCTGCAAGAGCACAAGATGGGGATTTCTAAATTGACATGTAACTGGAGCCTGTCTACATTGCAAGGATTTCACAGTTGGAGCCAAAGTGAGTGAGAACTCCTGCCCCCACCCCCCCAAGCATCTCTTTTCCACTGAGAATCATGCAAACAACATTGTTGGTAGCAGTCTACAGTCAGCTGCTTTTAACAGGTTGTCTTATAATACTCTAGAGTGATTCACATAATTTGACTTGAAACAGACTGTGTAAGGCACTGAAAGGAGTCTCAAACCAGTGCCAAGCTCTGGCGCCCCACCTCTTGCATCCCCAGCATTCTGCACCCATTGCAAGCCTGTAGGGCTGCCAGGTCCCTCTTCGCCACTGGCAGGAGGTTTTTGGGGGCAGAGCCTGAGGAAGGCGGGGTTTGGGGAGGGGAAGGACTTCAATGCCATGGAGACCAATTGCCAAAGCGGCCATTTTCTCCCGGTGAACTGATCTCTATCGGCTGGGTGAGGATGTTGCTTAACCCAGCTTTCTCTCTGGATCCTGCTTGCTGCCTTCAGCTTGACCCTTATCTGGCTTGAATACACCTCTGGTTCTTGTGTCCTCCTTGTTGCCTAACACTCCTTCCCTCCTATTCCCCCATAATGGCCATTCACAGCTTGCTATGCAGACTGAGATCTTGACTTCAAAGGTACCATCTAGGCTGGCGTACCAGCCCTGCCTAAACGTCCAGTCACATGACCCATTGTCTAATATCACTTTAAGAACACATGGAGCTGCCTTATACTGAATCAGACCGTTGTTCCATCAAAGTCAGTACTGTCTGCTCAGACCAGCAGCGGCTCTCCAGGGTCCCTTGTAGAGGTCTTTCACATCACCTACTTGCCTAGTCCCTTTAACTGGAGATGTTGGGGATTGAACCGGGGACCTTCCGCATGCCAAGCAGATGCTCCACCACTGAGCCACAGCCATCCTGGGACTCCATCCTGAGACTTGCAGCAGCTGTGCTTTTAGAGGGCAGTTAGTTCCCAGGTTTTAAAAACATATTTACCTGGCCAAGGAGCACACAAAGCTGCCTTTCACTGAGTCAAAGCTTTGGTCTATCAAGGTCTGTATTGTGTACACTGACTGGTGGAAGCTCTCAGGGTTCTCAAGCAGAGATCTTTCACATCACCTACTAACTAGAAATGCCAGGGACTGAACCGGGGACTTTCTGTATGCAAAGTAGATGCTCTACTATTCCCTAGGAACTGTCTTTTCTATGCTCACTTTGCATTAGAAAAGGTGAAAGTGACGCATTAATTACTTTCCGGCCTTTTAACAAATGAAACAAAACTCAAACTCCTAGCGGAACTCTGCAAGTCTTCCACAATCCATACAAATACAAGGAAGTTCATCAGCTTCTTTCCCTTCATCTTTTCCCACTGATAATACTAACTTCCCCCTATCTTTCTCCTTCTTCCCCGCCACCACCAGAAAAAGTGAAGGGTTCTGGTTTTTTGTGAAGAGCCCCGTGGCGTAGAGTGGTAAGCTGCAGTACTGCAGTCCAACCTCTGCTCACGACCTGAGTTCGATCCCGACTGAAGTTGGTTTCAGGTAGCCAGCTCAAGGTTGACTCAGCCTTCCATCCTTCCGAGGTCGGTAAAATGAGTACCCAGCTTGCTGGGGGAAAAGGGAAGATGACTGGGGAAGGCACTGGCAAACCACCCTGCAAACAAAGTCTACCTTGTAAACGTCAGGATGTGACATCACCCAATGGGTTAGGAATGACCCGGTGCTTGCACAGGGGACCTTTACTTCTGTTTTGTTTAAAACTATTTGCACTGTTTTTTTCTCATACGTTTTCAACTTCTGCAGTCAGAAGTATTGAGCTTCCTAGAAGCTGCTAGCACCATCTGGAATGTAACATAATCCTAGGTTCACCACTCCAAGAATTACGGGTAAGGCAAGATCTCTAATGTTTATTCTTTGATATACAGTCTTACTGGGGGCATGGCTATGGGATACGTGGGTGAGGAGACAGGGTATCATGAAGAGCTCTTTAATGTCAGAATTTATCACCATGCCACCGCCACACAGTCCAGCAATCAAGTCTGCAAACACCTTCTCCACAGTTTTACACTACCCTTAGGATTCTTTTGAAGCTTATAAATTCTGCTTTTTTAAAAATAAAATTCTGATAACATTAACAGCTCATTACTGAGCGTTGCTGGGGCCGGGGACGGCATGGACGAGGCGCCGCTGCGGCACCTCCAAAGAGGTTTCACAGCCACCTCAAGGCTTTAAACCCCATTTTTTAAAGTCAACATTCGAAAATGGGGAAAACAGTTTATAGAAAACAGCAAAACTGTGCCAGGGTGCCAGCACAAGCGCTTGCACCACCAGGACACCAGCGGGAGGGCGAGCCAGCATCCATGGGCCACGCTGCCAGTTTAGCAATTTATTATCAGGCTTACCTTGATGAAAGCCACGAAAGAGTTACTAAAAAGCTTTCCCTCAAGTTTGAATGTTTAATACACACACACACATTATATTGTTCTAAAATCCTTTATCTGATGAGCATTTGTGCATGAGTGGTTAACACATCCTGTCCTGAGGCAAAAGCCTTTTAGAGAAGGCTACAGAAAAGAAATATACTGTATTTCCAGTAAATTGTTGTTGTTAAGATATCAGTAAAGGAGCAGGTTTAAGAAGAAGGTTGACCGTGACATTGTTGCAAAGTTGGGTACACTTTTTCCAGGAATCCCCCATCCAGTATGGCACAACATGTAATGCATGCAATTGACAATTTCCATATTCAAAGAAGTAAATTGGAGGGAAAAGAAGAGGAATTGGTTTTTATATGCTGACTTTCTCTACCACTTAAGGCAGAATTAAACCGGCTTGCAATCACCTTCCCTTCCCCTCCCCACAACAGACACCCTGTGAAGTAGGTAAGGTTTGATTCAAATAGAAATCTGAATTAGCTGTAAGGATCTTGCACAGGCCACAATGTGCACCCCACCCACAAATCTAGATTTATCCCAGCAGTGCCTCCAAATGCAACCCCAGTTTATCCCACCAACCCCAGTTCAGGGAAGAAATTATGGGACCTTGATTTGTTAATGGAGGGGGGTGGTGACAAAAAGAAAGCAAGCACAACTCCCAGACTCTCCAGTCACCTATAACCAAATACAAGTAGAACGTCAAATAGAAATAGGGTTTAATTCAACAAATGGGGAATCAAACAAAGTAGGACATGCATAAAGAGAACTCAAGCGTAGATAATACAACTCAAAGAGCCAGTGTGGTGTAGTGGTTAAGAATGGTGGCTCGGAGCAGTAGACTCTCATCTGGAGAACCGAGTTTGATTCCCCACTCCTCCACATGAACGGCGGAGGCTAATCTGCTGAACCGGGTTGGTTCCCCCACTCCTACACACGAAGCCTGCTGTGTGACCTTGAGCTAGTCACAGTTCTCTACAGTGCATTCCTAAGGAGAGTTAACTCCATTCTAAGCCCATTCATTTCAATGGGCTTAGACTGGAGTAACTCTCTTTAGGAATGTACTGTGAGAGCTCTCTCAACATAGTGTCTGTTGTGGGGAGGGGAGGGGAAGGTAATCGTAAGCCGGTCTGATTCTTCCTTAAGTGGTAGAGAAAGTCGGCATATAAAAAACACTTCTTCTTCAAAGTGGACCCAAAGAAGTGATCAAGGTCTTTTATTGTCTCTCTAAGGCCTTCTGGAAGTCTCTCACACTCTGCCTGCTGTGGTCTGGCTGGCAGGCGGTGGTGGTGCTGCTTTTCGGGATTTTTGTGTTGCTGCAGATCTCTGGAGGCCCGTTCTCTGGTCACTCTCTTCTCTGCCCTCAGACCCAGATGGCTTTTTCTCCTCAGGACCCCCTCTTTCCCCCCTGGCCTCTTCCCGCCCCCCCAGGGACAAAATACCCTTTCTTCCAAGCTCCAATGGAGGGCCAAACCCAGTGTTACATATACATTTAAAATGTCGGTTTAATTATAAGAATAAATGGAAAATAGCTGAAGCAAGCTTTACAGAGAGGCTAGGCTGTTCCTCTTTTCAACTTGAAAATAGCTCCTATTCTGGGAACAGAAATATAACTTCATGAAAAGTCAAACAACTGTGTCTTACAATAGGAAAGGGAGGGTCACGGTGGTCAGGTCAATGAAAATGTTAATTCAGTGTGCAGCGTCAGCAAAAAGGCAAATTCTTTATTAGACATTATTAGGAAAGAGACTGAAGATAGAATGATCAGTTATACCACCATATAAACTTACAGGGACATGGCACTGGGAATGCCATTCTTGTCACCCCATCTCAAACAAGGATATTACATAGCGGGGGGAAAGATTAAAAAGGGCAACCAAAATTATCAAGAGATTAAAGCATCCACTTTAAGAGGAAAGGCATTTGGTACTGTAAAGTACAGGAAAAAAAACATTTAAGTGGAAACATGATAGAGTTTTCTAAAAATTATATGTGGCTTCTGGAAAATGAATAGAGAGGGAAAAAATTTCCCGCTCTTCTAGTGTTAGAACTCAGGGTCACCTAACAAATTTGGTGGGCAATAGATTCTTCACACAATGAAAACTACTCAATTTGCTGCCTCGCAATGTGGAGATATCAACTAGCTTAGACAGCTTTAAAACAGGATTAGATAATAAACCTATCCTCCATGAATTTAACCATGATAGCTGAATAGAATATCGAGAGACAGTATCCTGTATCCGATTCTGAACCTGGCCCGTGTGGATTAACAGAGAATGAAGCCAGGTACAGACAGACGGGGGTTTTCTAGACCTGTGAGGCCCCTCAGGTTTGCAGGAGAATATGATAGATTTTTTAAAAAAACAAAAATGACCATTTTAATGAAAGTACAGAGATCTCAAAACTTGATGTTGTGAATCTCAGCCACCATTTTTTAAAGGGAGGAGCCACATGAGCCAGGAAGATAAGTGGGCGGGTGGGAGGAGCCAGAGCCACTGTGTCTGCAAGTTGGCTGGCCAAGCAAGTGAGCGAGGAGCAGCAGCAGCTACATGAGTCAGGTAGGTGGTGTAGCCAGCGTGGTGTAGTGGTTTAGAGCGGTGGACTCTAATCTGGTAAAGCGGGTTAGTTTCCCCACTCCTACACATGAAACCAGCTGGGTGACCTCAGGCAAGTCACAGCTCTTAGAGCTCTCTCAGCCCCACCTACCTCACAGGCTGTCTGTTGTGGGGAGGGGAAGGGAAGGTAATTGTAAGCCGGTTTGATTCTCCCTTACGTGGTAGAGAAAGTCAGCATATAAAAACCAACTCTTCTTAAGAGCGGTGGACACCAATCTGGAGAACCAGGTTTGATTCCTTACTCCTCCACATGAAGCCTGCTGGGCGACCTTGGGCTTGACACAGTTCTCTCAGAATTCTCTCAGCCCCACCTACCTTACAAGGTGCCTGTTCAGAATATAGTTCCCCCCTTTCCAAGATAGTCTAACTAAAAAAAAAAAAAAACTACAATTTTACAGATTGTACATAATCTACAGGACATCACACTTTGCTGAATAGTGGTCCCAATTCCCCCCCCTCCAGAACCCTAAAATTCCCCCCTGGGGGAGGAATTGTTGAGAACCCCTGCTCTACGCCTTTTTTCTCCACAACCAGGGCCAAATTTTAGACATGCTTTGCAATTGTTCTTATTTTGTCTGTGTGCACATTGGACGGATATTGCAAAAGACAGTATGCAGAATTACAGAATTAGCTGAAAATATGACTCATTGTATGGAGTTGCACATATCTGTTAACAGTAATGATGCGTATCTTCAACGTGCCGTGGTGCTGGGGAGTAAGTTACTTGTTGGATTTGGACTTCTGTGTGTAACAGTCCAAGTCCAGGGATTCAGGTATGGAGACAGAAGCTGCCAAAGTACAGAGCTAGGAGTCCAAGCAGCTATTGGAAATACATGCTGTTATTGACCTCTCAGCCATGCCAAACAATGGCCAGATGAACATGAACACAATGTTGGTTGAGGCTGGCAAGGGACTACTGAACCCAGTTTGGAAGGCTTTACATCAGCAAATCTGGGAATATCCACATGACTGCAGTTCTTCATGCAGAATACTATACAATATATTCCTCATGCTGAATACTCTATAATATAATTCACAGTGGGTAGCCGTGTTAGTCTGTCTGCAGTAGTAGAAAAGAGCAAGAGTCCAGTAGCACCTTAAAGACTAACAAAAATATTTTCTGGCAGGGTATGAGCTTTCGTGAGCCACAGCTCACTTCTCACTGTGGCTCACGAAAACTCATACCCTGCCAGAAAATATTTTTGTTAGTCTTTAAGGTGCTACTGGACTCTTGCTCTTTTCTACTACTCTATAATATAGTATATATACTATATAATATAGTATATATTAGTGAAGCCCCACTCACCAGTTTAAACTCTAAAGGTAATGTTGCAAATGCCCTGACCTGGATGGCCTAGGCTAGCCTGATCTCATCAGATCTCAGAAGCTAAGCAGGGTCAGCCCTGGTTAGTATTTGGATGGGAGACCACCAAGGAATACCAGGGTTGCTGTGCAGGGGAAGGCACTGGCAAACCACCTCTGTTAGTCTCTTGCCATGAAAACCCCAAAAGGGGTCGCCATAAGTTGGCTGTGACTTGAAGGCACTTTACACACACACAATGTTGCAAATAATCTCTAACAGCTCTTTAAGCATACTTTTAGGTCTTCACTTTCAATATTTTTGTGAAGGCAAGATTGCCTTAACATCACACAACAAAACATTGGAAGAGAATTAACAGGAACAAGCATTACAATTTTAACCTGGTTTTATTGCACTGTAATTAATTGAGTGAACTCAAAACAGCATAACACTCTTTTTTTATTAGCTGTAAACTGTTATCTAACCCATATATACTTTTTGTCGGCATATATTTCTTTATCCTGGCTTCCCAGCAAATGTACTAAAGCTCATTTATTTGAATTATGAATTACTCTGTGCAGAAGGAAGCCTCATTTTATTCAATGGGGCTTTCTCACAGGAAAATGCTCTTATTTGCGCTGTAAGTTGCATTCCTTTCTCTAGGAAACAGTAAGAATAGTGCAGACACCTCCTTCTCCCTCACCTATTTAATCTCAATATCCAAAAGAATTCAATACACAATGAAGTCGATATGACATCATTTATCTGTCAGACAGGAAACTGTGTAAAATACGACTGAACAACTTCTCACTGAAGTCCTAACTTACAACGACAGGGAGAGTAGTGAAATACAAAAGGATTCAAGAGAAATTAATTCAGAGCTTCTCTCGCGGGAATTTATGGATATAGTTTGGATCAAAGTGTGGCCTTTCATGCCTTTCAGAATTTGTGTTTGGAACTTCTGGAAGGAGACTAATAGAGCCTCTGTGGTGTAGTCGTTAAGAGTGTTGGACGGGGATCTGGGAGACACAGGTTCAAATCCCCACTCTGGGTGTGGATCAGCCTAGCCTACCTCACAGCCTAGCCTACCTCACAGAGCGCTTGTTAGGATAAGATGGAGGAGAGGAGAGTGATGTAAACTGGTTTAGGGCCCCAATGGAGAAAGGTGGAGGTATAAATTATCCTTCAAAACTGAATGTGTTGCAAATCTACCCTCCCAGTTCTGGCCTGAATATATTTAGATTAATAGAAGTTTTACAACTATATTTATAGCCATTAAATATTGAGAGCTAGCATGGTGTAGTGGTTAGGAGCAGTGTTTTGGAGCAATGGACTCTGATCTGGAGAACTGTGTTTGATTCCCCACTCCTCCACATGAGCTGCGGAGGCTAATCTGGTGAACTGGATTTGTTTCCCCACGCCTACACATGAAGCCAGCTGGATGCCCTTGGGCTAGTCACAGTTCTCTTAGAGCTCGATCTCTCTCAGCCCCACCTACCTCACAGGGTGTCTGTTGTGGGGAGGGGAGGGGAAGGTGATCGTAAGCCGGTTTGATTCTTCCTTAAGTGGTAGAGAAAGTCGGCATATAAAAACCAACTTTTCTTCTTCTAAATGAATATTCTATAAATAATTATTTTCGCCAACCAGCATCTTTTTAATTTAATTGGAGGGGGTATGAAAGGTCCCCCCCCTGCATAAATAGAGCAGACTCTCACAAAAAGCAAGTCTACCCCCCTCCCCATCTCATTGTACCATTACTGTGCCAAGTGGCTGGCTGCCTCTTCAATGACAGGGAACATAAGAACGTAACCACTGCATTTCTACACAGCCTGAGGGCACAAAACAGAAAGGAAAGCAGTAATGTACTCAACCCCAAAATGCAATTCAAACAGTACAGAAGCAAAATACTTTACTGCTCAAATCAGCGTGGGAGAAAACGACGGCAATTTGAAAACATGAGTTAAATGCACCTGAAAACCCTTGCTCGTAACTCTGTTGAACTTGACACCACTTGTTGTTTTTTAATGTGGTCCCTTGTCTTCTGTGGCAAAAAAGACATTTTCTCACTGATTAGAGAAGCTCCAGAAGAGTCAAGGTAGGAGATGTATTTTGTAAAATGAAGGCTGCAGATCAGTAGATATTACAGTTCTCCAAATGGCAATGAAGCAATAAAAAGTTGTACAGCCGTACAGGTCCGTGCATAACCCAAAAACAAAACAAAATCACTAGAACAATTTTTTTCTTTAAAAAAGGTAAAGGTAGTCCCTTGGACAACACTGGGTCATTACTGACCCGTGGGATGACATCACGGCACAATGTTTACTAGGAAGACCATCTTTATGGGGTGGTTTACCATTGCCTTCCCCAATCATCTACACTTTACCCACAGCAAGCTGGGTATTCATTTTACCGACCTTGGAAGGGTGGAAGGCTGAGTGAACCTTGAGCCGGCTTCCTGAAACCGACTTCCATCGGGATTGAACTCAGGTCGTGAGCGGAGGTTGGACTGCAGTACTGCAGCTTACCACACTGCACCACGGGGCCATCATTAGGACCACCCAATTTGACACAAAATACTGTTTGAGCTCACCAGAATTCCTCATCAGGCTGGATGTAAAAATGGGAGAAGGGGGTTGCTTCACCTGTTCCCTTCTCTATCCTAGGGCAGCAGCTCCTCTCAGGCCCAGAGCTGTGCCTTTCCCTCCTTTTTACAGCAACCCTTTAAAAAAAGGCTGTCTAGCCCCACCCTTTATCACCATTCACTAATCCCCATCTCCTCAGCCACACCTGAGCCTTTTCCTGGGATGTGGTGATTGCGCTCCTCCCCCGGAAGTAGGGTTGCCAACCTCCAGGTGCTAGCTGGAGATCTCCCACTATTACAATTGATCTCCAGCCAATAGAGACCAGTTCCCCTGGAGAAAATGGCCGCTTTGGCAATTGGACTCTATGGCATCGAAGTCCCTCCCCTCCCCAAACCCCGCCCACCTCAGGCTCTGCCCCAAAAACCTCCCGGCAATGGCAAAGAGGGACCTGGCAACCCTACCAGCAAGGCTGCCAGCGTTCCCTCCTTCTCCAGCCACCCCTCCCATTAGCTGTGTTCTGAGGCCAGCTGGGATAGGCCATAGACCCTCGGGAGGCCCGCCCCTTTCTTCAGACCCGCCCCTCCTCAAGCCTTGGTGCCTGGGCTGCTTTTTGGCCCAGCCGGGCCAGGATGACTCTTCCTGGTCTAGCCCCAGCCTCCTTTGTGGCTGCTGGTGCTGACACTTCGTTGGGACCACCTTGACTTGAGGCTGGGCCCCAGCTGGTTTGTGGGCACCTGGGGGCACCTCAGAGCCTCATGCTATTCTCAGACAAATGTTATGTGGAAATCTAGAATAAGTGGATTCTGATCTTGTTAATGAGTAGGGTTGCCAACCTCCAGGTGGTGGCTGGAGATCGCCTGCTATTATAATTGATCACCAGCCAATAGAGATCAGTTCCCCTGGAGAAAATAGCGGCTTTGGCAATTGGACTCTATGGCACTGAAGTCCTTCCCCTCCCCAAACCCCACCCTCTTCAGGCTCCGCCCCAAAAATCTCCAGGTATTTCCCAACCTGGACCTGGCAACCCTATTTATGAGGCAATAATCAAAATATATGTTTATGGTTGCTGACTAGCCTGCAGAAAAGTGTCTTGTCAGAGACACAATGTGTGGAAATAGGCCATTGAACGTTTACATGGCCTGGAGTTAAACAACATCCCCTGGTAAAAAGCACCCCCTTAAACCTCTATGCAGACAATGCAGGAACACAAGACATGTTTTTCTAATCCTGAATTAATAAACCAAGATAAAATACAAATGTCACAATATGCTCTGAGCATGATCTCATGTTTTAGAAGCAATGTTTTTTTATTCAGATCCTTTCAAACACTCCACATCTAAAGTTGTCAAAGCAAGTACTTCCTTTTGGGGGATTATGAATTTGATGACAGGTTCAGATTCCTGCGAGATAGAAATGAATTACTCCAGAAGTGTTGGTCTTCCTGCTGGCAAATTCTTATCCACTGAGGAAACATGTGAACAACTAGGTGACATGTGAACAAATAGTAATTGGTAGCTATTAAGCTCTTAACTAAGTTAAAGTAGCAAATCCAGACCAACCACATATAAGATTGGGAGTTTCTACATACTTGGTGACTGCCCAAGCATGCAGAAAAATAACTTTGAATACTAATCAAAGAATCCCCCCGCAAAAAAAAAAAAAAAAACTCTTCTTGATGAGGACTGAATATGCTCCAGGTAACAGGAAACGTTGACAGTCAGTTAAAACAAAAGGAGGAGAGTGGAAAGGTAGCCTGTTCAAGTCCATGAGAACTTACAGATGTCTGGAGCAAGAAGTTTGGAGTGGGTTGGGTTGGTGGGAACAGTAGTATTTCCAAACTGTTTCCTTTTCACATAGTTCCTCCTGAGCCCCCAGCTTGTAAAGCCACAATAAAACAAGAACAGATCTAAAACAAAAGTCTACCTATCTAAAACAACCAGCATCTGCCTAAAAATAGTTTAAAACATGGTAAAACAGTCGTAAAAAACATGGTAAACAAACGTCAATGAAGGAGTCTTGGCAGGACTGACAGGCTGTAAAGGGAGATTCAGAGAGACTCAACAAAGCTTCATGCCCAAATGCACATACTAGAGCCCCAGTGACATTTTGGGAGGGAGTGACTGAGCAGTGTTGAGAAGGAGTTATGGGAGAGGGTACTAAAGATTCCACCATTTCCAAACTTTAAACTGCCCCAATGGGTTCACTGATCCTTGGGGTTTCAATTTGCATATTTTATATGATATTATTTTGTAACAAGTTATTTTACCAACTATGAGCTAAGTACTAATACTTGTTTGATATTATGAGACATTTCCTTCTAAAAATAATGTTAATTAAACAAATTAATAGATCAGGGTCTTGTAAAGATGTAGATGACCATCTGGCTATTTCTGTAAAAAAATATATATTCACTATTCCTTGCTGCACCCATGATGAGTGAACTGATGGTTTCTCTTTGGATTGGATCTTGTTTTTAAACTTTCTTTGTAATATTCCCCTCCCACTTTCCAATTGTATATAATTGGCATGATGTATTTACACTCCAGTTGATTTTATAAACTGAGCTTTAACAACATTTATTCCAGCATAAGCTTTTGGGAGTCAGCCTTTAAGGTGCAACAGGACTTCAGTTTCATATTTTTCGTAGATGTAGCTGTGTGATCTTCTGTAAATCCCCTCCTCTAACATTACATTACTGATACATGTGGCTCACTTCTACAGAGCTAAATAAACAAAAATAATGAATGAATTGACTTCAAGAGTTTATTTTTCCTCTCTGGCTGAGAGAACAAAGGCCTGTTTGGAAACAATTATTAAACTAAGACCTATATCCTGTTCTGCATCAAAGCTAGAGCAATATTGTATTTCCTTTCCTATATGCCTGATTTTATGTCTCTCTTTATTAACATGCTTCTTGTTTAAGAATATTTATGAGTTTCGCCTCAGGTTATTCAAAAACCCTAACTCCAAAGTACTTGGCTCTATACTTCTAAGAAAGTAATCCTTAGAATCTAGGTCCTCTGTCAAATAAGTGCAAACTTTTTAAAAAAATTTTTTTACTGTATTTTTATAGAGTACAAAAGGAAAAAGGGGAAGGAGGGAAGTTTTGCTTCCGTTTGCAATAGACAGTATTATCTCAAATCGATATTATACACTCATAAAACAGAGATTATACTTGTTACAACTGATTCAATATATTGGTTTCTATCCTAGTCTTACTCGGTTAAGTTATAGAAAGTCGAATAGATAAATCAAATATATTCTTAAACATATTAGACGGCCGCTAACATGAGAAGAAAAAATAACGTTGTAAATATACCATAGTTTCGGTTTCTCTAAAGATTGGTCATTATTAAGGTAAATCAAATGTATTTGTACATATAAAGAGCATCTGCTCACATGAAAAAGGAAAGAATAGAGCTAGGTCTAAGTACTTAAAGACATATAGGTGTACCATGGTAACCATTTCTCATTAAATTGCTCGGCATATTGCATGTCATCTGAATTCATCAAGTAAGTCATTCTAGCCATGTTTTAATATTCTAACTTCTTTCCATTCGTCAACTTCTGGTAGGGTCGTTTGTTTCCATCTCCTTGCAAGGACAACTCTCGCTGCTGTTGTAGCATATTTAAGCAAGTCTTTATATCTTACTGGTAAATCTGATGGTACTATGCTCAGTAAAAAGAGTTTTGGATCCAGACTGAGTTTTAAATTGAGCATTGCCTGTATCTCACCACGAATCTTTTTTCAGTACATTTGTAACTTTGGGCATGTCCACCAAACATGAAAAAAAGAACCATCTGTTTCTTGACATTTCCAGCATGCCCCTTCTTTCTTATTCATTTGTTGCATGTGGGAGATCATATTGGGGGTGATATACCATCTATAATACATCTTATACCAGTTTTCTTTTACTTCTTGACTTGCGGTGTATTTTAATCCTTGCATACACTGTTTTACCCATGTTTCCATGGTTATCATTTCGCCAAAGTTCTGCATCCATTTTATCATATTGGTTTTGATCTGTTCGGTTTCTGAATCATATTTCAGTAACAGCTTATAAATTTTCCTTAAGAGGTGTTGATTATTCTTGGTTATAATTGTTTCAAACTCTGTTAGGTCTCTCATAACTCCAGTTTTTAGACTGTCCTGTTTAAGACAAGATTTTAATTGAAGATATGTCAGCCAGTTGATATTCTTATATTCCTTGTGAAGGACTTGAAAACTTTTGATCTCCCCTCCAGAGTTCACCAATTCTTGGTAGGTTATGTAAGGCACGTTTGGGACAGCATCGTCTAAATATGCTTCCGTTGGGGACATTATTGATGGCGGGGGAAAACTTCTTTTTTTATACTTATTCCAAACTTTCAAAAGTGCTGGTTTAATATCACAATCTTCTAATGGTTTTCCTGATTGAGAATGGGATTTCGGACTCCATAACACCTTATGGAAACCTTGCTGTAAGTCAGCTCTTTCTAATATAATATTTCTATTCTTTGGTTGTTTGATCCAATCTGTTATCCATGTTAGACATGCAGCATGGTAGTACAATTTAAGATTTGGTAATGCTATTCCACCTCTTTTCTTGTCATCGGGCAGTACTTTGAATCTTACTCTTGGTTTTTTCCCATTCCAAACAAAATGATTTAATTGTCTTTGCCAACCTTCTATCGTTTTGTCTGTAAGACTTTTTGGTAGGAATTGAAATAGAAATTGAGTCTTGGAAGTACATTCATCTTAATTGTAGATATTCTTCCTAGCCAAGAGATATTCATCTTGGACCATCTATTTAAGTCTTTTTCTATTTGTCCCCAAGCTCTCTTATAATTTGTTTTGAATAATATTTTGTTTTGGGATGATATGTTTATTCCAAGATATTTTATCAGGTCTTTAGTTATTTGGTAACCTGTTGTTTTGCAGATTTGCGTCTCCTCTTCCTTTGAGAGATTAGATGTCATTATCTTTGTCTTGTTTTTGTTTAGTTTGTAACCAGAATATTGGGCAAATCTGTTGATGTGGCATTGTAGATGCATAATTGTGTCTATTGGGTTTTAACATATTAAAACAATGTCCTCTGCATAGCTTTTGATTTTATGTTCTTCATTTCCGCTTTGGAGACCTCTGCTTTTTGGATCAAGTCTTATGTAATTTGCCAAAACTTCCATTGACAAATCAAATAACGTTGGAGAGAGCGGACATCCTTGTCTGGTACCCTTTACTATTTTGAATTCTAATGAGAGAATTCCATTAATTAAAAGTCGTGCTTTTTGTGTAGAATATATAGCGTTGTATATCGTTATGAAGGTGTCTCCACAGCCGATTTGTTTTAGAATGTTCATTATAAAATCCCAGGAGACATTATCAAACGCCTTCTCTGCGTCAAGAAAGATCATTGCCGCCTTTGTGGATTTCGATTTTATATGTTGTATGGCACTGAGGACTAGTCTAACGTTGTCTCTCATAAGTCACTTGGAAATAAATCCCGTTTGGTCCGGGTGTACTAATTTGGTTATGACCCTTTGAAGTCTTTTGGTTAGAATAGAGAAGAATAAGTTATAATCCACGTTTAACAAAGAGATTGGTCTGTAGGCCTGCAGGAGATATGGGTCAGCCCCTTCTTTAGGTATCAAAGATATATGAGCTTCTTGCCATGATGTAGGAATTTTCCCTTTTACTATTATCTCATTAAAAAGCGACAACAAGATGGGTGTAAATTGCGGCTCATATAACTTATAGAATTGGGGTGTAATTCCGTCGGGGCCTGGTGCTTTGTCGCTTTTTTAATTGTTTATCGCATTCACAATTTCTTGAGTGGTCATCTTTTGAGAGAGGTTATCTTGATCTTCTTCTGATAGCTTTGTGAGTTGGGCTTGTTGTAGATATGTTTGCAGTCCTTGCTCTTGTAGTTCGTCTTTTGCATACAATCTTGTAAAGTATTCAGCAAAGAGTTTTTCAATCTCTTGTTTGTTGGATATTATTCCGTTGCTTTTTACTCCAAGAATTTTCCTCTTCATCTCCTGTTGATTGGCAAGATATCTTCCAGGCTTGTTTGCTTTCTCAAAAAATCTTTGCTTGGCATATTTAGTTTTTTGGTGTATTTCTTCCATCTCTATGGCCTCTATTCTGTGCTTAATCAGCTTCATTTTCTGAGATACCTTTTTGCTTGGTTTGTTCTGGTGGCTTTTCTCTAATGCTCTCAGTTGTTAATTTCTGTAGGTTTTTTCTTTATGTTTCTTGATTTTGGCACTGAACGCAATCAGTCTGCCCCGCATAAAAGCTTTACTTGCATCCCAGATGGTGAAGCTCGATACGTCCGGTGTATTGTTATGGAGAAAAAATTATTTTATGTCTTTTTTGCATTGCTCAAAAACTGGCTTCTTATGTAATATCTGGTCATTCAATTTCCATCTTCTTAGTCCTATTTTTCCTCGAGCCCAGACCATCTCTATAGGATTATGGTCTGATAACGTTTTAGGACCGATGTTCACCGATTCTATTTTTGTTAACATTGATTTCGAAGTCCAGCACATATCAATTATGGAGTGTGAGCCATGCCAATCTGAATAAAATGTGTAGTCTCTTATTTTAGGGTTCTTTGTTCTCCAAACATCAGTCAGGTTGAGCTCCTTCATGTAGTTAAAAACATTTCTCGGTAGCTTCCTCTTCTGCTTGCTGTGTGAACTGCAAACTTTAGTGCAATTCCAAAGATTCTTGTGCCAGTTACAGACCACTTTCCTGGAAGTTAGCCCTATTGAGTAGACCCAAGTAGGATTCTGAAAAGACCTGTTTAGGATAGCTATCTAAGGTACCCTTACTTACATGGATACAATGCACTGTATACAAGCTGCAGATACCCTATGTTAGGTTAGGGTTGCCAACCTCCAGGTGGTGTCTGGAGATCTCCTGCTATTACAACTGATCTCCAGGTGACAGAGATCAGTTTCCCTGGAGAAAATGGCCGCTTTGGCAATTGGACTCTATGGCATTGAAGTCCCTCCCTTCTCCAAACCCCGCCCTCCTCAGGCTCCACCCCCCAAAATCTCCAGGTATTTCCCAAAATGGAGCTGGCAACCCTAAGTTAGGCACTACTCCAAAATCATTGTCTGCTCCTATTCCTTTACATCAAAATTTACCCCACAAGTGCCTCAACTACAACAGTCTCTGAATCCATGACATACATAAACAGGCTGTAACAATAAGAAGTCTGATTGCAAAGTATTTTAGCAAAGAATATCCTGTCTACAAAATTAAACTGTAGAATTGTGCTAGCTTTCCTCCCTCTCAAAACCTGGGTAGAGAAAAGAAAAAATCAGGCTGTAAATCATGTGTGTAAAGAACAAAGGCAGACAATGAAGTTATACCACCACAACTTTAGTTTCTTCAGGCATTTAAAACTCCTAGGCTCCTGAACAGATGCTGTTTATAGCACAGCTGAAAATTGCTGAGAGTTTATATGAATGGAAGCTGAGATGCCAAACCTCCAACTTGGAATGTAAGGTATTCCACCACTGGAGAAAGCAGCCGTGCTAACAATCTCAGACACTCATTGTACTCACATGTATTCCAGAAAAGACAACCGAAGTAAACACAACTGGTTTCCTAAGCAACTGTGAATTGTTATAGCAAATTCAAAGTTTTGTCATCAACATTATCCAATAATTTCCTTTTCAAGTAGAGAGAAAGTTATGGCAATTAATTTTACATTCATAAGGATGCTGTAATTTGACTACTTAATTTACAACCTATCAGTATAAAGAAAAAAATACGATTAACATGAAAATAGTTTTTTTGATGCATGCATCTAAGCCAGCTTCCTGTCTCCAACATTAGCCAGAACCAGATTATTGCAGGAAATATATAAGGAGTCACAGGACAAATAGGGGATGAATGGCTCACTCTTAGTGTCCAGTAAGCTGTGGCTAGAGACAGTTTGTCCAGCACAATTGTGGAGTTCTGTGTCAAGGAATATGATGATAGCTAATGCTATTGGTGCTCAAATGATAGCAATGTGTCTTACTGTTCGCAAAGATGAGCAACATATATATTCTCTTGGTTGCAATTCTAGAAGAATGCTAGTAGTTCTAAATTAAAGAAAATAGTTTTTTAGATTTTTAGATTATACTGCTTTTCCTAATAAATAATGGCAAACAATGACATAAACCTCTGGGTGCTGGAGGAGGCTTGCTCATGGTTCTATCATAGATCCAAAGAAAACAGTTACAAATATCTTCCGTTAGGGTCCCCAAGGGTCCCCAACCTTTTTGAGCCTGAGGGCGCCTTCGGAATTCTGACACAGCATGGTGGGCACAGCCACAAAATGACTACCACAGGAGGCAGGGCCAGCGGCAAAATGATTGCCATCACTTTTCTTCAGTCACACAGTGAAGATTTTTGTGCTGGGATGGCTGCTGCCGCCAAAGCAACAATTTTTAAAAAAATCTGCACAGCCAATCAAATCTCCAATAGCTATTCAGAAACCTTGCTGGGCAAAAGCACTACCTGGCCCCACCCAATTCCTAAAAACACTTGGTGGGCACCAGAAAAGGCGTCATGGCACCCACAAGCACCACCTTTTAAGACTAAGATATTCACTGCAGGGGAGGGAAGGTGGCATGGTATAGCCCAAGCTCATCAGATCTTGGAAGCTAAACAGGGCCAGTACTTAGAAAGGAGACCACCGAGGAAGACTCTGCAGAGAAAGGCACTGGCAAACCTTCCTCTGCATCTCATTTGCCTCAAAAGCCCCTTGCTGGTTTGCCACAAGTCAGTTGTGACTGGATGGCAATTTACACACACGTTCTCTTCAGAGGCTTACAAAATATATCTTCTCTACATATACTTTGGCGCATACCGTCTGACTGATATCTGCTGGTATCCAAGTCTTATATTTTGTTAGAATTTCCTTATCACTTTAATCTGTCAAAGTAATACATATCTTGGAGCATTACCCAGAATACCTAAAACCATGTGACATAAGCAGGAGATGGTGTCTGGGAGATAATGCCAGACTAATTCTGAACTAGCGTGTCATCAATTTTCCTTTAAGGGCACACTAATACAAAAGTTATTTAAAAAAACCTTCATAAAACTTCTAACACAAACAAGTAAATAAAATTCAGGGCTGACTACATGAAATATGCACATTCATCTGTATAGGGTCCAATGTTCTCTTTTAATACAATGCTGGCCACAACACAACACTCCAGGGTAATAGTTTTCATTTTTTTCCAGACCTAGGGCTTACCCCAATGGGCAATATGGAATCTACTTTTAATGGTCTACCATTTTTTTTCCTATGCCTGCCTCTGGTTGCTTCTTTCCCCTTGCTTTCTACTCAGCTTCTCTATCTTCTTCTACTTTATTTTTCACCGTCTTTTTTAAAAAGAAAATTATGATAGTGGCATTGATGGAACCCACTTCTGAATGCAGTATGACCCACTTATGGGCCCTAATCCACCACCTGAAGATAAATGCTTTATTGCATTGCTGTTCGCCTGGAAGCACAAGTTGCACAGCAAAGGTTTGAGCAACTAATTCAAGGACTTTACCGTCTTCCCTTTTTGCTGTGTAACCCATGCTCTTGCTTACTCACTTTTGACATGTCTTGCCACGAGCCATGTCATACTGCCACTTAATGGACAACGTGGCTCAAAGAAACCAAGTTAGTGTTTTGTTTTGAATCTCATTTTACTTTCTCTTCAGTACATACTTATCACTCCTTGTTCTGGAGAATTAAATGAACAGAAAGGTTGACAGTTCAATTCTGTGCAGAAATACTCCAGTCAACATCCACTGACGTTAATGGGCTTAGACTGGATAACTCACTGTAGGATCGCACTGTAAATCTGTCATCTGAATGGGCCTCAACAGTTTTGCTTTGAATGGCCCTCATTGCCTTCCCAAATGCCTCCACTTGACGTTTTTAATATTAGACATACATCCTTATATAGCTGTGTCATATTAGAACCATTATAACACTACATACTCAACAGGAAAACGTGCCACCCCTTTCTTTCTGATATGCATGCAATGTTCTTAAATAGGTCAAAAGCAGAGGACAGAAAAATGTTACCCATTTTACAGAACAACGTTCTAGACGTCCAGCTAATGAAATTTTTACAGTAAAGAAAAGGTCATGCTATTCAGTTGAGTGGGTAAGGATGTGTGTGTGTGTTAAGTGCCGTCAAGTCGCTTCCGACTCATGGCAACCCTATGAATGAAAGTCCTCTAAAATGTCCTATCTTTGACAGCCCTGCTCAGATCCTGCAAATTTAAGGCCGTGGCTTCCTTTATTGAGTCAATCCATCTCTTGTTGGGTCTTCCTCTTTTCCTGCTGCCCTCAACTTTTCCTAGCATGACTGTCTTTTCCAGTGACTCTTGTCGTCTCATGACATGACCAAAATACGACAGCCTCAGTTTAGTCATTTTAGCTTCTAGGGTCAGTTCAGGCTTGATTTGATCTGGAACCCACTGATTTGTTTTTTTGGCAGTCCACGGAATCAGTGGGTAAGGATACACTTGGTCAATTTACACACTGCTGCTTTTCTTTCTTTCAGGGATATATGTTAACATGAATTAGCAATACGTGCTGAATTAAATTAAAATACATTAATTAGAAGCACCAACCGATAATATTTGTGACAGCTGTGTAAACCCAATAGCTCTGCTATAGTTAGATTATTTAATATTCAATCTGACTATAATAGATATAAGCCTCAGCTGTACATGAAGACACCTAGAAAAAATACTAATGACAATTTTACAACACATGATTCTGAACACTATTTAAAAAATAACAATAAAATACAAGTGATTTGAAAATAAAGACTGATTAGCTGGATATTAAATGTCAAAATGTACCACTACAGATGCTTCCTCTGGAGTTTCAATCCATCTCATGTTCAGCTGTGTCATTCACTAACCTAAGCCCCCCTAGACCCAATTTCAAATAACATTATATCTCTGGTTAATTTTCTCTTTACCGGAAACTGACATTTAATGCTCTTTTTGGGTTCTCTGGTACATTAAATTTGACTGTGCTAAAGTATCATCTCAGTCATAACCTCCCCATTGAGCCTCCCTGATTTATACAACTTGTTAATGAACTAAGATATGTGGAATGATATAGTTTAGCCCGATCTTGTCAGATCTCAGAAGCTAAGGAGGGTTGATACTTGGATGGGGAAAGGAAGACTTTGCAGAGGAAGGCAATGGTAAACCTCCTCTGCTTCTCACTTGCCTTGAACATCCTATGGGGTTGCCATGAGTAAGCTGCGACTTGATGGCACTTTACACACACAATGAATAAAGGAAAAGGAAGAAGAAAAAACTTTCCTTGCTGGCCTATGACAACATTCCAAGTATTATCTTTAGACATTTCGGCTGGGGTCTATATTCACACACAAGCGCAATCAGACACCTGCTTGCTTGTAGTAAAGAGAAATTGCCTGCAGGAAAATGGCACAGTGTCCTCCAGACTGTCGCAGCCATCAATCCTACAGCATTAAAGAACACGGTCCAAGTTGGAAAAAACAAACTAACCTGACATCCTTCTCCTAGCTCTTTAACGATAGAAATTTGCAATGTATGAAACGGGTAGGTTTTTTCCCAGTGAACCTACAAGAGACAGAAGTAATAGCACCATCTCTGAGAAAGGGAATGAACACTGCTATGCCATCAAATCCAGCCTTAAAGACTCCTGAGGGTTGTTTTTTTAGACCAAGCTTTGTCAGATGTACTGTCTCTGGCTTATGAAAATTTAGGCTAGAATGTGTTCATCTTTAAGGTCCTACAAGATTCTCTGTTTGCGTTGGCTGCGATGTAAAGAATGAAATAGTCTGTCTTCCTTATCTCTGCCCAGATGCCTTAGCACTACAGCCACAAGAAATAAGCTGGGGGTGGGGTGGGGGGCCAGGGCCTCTTCATTCTCCATCATAACTGTGTAAGTGGTGCGAGCAGGAAGAAAGCAAAAGCAATTTGAAGGGGCAAAAAGTGGCAGGCAAGCTGCCTGGCTAGCCATTTGAGTAGTATAAATGCATCAAATGCAAATGCATTAGGAAGTGTAACAACAGTACATGTGGAGAGAGGAAGGAGCAGGAAATGATAACATCGTTTAGATGAGTTGCAACATTAAGCTAAATACTAAATTTTCCCCCTACTGTGTACTAAATGTCTCTTCAAGGACCCCTGCACCATGTTGCTGAAACATAAGAGAGAAAGTTATTGAGCTACTTTTCTTGTAAATGAGTTTCTCCGCAGCTACCCGGCACATTCATCCTGCTAGAAACACAAGGGGTGGTGAGAGAGAGAGCTGTTAGTCTATGC
Organism: Euleptes europaea; assembly: GCF_029931775.1. Classification (NCBI taxonomy): domain Eukaryota; kingdom Metazoa; phylum Chordata; class Lepidosauria; order Squamata; family Sphaerodactylidae; genus Euleptes; species Euleptes europaea. Next base: position 69,841,160 of record NC_079319.1, on the reverse strand, counting down.
TGTCATAGCAACCAGTGTATGTGCTACTTACATGCAGGGTTCCAAAGAATCCAAAGTAAGAGAGCCTATTCAACATAAGCCGAATGCAACATGAACAGTTTTGTTAGCAGAAGGAATGCTTCTCGAATAGAAGAGGACTATAAACGCACAGTCTGGTAAGTCAAAGGTACACTTTAAAGGAGCCCCACACAAGTTGTGGCTTACCGAGCTGAAAGTAGCTGACCAACGGCAATCCAGTTTTGGTAGTCCTATGCAAGGCAATGCCCTAGGAAGTTGACATGTGCAGCTGGTGGGCTGCACTTGACTCAGTGGGGCGCAAATTCTTCAAGCTCATTTTAAAAGCCTCCCCAACTGTATTGCTATGCTTTCCCACTACCTTTCACTAATTTATTTTTATAGACGCTGGCACACCCATGAAACTGGCTAACACATGGTTTTAACAGACACACACCCACACAAACATATCTGGCTGTCATCCTCTGGGAACAGAGCAGGGGTCACTGGGGAAGTGGGAGGTAATTGTGAATTTCCTGCATTGTGCAGGGGGTTGAACTAGATGGACTAGATGAACCTTGAGGTCCCTTCCAGCTCTATGTTTCTATACCCCTCAACTCTGCAAGATGTAGATTCCTGCACAATGTAGATTTCTACAAATTTAAAATGAATTAAACTGTACAATGATCACCAGGCACTGGTGAGAATATATCATGTTCACAGAATCACTTGCTTTCTGTTAGAAAAAAACATAGCCTAACACATTTTATTTATTTATGCTTATATTTATAGCTCGCCCTCCCCCTGTAGAGCAGGGCTCAGGGCAGGTAACAATTTAAAATACACTGAATAAATACATGGATGAAAACTAAATTAAAACAGTACAATGGATAGCACTAAAAAAGCAGCAGTATGCAGGTTCTAATCGTACTCCCAGCCTAAATACAGCTGCCAGTTCAGGCGCTGGGAGCAAACGCCCCCTGGCTAACTGGGCCAAAAAGACTGGATGATCTAATAGTACATAATGTGGGATGGGGCCACCCACAAGGTCCAGGCCAGAAGATAGACTTGCTGTATTCTGTTGCTGCCCTCTATATGCCTGGCGGAACAGCTTTGCCTTACAGGCCCAATGAAACTGAACTAGATCATTTACAGCTCAGGCCTCCCTAGGCAGAGCATTCAACCAGGTAGGGGCCAGGGCTGAGAAAACCCTGGCCTTAGTCGAGGACAGCAGGATAGCCTTCGGGCCAGGGACCACAAGTAGATTTTCAGATGATGACCGTAAGGCTCTCGCGGGTGTGTACTGGAGAAGGTGGTCCCAAAGATACAAGTGTCCTAGGCCATGCAGGGCTTTGAAGATCAACACCAAAACCTTGAACCTGATCCGGTACACAACTGGAAGCCATGCTGGGTATGTGCTCTCCATGGCGTCCTAGGAAGGATGCACACAGCTGCATTCTGGACCAGCTGTAACTTCCAGAGCAGTCTTAAGAGTAGCCCTGCATAGAGCGAGTTGCGGTAGTCCAATCTGAAGGTGACTGTGGTGTCACTATGGTCACCTCTGCACTTCTAGGTTAATGTGACTCATTGCAAATAGGAGAAGTGGAGAGAGCAGCCAAGCGGTGTGGGAAGGGAGTTGTCCAGAGGCCACCCCTGCCAGCCTCCACCCCACTCACTGCTGCATCTTTAGCAGAGGTGCCTTTTCCTGTCCCTGTGTGCAAGCTGCCATGGTAAGAGCCAAGCAAAGTTTGCAACTTCCATTTCTAATTGATTTCAAACTGTAAAATTCAATCTAGCCTTAAATATTTCTTTAAGAAGAAGAGTAGGTTTTATATGCTGACTTTTCCCCCCTTTTAAGGAGAATCAAACTGGCTTACAATCTCCTTCCCTTCCCCTCCCTACCACAAACACTTTGTGAGAAGGGTGGGGCTGAGAGAGCTCTGAGAGAACTGTGACTAGCCCAAGGTCACCCAGCAGGCAAGAAGAAGAAGAAAGAAGGAGAAGAAGTTTGTTTTTATATGCCGAGTTTCTCTACCCCTTAAGGAAGAGGCTTACAATCACCTTCCCTTCCCCACAACCTGTGAGGTAGGTGAGGCTGAGAGAGTGTGACTAGCCCAAGGTCACCCAGCTGGCTTCATGTGTAGAAGTGGAGAAAACAACCCAGTTCTCCAGATTAGAGTCTGCTGCTTTCAACCACTACACCACACTAGAATACTAGAATACAAAGCACTGGAGGATCCAGGGTTTTTTTTTTTGAGGGGGGTTGAAAGAGAATGCCCAAGGGCCTACGCGAAGATTATCTGGGCTTCCATCCCCTACCCACTACCACACACCCTGCACATGCCTACCCATCTAGATGTCCTTCAACCACTGCCTGCCGGTAACCCCTTCTCTGCGAGCTCATTCACAAGCCCTCCCACCAATCATGCTCTCAGCCACACACACACCCTTTCCCCAGCAGTGCTGTGCAGAATTTGTGGCTAGAACGCATGGGTAGAGTTGGTTTTTATATGCCGACTTTCTCTACCACTTAAGGAAGAATCAAACTGGCTTACAATCTCCTTCCCTTCCCCTCCCTACCACAAACACTTTGTGAGAAGGGTGGGGCTGAGAGAGCTCTGAGAGAACTGTGACTAGCCCAAGGTCACCCAGCAGGCAAGAAGAAGAAGAAAGAAGGAGAAGAAGTTTGTTTTTATATGCCGAGTTTCTCTACCCCTTAAGGAAGAGGCTTACAATCACCTTCCCTTCCCCACAACCTGTGAGGTAGGTGAGGCTGAGAGAGTGTGACTAGCCCAAGGTCACCCAGCTGGCTTCATGTGTAGAAGTGGAGAAAACAACCCAGTTCTCCAGATTAGAGTCTGCTGCTTTCAACCACTACACCACACTAGAATACTAGAATACAAAGCACTGGAGGATCCAGGGTTTTTTTTTTTTGAGGGGGGTTGAAAGAGAATGCCCAAGGGCCTACGCGAAGATTATCTGGGCTTCCATCCCCTACCCACTACCACACACCCTGCACATGCCTACCCATCTAGATGTCCTTCAACCACTGCCTGCCGGTAACCCCTTCTCTGCGAGCTCATTCACAAGCCCTCCCACCAATCATGCTCTCAGCCACACACACACCCTTTCCCCAGCAGTGCTGTGCAGAATTTGTGGCTAGAACGCATGGGTAGAGTTGGTTTTTATATGCCGACTTTCTCTACCACTTAAGGAAGAATCAAACTGGCTTACAATCACCTTCGTCCCCCCCCCAATAGACACCCTGTGAGATAGGTGGGACTGAGAGAGTGTGACTACTCCAAGGTCACCCAGCTGGCTTCCTGTGTAGGAGCAGGGAAACAAATCCAGTTCGCCCAATTAGCCGCCGCCACTCATGTGGAAGAGTGGGGAATCAAACCCAGTTCTCCAGATCAAACTCCACCTCTCCAAACCATCGGGCCCCACCAATTTCCCTGCATCCCAGCAAATGCCCAGTCTCAGTGTATGCTAGAGCTGGCGCTGATACCAACAATTAGTTTTGAAACAAAAATGGAGGGAGGGAGTTCACAATTCACACACAGCTAGTAAGAAAAGATATTTATAAGGCTGTGTGGGGTTAGCAGAGCAGGCAGCACTGTGCCTACATGAGGTTGTATGTCTTCGCATGGGTACAGTTTGGAATAAATGTACAAGATGTTTCCAAGGCAACCCAAGAGCAGACAGCGCCATGTACTATGTTGATCACAACAAGTCAAATCAAGGGTTTGTATAATTAACGGAAGTGTTTAAAACAGAAGTATATGCTTTTTTAAAGCCAATGCTGCTTATAAAGAAAGAAATATTCAAGCAACAACAACGGTGCCTGAACAGCAATGGACAGCAACGGGTAATACAACTCATACAGACCTGCAAGAAAGAACCATGGGACAAAAAGGTACAGATGAAATATGACTGTTCAAAAGTAACCTCAGGGAGTTTAAACAGTTCCGTTCCCAAGTTTCTTCTGTATTAACTTTTTTTCACTGGAACACGAGGAAAACAAGCAATTACAGAAAAAGCAAGTGAAGCCTTTCTATTTTCTTCTTAGAAGTCTTCTAAGACAGGCTTGTTTGACATTTCTGGGTTATGTGTTCGGAAATCGACACAGTTGCAGCCTGTACTGCATTTCCAAACAATTGCGGCAGTCTTTATAAAGCAAGCAATTTTGCACCCACCTATCCCACCCTATTGCCTTGCAAAAGACCCTACCATTTTTCTGGCACCACATTTAACCATGGATAAGGAGGCTGCTGCTGGCACTGGCAATTAGTTTATATTTCATAGTATCAACTCTAATGATAGCTCCAGGCTTAAGTCGGGCTGTCATGCCAAATAACCTATTTCCACCCATTAGTTGCTGCCTCATTAACAATCCCCCTGTGCTCTTTGCATCAACCACATCCGCATGTCAAAGGTGCTGCTCTTCTAGAAATCATCTCTCTGTAAAACCTTTTCCTAATATTTTTTTAAAAACTGTTTGTCTAGTTTTCATCAAAAAAAATTAACTTTAGCCTGAAGATTGCCATGCTATAACTACAGAGATCGGATTTAAGCAAGTCCTTGATACTAAAAAGTAATTTCAGCTTACCTCACTATTGTCAACAAGAACGTTTATTGTCTTGTTTCTTCCCCTCCCCCCAAAAAAGAATGTGATGACCTGACGAAAGTGTCCACGTGAAGACAAAAGTAAAAGATTAAATACTGTCAGTTTTTTTAATCATTGCTGTTGGTTGAACATTAAAACTACACTAGAACTTTGACACAGATTTTACTGGGATATGGCTCACTCATTTCCAACCCAAATATATTTACTTGTAAATATCAGGTCGGGCCAGCCTGATCTCATCAGATCTCAGAAGCTAAGGAGGGTCAGTCCTGGTTAATATGTAAATGGGAGACCACCAAGAAAGTCCAGGATTGCTATGTAGAGGCAGGCAATGGCAAACCGCCTCAGCTTGTCTCTTAACTTGAAAACCCAACGGGGTCACCATAGCTGCAAGTTGATGGCATTTTCCACCACCACCACATGAATGCCCTTTGCATGCTCCTCGGCACATGCTGCTCCACTCATGAAAGTTTCCTACAGCTGACTCCCCATCTATCCAGAATATTTTATCCCACATTTTCATAACAGAGCTCAGGGCAGCATATGTGGTTCTCGCTTCCAAGCCAACAGTCTCTTCACCGTATTATTTATTTATAATGATTTTTATCCTACCATCATAAAAGATCTCCAAGGCAGCTACCAATGATAACAAACTCACAAAAAAGCCTCAGAAAAATAATCAAATTAATTAATCAATATGAACCAGCTTTTTCAAAGTAGGTGGAAGAAGGCTCTGTACATTCATGCTGTACACAGTTCATTATGACACATTTTTATGGTTATCATAGTTATCACCAGTGGCAAGTAATTACATTTAATGCATTTTCAGCACCACCACAATTAGAAAGCTAGCTTCAGACTCATCATACTGCATCACCCTGCTTTCTCCACTTGTGTGTAAAGTGCAGTCAAGTTGCAGCAGACTTATGGCAATCCCTTTTGGGGTTTTCAGGCAAGAGACTAACAGAGGTGGTTTGCCAGTGCCTTCCTCTGCACAGCAACCCTGGTATATCTTGATGGTCTCCCATCCAAATACTAACCAGGGCTTAGTTTCTGAGATCTGACGAGATCAGGCTAGCCTGGGCCCAAACAAATTTCCACTGCCCTTCTCCTGAGAGTATTAACTATAGTGTACTGATGTGAACCATAATTAGCAGGCCTGCTTGATAGCTGGGTTTCAGGAGCATGTGAATGGGGAAGAAAAGGAGAAAGAAGGCATCCATAGTTAAAATATCAGCACATTTGCTGAAAAGACCAAGAAATATATCCTGGTAGCAAAAATACAAAATATGATCCAATTCACTGAAATAGCACCAAGTGGGCTAAAGTACCCCAATTGGAATTCCTAAGCATATGATTAGCCAGAACACTGGGTATTGCCAAGGCAAAACAATCCTCTGGTTCAGTTTGCTTCCTTCTAAGGATGAATTCAGTCAACCATACTCTCCCATTGATTGGGGAGTTTAGAAAGGAACAGTGGGAGTTCTGTAGAACTCAGTTACCTGAAAAGAAGCAACATCATGGTTATCATGCTTCAGCATGCTGCATTTCTTAAGCCTAAATGTGGTGGCCATGTGGTACATTAGACTCATTCACAAAACCTAGCTCTGGAGGATACCACTATAACAGATGGGTGGGGGAAGACTGAGTATCTGAATGGTATTCAGTTACTGTGAGAAAATGTTCAGCATTTGTTTATTTTGTCACATTTATATGTCACTTTTCTGACAATCGTCTCCTAAGAGCTTGTTTTCACTCAGCAAAGCAGAAAAGGCAAATTGAGAGGAGACATTCTGGATGAAATTTTGAAAGTGTGTCCAAAGTCTTTGATATTCTTGTAAAAAAAAACAAAAACCCTACTTTTGCACAGATGATGATGTGGCCAGTGTGAAATAAATGTGTGAAATAAATGTGCGGCGCTGGGGTGGGGGACGTTGGCCGATCCGTCGTTTTCGCATCAGTCTTACCCTCGGTGGCTGAGTTGTCATCCGCCGGGCTGCTGGGGAAGTCCGGCGCTGGCAGCGGCAATGTTTGTTCCAGTCGCTCCGGTTGTTTCGGCTCCTGGGTGACAGGAATCGGCAGTGGCGCTGGCACCGTGGTTGCTTCCGGCAAGTCGGCGGGGCGGCAGCGTAGCTGATCAATGTGGTGCCACAGGACGCGCCCCTCTGGGGTGGCGACCCGATAGGATACTGGGCCAGTGGCGTCCTGGACCTTGGCTGGGATCCAGGCAGGGCCCGCCCCGTAGTTTCGGGCAAACACAGGGTTGTCCTGCTCCACGACCCTTGGAGAGGCAGTCGAGTCTTTGCGGCCTGCGTACTCAGGTGCCAGGTCGGGGTGCAGCCGGTCAAGCAAGGTTTTCGGCCGGCGACCCATGAGGAGTTCCATGGGGCTCTTCCCGGTCACGGAGTTAGGCTTGGTGTGCTGAGCTAGGAGGAAATTCACCAGCCCCCTGTCCCAGTCACAACGGTCGATGAACCGCAACGCATCCTTGGTAGTCTGGACCATCCGTTTCGCCTGTCTGTTGGTGGCGGGGTAGAACGGAGTCGAGGTTGCATGGCGTATTAAGTTCTTGGCCAGGAATTCTTTGAACTCGGAGGACGTAAATTGGGCCCCGTTGTCGGAGACCACGGTGTCCGGTAAGCCATGGGTTGCGAAGACTTTGCGCAGCTCTCAGATGACAGTACGCGAGGTCATAGAGCCGACATCGACCACCTCCAACCACTTAGAGTAGGAGTTCACTAAAACAAAAAAAATCTTACCCTGGAAGGGACCCACAAAGTCAATGTGGATGCAGAACCAGTGTGTGTGTGTGTGTGTGGACTCCCAGCACTGTGTCGGGGCGCGCGGCATCTCTGGGCGCGACTCCTGGCAAGGTCGGCAACGGCTTACCCACTCCTCGACAGCAGCGTCGATGCCTGGCCACCACATGTAGCTCCTAGCCAGGGCCTTCATGTGCCCGATTCCCGGGTGGCAGACGTGCAGAGCCTCCAGGACCCGTGTGTGCAGCTTTGCCGGAATCACCACGCGGCTCCCCCAGAGCAGGCACCCCTTTTTGAGCGATAGCTCGTGTTGGCACGTGGCGAACGGCTTGAATTCCCCGTCGGGCTTGGCGGTCGGCCATCCCTTCCCCACCCAGTTGAGAACCTGGGCGAGGGTGCGATCCTTAGCCATGTGCGCGTAGATGTCCGATACGTGGAGGGGGGCTTCTGGCAGCAACTCCAGCAGCATGAGGTCGCCGGCGGGTTGCGGGTCCGGGTCACAGACGTCTAGCGGCAGCCAGCTGAGGGCATCGGCGTTGCCGATGGACTTCCCGGGCTGATGGGTGAGCTGGAACTCATAGGCGTTCATAAAAATGGACCAGCGGAGCATCCAGGGTGACAAGATCTGGGGCGTCTGGCGATCCGGTACGAACAACCCCAAGAGCGCCTTGTGGTCCGTCACAATCGTGAACTGGCGGCCGTAGACAAAGTCGTGGAATTTCTTGACGCCGGCCACAACGGCGAGGGCCTCCCGGTCGATCTGTGCATAGTTCCGTTCGGCTGGCGTGAGAGTAAAAAGCGATCGGTGCTGCAGGACCGCGCTGACACTGTATGGGGAGGCATCGCAGGTCAACACCACCGGCATCTTCTCGTCAAAGTGGACAAGCAGGCTGGACGAGGATAGTAGGCCCTTCGCGGCCTCGAATGCACGCTGCTGCGGCTTGCTCCACGACCACGGAGCAGACTTGTCCAGGAGGCGGTGGAGGGGTTCGGCGACCGACACCTTGTTGGGCAGGAAGGCGTGATAAAAATTCAAAAGTCCCAAGAACGCCTGGAGCTCCTGATTGCACTTGGGCGGCGGAGCGTTGTGGATCGCCTTGACCTTCGATGGGGTCGGGTGGATCCCGGCAGCATCGATGAGGTAGCCCAGGAACTCCACCTGCAGAAGGCCCAGCTGGCACTTCTTGCGTTTGACGGACGCGGTCCAAAAGTTCCCCCTCGGAGGCAGCGGCAATCAGGACGTCATCGAAGTACGGGACAACACCCAGCAGACCCTTAAGGAGGTCCTCCATGATGTTCTGGAAGATCCCCAGGGCCGTGCTGACCCCGAACTGCAGGCGGGTCATCCAGAAAGCGCCCCGGTGGGTGATGATGGTCTGCGCCTCTGCCGAGGCCTCGTCCACCGGCAGCTGCTGATACACCTGGGCCAGGTCCAGTTTGGCGAAGACCCGGCCCCCAGCGAGAGATGCCAGAAGGTGGCTGATGACCGGCACGGGGTACGAATGACTCTGAAGAGCCCGATTTAGGGTGCACTTGTAGTCCGCACAGATGAGGACGTCCCCGTTCGGCTTCAACGGCGTCACAATTGGGGTCTCCCACCTCGCGTTGGGCACTGGAACTAGGACGCCCTGGGCGAGGAGCCGATCGAGCTCCGCGTCGATCCAGTCCTTGAGCGCGAAGGGGACGCAGCGGGACTTCAGGCGGATGGGGCAGCGGCAGGGTCGATGAGGAGGCGGACAGGCGGCCCCTTGTAGCAACCCAGAGAGCCACGCCACACATCCTTGAACTCGGACCAGACAGAATCGAGCGACGCCTGACTGAGGTGGTGGAGGCCCGTGATTATCAGTCCGACCACGACGAGGCGCAGGCGGCTGGAGAGGGACCCGTATCGCACGGACACATGAGCGACACCCAAAACCCAAACACGATGGCGTTGGAATTCTGTGATGACGAAATTGGAGGGCTCCAGCTTGGGCAGCGGGGTGCGCGTGGCAAGGTCCCGGAAAGTGTCCTCGGAAATGGAGAGGGACGCCGTGGATCTTGTGCAGGGCGAGGGTGTGGACGTGGCGTCGGTCGAGGCGACCTCGGCACGGGGACTCGTAGTTATCGTCCTCGGAGAGAGCGTAGACCGGGCGAGCTGTGCCAACCTTCTCTTGGCAAGGCGGCCTCCTCGATCCTTCGTGCAGAACTCAAGCTCCTAAGTCTCCCTTGATTACTCCCCAACTATATACATATACAACACCTTCCCCAGTCATCTTCCCTTTACCCCCAGCAAGCTGGGTACTCATTTCACCGACCTCGGAAGGATGGAAGGCTGAGTCAACCTTGAGCCGGCTACCTGAAACCAACTTCCATCGGGATCAAACTCAGGTCGTGAGCAGAGCTTTTGACTGCAGTACTGCAACTTAACACGCTGCGCCACGGGGCTCCTAGTGTGTAGGTACCCGGTTCTTAAAAATATGTGAGTCAGTGATTCCAATTGTGCTGTTGCAGTTTAAAAATCACTCTCACCACAGGGATGGCCCAGGCTAATCCAGTCTCCTCAGATCTTGGTTGGTAAGCAGGGTTAGCACTTGAATAGGAGACCAAGGAAATACAGGGCTTCTACACAGAGGCAGGCAACGGCAAGATACCTCTGCTCATTCCTTGGGAACACGTTCCACCACCACCACCACATTTTAAAAATCATAGATGATATTGAGTTACATGGAAAATACAGACTGTAAATGAACACATGAAGCTGCCTTATACTGAATCAGACCCTTGGTCCATCAAAGTCAGTATTGTCTACTCAGACCGGCAGCAGCATTCCAGGGTCTCAGGTAGAGGTCTTTCACATCCCCTACTTGCCCCGTCCCTTTAACTGGAGATGATGCCGGGGATTGAATCTAGGACCTTCTGTATGCCAAGCAGATGCTCTACCACTGAGCCACAGCCCCTCCCCTGGATTTTATGTTGGTTGGGAAAGGTGTACTCATTTCTGAAGCGCAACGGGGAATGTTATCACAAATTGTAATTCTACTTTCTTTTAAGGGTTTTTTTTTAAATCCAAACTCGACACAATAATTAATTGAGAAAACAAAAAGAAGGGGGGCAGAGTTTAAGGTGGTCCCAAACTGATGCGGACAGCGGCGTCTGCACGAGTGACGCTCATGGCAGTTATTTCAGATTGACTAACCCAAGTAAACAAAACAGGAAACCCTCGGTTTGTGTGAGAGACAGGGCCGGTGTTACCATTAGACGAACTAGGTGGTCGCCTAGGGCGCAAACCTCAGAGGGGCGCAGAACTGGCCTGAGGGGCACAGTTTTAAACAGATTAGTTTCTTGAAAAAATGCAACTGACAACAGTGCTATGGCATATAATTATAATGTCTTTAAATAAAAAGTTTTGTGTTTTTTTTTTTTTTTACAAGACTTCTGCTTTTTGAAAATTGGTTAGCAATGCGGGGGGGGGGCACAAGTAGGGTTGCCAGGTCCCTCTTTGCCATTGGCAGGAGGTTTTTGGGGCGGAGCCTTCAGCCTGTATGAATGAAGTGTTAAGGCGCCGAAGTAAGGGCTGCAGCTTTCCTTAGCAAAGTTCTTTTGATTTCTAAGATCCTCAAATATTTGAAAATAACTCAAAGAAGAAGCATTATATGCGAAAAACGTTTTTAAAAAAATCCGGATGGCGTTTTCCATCTTTACCTACCTTCAATAAGGAATCAAGATATCACTTGATCTTTGGAAAATTTAGCATCAAGATACATGCAAGTTACAATGGACTATAAATTAGATTTTATATCCTCTAGAAGTCATTTGGACTCAACTGATGAACTTCATGTCTTAAGCTTTTGTTCATTTTTGTTTTTGTTTAGGTTGTTTATAAGCTTTCGTTTGCAGTTCACTGTCATATTCACTGTATGTGTGTGTGTCAAGTGCCGTCAAGTCACAGCCGACTTATGGCGACCCCTTTTGGGGTTTTCATGGCAAGAGACGAACAGAGGTGGTTTGCCAGCGCCTTCCTCTGCACAGCAACCCTGTTATTCCTTGGTGGTCTCCCATCCAAATAGTAACCAGGGCTGACCCTGCTTAGCTTCTGAGATCTGACGAGGTCAGGCTAGCCTGGGCCATCCAGGTCAGGGCCATACTTTTGACATGTTTGCATATAGAGTTGAGCACCGTTTGCTTTCCAACTTAGTACCTGGAGGTTGGCAACCCTAGGCGCAAGGAGTTGGCCTGGCCTAGGGCACAGAAATGACTGGCGCCGGCCCTGGTGAGAGAGCCTCTCGTCTTGGGGGGCGGGGGGGAAAGACGAGAACTTTTTATGGGAGTTCTCCTTTCAGAAGCAAGAAATCAAGCGAAGGGAAGAGTGAAAAGAGAAATAAAGAGAAAGGGAAGCGTGAAAGGGGGGCGGGGGAAGACAGGAAGCAGCCAGCCAAGCGCTCGCCTCGCAGGCACTTACTGCCGAAGGGCCCGCCTCGCCTGGTCCTGCGCCTCCAGGGCCGGTGGCGCGCCCGGCGGCAGGGCAGCTCCATCGTCAGGCGTGAGAAGCGTCAGGCGGCGGGAGCGGCGGCCCAGGGCGAGCTGGGCCAGGCCACGAGCAGAGGCCGCCGGCAAGCTGCCTCGCCTCGCTCGGAGCAGCCGCCGCCACGGTCCGCTCGCCCCCTTCCCCGGCTGGTCGGGCAGGCGGCCCACCGAGCGCGGCGGGGCTGTGAGGAGAGGCGGCGGCGGCCGGACTCCCGCGCCGGGGCCCTCCCGCGCCATGTTTTATGCATGAAGGCGAGAGGCGCGTAATTTCATCCGCCCCCCCACCCCCAGGCTCGCCGGCGCGTGCGGCTGCGACCGTTGGGAAAGCGCGCGCGCTTTCCTGAGGGGGCGAACGGAGGCGGGGAAAGGGCTTCTGCCCCCCCTCCCCCCACTGCAGACTAGCCGCAAAAGCAGGCTGGACTAAAACCGGGTGCCTGTTGGGATCGAGGAGAGATGCCTGGAGGTCCTTTGGATATAATGTGTGTGTGTGTGTGTGTGTTAAGTGTACGGTTGCCAACCTCCAGGTACTGAAAGATATGACAGCACACTTGCTCAATGTTATTCTAATAATAATAATTAAAAAAATATTTCCAACCATCAATAGTGTCTGTTCTTTTTTAGCGTTTTCAAATTGCAGCAGTGTTACTTGCACACTTTAGATATTATATAATGAAATGCCTCAATTGCCCAATAAAGTAATCCAGGAGAGGTTATCAGGATCAAACAGTTTTTTTATTGGCCAATAAAAGAGCAGCACATGTGGAAAATGCCCTTAAAGCGTCAGAGCATTACCCACACAGAACAAAGAAAAGAGTTTAGCATAGAGGGCAGTAATCAGAATTACGCACAATATTACAGCCAATACACATTAGATTTGTGTGTATACAACCATTAGCATATCCAATTAGAGTGGTCTTTAAGGCGTTCATTTAGGTGGCTATATGATCTCTTAATGAAGAAACGAAACTTAACATTCTTATTTGACACTTCTAGTGTCTTCAATCATGGGTGTAGGCCTTGTTACGGCAGCTTGTGGTACCAGCCGAGCAAGGATGATCTCACTGGCACCTGATTAGAAGTGGCTGCCAGCTTATGCTCACCCAGTGATCGCACACTAGTGAATCTGAACCAAAGATTAATTCTTTACCCCTTATACATGGGGCAGTGCCTTTACATATGTGTGAAGAATATAAGTGCCTGATGCTATGCTCTTATACCTGAGCATAGCACCTCATAAACCTATGAGTATACATACATGTGAAAGAATATGTGTTTTCCCATAAATGAAGTTTATAGGCACTTCAGTACAAAGTACAAACAAAATCAAATAAAGCAAAACATAACACTCAATGTACCACACCTAATCCCATCACGCCTGCTTTTCACATTTACATACATGTTAACATTTACATATGAATGCTTGTCTGAATTCACTCTCCTCTACTTAAAGACAGATGGATTCACATTCTAGCTGTATCTGTAGAAGTGAGCTGTGGCTCACGAAAGCTCCTACCCTGCCAGAAAATATTGTTGTTAGTCTTTAAGGTGCTACTGGACTCTTGCCCTTTTCTACTACTGCAGACAGACTAACACAGCTACCCACTGTGAATTACCTCAATGTGCAAGTAACACTAAAAAAGAATTTGAAAACACTAAAAAAGAATTGACGCTGTTGATGGTTGGAAATATTTTTTATTAGAATAACATTGAGCCAAGTGTGCTTTAATATCTTTCAATAATTATACCAGCACCAGAGGTGGATTTTTCTTATTATTAAATAACTTCCAGGTACTAGCTGGAGATCTCCTGCTTTTACAACTGATCTCCAGACAATTGAGATCAGTTCCCCTGGAGAAAATGGCTGCTTTGGCAATTGGACTCTATGGCATTGAAGTCCCTTCCTTCCACAAACCCCGCCCTCCTCAGGCTCCGCCCCAAAAACCTCCCGCCAGTGGCAAAGAGGGACCGGGCAACCCTGTCAAGTCGCTTCCGACTCATGGCGACCCTGTTAATCGGTGTCCTCCAAAACATCATATCCTTAACAGCCTTTCTCAGGTCTTGCAAATTGAGAGTCGTGACTTCCTTTATAGAGTCAATCCGTCTCTTGTTGCTGCCTCCAACTTTTCCCAGCATGACTGTCTTTTCCAGTGACTCTTCTCATAATATGTCCAAAGTACGACAGCCTCAGTTTAGCCATTTTAGCTTCTAGGGTCAGTTCAGGCTTGATTTGATCTCTAACCCACTGATTTGTTTTTTGTTTGCACTGGATATAATAGGAGCAAGGAATTGCAATTGACTTGCCACTCCCAGGTACAGTCATTTCACTCTGTGGGTAGTTATTCTGGTCCCCGAACGAGGGTTGCCATCCTCCAGGTATTAGCTGGAGATTTCCTGCTGTTACAACTGATCTGCCTATAGAGATCAGTTCACCTGGAGAAAATGGCCGCTTTGGCAATTGGATTCTGTGGCATTGAAGTCCCTCCCCTCCCTAAACCCTGCCCTCCTCAGGCTCCGCCCCCAAAACCTCCAGGTATTTCCCAACCAGGAGCTGGCAACCCTACCCAGAACACCTATGCAACTCCCAGGAACCATCATTCCACTCTGGGGTTGTCATTTCAACCCCGGAGCGCTGATTCCACTCCCAGGAACTGTCATTCCGCTTTGGGGGTGGTGTTATAATTCCAAGCTCGGAGCTGGTCTCTCTACATGTATTCCACATTGCAACTTTTCTCTGATGTGTTTAAACGGAGCCCATGCAAGTCAATTGGAATTCCTGGCTTCTGTTATATCCAATGGGCCTTCAAGCATTTCCCATTGTTCCCAGTGGACATTCTTGTCATTCCTTTTAATACATCCCCATAGAAAAAGGCCCATAAGTGCCATGCTACTCAGCACCCTATTCATTCATTTCCACACAAGACATTTGAAAAAGCATTCAAAAGTCAACAGATGTGTCTTGTGTGGATTGTGTTAAGGGCAACAGAAAATGCATATTTTAGACTTTGGGTCCCATTCTCCAGAAAACATGATTTATAAATCATGTGATTTATAAATGGTTAAATAAAAATGTGCATTCTGACACACTATTTACAAAATAAATTTTGTACATAATAAATGCAATCTTCCTCAGGGTTTGTAGTTTATTATATGTACAGAGCACAATTCATAGTTTTACCATTCTTAATCGTTTTTCACCTTGTGTGGTAGGTCCTTATTATTCCTGCTATACATGAGGGAAATTGAGGCCCCAATTATGATGTATGCAAACAAGTCCATAATAAAGAAAATACTTGAGCCCAATAGGCACAAGACTACAGGGACCAGGCAAGGAATGAGATCCAGTGTGATGTAGTGGTTAGAGTGTCAGACTAGGAACTGTGACCCAGATTCAAATCCCAACCCTCCCATGGAAGGTTGCTGGGTAACCTTGGGCTGGGTGATTACGCGCTCTCAGCCTACCCTACCTTACAGGGTTGTTGTGATGATTAAATGAAGGAGAGGAGTCCCCATTGGGGAGAAAGGTAGGGTATAACTGAAGTGGAAAGAAAGAAAGAAAGAAAGAAAGAAAGAAAGAAAGAAAGAAAGAAAGAAAGAAAGAAAGAAAGAAAGAAAGAAAGAAAGAAAGAAAGAAAGAAAGAAAGAAAGGCCTACAACCCTATTTGCTTATTGTGTCAGATGTTTCTGGGCAGCCCAGATGCTTAGCTCTCACACCATGTGATTCCCATTGTTCATCTCAATATCTTCCTGAGATAATTATCCAAAGAGACATTTTAGGAAAATGGGATGAGTGGATCTGTGCAGAGTTCATTACATACTGTAAAGGGTCATCATGTAATTGGTTCAACTTCCTCCTGGTGTGACACATATTATTCTGTGGAACGAAATTCTCCATGGCACAAGATACTAATCTCTGAGCAAAAGATCTTACCATGTCTTACCCTATCTATACCTAAAATTATGTAGATATCTTCTATATCTTATATCTATCTGTCTTGGTTTATCAATTAATGGAAATTGTCGTGTCCCCCCTTTTATTTGTTTTGTAAAACTTGCCTTCCTATACACATTGGAGGATTTCTTTGTGTTACGGTGGAAAGTGCTTTCCAAGAGAATTAACTGTAAAACTCTTCCCAGTCCAGTTCAACATCCTTTTTTCAGTCACATAACATTGTACTGTAAAATGCTAAGCAGAGCAGAATCTTTCCAGTGAAACTTGAGAGCATCACAGACTCTTACCCAGCTTCAATTTTCATTGCAAGAAACTCACGCCAGGTAAATTAAAAGGTTCATAGTCCAGTGGGTTTTTTTCTGGATTAAAATGAAATTTATCTTTGCACCATCTGCATAAATCTACATAGGATGCAGCACTGATTTACCCCTAAGAAGCTCTTAGCACTTTATACAATGTGATTTTTTCCAGTCATAGAATATTACACTGTAAATGTAGAGCAGAGAATATGAATGAAACTGGTATGTGAATGAGACTAACAATACCCTTTCTTTCATCTTTTTTCCAGAATTTCTGCAGCAGGGATCCGTAAAGACAGGTGACTTAGCACAAAAGCCTGCCACTGAAAGGCAAAAGGTACTTTATATGAATGAGGTGTTATGTCTTTAATTATAATGGTGGGCAGCCACTATCTCTTTCATAGTTCACTCACAGTTGTTTCAGAGTACAAAATTTATACTGATGAGATGTAACAGCAGGGGTATATGTGTGTGGGCTGGGGATAGAAATGAATCTGTAATTAAGACTGCTGAAAGGCATGGTTTCCTTCCTTTGTTCATGCTTTCATAAATATAGCTTGTAATATTTTTAATAAACTCTGTTACAGGGAAAGTGAAGGTAAAAACAATAAAATAGGTAAAGATAGACAGACAGATTCAAACTGATAGGCAGAGAGGGAGGCAGACAGATTATCTTTTGTAATGTAACACTGGGTAACACTGTGAACAAGATCTAGGGGTACGGGTGGACTGTAAGCTGAATATGAGCAGTCAGTGTGATGCAGTGGCAAAAAAGGCTAATGCAGTCTTGGGGTGTTTCAACAGGGGCATAACATCCACATTGCAAGATGTCATAGTCCTGCTGTACACTGCATTGGTCAGGCCGCATCTGGAGCACTATGTGCAGTTCTGGAGGCCTCACTTCAAAAAGGATGTGGACAGAATGGAGTGGGTGCAGAAGAGAGCGACGAGGATGATCAGGGGCCTGGAGACCAAACTCTATGAGGAAAGGCTGAGTGATTTGGGAGTGTTTAGTCTGGAACACAGGTGGTTGAAGGGGACATAATTGCTCTCTTTAAGTATCTGAAAGCCTGTCACTTAAAAGAGGACAGGGAGCTGTTCCTGTTGGCAGCAGAAGATAGGATTTACAATAATGGGCATAAAATATGGGCGGAAAGGTACCAGTTCTACATTAGGAATTTTTTTACAGTGAGAGTGGTTCAGCAGTGGAATCGGCTGCCTAGAGAAGTGGTGAGCTCCCCCTCTCTGGCAGTCTTCAAGCAGCGGCTGGATGAACCTTTGTCAGAGATGCTCACGTCTAGGCTGATCCTACATTGAGCAAGAGACTAGATGGCCTGTATGGCCTCTTCCTACTCTATAATTCTATGTTAAATTATATCTCAAGCTTTCAAATATTCTTTGGAGAAAGGGTGGGATAAAATGTACTAAATAAATCCATAAGTTGCTCATTAAACTCTAGGAATAAGACAGAACTGTACTCTTGCTAAGAAAAGAATTAATTAGAAGGTGGAGTTACATTCATACCCTTTGTAGGACAATTATCTCCTGGATCATTTGAAATTTGTCTATTTCACATAAGTACATTTAAAGAGAATTTGCATATTAAGAACCTTGTAAACCATTAAATTGTGTTCCCATCATTACCAACCAAGATCTTTCTGACAGGAAAACTCAGTTGTAGACCAAAGATTTCCCAATTTACTGTTGTAGGTTTAGACTTGGATCACCTTGACTCAGTCCATCGTATATGACAAAAGAATATTAATGCATCTTAAAGACCAAATGGGCTGTGAGTGTCATGAAATGGTTCTGTATGTAGTTAAGAGCGGTGGTTTGGCGCAGTGGACTCTAATCTGGAGAACTGGGTTTGATTCCCCAATCCTCCACATGAGCAGCAGAGGCTAATCTGGTGAACCGGGTAGGTTTTTCCACTCCTCCAAGTGAGCGGCGAATGCTAATCTGGTGAACCGGGTTGGTTTCCCCACTCCTCTACATGAAGCCAGCTGGGTGACCTTGGGCTAGTCACAGATCTCTTAGAGCTCTGTCAGCCTCACCTACCTCACAGGGTGTTGTGGGGAGGGCAAGGGAAGGTGATTGTAAGCCGGTTTGATTCTTCTTTAAGTGGTAGAGAAAGTCGGCATATAAAAACCAACTCTTCTTCTTCTTCTATTATCAAGCTTTGGAAGAGGTGAGTTTCCTGTCTAGTGGGAGGGAAGAAGCAGATGGGAGTCTGTATGGAAAGGAAGGATTTCTGTCTATCTGTCTGTCTGTCTGTCTGTCTGATGTTGGGTAGCAGATATACTGTCCTGTAGAACATCCTCTTTTTCTCCCGCTATGCTGTACCTATACATTTGTAAATAAGGCAAATGCTACAAAAACACCGTAGGTCTCCACTGCTTTGTACTCCAAGGAAACAGCAGAACTCTAGCCTACCGGACTTTTCATGGCTCAGAGTAACATATACATGACAATATATTTAGAAACTATTGTGAACAGGTTGACCGGCTACAGTGTTCCCCATGCAGCTTGTATCGTTAAGATGAATAAAAGTTATAAGGAACCCAGGCATGGCCATATGGCTGTCACACTGTGTGCAAACAATTCAAATGTTTTCTTCCAGTTTACTCTTTCCTGTCTGCCTCTTGGTTTTATTCCACAGCTCATCAGGCTGTGGAATAAAGCACTTTCAACATATTTGACCTTTGGGTAGGCAGCCGTTACTGATTCTACACACGATTGGTTCCAAGCTATTATTTATTTATTTTTGACAACACAAAGGATTTTGATGGTTGGTTTGCTTTAAATAATCTAGCTCTAGAGTGCAAAAGAGAATTTCAGAAAAGCTTAATTGCACAAGTCTACTTTCCCCTCCCGCCAACTCATTTTCCCATAAAAGAATGCAAAGTGTCAGAATCAAAAGAGGGAACGCCAGCGTGTTATCTCGCCATAGTTTTACTGTGGAGCATTACTGTGGTGAATGAGACTTTCAATTACCCAGTAAAAATGCAAACCGCTGAGCCAAGTCACACCCAGCTATGTTGCTTTGAAATTCACATCAGCTATTGAAAACGTTGGGCCACTGCAAAGCAAAATTTCAGCAAGGGCAGTTATTTTAGCAGCTCTTTTTAAAATGTTTGCCCTATTGCATTGTCTACCAGAATAAATAAACCCGCAAATGAAATTATCGTGGTATTTTGTGCACTGTGCACTGATTCTCGAAAGTCTTCATAGTGCCAATAATGTTCCTTAGAATTAGCATCCTTTTTTATTCTTAAAAACAATACTGTCAGGTTCTGCTACTGTCAGGTCTGAATCCAGGGCTGTCTCACCCTCCAACTGCAGGCGTGCCATTTAATTGGGCAAGTGCCCCAGTATAGAGCTTCAAAATAGAGCAAGAGGAGGGGGTTCCTCTTCACACAATTGCTCCACTCTGCTCTGCCATTTACCTATTGTCCCCCACCTTGGAATGGGTCTGTCTCTTCTGCCCTGTGTGCTCCCGAGCACGCCCTTTAAATGCTTCCCCGGGGAGGGCCAACCCTGGGCTCAACCGATCCCCCCTCCCCAATCCAGCCCTGGGGAGTGACAAGACCCTGGGCCTATGGATACTTGCCTTGGAGTGGTGAGCTCACTGGCTCATCCCCCTGGACTGCAGCCTTGCCTGACCTCTTCTAAGAAGGTCAGTGCTGCTGAGAGCTGGCTAGGTCTTCTTCAGACTGGCTGACTCTTGAGTAAACTCTGCCAAGGCCAGGCCCTGTTGCAACCTGACAAGCACCTTCCCCAGCTATGGGGCATGCCGGTACAGTGTGCCTTTGGTGGGGCTTGCAGTCTCTTTGGGTAAGTGCGGGGGCAGAGGCTAAAGCAGAACTCTCTTTTGTTTCCATTTTTCAGTTCTACGGAGACGTCTGCCGTATCTCTCCCTTATGCCCATGTTTCAACTCACTGAATTTCTGTTATTTAAGATGCTGGTCAGACATTCTCATTGGAACCTGACCTGAGAGGGGAATGAGTCATGGCCTCTTCCTAGACAGGCAGTAACATGTGACCTGGTGGAATATCGGCTGTGTCTGTATCTAGGAACTCCAAGGAGGAGGAGAAGAAGAGTTGGTTTTTATATGCTGACTTTCTCTACCACTTAAGGAAGAATCAAACTGGTTTACAATCACCTTGCCTTCCACTCCCCACAACAGACACCTTGTGAGGTAGATGGGGCTGAGAGAGTGTGATTAGCCCAAGGTCACCCAGCTGGCCTCATGTGAAGGAGTGGGGAAACAAATCCGGTTCACTAGATTAGCTTCTGCTGCTCATGTGGAGGAGCGGGGAATCCAGGTCAGAGTCCACCCCTCCAAACCACTGCTCTTAACTACTTCACCATGCTAGAAATGGCTCAGGCGCCTTCATTCCAGTTTCCAGATTCCAGTAGTTTCTTCTGTGCCAGTGCAAAGCAGTGACATCTGCAGTGCCCAGCTCAGAACCTCTGCGCTGTTCTACAGAGGTATCTTCTGGTATGTATCAGGTTTCTTCCTCTCTCAGTTACTGCTGAGTAGTAACAGCAAATTGTGCCATCGCTGAGGTGCAGGAAAGGATGACCAGAGGCAGCAGAAACAGATAGGGAAGTGGCCATTGAGGGAAAGGAATCAAAACTCAGATGAGGGCTGAAATCAGAGATGCAGAAAATGTAAGTTGGGAAAAGGGAATGGTCCAGAGGGATCAGGGCTATCATTCTGGTCAAGCTTCAATCCGATGCAGAAGCCACATTTTAAGTGTCAAGAAAGATCAAAAAGGGAACCAAGACATGGAAGAATGCAGCAGAATTCCAGTGATCCTAGACTAAGGGTTCGTAGAACCAGTAGACAAGGGGTTAAGAAAATCCAGTAACAAAGACTGCAGTTTCCTGCCTCAGAAGCCAGGAAGGGTGTATTAAAGTTGCATCCTATCAGAGGACGTTGCACAAGCTACTGCTTCAGTGAGTTTCATTGTCTTAATACTGCTCAAGTTGGATAAGAACTGGGGGGGGGGGTGAAGGCCCTGATCCATTCATTCTTCATCCTGTAGACAGTCAAGTAGGCAAGCACTTCTTAGCACTATTTTCTCTCTTTTTAAAAAATGTAAATGCCTCATAAGATGGGCAAAATTTGGTGGGCAGGTAAACACGGTTCCTTTAAAAAAAAAACTTTCTAATCTTTTCCCTGATACAAACTATCACAAATTTTTCAATCCATTATTCCCAGACTGTAGTGTAGTCATGTGGGAGATCAATATGGATTTAATGCTGGAAACGTCAGACTTACAGAAATTCTGTGCACAAGAATGGCCGCATGGCTAGTTTCTCAAAAAGTTCATGGGGAATTTATTCCCAGAGTTTATGTACACATTCATAATCATCCAGCGGTGACTTGAGTGCATGAAACAGCCAATACTTTTCAAACGTCAAAGACAAAACTTCACAATTCCCACATTCAGCCACAAGTCTTCAGAAGTAGTACCATGGAATGAGAAACATGCATGTTGGAATTAAACTGCAGATCTCCAGTTTTAAGGAAGCCAAATAGTTAATGTTGGCTTTGCTTTCAGTTAAGACCGCTTGCTAGACATAGTGAACAGTGATTAAGAAAAAGATGGAGTTTATAGATGGGGATGGGAATAGTCTACACTTCGCCTAAAGCAGAAATCCTCACACACTGTTGCTGTGTATGTCTGCCGGCTGCCCACCAATGGTGCTTTGGGATATAATTTCCTAATGATTAAAAGCTGTTTCCCTTGTATTTCCTGAAAAAAAATCTCATTGAATTGCTCCTAGTATGAAAAGTGTGGGAATGAGTTTTCAGTTTTAATTTTTCATCTACAGTTCAGACAAGAGATATGAGTGGGTGAGTTTATTACATTTTGTGTCCTCCTCTACAAGCTGGTGTCGGTTATCATCACCAAGAGAGCTTTTGTGCTGGCTTCTCCCTACAACAATGATCCATTAGCTTCCTCCTCCTTTATTAAATAGAATACAGATTCTGTTCTTCCTAAATGGTTGTACTCTTCTGTTTTCCCTGTTGTCACCTCTTTTTTTCCCCAAGTGCTAACTTGTGGCTATTTAAAAGCTTTCAGTGTAGTTGCTGTACAAGCTTTTAAAATACATGGACTGATTAGTACAATTGTCTCCCCTGGTATGGAACTGAAGTCCATGGAGAAGTTAGTTGAGATGGTTGGTTCTATGTACCTGCACCTTTGCACATAGTGCACAGAGCATCCTACTTTATAATTTCACCGAAACCATGTCTTTTTAGGGCTTTTAAATTATTAATGTGAACTCTGGCATTGACCTTTTGGACCATGACAACTCTGGCAAGTCTCTACAGAGCTAGGAGAATGGGGAAGGAGGAGGAGGAGGAGTAAGAGTTGGTTTTTATATGCCGACTTTCTCTACCACTTAAGGAAGAATCAAACTGGCTTACAATCACCTTCCCTTCCTCTCCCCACAACAGGCACCCTGTGAGATAGGTGGGGCTGAGAGAGTGTGACTAGCCCAAGGTCACCCAGCTGGCTTCATGTGTAGGTGTGGGGACTGGCGAAAGAAATCCAGTTCATCAGATTAGCCTCCGCCACTCATGTGGAGGAGTGGGGAATCAAACCCCGCTCTCCAGATCAGAGTCCACCATTCCAAAGCACCAATCTTAACCACTACACCACGCTAGCAAAGCAGGAGTAAGAAGAATTCAGACAACTAGTAAGTAGGTTTCCAGCATCACCATCATAGGCATGTAAAAAAACAAGTTGCCTCTTTGCCTTTGTTAAAATATGTGACAGGTTGGCATGTATGTGTGATATCCTTGGGTAAGCAAGCCTTTGCTGATCATGCAAACTGGCTTAAGTGTTTTGTTTGTGTATGTGTGTCAGCAGTTAGGATCTAGCAGCTTTCCCCCTTCTGCCCCCCCTTCTCCTTTCTCTCTCTCTCACAGGCACATCAGAGGCAGAAAAGAAGGATTTCACCTCACCGCTGCTTCTTTTCTTCTCTTTCTCCTCCTTTTCAGGTTAAGTTTGGTGAAAACCCTTGTGAGGTGCCAGCAGGGGTTCTCTTACCCTGTTAGGTGTGGTTGGTTGATGCGGTGATTTTGAGCATCAACGCAACCTAGAGGTAGGAGCTGCTGTTGAAAAGATAAGGAGAAATGCCAGATGAACAGAAGGATGAGAAAATGTTCATTAAGTGCTTTGAACACTTGAAATATGTCCTTTACTTGGGGAGCCGAAATAACCTAAAAAATGCTTTTTAAGAATTGTCGTTTGGAAGCAGCCCCAAGTTGTGCCAGGATAGAGATTCATGGTTGACACTTGCTTTATGGATTAGTAATTTGTGCATGGTGTAGCAGACTTTAAACACTCATTACGAATCTATGCCATCTTGGCACACTAACCTAATTACTCAAATCCTCTATGCCATGTTTCATGCAACGCTTTTAGTCTGCCACCTACTGGCCGATTGCTGTATTGTTTTTTGTAGCATGTGAATGTGAAATTTTTGTATTGACCTCATTATAATATTAAAAATAAGTAGGCATTGCTATAGGAAGAAATCATCATACCATCTGTTTTTCAAGCATCCTGAACATTAATGGCAAAATTCTGCACTCCGTTAACCTTGTGCACCTCCTTTTTTGAGGGGGGGGGGACAGTTTGACCCCATTTGAGTGTTTATTCTCACAACCATTTCAGTATGTGATCGCCATGGGAAAATCTAGTCTATGCAGATCTAGCTCATTTACCCCCATGGCGAGATGCTCCTGCTCTATGTGCTGAGTCTAGCTTTTGAAAATCCACCTTTAAAGAGAATATGCTTAAAAACTAAGATTGGGGACAGATACTCACAATAAGTAATCATAAGCTTGTGTCAGGAGGAAGCCTGAAAGGGCAAAATTTTTCCAGTGGATGCTGCCTGCTAAAGATGTTATGAGAATAAACACTGACGTTATCCCTTGTAATAATTTCTCTCACTGGGCTACCTTTCTCTGCCCCGAGCATGTGAATCTTGGACTATTGGCATATTGTTGGAGATATTTTTTTCGTAAGTCAGAAGAATATGTCCAAAAAGCCTGTCCTAAAATTCTTCATGGTTTTAGAAATTCCAGACTGCTCGGATGGCAGTGTGGTTTTTTTTTTTTTTTTGCCTTTTAAAAATTATAGCTGTACAATGTATACAGATTAAAACACTAAAATGGGTTCTTACAGTCAACACACACATAATAAAATGTATAGTAAATGAAAAAATGCGGGGGGACCCATTTATACTACCATGGCAGTTTTGAACTTACTTTCAGGGCAAATCTACATTTCACTGTCCTTCCTATATATAGCAGAACCTTGTCGTCTCCTTTAAAAGCATACTAAAAATGTTCAAAGACTCAGACTACATAAGGTGTTTTGGGGACATCACTACGTGCAAAGGCTGAGGCTATCATACTTTGGTCACATTATGAGAAGACAAGAGTCATTGGAAAAGACAATCATACTAGGAAAAGTTGAAGGCAGCAGGAAAAGATGAAGACCCAACAAGAGATGGATTGATGCTATAAAGGAAGCCACAGTCCTCAGTTTGCAAGACCTGAGCAAGGCTGTTAAAGATAGAACCTTTTGGAGGACATCGATCCATAGGGTCGCCATGAGTCGGAAGCGACTTGACAGCACTTAACACACACAAAGGCTGAAACAAAAGTTTTAGATGTTGCAATTAATTCCATACATGAAACAATGTTAGTGTTGGCTTTTCAAAAAAAGGGGCAATATTACTTTTGTTTTAAATTGCGTTTGAGAAGCAAGGCTGCAATTAAATTGTTGAACTGCAGTTGCCACCCAGATGTTATGTAGGATGTAAGATTCATGGATTACGAACTATCTATGGAATGCCCACCCCATAACAGCCAACAAAGGGTCACAATCAATTGCAATACAAGTCTGTTAAATCCACCACGTGCATTCAGTGGTCGCCTCGTGAGAAAGTCAGCTACATAGGACGGACTTTTTTTTAGCCTAAAACAAGATTGATGATCAGTTCTTTAGAGCTTAATCTGTGGAGTTTGACATCAAATAAGACGAAGTGCTGTAAATTAAAGAAAGGTTCTCAGGATTTTCGGAATGACAAAATGGACAGGGAGAGTTTGCGTCATTGCCACATTGTGCTCAACAAGTAGGATGATTATTTATGACTCAAGCTCAAAGCCCTGGGGAGTGCTTATTACATGAATCATGCTTAGCTTGACTTCATAAAGAATGTAATCACATGTACCCTTTCCACATCACTTCCATATGTCTGCATATCCTGGAAACTAATGAATGGGCAGCCATTTATAGCATTTGATTTCAATTATCCCAGCAGCTCAACAGTAGAGAATGACAGAATTGGACTTGATTAGCTAAGCAGTGGAGGAAAAGAGCAATAAAAATGGTGCAGCTTAAGTATACATTGTTACACTCTCCTTATTTTGGGAGCTGTTCCTTGCAATAAGAGCTGCTTTTCAACATAATTAGAAGGAAGGGTTTTAACCAAACAGCCCAGCTAACCATATTCACGTCCTTTTCCAGAACAATGCAATATCCTTCTGCCCCCCAAAATGTTTGAAAATAACAATTTCCTGCAATTACAGCTTCTAAAGGCCATAGCTTATTTAGAATTCAGCAAGTGAAAAGTCACGTTAATATAGAGAATGGAGAAGAGCAAAATGTGAGTCAGAAAAGTGCCATAATTTTTATTTTACTAAATTGAGAATGATTCTGATGTAATGGATATGCCAAAGGAAAAATCGGAGGTTGCCTTTAGAGAGAGGCGTATATGGGTTTCCATGGGTTAATTAATCTACCCCGCTGCGGGTGAAGCTGCCCTCCAATGGAAGGGCTTTTCTGACCACGGAAGAGGCTTTTTACACCAACAGACAGGACTGCCATCAGAACAACAGAGCCTGGAGATATAATCCAATATATGCTGAAAGCATAAACCAGGAGACCTGGCTTTTTTGTGTTTTAATTGCAAGAAAATAGTCCATAGTTAGTTTCTTGCAGCCACTATTTCTGTTTCGGAAAGCAAAACAGATAAGGGCTGTTCACAAATTATAGTCCAGAGAAGACAAATCCACGTAGCTGGAAGGGGGAGCAGGATTGAACTTGCTGCTCCCAGCTTACTTGCATTCCCTTATAACCTGTGAAGGAGAAATGTGCATACAAGTGCACATGCTGATTTTATTTATCTGGAAGATTCCTGTACCACCTCTCCAGGTACCTGCTCAAGGTGTAGGGTTGGCAGGTCCCCCTTCGCCACCAGCGGGAGGTTTTTGGGGCAGAGCCTGAGGAGGGCTGGGTTTGGGGAGGGGAGGGACTTCAATGCCACAGAGTCCAATTGCCAAAGCTTCCATTTTCTCTAGGTGAACTGATCTCTGTTGGATGGAGATCAGTTGTAATAGCTGGAGATCTCCAGCTACTACCTGGAGGTTGGCAACCCTATCAAGGTGGCTTGCAACTAAAACAAAACAAAACAAAACCATTAAAAAGAAAACAAACCCATTAATACAAGACACTAAAAACAAGCTGGGGCATAAATGCATCATAAAACTAACACTGAATGGCCTAAAATAATATTAATTAAACAGGAAAGCAACAGACCACTGTGGTGTGTTGGACTAGTATCTGAAAGACCCAGGTTTGAATCCTCAGCTCACTGGGGACCTTGGGACAGCTATGCTCTCTCAGCCTAGCCTACCTTACAGGGTTGTTGTGAGGATAAAATGGAGGTGAGGAGAATGGTGCAAGCCACTTTTGATCTCATTGGGGAGAAAGGCGGGGTAGAAATGAATTAAATTAAACAGCTAAAAGAGATAAAAACCCTTAATTAAAAGCCTGGTAAAAGAGAGATGTTTGGGGTTGGTGCCTAAAGGAGAACAAGGTAGCTGCGAGGTGCATCTCGGGAGGGTGTTTGTGTGTGTGATCAGAAACCCAGGCAAATGGTCACAAATGGCTCATGCATACATGTGTACAAGTGTATGTATATAAGATCCTGTTCACAAAGGTTTAGCAAATGTGTGCAGGAATGGGCTGTATTGACCTAGAAGCAGGATGAACTGTCCCATAATTTTTATGAAATCTGCTGTATTTTGTATTGGGTTTATAGCTGTTTTGCAAAGAATACATTCAAAGAGACATAAAACATGATGTTGATAGGATTTATATATTATTTATTATTATTGACATTATTTGTATTTTCAATTAAATTAACTAGTTTTATAATTGCAAACTTTAAAAGTACACCATTTCAGTGGATAATCACAGTGATTGAAGGCAGACTGGGGATCCTTAATGATTTGCAGTGGAAAGTCAAATAGCATAGGAAAACAAAGCAATTCTTCAATAATTGGTTTGATATACAGAAAGAGCCACTCATAGATGTGAATCGGTCACTCTCTTTGTTGGGTGCATACTCAGCTTAATATTTTGCTTGTGCCAAGAATGACTTCCAGTCAGGTGGTATAAGAGGAAGCTTTATTTGGAAATGATTCCAAAACCTTTAAAAATATATAAAAAGGAATTAAATAAAATCAACAGCAGAAGGATATATGTAATTTGAAATAACTTTTTTGTTTTCCATGATCCATTTGCTTGCAATAAAATCTTACATTGGACCACCATAAAGACATATAAGTGGGTTCTAGATCAAATCAAGCCTGGACTCTCCCTAGAATATAAAATGAGGCTGTTGTACTTTGGTCGCATTCTGAGAAGGCAAGGCTCACTGGAAAAGACAATAATGCTAGGAAAAGTTGAAGGCAGCAGGAAAAGAGGAAGACCCAACATGAGATGGATTGACTCAATAAAGGAAGCCAGGGCCCTCAGTTTGTAAGACATGAGCAAGGCTGTTAACGATAGGACCTTTTGGAAGTCATTGATTCATAGGGTCGCCATAAGTTGGAAGTGACTTGACGGCACTTGACACATACAAAATCCTACATGCTGAATAGTCCATGGCAAGGAAGAGAGAAAGAGCTGATGAGACCACACAGTTTCTCAGCAACAAGTGGTGTGAACAAAGGAAGCCAGGGCCCTCAGTTTGTAAGACATGAGCAAGGCTGTTAATGATAGGACGTTTTGGAAGTCATTGATTCATAGGGTCGCCATAAATTGGAAGTGACTTGACGGTACTTAATACATACAAAATCCTACATGCTGTATAGTCCATGGCAAGGAAGAGAGTAAGAGCTAATGAGACCACACAGTTTCTCAGCAACAAGAGGTGTGAACAAAGAGGCACTGAGAAAAAAAACTTTCGTTCTTGCATAAATCCCTGGTCATGCTAAGCTAGTTAACACT
Organism: Euleptes europaea; assembly: GCF_029931775.1. NCBI lineage: Eukaryota > Metazoa > Chordata > Lepidosauria > Squamata > Sphaerodactylidae > Euleptes > Euleptes europaea. Next base: position 69,812,696 of record NC_079319.1, on the reverse strand, counting down.
AGTAAAGGTGTTAACCTGCAGGAAACAGGGCAAAAATGCAATCGAGTAAAATTGAGATCTAATCAAAAGAAATATTTGTCTCTGTATTTGTCTTGATTAGATTTGAATTCTGTATGGTTGCATTTCTCCTGATCCCTTGACCCCACTATTGTTTTTTCCATACAAACTCCATAAAATATTTGCACACTGCACTTCCGGTCATACGCATCTGAAGAACTGGAATCTAGTCTTCCAAAGCTTATGTGAGAATAAAATGTTGTTGATCTTCAAGGTACCACAAGACTCTTGCTTATTTTTTACAGATTAGTTAAATATATATATAAAATGCTATTCTAAGCACAATAACACCTTTCTAAGCCCATTGATTTCAGTGGACTTAGACAAGTGCAACTCTTTTAGGATTGCATTTAAAGCATTCATGTCATAAGTATGTGGCTGAACTCCAACACTTATATTTTGCTTTCAACAATTTTTCCTAAAGAAGGGCTCTTTCAAGGCAAAATAACAACAACAACCTCATGCAATTCCAAACTGAGTTGGTTTAATAAAAAAGACGTTCACCCATTGCCTCTTCAACCCTAACCCTTTCCCCTTCAGAGGGTTGTTGTGAAAAAGCCATTTTGGAACACAGGCTTTTGCTTATAACAGTCTATGTTTCTTACAAAGTATTCTTGTGATATAAGCAGCGGATAAATTGCAATCGGTGGTGCTATGCCAGTTGACAACAACTTAGAGCTATCCTTTCCTTAAGGTAAAGGTAAATGTCCCCTGTGCAAGCACCGGGTCATTCCAGACCCATGGGGTGACATCACATCCCGACGTTTACTAGGCAGACTTTGTTTGCAGGGTGGTTTTCCAGTGCCTTCCCCTGTCATCTTTCCTTTATCCCCAGCAAGCTGGGTACTCATTTGACCGACCTCGGAAGGATGGAAGGCTGAGTCAACCTTGAGCCGGCTACCTGAAACCAACTTCCATTGGGATCGAACTCAGGTCGTGAGCAGAGCTTGGACTGCAGTACTGCAGCTTACCACTCTGCACCACGGGGCTTTTTTAACCTTTCCTTAGAGCTATGTTTTCTGTAATATTTTGAAAAGAACTCTATTAAGGATAACAACAGACAGCATGGCAACAGTAGGGATTTAGGGCTTACTGGTGGTGATATATGTCAGGGTCACGTTGTAGATGAGTTTGGAATCCTATATACAGATCATCCCAGAGTAGTCCATGCTTTACCACATGCCTCATTACATTCACTCGGGCCCTTATCTGTAGCAAAAAGATCAACATCACATAGATTCAAGTGCACTAACATCCATAATCAATTATTTTTTTCATATACATTATAAGCAACAGAAGAAGAAGAGTTGGTTTTTATACCCTGATTTTCTCTACCTTTAAGGAGTCTCAGACCAGCTTACCGTTGCCTCCCCTTCCTCTCCCCACAACAGACACCTTGTGAGGTAGGTGGGGCCAAGAGAGCTCTAAGAGAACTGTGACTAGCCCAAGGTCACCCAGCTGGCTTCATGTGTAGGAGTGGGGAAACCACCCCGGTTCACCAGATTAGCTTCCGCCGCTCATGTGGAGGAGTGGGGAATCAAACCCGATGCTCCAGATCAGAGTCCCCCACTCTTAACCACTACACCATGCTGGCTATTTGGAATCCAAAGAGCAATTCTCTTTGTATTGGTCTTTCCCTGCACAAAATCAGACACCAGTTTAAGTCCTCAGAGCAATCTCTTTGGATTGTACAAACCTCTGCTCTGTCCTAACGAACAAGCTATGTAAGGTTTATAGGGCTTCTTATTTATTTATACCCTTCCCCCCCCTCCCCAACGGGGACCTAAAGTGGCTCCCAACATCATTCTCCCCACCTCCATTCTGTCCTCACAACAACACTGTATGGTGGGTCTGGCTGAGAAAGAGTGACGACTTATGGTTAGCCAGTGACTTCCATTGCAGGGGCGGGATTCAAACCTGGGTCTCCCAGATCCTGGTCTATCACTCTAACCACCACACCAGGCCAGCTCTCAAAAGGGGAAGCTGGGCATCTAATATACACACCTCCTCCATAACATCTACTACTCCTTTCATATATGTCGCGAGAATTTTTTTGTATTGAACATAAGTTCATATTAAATATATTAGTTTATATTAAATGAGTTTGGGTTAAAAATAACCACATGCACACCTTAATATTATAACCTATAGTCACACAAAACCTGACTAAGGCTTTCAGAAAGCAGCCCTTTAGCTGACCTCAACTTTTCCTTTAGGTTCCTGACCTTAGAAAGTAACAAGAGATTTGCATTGCCAACAGTTAATCACCCACAGCACATCGGATGCCCCAAATTTATGTTTATAACATCAAGGTCATTAAAACAGACAACAAATTATCTGCTCACATAGGGGGAGATTGTTTTTGGTACATTGAGTGATGGACAGGAAAATCAGATATCAAATCCGGACACTGAAAGAATTATTATGGAACAAGATATTTCTAAACAATCCAGTCATGATTTGTGGAAACTCATTTTCTAAAGAATGTGACAGGGAGGGGTCATTTGAGACCCTCTCCTCACGGTTCAGCCCATATAAGGCTGATCCAGATGCCCAGTCCTTGTCCTTCCACTGAGAGACCACAGACCCATTGAATGGATGCCATCTCTGTCTCTCTCTTTGGAAGTGACCCAAAGGCCTTTGTTATTTGTGAGTCTGTTACTTTATGTCATATATATTTAGTTAAGTATTGCTTTCTCCTTTGCTTCATATTCTTTTTTGTAAGTTCAATAAAACTGTTTGATTTACTGTTCATATGGTTTGAATGCTGTTTAAGAGTGACTGTGTAAGAGTGCTTCTCTGTATGAAAGATCCCTTTCTATCCAGATCTCTCTGGGTTGCTTTTTGGTAAGAGAAGCTGGCAGGCAGAAAACCATGCACAACGAACTATAGGGGGGGGGGGATAAAAGGCTTTCATGCCACAATATATTCGTGTGAATAAGATCTTAATAATACAGTAATTATTAATATACAGTAACACAAAAGTACATAAAAAACAAAAGTATAGTGAAAATCTAACAGTGAATTTAAAAAATAAGCAATAGATTATTGCTTACTCCGGGAGGAGTGGGAGAATCCTGATCTGAAAATGACAGTGAAAGTTGCTGCATTCAGACCTCCTGACAAACACAATTTTTGTCCCTGATGGGCCTAAGCATAGCTTGTTGGTATCCTCGTGCATTCTCCTTGCTCCCTCTCCTCCTATGTAGCTGAAGGCTTCTTGGTTTGGGAAGCCTTGAATCAGCTCTAATTCGCTGTGACATATAAATGCAGGCACCTGGGCAAACTGAGTTTGTTTCCTCTGTGAACATATGAAACTGCCGTATACCGAGTCAGAGCCGTGGTCTGATAAGGTCAGTGCTTTGGCTGGCAGTGGCTCTGCAGGGTCTTAAGTAGTAGTGTGACTGGGGCTATGGATTCCTGGGTCACCTGGAAAATGGGCGCCTGTAGCAAGCTGGGCAGAGGCTGGGGTTCCATATGGGCTGAGCAAGATGAGTGCCGACACCCGGGCATCGTTTCAAAGTACCTCTTTATTCTGCTGTCAGATACACTTGCCGCCTCCGGGTGCTGCAAAGACGTGGTGGTCCCACCCCTCCCTGCTTATCTCCTGCCCCCTTGCCCCATCCTTACCCGACCACCCAGGGTGTTGCTCACCCTGGTTTACCCCAGCATACAGAACTGCCCCCGTGCCTCCAGCCCTTGCTCTCTTAAAGCAACCCTCCAGGCTCCTCTTAAACCTAAGAGCATTCCTTCCCCTCCAGCTGCTGCTGATGCGGCTAACCAGCCTTGCCCCATGTTTTGAGGGTTGGGCCTAGAGATGGGAAGGCCTGGAAAAAAATGAAAAAATGGGGGGGGGGGACAGGTTTTATTCCCTGTTTTTTCCATTTTTTTCCAAAGCCATTTCCCCCCGAAAATGCCTTTGGGAAAAAAAGAAAAAAACGGAAAAAAACCTGTTTTCCCCCAAGCCTTCCCATCTCTAGTTGGGCCACACCTGGTTTACAATATGCTCCCTCCACAACAGTGGTATGGCCAGTCTCGAGTTGCATTTCCTGCTGCCCAGGTAGCCTTGGGGGAGTCCTCCCAGGCCCGGTTTTACAAGAGGTCTTCCACATCACCTACTACCGGAGTGTTTTTTTTTTAAATGGAGGATGCTGGGTAATAAAGCTTGCAAAGCAAGATACCCTGCCGTTAAACCACAGCCCTTCTCCTCTATAAACCAAAATTCTAAACTGAGATTAAAATGAGGTTTAAAACAAACTGCAATATGTCCAGCTCCCTCTATTCCAGTGGTTCCCAACCTTTTTTTGACCAGGGACCACTAGGACTTTTTAGTTCGGTGCAGGGACCCCAAGGTTCAAAATAAAAATTCAGAGAATTTGAAAATAAACTTTAATCATAACTGTTAGTTAAACATTAAACTTAGAATAATATTTGAATATATATATTTTTATAATAGAGAACTTTTAATTGAAAATATTAATTTATTATGGGTTTATAACTTTGTTTCGCGGACCTTAATTTAGTTCTCGCGGACCCCTGGGGGTCCACGGACCCCTGGTTGGGAACCAGTGCTCTATTCAGACATCATGGCAAACTGGAGCTTGATTCAAGACTTCATAAACCAAGAATCCTTCAATTATGCATGCATGACGGATGGCAGGATGGAGCAAGACAACAAACTGTGTTCATGGCTATCATGAACTAACCTTTGTTTGTCATGATATAGGAATGCAGCAATCAACAACAGAAATAACTGGGACTCTGCCTTGGAGCTGTCCAAGGTCCTGCTGCTCATGTCTGACTGGATAGGTCCAAGACCAGCAAAGTGGAAAGGGGCCAAACGTCTCCTTAGCATGATTGTTCACCAACTTGCAGTTTGGCCTGACACATACACAGCTGAGACCAATCCTGGCTGCTGTGTAGTGAGCCAGTCTAGATCTTCCATTTTGAAATCTGTAGTCAGGAAAGGGCCTTCTTGCCGGCTTCTAGGACTATAAATCCTACCAAGATAGAAATATTTCAGAATAGACATTTTGTAAACTCTGTATGCAACTGCATTTTCTTCTGTGCTTTTCAGCACCCTTTGGATATATTTAGAAAGACAGGATAGAATCAGCATTCTTTATTAGGAGAACTCATAAATCCAATAATATGTTTGGATTATGAAAGAGTTACTTACTTCTTCATATTGATGGTCACGGGATGGTCTTTCTGCTGGGAATGTTAAGTTCAAAAAATCCACCAAATAATTGTACCCTCCAGGCAAAGGATTGAAATCATCATCAGTTTCAATCACCTGAATATGGTTAAAAACAACAAAAGAAAGTCACAATATTTCAGAACAGAAGAACAAGTTGAAGATCCATGGTATAGTTCCCAGTACTGGTGTTCAGATTTTGCTTGCTGTCCATATTCATGATATGGGCTGATTTTTTTAAAACAACATTGTATACAGTAATTTCCTTTTAATTTTTTTTCCAAAAAGGAAAAATTAAACCTTATAATATTTTGCAATAATAGTCACTTTCCCCCATTTATTTTCCAAATCCGACTTATTATGAAGAAATAGTAAAGTAGTTTTAGTGGGTTGGATCTAATAGATTCCTTCTGCTATGTGAGAAATCTTGAATTGGGGGAAGGCTACATCTGCTAGGGAGGGTTCCTTCCTTCAGTAACAGGTCTCCCTCATCCAACAGAAGAAATTTTTCTCCAATGGAAGATTCCTCATGGAGCAAAAGGAGAAAGGTCCAGTCTTTGTAGTCATTACTCTTATTCACTAGTTTACATCTGACTTTTTAAAAAAATCTTAAGGCTGATCGAGAAGTCATAGTTTCTTGCAGAAAGAGGCTGCTTTGCCATTTTCTTTTTAAATATGAGCATAACAACCACCTTGCTGTAACAGTCTAATTGGTTCAGTGCTTTGACTCCAACTGGGATCAGCCAAATGCACTGGAAATTTCACCAAATGCACTGGAAATGTCACTGACGTTGACATTGAGTATCCAGCTTGCTAAAGGTAAAGTGAAAATGACTGGGGAAGGCAATGGCAAACCACCCCGTAAACAAAGTCTGTCTAGTAACGTCGGAAGGTGATGTCACCCCATGGGTCAGTAATGACCCGGTGCTTGCACAGGGGACTACTTTTACCTTTTTTAATCATTGACAAGTCTGCTTTGAGTGAATATATGCCTGTCACTTTCAGAAGTGCTCCAGATGACTTTTTATTTCTAAACCTACTGGATTTTGTTCTGGGCCTATTCCCAGAAGGTTTTTTTGTTTGTTTGTTTGTGTTTTTTTAACCCAAGTAAATAAGTGTTCTGGGTATCTATAGTCAGGAATTAGCCAGAATGGCGCCTTATGTGCACCTCTCTTTAGGGCTCATTTTCTAACTACTCTTTGTCTCCCATCTGCATTGTAAGAATGGCAGTGTGAGAATGCAGAAGAACTTTGACCGATCCAGTGCAAAGCAAGATATATCAAATAAGAGAGTTTTATAGTGCAATCCTATGCAGAGCTACTCAAATCTAAGCCTGATGAAATAATGAGGTTAGACTGGAGTAACTCTGCATGGGATTGCAAAGTCAGATAGGAGAGCATGCTTTTAAAAAGAAACACAGTTATTCTAGATAATAAATGAAAAGTGGTTATGGTAAATGGGCAATTCCTATGGTTAGTCACCTCAGTCCACACACAGAACAGAAGTAAGCCTTTCTCCAGGGTTTGTAATTGTTAGCAGGGTGTTTTCAATGAAGCTGGTCAGTCAGAATTGTCCTGTTTGACAAGAATCCTTCCTATCTATGAAACAATTCCTCAGATGCTAGAGTTGATATGACAACTCCTTAGGGGATAAAACTATTTGAGGCTTTTTGAAGTCCTCACTCACAGTGTACATACATCTTGAATACTGAGGTTGTCCGTGGTATCTGATGTTTTCATAGCTACAAATTCAGATGTTTGATCAGAAAGTTCAGCATTCAAAGGCAGGCAGAGAAAAACCTAAGAATTGCTTTAATAATCTGGGAAGATGAAGATTCTTCTAGAAGCTGTCCCTGGATTCACAGATGTTACCTTGCCTCTGAAAAATACTTATGTAGACCAACCTACCCTTATCACGAGGTCATAGTTTTTAAATCCAGCCCAGCAATAGTACTCTTTCACCCAGGAAGGATAGAGAAATATCTCGTCATCAACTGCTGCAGCAAGAGCTTCTATATATGGTTTAAAGTTCCATGATTCTTTGAAAATTTTTGTCCCTGCTGGAGGATCTACAATTCCCATGCTGAAGAAAAGAAAACAGAATGTGTAAGACTGTCAGACATAAACACCATTTGAGTGCCTGGTCTTTGTATAATGGTTTAGGTAGTTTAGGTATTTTCATTAAGGTGAAAAAATCATAAAAGGGGGCCAAAGGTTCCCACTGTGAAAGCACAGTTATTATTTTGTGACTCTAAAATGAGCCTATGGTAGGAAAAGTATACTAATGTACGCATTTCATAATTATTTCACGATCACATGGGTCTACTATTTATTATTTTCTTTCATTTAAATTCACCTTTGCTTGCATAGCAGCAAGGGAGAGGAGAGGGTGTGAAACAAAAGGAACAAGAAGAAGAAACTCCCACAGGGCATTACTTATTCATCTCTGATAGAAGAATGTTATACTCAATTTGATGTTTGTAATTGTTTTGTGGATAAACTGGCAGAGTGCCCAACAAATTTAGGAAATGTTTGAAATCTCTAGCAAGGCTTACTACTGGAATTTTGAAACATACAAATGTGGGAGAAGGCAGAGGGAGGAGACAAGGATAGAGGACATCAACATCATCCCTTTTTATTGACACGTTTGACTTCCCCTGATTCAAGAAGCCCTCCCACCCTTACTTCCGTACCTAAACAACATTCCTTAATGCCTTATAATCAGTTATGGAAAGGATCAAATGAGCTTTAACATAATGAATGAATAAGAAATTAAAAGAGGGAAAGGAAAAGGGGGGGGTGCACATGGTAGATTTCTGTTGAACATCGTCTTTCATTTAGGAAAAACAATTCTAGAACAGGCAGCCAAATTGCACTGAATTTCTCACATGCATTGTTCTTAATAATATGTAATTTGTTTTTAAATGGACCAGTTTATATCCTTGTTCACAAAGTATAGTGAAGCCACGTACAAGTTATGTACAGTGCACACTTGATTTTTTTCCTTATATGCGCATTGAATAATTCTCATTATGTTCAGCTCATGTATATCTGAACAAGTGGTCGAAACCACACATTTATTTAGGTACTAGTCCCCGGTTTCATTTGTGAAATGAATGTGCGTTGGTTCTTTTTTATAAATGGATGTACAATGGCACATGCAGGATGCACAGGTTGAGTATCCCTTCTCTGAAAATCTGAAATGATCCAAAATCTGAAACTTTTTGACCGCCGACATGACGCCACTAGACTTCATGTGATGGATCACCATCAAAACGCGGGCACGCAACAGACTGTTTATTCAGCGCCCCCGAGGGAAAATTGCTTATCGGTAGCATATAAATTCATAGTCAGGAACGATGGTGATGCCAAATAACCACAGATTGTCCACATGAGTGGCTGAAATAGTGACACCTTTGCTTTCTGATGGTTCAGTGTACACAAACTTTGTTTCAGGCTCAAAATTATTAAAGATATTGTATAAAATTACCTTCAGGCTAAGTGTATAAGGCATATATAAAACATAAATATATTCTGTGTTTAGACTTGGGTCCCATCCCCAAGAAATCTCATTATGTATATGCAAATATTCCAAAATCCGAAACACTTCTGGTCCCAGGCATTTCAGATAAGGGATAGTCAACATATACATGCATACACAGGGCTTCTAACAACTTCAATTGATATGTCAGTTCAGTGGTAATATTTCCCTTCTTCTATTTCTGGTAAGATGAAGCAATTAGGTTTTTTTCCTCCCAGATGAAAAGTCACCAAGTTCCCTAAGTACAGTCTCTTACCTTCCTGCCCCTCTTACCTGCCACTAGTAAAGCGACAGGTGAGAGTGGCAAGACATTAGCAGCCTGGCTTGCACACCGATTTTTCAAACATTATTGTTTAATTGGTTCTTGTAGGGTATCCGGGCTGTGTAACCGTGGTCTTAGTATTTTCTTTCCTGATGTTTCGCCAGCAGCTGTGGCAGGCATCTTCAGAGGAGTAACACTGAAGGACAGTGTCTCTCAGTGTCAAGTGTGTAGGAAGAGTAATATATAGTCAGAAGGAGGTTGGGTTTGAGCTGAGTCATTGTCCTGCAAACTATTAAAGGTAATGTGCAAATCATTGTCCTGTAAGAATCAAGATAATGTGCTAATGAGGGTGTGGTATGTTAATGTGGAACCATTGTATCCTGAAGTGATCTGTTAACATGTGGAATCCAAGGCTAATCTGCATGGCTATTGTGGACTGTAGTCTTTGTTAGTCTGCCACAGCTGCTGGCGAAACGTCAGGAAAGAAAATACCAAGACCACGGTTACACAGCCCGGATAACCTACAAGAACCAATGAACTCTGACCATGAAAGCCTTCGACAATATTATTGTTTAAAACCAATAAACAATTAATTTCAAAACATTAGGATTACCTGTCTGTTGGGTCTTTGAGCATCCTTGCTAAATCCAGGGTGGCGCCAGGTTTCGGTGTCCATGTTGAAACTCCACTAGATTTTTTTTTAATTAAACTATTCAGCTCATCTGGATCATTTTTCAGGTTTGTTTCTTTGATATAACTACATTGAGGAAACAGACACAATCGCTTGTCAAAGGTTCAGAGCCAAAAAAAAAAAAAAAAAGATGAACAGAAAGAAAACAGCCATTAGTCAGCACTTTAACGATACTATTAATATGGGCAATTTGACCCTGAACAACGTCACACTGAGATCAAAAATTAATGAAAAAGAACTATACAGATAACCCATAAGACAATTCCTATATTTAAGTCTTGATTGACTAGGGAAAAACTTGGCAACTGCCAATGTAATATTAAAATCCACCTTTGGTAAAAGAACCCTCAAATTATCCAGTTCACAGACAGATTCCCAGATAAAAGGTTTTATCCATCAGTCTCTAGCTTCGTTGAGCAGGTTGCAGCTAAACAAAGAATGCTGAAGAGTGTCTATTTGGCCAGACCCACACTGACATACTCTCTCACAATATGGTACTCTATTTAAATGACCCATTAACTCCCCTGATGGAACGGCATTCAATCTAGCCAACATAAATAAGAGTCTGTATCGCGGGATTGTCAGAAAATCAAAATACATTGGGAGGGATTGCAGCAAGTTTAGACCTAGGTATAGAGGTGAGCATACTCTATGTGCTCTTATTGTAGTACTTCCAAAATCCAGTTTTTGCAAGCAGCTCAGGATTGAAGAAAGAGCTGCCGATGACCCGCACTCCTTCAAAGAGAGATGCACTATGCCACAAAAGCTTGTAGCACAAGTTCAAACAGCACTGTCATTGGTAGAGTCAATTCTCACGCATCTACTTAGGCAAGAGACTATACAGGGGAATGTTTTTGACTTAGAGCTTTTGCTTGACATGTAACGTAGCCCTTCCAGTAAGCAGAAGGATACTTTCTGGATGCAGAAGAGTACCTTTTAGGGCTGGATATAGAAAAGTACCTTTTAGGGCTGCCCTCGAGACTGACCCGGAAGCTCCAGCTGGTACAGAATGCCGCGGCGAGGCTTCTTACAGGGACCTCGCCGCAGGCACATATTATGCCGGTGTTTTACCAGCTGCACTGGCTTCAACTGGAGTATCGGATCAGACTCAAGGTGCTGGTTATGACCTTTAAAGCCTTATACAGTCTGGGGCCTTCGTATCTGCGAAACTGCCTCCCCTGGTATGTTCCCCAGAGAACTCTTTGTTCATTAAATACTAATCTTCTGGTTGTCCCCGGCTCAAAGGGTATCTGGCTGGCCTCAACCAGGGACAGGGCTTTTTCTGCCCAGGCCCCTGCCTGGTGGAATAGCCTCTCCAGTGAGACCAAGGCCCAGCGGGACCTTAAAGAGTTCCGCAGGGCCTGCGAGACAGAGCTATTCCACCAGGCTTATGGTTGAGGCCAGCTACAGTTCCTTTTCTATAGATGCTAGCCTCCCTAACGTCCACTGCTGACCCTTTGCTATTCTTTACAGGGACTCATTCATCTGCTCGCCTGGCTGTAACCGTTATGTTACAATTTGGGGCACCATCGGAACATATTGTCTTTTATTTATTGATTTTATAGGGCTGTTTTAATTCTTGTTTTGTATTGCTTTTATCCTGTTTTATTGTATGTTGTGCTGTTGCGTGCGCCGCTCCGAGCCCGGCCTTGGCTGGGGAGGGTGGGGTAGAAATTTAATTAAATAAATAAATAAACCCACAGTGAAGCAATATATGTAAATGTTTATATCCTGTGTCCTGATAGAATGAGAATAAGGTGGGAAAGTTTCTGGTGCTGAGACTAGCATTGTTTGTGTTCTTTTAAATGGGCACTTTCACACAGCCCAAATAATGCACTTTCAATGCACTTTCAATCCACTTTGAAGGTGGATTTTACTGTGTGAACTGGCAAAATCCACTTGCAAATGATCGTTAGGTGCACTGAAAGTGGATTGAAAGTGCATTATTTGGGCTGTGTGAAAGTGCTCTAAAACTCCAGCATTAACCCTATTAATAAGAAATAAGGGGGAAACAAATTACATAAAAAAGCATATATCAATCCTAGGGTTGCCAGGTCCCTTTTCACCACTGGCAGGAGGTTTTTGGGGCAGAGCTTGAGGAGGGTGGGGTTTGGGGAGGGGAGGGACTTCAATGCCATAGAGTCCAATTGCCAAAGCGGCCATTTTCTCCAGGTGAACTGATCTTTCATAATGGCCAACCATCAGTTTTCTCCTCATGGAGGCCCAAACATGTGTTTGTATCTTCTTCTTGCTTAGGATAACTAGTCAGTGGTGCTTCTTTTTGTTGGATATGACCCCTCATGTTCATCAAGGCTACACTTTTGCTTGTTTGCGTTATCTGTGGAGGGACTTATTTAGTTATAAAATAAAGTGCTTCAGATTGGAAAAGCATCCTCATTCACGGCTGCTCATCGCACTAAGTATAGGCACAACAGGCAATCTGTTGACTTCTTCTGTTTGTACAAAACTGCTGTGATAAATCCAGTGTGCAGCAAGCAAACGTGAAGATGGTACCTGTCAGACGGATGAGCTTCAACAAAATATCCAGCAAAAGGACAATAGATTTTTGGCTTCAAATCGTTAACCAGCTGGGCCTTGTAATTCAGCAACTTCTTCCTTTCAGTTTTAATAAACTGGGCTTTCCATGCCTCTGAAAAACCAAAGTAATCAGAGATGGAGTTCTGTATCAGGAATATATCTGATTTTGCTGTAAGAGTTCTGACAGTTCTAGATTTTTTAAAAAATCATTCATTTTAACTTTGAAGCAGAAACAGAAAATCAAAAAGGACTTTCAAGTATAAAAGGATCAGGTGAACAGACTGCAGAGAATACTGGGGGAATTTTCTCGAGGCCTAGAGATGACAACAGAAGAATGGCAAAGCCGGGGAGGTGGAGGGGCTAGAGTGTTAGACAAGGCAAGGGAGTTCAAATCCCCACTCGTCTATGAAGTTCAGTAGGTGACTTTGGGTCACTCTCATAGGGCTGTTGTTACCATCTGATGGGCATTTGAACAGACCCCTGGGGATAACATTTCCTAACAAGTATCTCCTACCGAGGAAACATTTACAGTATGTTATCATAGGCCAGTAATCTGCAATATCTATAATTCTTAGTGCCCAGTTCCTTCTTCCCCAAAGCAAAGAGCCAATACTAGCCCTCCTCAACTTCAGTAGAGCAGGAAGTGCTTCAGGAGAATCCAGACCTTTGTACCTGCAGGCATTACCTATTCAGAGGCAACTGCCTCCATTGTAAGAGGAACCTCCCATTTTTTTGTGATCACTCCCAACTCCTAAGCCAGACTTTTTGTGGTTGGCTACATCCCCACATGGCAGCCATTTCATGGTGGAACCCACTACCTGTACACAAAATTCCAAAAGTGCCTTGGATTCAAAAAGAAGTTGAGGTCCTGTGTCATAGGCTATGGATCAAGTTCTATTAAGACACACACATCCCTACAGAGAGACATAAAAGCCACAGCAAAATATCTGACATTTAAAAAATACCTGCTTCTTCCCCTCTTCCTCAGAAACCCTCATCTAAATTCAACCTCTGCCAAGTGAGGATATTTAATGGAGCATAGTGTGGGGGTGAAGTATCCCTGCAGAAGAGAACATCTCATTGTCCTGATGGTGAGTGAAGGTTGAATCTCAAGATCCTGTTTTTACCCAATGGAATAAAGTTTGCACAGGGCTGCACACTTAAGATAAATGGGCTGTTGTGCCACATTAGCTCCAGCAAGGGCTATCTCCTTTGAAATCACAAAGAGAGGTCTCCTTCGTACAAGGTACAGATAAGCCCCGCATTATTAAAAACTGTAGCTGGGATTCAGAACTAGACTTGGCTTGCCCAAAGCTTGCCACGTGCCTAGTGGAACTCTTTAGTGTTTTTTCTCTTAAAGGAAATGCCCCTCGTGCCATATCACAGATTGTTTCACAACTCCCCTTGGTTTCAAAAAAGGGTTATTGTGAATGGGGGCAGGACTGCTGTTTGAGAAATACTAATTCAAAGCACCTTTCGACATTTAGAATTAATTGTGCTGTTCCTTTATCCAGGCCTTTATCACCAGGTATATTATATATACATATATAATTACTACATACATATATCAGGACACTCCTGTATAACATATACTTCCTTATTGAACAGAAACATAATAAGGGAGCACCCAAAATGGCAGGAATCCCACCCTACTAATATTTAAGAGGTTGTAGAAACTGTAGTGGTTTAATGACATAAAAGTGGAACTAGTAAAGGCAAGGAAGAAAAGAGACAGCATATCCACATTTTCAAACATGCACAATATTTGGGATGTAACCTAAGATAACCTGATCTCTTCAGATCTCAGAATCTAAGCAGGGTCAGGCCACTTGGATAGGAGACCAGCAAGGAAGTATAGGGTTGTTATGCCGAGGCAGGCAATGGCAAAACAGTTATAAACATCTCTTGCCTTGAGAACCCTATGGGATCTCACCATATGTTGGGTGCAACTTGATGGCAAAAAACCCTAATACTTATTTTTGTGTAATTGTTCCTTTCCACCTGAAGAAGAGTTTTGTGAAACATAAAGTAGCCTTTCCCAGTAACAAAAGATTTGCTTACACCTGAGCCAATCCAGATATGCAAATTTGTCACTCGATAACTACAACGCATACAACCTCAAGCAGAACTTGGGGGGCTTTTCATAAATTCAACTGTCAGTCATCAAGTGAGTAGTTTCTGAACACTGGAAATCTAAGTATCAACCTGCCCTTTGATTCCTATTAACTTCAAAATATTCTGAACTGTGAACGTCTTATCTAGATGATTTCAAAACATTACCCGTAAATTTTCCTCCACTGAAAGTCATTGGGAATCCTGATGCTCCACCTGCGAAGTCACTCATCATGAGGTCGACGTTCTCTGGGAGCTTTCCACCATTGGGCCTGGTGCAGTCCACTGTGTTTAGGATTTTATGCCCTGTACAAAAAACGAAGTCTCAATTAGAACTTCAAGCGTCATTATGCTGCCCATTAGCTTCTTGCTTTTGGAAAATGGAATTGACCTCTGTCCCAGTATTCTGGTCTTCAGAATTGAGGTTTTGTGAATGAATAATCTTTCATGCAACTATGTACGGCCTGATGATGATATCCTTTATTGCTCATTGACAAAGTCTTAAGCATTCATAGTAAAAAACAAAAAATAAACATTTTACAATTTTAGAATGAGAACAATTAATAAAGACTTTATCCACTTACAGTACAGGGTAGACTTACATTATCAGAACTATTTGATAGCTTTAGAGCCATTATATGTGCTGAGTATTTCGCTATCTGATGTATTTTCTCAGTGTCTGAGTCTAGATCTGAAAAAATAAATGGTATAATCCAAGGTTTTAAAGGGAGATCGTGCTTTACTAGGATAGGCAAAATCCATCGGGTTCTCTCTGCTCCCCATTTCTTACAAAAGAGGATCTGGTGATCTAGACTTTTGACTACCCTGCCGCCACATAAATCCATATATTAGAGTATATCACAGCTATGCCAATGCACAACGGTGTGTTACATTAGCATCTAAAGGTTATGAAAACACTGTCAAATGATGGGGACGTGCCCATTTCTGATAGATGACTGCTGTGGTCTGGAGAGGAGGTCGCTGTTCATTCAGATGGCCCTGATGGAAAGGGAGGCATATAACTGCTTCAGTTGAGCAATTGCCATGGGAGGGCAGGGGGAATGCCCATCCTCTAATGAGGGCCAGTGATGTCATGGGAGGTTGGGGGACCCTACAGGGCCTTCATAAAAGGGAAAGAAGGCCAGCGATGAGGCTTGTTCCAAGATGTGCCATATAGGAGTGGGTGCTGGCAAATCTTGATTGGAGAGGGTGCTGGCACACTGACAGCCCCCTTACCACCACCTCCACAAATACAAAGAAAGGTTAAAGCACCAAGGGCAGATATACCATAATGAATGAGCGGGACAGAAGTATAGATTCTTTCACTAGCCCAATCATGTTGGACATTTTCAGACACATATTTGGTGAAACTATCTCATCACTAGAATGTATTTTGAGCACATTAAAGTTGATTATTTATAAAGCTAACAAAACTGGGGAAATGTGCTAACATGTATGGAATAATTAACTTACCTTTGTATTCAACAATGATACAAGTGTCCATTTCAGGATGAACACCATCCATCAATATCATAAACCTAAGATTCTTGTTCACCTTGAATGAAGAAAGAAATGAAAGATCATATTATTATGAGTTGCTAGAATTTTGTCCCAGTAAAGCAGCATCTATGATGATAATCCCTGGAAGAGTGAGTAAAATACTATCAAGCATGACTTCCATGGACTTTTTATTCTCATGATATATAAAGAGCAGAGATCTTTATAATTCCAAAATTCTTTCCATCTTGTTCTCTTTAGTGTTGGCAAGCCATCATTTAGAACTTTTAGTTTAGGAATAAAATGATGAATGAGCTTCATAAAAATATAAAGAACATGACTATAGAAAAATTCCGTCCTCTTTCCTAATACTAGAATGTTGGGTCAACCAAAATATGTTGACTGGAAATAAGTGCAAAACAGACAACAGTTTCTTCTGTACAGAATTCACAACCATGTGTGGATGGCCTCTGTCTTAGATATTGGCTAGTAAATGAGGATAACATTAATGGACTTCTGTGTTCACAAGCAACATAAATCCATGAAGGAACCTTCTACCAAGTCAGAACAGTAGTCTGCATTATTCATTGTTCCCTGTCTCAGCAGGCAGTGGCTCCCTGGGATCTCAGGTAGAGACAGGCTGTCCCTAACACCTGCTCCCTGAATTCCTGTAACTGGAGATGCCCAGAATTGAACCTGGAACCTCTGTTTGCAAAGCATTTACTCTATACCAGTGATGGCGAACCTTTTAGAGACCGAGTGCCCAAACTGCAACCAAAAACCTACTTATTTATCGCCGAGTGCCAATGCGGCAATGTAACCTGAATACCACCCCCAGAGGGGGTCCAGAGGGAGAGGCTAGGGTTGCCAAGTTCCTCTTCGCCATGAGTGGGAGGTTTTTGGGGTGGCGCCTGAGGAGGGCGGGGTTTGGGGAAGGACTTCAGTGCCATAGAGTCCAATTGCCAAAGTGGCAATTTTTTCCAGGGGAACTGATCTCTATTGGTTGGAGATCACCTGTAATAGCAGATCTCCAGCTAGTACCTGGAGATTGGCAACTAGTTCCTTAGTGTTTTCTCTCTACATATCAAGACAAATGGAAAGGTGTTTGGAGGATAGCTTGTGGGAACTTCAAAGGTGGAATAGGACTGCACGCCCCTCCGCCCGCACAGTCCCAGAGGGTGCCGGAGAAGCCGCTGGAGGGAAAGAAGGAAGGAAGGAAAGAAGGGAAAGGAGGGGGAAAGGGAAGGAAGGGAGGGAGAGAAAGAAAGAAAGAAAAAGAGAGAGAAAGGGAGAAAGAAATGGAGCAAGGGAGAGAAAGAAAAGGACAGAGGGAGACAGAAAAAGAAAGAGGCCATTTATGCATGGGAGGTTTTGCCTTGGATTTGCCACTCGGTGGGGCGTGGCGGCAGGCTTGTGAGAGGCGAGCAGGGTGGGGCAGAGGGCGCCTCCTTCGCACCCACCGACCAGCCATGCCCCTCCGCTCGCACAGGCCCAGAGGGCACCGGAGAAGCTGCCGGCCATGCCGAGTGTGAGCGCTCAGCTTCTGTTCCCAGCTCTCCCACCCGCCTGGCTGGCTGCGCACGCTCCAGCGGCGGCAATGGCGGCAGCTTCTGTGGGAGAGTCCGGGGGCCACCGCCAATGATGTCGGAGGTTCCCCACCCCTGGGCTACAGCCTCCCCCATCCGGGGTGGGGCAGGGCCGGAAAGGCCAGCGGCTTGGAGGAACTGTGCGTGCCGGCAGAAAGGGCTACGCGTGCCGGAAGTGGCACCCGTGCCATAGGTTCGCCAACACGGCTCTATACCAATGAACCCCAGTCCTTACCTTTCTCTTGAAGTGATAGGCCTTTTTGTTTTGTTTGGTGTTCCCTCACTAACTCTTACTAGCTCTCCTTTATGTTTTTGTGTTTACATGTTGTGGAGAAATGCTCTTTTGTGGGGGATATATCTCAATATTTCATGTTTTGGGGCTTGCAACCCCACAACTGGTTTTAAAAGTTTTTCTTTCCTATTGGTTGAAGACAGGTGGGAAGGTCTGATTGCTCCCAAGCATCGCCCATCCTGTAAACTGCTTGAGTACCCAGCAAATGACTCTCCCAGTGGAAGACAATGAAAAGGCCAGCTCACACCTTAGCTGGAATCTGACATTTGGGATACAGGAGGCTAGATTGGATCTTGTTTGGATCTTTGGAATGGAAGGTTTGACCTACAAGGGGGTGGGCAGACAGAGGAGATAAATTCCCTTGGCATGGAGTGAATGGGATCTTTTTTGGCTGATTTCATCTGGAGGAAGGACCTCTCATATCTGGGCTCCAACGTAATGGCTGCCGTTGCCACATGGAGCTAACAAAGGGCAGAAAGCCTGGGCAAAAACACATGGGAAACTTCTAGAATGCTGTAACTTTTAATTTTAAAGAGTGTGCCTTAGAATAAGACAAGCTAGGGCATGTATAGGGCTGAGGAACAAAGGATTGCATGTTCATACCTGTTCTTTGTATTCCTTGCTTGATCTGTTGCTGTGCAGAGTAGGTGTGAGGACTTTTGTTTTTCAATAAATCCTTTCTATTCTAAAACCTGGTAGGTGCTCTCCATACTTCATAGATTTCCACTTAGGCACACTATCTAAAATAGGTGTCTCGGGAAGGAAGGCAGTTGGTTGCTAGTTCGCTATTGCCCTGGGAGCATGCAACTGCAGTAAGCCATCCCCATAATAACCAGTCATTGGTAGTGGGAGTCTCAGGCACAAGGTGGAGCCTTTAAATGACAACATGGAAGAGAAGCTAAAATTACTGGCCTTCTTGCTGGGAATTTCCAAATCTGATCAGCTGGTGGCAGTATACCAAAAGAGAATCACAAGAAAACTCCTCCCGAGAGTCAGGCAGAATATGGAGAGTGGCGTGTCACTGAGCAGAGACTCAGGATGACCACTAAGGGCCTATTTCTGCATGGTTAAAATACTTTTGGCAGAAAATGTTATGCAAGGACCATGATGAGAGCATACTTGTTGCCAGACTCCAAATGGAACAACATGAATATTGGTCAGCTTCACACCACTCTGGTCAAGGTACCAGAATACAGGCCTTTCTGTCTTTCCAACATAAATGGGTACATCTGGCCTTCGCTCAGCAAGTTTCTTCAATGTAGGGTAACTGGAAAGTAGAAAAGAGGCAGAATGAGAAGCATTTCATTGAAAATTAACAGCCTCTTCCTCAAGTCACTTTGCTATTCCATAAACTATAATTAATGGAAGGCACTCAAATGAGGATACCATATTTAAAAAACCGGTTAGGATTGCCAACTCCAGGCTAAGAAATTCCTTCAAATTTGGGGGCAGAGCATCAGGGTTCTGAGGCCACAAAGTGCACTCTGAAGCTGCCATCCAGGGAAACTGCTCTCTGTAGTCTGGAGATGATTTGTAATTCTGGGAGAACTCCAGATCCCACCAGGGGGTTAACAGCTCTAGAATGCAGGCATTCCAGTGTTTCAGACTTTAAAAGGATTGGCCTAGATTCCTTTTCCCAAAGCAAGTGTCTCTGCTCACATATACTGAAATAAATACCCGCATCAAGCCTTATAATATACGTTATGTTCTTAAATGGTGAAATAGTTTCTGCTGTCATATCTGCAGATTTTTTCTATGGCAGTGCACTGGGTATAAATGATGACCAAAAACGCATGGTCCCTTAACCCACTTTATTCCCCGTTTCCGCCAGGATCAAATTTACGCAGGCTGGGGGGGAAACTGTACACATTACCTTGAAAAGCAGGGACGAAACTGTGCAAATTGATCCATGTAAATAGAAAATGCGGGAGATGTGCACAGTTCCTGTTTAGCTTGCAACACCCCCGCCCCTGGTGATTGGTCATTTCAAATTGACCAATTAGGGCCTTCCCTGCCCCAGGAAACGACCAATCACTGGGGGTGGGAGTGTTGCAAACTAAACAGGAACTGTGCACATCTCCCGCACTTTCTGTTTACATGGATGGATTGGCACAGAGTTTCGTCCCTGCTTTTCAAGGTAATGCGTACAGTTTCCCCCCAGCCTGGGTCAATTTGATCCTGGCTGAAATGGGGAGTAAAGTGGGTTAAGGGACCATGCGTTTTGGGCCGATGTCTTTCTACCAACAAGAAAATGGAGTCGATATTTGCTATTTGAAGCATTGGAGGCTTTCAGGTGATTTGAAAGCTGTGTGTAAAGTGCCTTCAAGTCGCAGCCGACTTATGGCAACCCCATTTGGGGTTTTCATGGCAAGAGACTAACAGAGGTAGTTTGCCGGTGCCTTCCTCTGCACAGCAACCCTAGTATTCCTTGGTGGTCTCCCATCCAAATACTAACCAGGGCTGACCCTGCTTAGCTTCTGAGATCTGACGAGATCAGGCTAGCCTGGGCCATTGAAAGCTACACGCTGATATATCAATTTATTAGATTATTTGCATGTAACAGTGCAATCCTAAACTGAGTGACACTCTTCTAAACCCACTGACTTCAATGGATTTGGAAGGTGTAATTATGCTTAGGGTTAGAGCCAACTTAGAGCCAGCATCGTGTAGTAGTTAAGGACGGTGGACACTAATCAGGAGAAGTGGTTTCCATTCCCTACTTCTTCATATGAAGCCTGCTGGGTGACCTTGGGCCAGTCACAGTTCTCTCAGAACTCTCTTAGCCCACATGGAGGCAGGCAATGGCAAACCACCTCTGAACGTCTCCTGCCTTGAAAACCCTATGGGGTCGCCATAAATCAGCTGTGACTGGACAGCACATGCACAAATATAATCTAAATGTGTAAATGTAAATGTGTGATCTGATTAGGTTTTCTAGTCTCCTGTTGCTCCTTTCCTTCATTTTGCTCCAAAGTAGATGTGGTATATGGAATAGTTCTGTTTGCCTTTAAGGCAGGGGTGGGGAACCTTTTTCCCGCCAAGGGCCATTTGCACATTTATAACATCATTCGGGGGCCATACCAGGTGTAGATCTCCCAGTGGGGGGGGAGAGGCTAGGGTTGCCAGGTCTCCAGCCACCACCTGGAGTTTGGCAACCCCAGGGCAGGCCATGCAGAGAAGGCCTGGAGGGCGCCTCCGCTCCCCCGGTCATCCCCCCTCCAAGGCGGGAGGGTAGCCAGCGGTGGGCCCGAGCAAACGAGGCCCCAGGGGGGCGCAGCCCACGGTCAATCAGAAAGGGAGGAAGGAAGGAAGGAAAACAGAGAAAGAGGAAAAGGGAGAGGGATAAAGAAATGGAAAGAGGGGGAGAAATAAAAGGACGGAGGGAGACAGACAAAGAAAGAGAGGGAGAGAGAAAAACCTTCCCCTCCACACACACACCCGCCGGCCCCATGCGACCTGGCCCCAGGCTCCATGCCCTCCCCCCCCAGAGTCCACAAAAGGCCCTCCGAAGCCCAATCGGCTCCTGCGCGCATGCTCTGCCGCCGGGAGTCGCGGGCCTCTTCCCCCCCCTCTCGCTGCTCAACAGCCGACAGGCAGTGAAAGGGGCTTACAGTGTGCCCCGGCGTTCCTGCACGCTCCGGCTATAGGGGGCAGCCTTGGGGGAAGCGTCCCTCCCCTTCCTCTCGCCGACCGACAGCCGTCAGTCGGCGAGAGGAGGTCCAAAGGGCACCGCAGCGCCCCTGCAAGCTGTGGCACCAGGAACACCCTCAGGGAGGGCTGCCCTGCGCCGCGTCTCCGCAGCAGGGCCCTGGAGCTCCCAAGGGCCACAAAAAATGTCCTCGGGGGCCGCATACGGCCCCCTGGCCTGAGGTTCCCCATCCCTGCTTTAAGGCATACTTTCTGTTTCTCTGCTCTGGCTAGGGTTGCCAATCTCTAGGTACTAGCTGGAGATCTGCTATTACAACTGATTTCTAGCCGATAGAGATCAGTTCACCTGGAGAAAATGGCCGCTTTGGCAATTGGACTCTATGGCACTGAAGTCCCTCCCCTCCCCAAACCCCACCCTCCTCAGGCTCCACCCCAAAAACCTCCCGCTGGTGGCAAAGAGGGTCCTGGCTACCTTAGCTCTGGCCTAATAATTGTAGGTTAGTGGCTGCAGGTAGCATTATTCTCCAGGCCTGGTTCTTTGTATATAGCTGTCGCCCTCTGGTTATACTTGTAACCTCAGCTTTTTGGTCTCCAATGAAGTTAGATGACCTCATATTGTCTTTGTGTGACTCTGATACTTAACAGTAGACAGTAAATTATTTACATCTAAGGTGTGTCCTGCTGTACTGCAGGTGGGAAAAACTGCCTTGCAAAATATAGGGATGCCAACATCCAGGTACTGTGGTAAACAAAGGTTAGCGTGCTGTAGGATACTCAGCAAACTAGAAACAGCACTTCACAAGCTAGACACAATGATTATAAAGTAGTGGTATTTAATAACATATCTGATGTTTTTTTGGTGATGCAGGATGTAGAATCCTTCCAAGAATTCCTTATATGGATTAATGAGTGTGATCCGAATATTAAATTCAGTGGAGAAAACAACAGCTTGGAAATAGCCTTTTTGGACGTGCGTGTCTTTAAGACACAGGATGGTAAATTGGGAGTCCGTCCTTATAAAAAAGCCATGGCACGCAACACTCTGTTGCATTATGAATCTTTTCACCCACCCCATTTAAGGGATAACCTACCTTACAGCCAGTTACTTCGCCTTAAAAGGAATTCTACAAATGGCGAAGATTTCTCACAGGCTGCAAATCAGCTTAGTGTTGAATTACAACAACGTGGGTACCCGAACAAAATTATTAAGCAAGCCATGTCCAGAACACGAGATAGATCTAGAACTCAACTATTATCTCAATCAATGGCACAACGTTCGGATCGCGTTACTTGCGTTTTGCAGTATACTTCATTATCTCCTTTAATTAGACAGGTGATTCACAAACATTGGCATTTAGTCCAACATTTGCCTGGCTGCCAGTCTTTACCACGAATGGCATATAAAAGAACCAGGTCTTTCCGAGACATTCTAATAAGCAATAAAGCATGTGAGGAGTCAGTTGCCAACTTACCTAAGGGTAATTTCAAATGCGGTTCCTACCAAAGTTGCAGGTTCATGCTAACAGTCAAAGAAATCATTAATCCAGCTACTGGCCAAAAGTTCATGATTGAGAGTTTTAACAACTGTGATTCCAAACATTTAATTTATGCGATAAAATGTGCTTGCCATTTTTGGTACATTGGAAAAACCCATAGACAACTCAAATATTGCATAAGTGAACACAGGTCCAGGATTAGGCAACGTGTATTGGAAGCCCCTCTAACACAGCATTTCCTTGACAATAATAACACTATGAGGATCTTTCATTTTTTGTGTTATGGCGATTCAATCAACAGAAATATGATAGGTCTGATGTGGATCTCATATTAAGGCGTCAAGAATCTAAATACATCCACATGTTTGATACTTTGTATCCTAAAGGACTGAATACCTCGATGGATTTAGCATGCTATTTGTAACATAATATATGTAACAGCTGTCTCTTTAATTGAATTCAGTTTTTCTGTAATGCAAAATGTAACTGTCTCTTTAATGGTTGATTCTTACATGTGATTGCACCATTTAAAATTAAGGGCAGTATCTTTGGTAAATTGCCAACGCAGAGAATGTTAATAACAGCCAGCGTGTGACTATGATGCTCTATCTTCTCTCTATTTTCTCCCTTGTTTAAGCCAATTGCTAGCATATTTATGTTAATTATTATTTGTTAATTAGTATTATGTACTAATTTATGATATAGTGGTCCCTGAAGAAGGCGTTAATCGCTGAAACAGAAAGATCACCGGGCTTCTGTTGAGAACAACTGCACTACTGAATTGCTACTCTCAAGAAGCATATCTGTGGAAGAAAGGGAGGTTGGCACCCCCTTTCATGGACTTACCTATAATACTGTTATTTGTTTGTAACAAGGCATAGTCCTCTCTTTGGTATTACTTTTAAGGCAATAATTAACAACACATGTTTTTGCCTGTATACTATCAGTGGTGGATATGTTATTAAATACCACTACTTTATAATCATTGTGTCTAGCTTGTGAAGTGCTGTTTCTAGTTTGCTGAACATCCAGGTACTAGCTGGAGACCTCCTGCTATTACAACTGATCTCCAGCTGATAGAGATCAGTTCACCTGGAGAAAATGGCCGCTTTGGCAATTGGACTCTATGGCATTGATGTCCCTCCCCTCCCCAAACCCCACCCTCCTCAGGCTCCGCCCCAAAAACCTCCCACCGATGGCGAAGAGGGACCTGGCAACCCTAGCAATATAACTATTTGCAATTGTCTAGATTTCTAGGTTCCACCCTGGAAGTTCTGCCAAATTTGATAACAACATAGACCTTAATGCTGCCACAGCTGTTGGCCAGAGGTCCCTAAACATTTTTTTTACTGAGAAATATGACTGAATTTATAATATTTATTTGTTTGTTTGCAATAAACTTATTTACTGTGTCTTTCTTTCCATGAAGGATGAACCTAAGGGTCTTGGGTAGAGAACCTGTATTCCTTCCAAGTACTAGTGCTTAAAAGATGACCACATTGGTGATATTTCTGGATGTTATCATGGAAACAGATACCTGAGGTGGTCAGAATGCATGTGACTGATATAGATTAGGTCTGCACGACAAAGCCTTTCTAACCAGTCACTAGGCGGTTCATGAAGTAACCACCAGCCACGTGCAAAAGCAGGACCAGTTAGCCATGGATCAAATATCATTCTTATGTCCCCTAGTTTGATGTCCATACATGCATGAGTTACATATGTTACCTAAGAGCAGAAAGAGAACCAAGAATCAGAGCAGTCATAGTATTGCCATACCCTGTATACCAACCAACCAACCTCGTTCAAATGGAAATAAGCTTATTGATGCAAAGTTTCCTTCATGTGATGCATAAATTTTATGGAGAAGATGGCAGATGATACAAATGCATTTGTTGGGGGAGAAAATAGGAACATGAAGATATAAATGTATTTATTTACAATATTTATACCCTACCTCATTGGCAAAAGCAGTACAAAGTTAAAAATACACAATAAATTAAAAATCTAAAATAAACAGGCCCACAAAATAGATTTTAAAAACCAGCAGGTGAAAAAATACTTAAAAATCATTATTGACTAAGCTGAAATAGACTATAACATTCAGTAGAGGGCAGCAAAATGTTAACAGAGTAGCTATAAAGGTAGCAATGTTGTTAAATGTAACAGAAATGCAAAGGATATATACTGACAGCAAAATTGTGCATTCTTTGTATTTCTGCAGGTGGTTTTTTTTTTTTAAAAAAAAAATCTGGCAGAGTAGAATACCAGAACTGAATACAATGAAAGTGGATCGTATTATATGTAGCTGCATAGATTAAACCTGTTCTTGAATTCAAAGAACCAGGAACTCATTCCATGAACCCAAGAGGGCTTCAAGCTTTTTAAAAAACAAAAACCAATGAAAAACAAAAACAAAAATCATGTGAAACAACTGCTTTTGAGAAGTACTGTAGTTACAAAAGCAAATTTGCATTCAGTCTGGCATGAAAGACAGATGTTCTGCACAACCAAGTCATATGTTCCTATTTTCTCCTCCAACAAATGCATCCATATCCTCTGCCATCTTCTCCATAAAATTTATCTTGTCACTACTTGTCATTGAGTTTTTGTTCTCAGCAGTATGAGAAAGAGCTACTCAGACTTTGCACTAACTTAATTGTCTCTAAATTAGTCCTTCCCGTACTGGGAGGCATTGTGGAAGATGCTTCACCAGCCATTTCCAGCCTTTGGGTGAAGCCTTTATAAAGTGTTGTTCTAGAACTTGCACAAGCGTTCACAGAACAATTTATGATTGCATTCCAGTAGAGGTTCAAAAGATTCAACCCAATGGCCACAATCCATCATAGAGCTAAGGGCCCTGAAGCCTTTTTCTTACTGTAAGATTTCTGGATTATTGCTGTTGATTGAAATGGAGCTTTCTTCCACCTGAGAGGTCCGGGATCACCATGTAAAACCACTTAATTAGTACTACATTGACAACACCATTATCTAGTTTCCATCATGGGGTATTACTTAGAAAATATTTGCCTTTAAGAGGGTTGCAGTTGGGGATACAGTTACAGGTTACAACAAGAAATCAGACTTGTTTTTTTTTTACCTGGACCTCTCCAAAAGCCAGATCTTCAGGCTTTCTAGGTTCTGTATCCCATGGATTTGGAGGATGTAATTCAATTAGCACAAGCCCATTATTTATATCTGCTTCAACAACTAAAATGAAAATAAATTAGTCTTTCCCCCCCAGCAGACAATAATTGATTGCAGAAAAAAACCAAAAGCTACAGTAACATAATACCATAGATTAACCCAAACATCCCCAGGAGGTGAACTCAAGAGATTGCTCACTACTCTGTGATAATTAGTTGTTCCCCAGTGGCTGTCAGAGCTTGGGGAGCTGACTCCTTCCCAACTGTCAGAGAGGGCAGCAGTGTAAGGGTGAAGAAACAACAATTTGAGCTTTTGGAACAAGACAAAGACTGTTACCACACCACCCTTTAAAAATGATTCACGACATGTTTTATTTATTCATGTCCGCACCATTTCCCTTCTGTTTGGGGGTGGAGCTGATTTGCAAACATTGTATCATAATGTTATCTGCAAACACTTTTACAGCGATGTTTGCCTTCTAGCCGTTTCCAGGCAAGTTTCCCTAGGGTGTGGTCATTTTATATATGTATTAATGTATCTGCCCACATCCTTAAACACAACCATTGCATCACCCCTTCCCAATTTTCCCTCCCCTTCCCCCTCTCATTATTGTTTTCCTCTGCATTTTTTATTTTTTCCCAACTAGCAAAAGAACAAAGGAGTGTTGGATCATTGCATTAGCCCCCCTTTCCTTTGTGTGGGGTTGCATGAGTTCTATTATGATTTCCTTTGGACTCAGCAGACTTCAAACGAGGGGGTGGCAGAGAAGAGAGAGTTCCTTGCTTGGGCTTAACAGAAATGCAGCGTGGGCAAATACGTGCGCGCACCCTGCTTCTCACTCTGCTGGCTCGTCCCAATGTATCTGTGCTTTTAAACTGTGACAACACTTAATGAACATAATTCTGACTATCTTAGTGGGGCCGCAGAGGACCAGTCGCCAGGAAGAGCTGCTGCTGGCATGAAGAAAAAGAAGGGGGGGAGAGGGGGGAGCATGTCGCGCTTCCCCGACATCGTGAATGGCATGATGCTCCCCAGGGGAAAGTGCAGACAGGTGAAGCATTCAATACAGTGAGAAAGGAGGTGACATGCGGACAGAAATTTAGACTTCACAGCCAAACCACACAGATCAAACACGATAATTTGTGGTAAGTTCATGGTGCGATAAAAGCTATAGAAAGGAGATGGCATCTGTGAGTCTGCTGAATCACCTTGGGGATGCAGAATCCCCCTCCCCAAGATCTGATGTAATGTAATCTTTCTGCTGATCCATACAAACCCCTCTTTGCTCTGTACCTGTGCTCTGTACATTAGTAGACAATGCAAATATTACAAAAATGCCATGTCTCCACTACTCTCTCTTCCAAAGGAAGCTAAATCTGGATCGTGCTGCCCTTGTAACTTCCTTTTCAAGGAATTGGGAAACATTCTACTATGGCAGCTTTGGGGGTGTTACCACTTTCATATTGTTAGAAGACACTATGCTTCATCAGTGAAATTAATCTCATGTACCCATCCCTTTTTACATGTTGAGTTGCGCACTCCACTGAAATGAATGGGAAACCCTTTCTGGTGTGCTTTTGAGCAGAGGAGTACCACCTCTAGATTAGGACAATAGCTGGTAACAACCCAAATGTTTCAGGATTGTTGTCTGTTTAAATCCCAGTATCCCCCTTGAATGACTGATACCTGAAAAGGAGCCTTGGAGGCATATTAAAGGAGTGCAGAAGGAAACACATCATTCTAAACATTGTCCTAAATCAGACCCTTTGGTTGTATTATTTTCATGCTTTGTCATCTTGTTGATCTTGACTCAGAGATTCCCATTTCTATATTGCCACAACCCTGTCCCAAGGGTGGTACCATTCATCATATTAACACGCAATATCTTAAACAATCAAAAGGTAACCTATTATCTTGTAATGTAACTGCTGACACCTTAGATCTTAGTTTAACTAGGGGGGTCATTTCAGTCATGAAATTCATAAAGATCAGGATAAATATTTAACCTGGACTAGCTGCTATTCCCTGTCAGTTACTGTAGTACTACAGTTACTGTAGTAACTGACTACAGTAAACTATGTAAATCCATATTTGGAGCCTGGCAGTATATATTATAGATTACTTGAAATCGTGTGATATGTCTGCCTTCAGACTTCCCTCTACTGAAATTGAATATTCTTGAAGACTAACAATGCTGTGCCATTACCAAGGATATATTTATAAAATTACTCAAAAGAAAATCCTCATTGTTTTAGAAATGTTCTTGAAAGTGCTACCACATCATGCATTTTAACAAAGAATTTCTAGAGACAGATCACAAACCAGGAACTGCATTTTTCTGTAGTAACATTAATTATTCTATGTCTCCTAGAATGCCATTGGACAGAGAGTTGACCAATTATATATTATAAATTTAAAAATATTCCTATGATTCATCTTAAATTGGAAATGTTGTTTATGTAGGCATTCCCAATTAAGTCCTGTATTTTTGGTTCCCATCCATCATTAATGGGACTTTCTTTTTCTGCATCTGATTGGATTTTCCTCTCAGATCCTCAAGCAGGACAAGATAGAACCTTGGCAAAATGTCTCATCATATGGATGAGATTGCTCTTTAAATAAGGAAGAATCTTGTGGCATCCTCAACCTTTTTTTGCGCCTGTGGGTACCTTTGAAATTTTGAGGCATGGTGGCAGGTACTGCTACAACATGGCTGCCATGGGAGGCAGAGCCAAGCACACATACACACACAGAAGGAAGGGGGATGGGGAATATAAACACACACACACACACAAGAAGCCCAAGGGGGGATAACATGCACAAAGAAGAAGACACCATTAGGCAAAAGAGAGGATATAACACAAAGAAAAGAAGACCAAAATAAGGAAATGGATGCTGTACTACTCTAGTGCTCTCCACTGTCTCACAGCTGATTCATGAGTCTTGTTTATAGGATCATGTATCCTTTTCCAGTGAACTGTGGGGAGGATCCAAGTGAAAAGCCTCTTTATTTGTGTGAAGGAATCCATTCCCAGGTTCTGCCTTTATAAAATGCTGCTAAGGGTGGAACATCGACAAAATAATACACCTTAATAAACGGTGATGACAAAAGGTCTGTTTACCTAATTCATCTTGACAGAAGCTGTCTGGAGGATTCACGTATTTCATAGTGCTCACATCCAGTTTCCAGTTATGCTTGGTGCAACGCACACACCTACGTTTAAAGACAAAGACACAGATGACACTGTGCATGTGCCAGAATTGGTAATGCTGAAATTTCATTATTATTAATATTGAGGACTGCAGTGCTTGTCACTCAACTGAAATCCCAAGGTTGGCCAATGCTTGATGTGTCAGTGTGTGAAAGCTGAGCATGCACTGAGTGCAAATCTGGAGACTGGAACACAGCAGCTAGCCTCAGGGCTGGATCTATGCTTGTTTATTTTTTAAGAGGAGCAAAAGTACAAAATTACATCCACATATATTATATACAATTTTTTAATCAACATATATAATATACATATCTAATCAATAACTTTTTAAAATTATAGAATAAATTATATTGACCTCTATGCATATTGTTAACGAATAACTACACTTTTACATTATCTTATCGATCTATTGTCTATGAATAATTACACTAGTCAGTCTTTTGACACTGCTCCCCCTCACCCCCTAGATCCAGCCCTGGCCAGCCCTGGCCAGCCTGGGATGACCAGCTCCAGAAAACAGGCTCAGGAACTGGAGACTTGCAGGAAATGTAGGAACTGGTTTGTAGAGATCCAGATGTGACCCTTGGGCCCAAAAAATTTCCCAACTCCAGCTTAAATAATGGGGAAAGGCCTAGGTTCCTGCAAAACATCAGAACATGCAAAGAAGACCCCCCCCAACCATCTACAATGTTATATAGATGAAATATAGTATACACATATTATATACATTAATTTTTTAAAAATCTCCAAAGTCAGTGGGAAGTAAAGGCAGAGCTTAACAGAGAACTGTAGAAATATTTTAATAATTCCAGATTGTGAGGAGTTCAGTTGGCACTTTCCCACATTATATTGAAAATTATATAAAATAACAAGCCATTAATAAAAAGCCTTTATAGCAACAGGTCATTCCTAACTTTAATCCCAAGAGCCGGGCAGCTCATTTCTGAGCCTTGAAGCAGCCGGGGAGGTCGTGGCTGAAGCGGCAGTTTCCCAGCCATTACAAGGCTTAAATCCCATTTTAAAAAGGTAAATTTTTAAAATGTTGGGGGTGGGTGGGAAAGCCCCATAGAAAACAGCTAGTGGGGTGTAGTGGTTAAGAGTGGTGGTTTGGAGCGGTGGAGTCTTATCTGGAGAACTGGATTTGATTCCCCTCTCCTCCACATGAGTGGCGGACGCTAATCTGGTGAACTGGGTTTGATTCCCCACTCCTACACACGAAGCCAGCTAGGTGACATTGGCGAGTCACACTCTCTCAGCTTCACCTACCTCACAGGGTGTCTGTTGTGGGGAGGGGAAGGGAAGGTGATTGTGAGCCGCTTTGATTCTCCGTTAAGTGGTAGAGAAAGTCATCATATAAAAACCAACTCTTCTTCTTCTGCTTCTTCTGGAAAAACCTGGCACAGCACCGCTGTTTCAAAGGGGGGCATTCCCAGGCTGGAAGGAGTTAGGAGGCAGCTTACCAGCAGCCCCATCCCCTGGAACACTTCCCAGGATCCCAGCACGAGCACTTGCCAGTGGGAGGCCAAGCCCGAGTCCATGGGCCGCACTGCCGCGCCAGTCCTGGGAGGCTGCTGCAACTGGCACTATGCCGGCATAAAGGGCTGGATGCCTCCTAAGCCCCTTCGGCCCCCAGGCTCAGGAATGAGCGCAAAAAGTCCATACAGTGAAGATTCTAGAACCCATATGTTTTTAAAAATCAGAAAACACTCTGTGGGCATTTTCCTCATCAGAAACAAATACCTAAGAAAACATTTCCTTATATCCATGTAGATGATAGAAAGAGATGTTATTAAAGTGAAATCATTCATCATGTTTTATAAAGTGAAAGAAGGTTGAAATGGGATTATAAACCAACCTTCCTGCTTGACCAGTATACAAAACCATATATACGCAGCTTCAGAATCATCTTTTTTTTACAAAGAAGAAGAGTTGGTTTTTATATGCCGACTTTCTCTACCACTTAAGGCAGACTCAAACCAGCTTACAAGCACCTTCCCTTCCCCTCCCCACAACAGACACCCTGTGAGGTGGGTGAGGCTGAGAGAGCATGACTTGCCCAAGGTCACCCAGCTGGCTTCGTGTGTAGGAGTGGGGAAACAAATCCAGTTCACCAGATTAGCATCCGCCGCTCATGTGGAGGAGTGGGGAATTAAACCCCGTTCTCCAGATCAGACTCCACCGGCTTACAATCACCTTCCCTTCCCTTCCCTTCCCCACAACAGACACTCTGTGAGGTAGGTGGGGCTGAGAGAGTTCGGAGAGAACTGTGACTAGCCCAAGGTCACCCAGATGGCTCCATGTGTAGGAGTGGGGAAACCAACCCAGTACACCATATTAGAGTCCGCCGCTCATGTGGTCGAGTGGGGAATCAAACCTGGTTCTCCAAATTAGAGTCCACCACTCTTAACCACTGCTCTTAACCACTACACCACACTGGCTCTCCAGCCCAATACACTTGCATTTCAAACTTTCATGAGTTTATCTATAGTAGAAAAAGGACTGCACAGTGCTTTAAGGGACTTGTGTGAATTTAAATGCAGGTGTTTTACAACATATAATAGCAATAATGCTATTTATACTATTGAGTGCTCATACAAAAAGCTACGTATAGGGAAGACTACAAGGAATCTTACAGGGGAGTATAAATGCAACACTTATAATGACAAAGATCTTTAATGACTAGTTAGATTTTTTAGTTGTTGGAATCTTGTTCCCTTGTTCCTTTACAATAATGTATACGGAAGAGTCCCACTTTTGCAGAAGTAACCTTCTATAGAATAGTGGGGTTTTAAAGAAGATTTTAAAAAGAACATAGTACTATATATAGGTTTTTATTGATAACCCACTGTGCAAACTTATTTTTATAAAAATAATTTTACATTTTAGAAGATATTGTTTAACACATTTCTTTTGAATTGATTTCTGGTTGCGTCTGATGAGCAGTATGTTGGACTTTAGCAAGTAAAGAAAACATTTTTAATGGATTTGTTCATGAACAAGGTGGCGAAGGATTTGAACAATTTCCCAATAAACAGCTATTTCCCTTTTGTTTTATAGTAGTAGTAGTAGTAGTAGTAGTATAATTTATTGTGGTCATTGACCAGTATTACAAAGTGAAAACATCACTAAAACAACAATAGTTCAATATAACAGAAAATAAACATTAGTCAAATGGGTTTAGAACTCTGCATCAGCTTTAATATCGTTTCCTCGTGTCTTACATATCCCAAGACAGAATCTAGCTACTTGTTTGGATACCTAGTGGTTTCTATCAGACAACAGATATTCCAGTTTAGCCGCATCAGATTCATCAAGAAATCCAAGTAACCCTGGCTGGAGATATTTTGATCTGGCCTCCTTGTAATATGGACATCTCAGAAGCATGTGCTCTGTAGTTTCCACCTCCCCCATCGAGCATAAACATAATCTTTCTGCGTATGGGATCTTTTTGAATCTCCCTGCCAGCACGGCAGAAGGAAGTGCCGCGCACCTTGCCAAGGTAAATGCCCTTCTGCTGTTGTTGAATTCTACTTTATTTAAATAGGCTACCGGGGCAACCACATATTTAATGCTCGGCTGACATTTAAAATTTGTGGCTCCAGAGAGGTCTGTTTGCTGCTCCATGTCTTTTACCCTCTGTCGAATAATATCTTTTCCACGTTCATACCCGCTTTTCAACAGTGCCTGCGGGGATAAACCCAAAGTATCCCTTTTGTTTTTCATTGATAGACAGCAGTCCTCGAAGGCTAGCAGGGAGTGGGTACCCACAACAGCACTTGGTCCACTGGGAAACAAGGATCTTGTTGGTCATCCTAACTGAGACACGTGTGTACCTCTATGTGGGATTCTTAAGAGATGAAGCTTTTCTTGCCCCCTATGGATACACATGAAGCTGCCTTATACCAAATCAGACCATCAGTCCATCCAGGTCAGTATTGTCTACTCAGCCTGTCAGCGGCTCTCCAGGGTCTCATGCCGAGGTCTTTAACATCACCTACTGCCTGGTCCTCTTAAACTGAAGATGCTGGTGGTTGAACCGGGGACCTTCTGCAGGCAAAACAGAGACTCTTCCATTGAGCCACAGTCCCTCCCCTGTGGGCTTGAAGGCCACTGATGGCCCTTCAACCACTGAGAAGGACTCATTATTCTCCAGGTACTATAATTCATTGCAGAGGTTGGTAGGGATGAAAAAGCAAAACCAGCCTTACCTTCCTGTTAGGTCTTCAATATCCTTAATGAACAATCCTCCTTGGTGTTTACACAAGTTCTTACATGCACGTAGCACACCATTATCCTTGTACACGATATAATTCTTTCCATCTTTTTTGTTTCTTAAGAAATGTATTCCTTCTCCAAGGACAGCAACCTCAGAAGGAGTGAGAGATAGCAGTATTTTGCTTGTTTGTTCCACACTGTTTGAAACCAAGGGGTGAACAATAAGAGATAATGGTATAATACAACTATCCCAGAGGTGTTGCTCAGACAGAAAACAACTTTGGGATTTTAGATAAATAGTGTATTGTTTGGTTCACTGGTATGGATATTTTAGTTATATTAGCAGCACAGTTTTAGTTTATTTTCAAGAATTTGTAGCATGTGTATTTTAATAAGGTTATATTTCCATTTTCTTTTATTGTTATATTCTCATTTTCTCTTAATAAACAGAAAAAGAAAACAACTTTGGGGTTATTTTGTCTAATAAATTGTTTCTATGTGGCAAAATTAATGGCCTTGTGTCAAAAAGTAACCTCTGCTCCAATAATACTATCTAGCACCACCCCTCACCTATCTAGCCATTCCATATCAGACAATCCTGGCCAGCTAAGAGCTGGAGCATGCAAACTCTTGCTTTCTGCTGCTAATGCTGGGTGGTTGCATGAGGGCAGAGCACATGTACAGCCCCCTGCTACCACTGTTGGGGGATCGCATTCAGGATCTGAGAGTAGTCTTCAAAATAACAAGGATTTCTTGCATAAGGCAGACATCGTCCCCTCTTACAGAATCTGTTTGGAATGTCTAGCATATCCATACACGCTGTACCCATTTTGATAATGGGGGAACATTAACCAAAATCACTTTCTTCTGTTTCTAAGCCACATATGTTTGACTACATCCACGTTGGCTGTATAGCATTGTTTTGTTGCCATGAAAAGCTTTCTGCAAGCAAACCATAAGAACCTTTGATCTAGAAGCACCCAGCAAAAGTCCAACAGTAAGTAAAAACAGCCATATCTTATCAGATAATAAAATCACCAAAGCCTACCAGATTAGATTATCTTTAACAAGACTCTGGAAGCCAAAAGGGAAAGATGAATTGCCTCAATTCAAGGACAGCTGTGAGCGGAGGTTGGAAATTGTAGCAATAACCCCAAAATGTTACTATACAACATGTGTAAAAGAAGTCAGTATTGCCCCATATTGCTGCTCAAGGATAAAGCTGAGAAGTGACATATTGACTAAGGCCATCCATTGGGTTAATGACTGTGATAAGACTTGTATTTGGGATGTGCTAGCTCATGCCCTTAGCTTCCACATACTATACTACCTTTTCAAATCTTTAATACGTTAGGCCAATACTGTCTTCATATTTTCATGTCTTCAACATTTGGAAAACAGCAAAGAAGAATGGTTAGCTATGGCACAAATGTAATGGAGTTCTACTGTGAATTTCAGGTTTCAGGGTACTTTTCCAACCAAACTTCAAACTTCCTAGTTCACAATTCAAGTCAGTCAGCAGGTACCACAATACACTGAGTCACGAGTCTGTTCTAATTAGGTTTCAGGTGCACTTGGTTAAACTATGTAATATATTAAACATAATTAGCAGGGAATAAGTGGCAGAATTGGCCATACAGTGAGGTGACCTGAAGTAAGCTGTGGCAGATCTTCCTCAGAGATGGTGAATGAAAACACTTTCATAGACAGTTCTGTAACTTACTTCTCCCAAGCAACATGCCCAGGTCCAGGAGCATTCTCAGTCTTCCAGCCTGATCCTTTAATAGAGTGCAGTCTTGTCAAGAACTAGACATAAACTTGATCCAAATTCAGCTTTATCACCAACAAGCAGTCCTTCAGTCTTGTCTGGACCCAAGTTCTTGAGTCAATAATTTTCAAATCCTTACACTTATATTCAGAATTCCAGATCATCATGTACACACACAAATAAAATTATGACCTTATACAGATGATAGCACATACAAAAGTGGTGGCATGAATTGGTCCTGTGAACATGAGGCAATGGCAGTTTACTCTTGAAGTAGATCTTTTATGTTGTAGATCAGACATAGCCCATCAGCCTTCCTGGTCAGCAAGATATATTGGTCATTGGTAAGAACTGGATGGGCCAGGCTAGCCTGATCTCATCAGATCTTAGAAGTTAAGCAGGGTTGGTCCTGGTTAGCACTTGTGTGGAAGACCTTCATTGAAGTCTAGGAGTGCTATACAGAGGCAGTCAGTGGCAAACCACCTCTGAATGTCTCTTGCCTTGAAAATCCGATGAGGAATCATTATAAGTCAGCTGCAACTTGACAGCACTTTATACACGCACGCATGCACGCAAGACCATTGAAGAGGGCTAGTTTGTGTGTGTGTGTGTGTATGCCATCAAGTCACAGCCAACTTATGGCAACCCACTCTTTGCGTGTGTTGAGGGAGTTCTGAGAGAACTGTGACTGGCCCAAGGTCACCCAGCAGCCTTCATGTGGAGGAATGGGGAATCGAACCCAGTTCTCCAGAGTCCACTGAATGGCAAACTGTCTCTGAACATCTCTTGCTTTGAAAACCCTATGGGGTTGTCATAAGTTGGCTAGTTTTTAGAACATATTACATTCCTGCTGTTAGACCATCCATGTTCATAGTTGAAGGTTACACATATATATACCTAACTAGTGTTCATGGAAAATCAGCCCTAAGTCATAAAAACTAATAGAAATTAATAATATAGAAGTATATAATATAAAATGTGGACATAAATATACATTAACATTATTTCAGATATGGCAGCGGTGTCTTACAGACTTCTATCTAAAATGAATCATGTGTCAAATCATACGTTTCACATGGCATTCTCATTACATGACATATGTCATGTACAAATAGTACACTGTCTTTAGGACTAGTTAATGCTCGATGCTCATCAAATTTAATGACTTAACAAAGGTCCTTAAAAAGTTTTGAAAATCCATCATATGATAGATATATTATGGTGAACTAATGACAGTTTTTCACAAAGGCAAAGCTCATTAAAAAGAAGAAGAAGAAGAAGAGTTGGTTTTTATATGCCGACTTTCTCTACTACTTAAGGCAGACTCAAACCAGCTTACAAGCACCTTCCCTTCCCCTCCCCACAACAGACACCCTGTGAGGTGGGTGAGGCTGAGAGAGCATGACTTGCCCAAGGTCACCCAGCTGGCTTCGTGTGTAGGAGTGGGGAAGCAAATCCAGTTCACCAGATTAGCATCCGCCCGCTCATGTGGAGGAGTGAGGAATCAAACCCCATTCTCCAGATCAGACTCCACCACTCCAAACCACTACTCTTAACCACTACACCACGCTGGCTCTTCAGTACTTCAACTCTTTTTTTTTTTTTGGATGACTGATTTAAAATTTTCAATGTCACAAGCAGTAAGAGAGAATTGGTACAAGATGTTTTACAGATGGTATTTAGCACCAAAAGATCAGCAGAAGATGTACAAGTCTAGTCATGCAAACTGTTGGAAGTGTTCGGAAGTTGAAGGAACTTTTTTTCACTAATGGTGGATGTGCAAAAAGGCCCAGAAATATTGGAAGCTGATACACAATGAAATTTAGGGCATGCTGCATACTAATTTTGACTTAAATGCTAAGTATAAGCTGCTCGGGATAATTCCAACTCAGATACAATCTACTCATAAAGAACTTTTTCAATATATGACAATGGTGGCAAGGATTTTGTTTGCGACATACTGGAAAGCTAAAAAAATACCACAGCTATCAGAATGGATTACAAAAATGCATGAGTATGCAACCATGTCTAGACTAATAAATTTGCTTTGAAGAAATCAGATTGATGATTACAAGCAGAGATGGCAATTGTTTTTTGATAGATTTGCTAGATAAAATATGTTAACGTTATGAGAGATGTTGTTAGAGGTAAATATGAGTTGTAGTGTTATAAAAAACCAATTTGATTACTATATTCTTAGTAGGTTAAGTTTTACAAAATGGAAATACTGATATAGGTATTAGTTGAAGATTAAGTAATATAATAGCATAGGTAAAGTAAGAAGATGATTGATGACGTTTAGAATAGTAACAAAGTACTATGAGTTTCGAGTTATTACTTTGTATTGTTTAAGAGATTCTGCTGGGAGAAAGAATGGATAAGTGGGTTTTCCTGGGTACGGATATGAAAGGGAATAAATTGTTAAACTTTCCCTATGTGTACTTCAACTGTCTCAGCTAACTCACTTTCCTGGATGGTTTTTGGTGTGCTGTTTTAGAATTATGAACCAGGGTCAAAGTACTTGGGCCCGCCTAGCCACATTTGTTTATTCACATCTGTCCTGTCAACATGTAAAATGGGGAGGGGGATTAAGGGTGAAAACAGAAGAAATCAATGGCTGGCTGCTGCTGCTTCTTTCATATAACTTAAAAGTATCCATAGGAGACCCTGAGCTGGATGGCCCAGGCTAGCCCGAACTTGGAAACTAAGCAGAATCAGCCCTGGTTAGTTCTTGGATGGGAAACCACCAAGGAAGTCCAGGGTTACTGCGCAAAGGCTGGCAATGGAAAATCACCTTTGCTCATCTATTGCCTTGAAAACCCTACAGGGACACCAAAAGTTGTCTGCAACTTTTTTAAAAAAATAAAATGTTATTGTTTTTTATAGAACACATACAATTCATACACATCACACACGCCTTAAACTTCATATACACAACAAGCTCCTCCTCAAATAACAAACAGAGCGGAGCTAAGACGTTCTATATCAGTTAATGCATTTCTTATTAGTCTGGACTCACACTATATTCTTTACTAAAACAAATACATAAATGCTTATTCTCTAGCTCCTTGTCCATCATACCATGTCCGGCCCTGAGTCCTCAATCTGAAAATCTTTTGAGCTCTTACCAATATTTTAGATAATAAAATAAGGCATGATTTATAGCTAGCTTCTTTTCCTCCTAAGAATGGTTATTAGCATTATTATTTCTATTTGAGGATTTACGGCTGGAAGCGATGTAGAAAATAGTCTTTTAGTAAGATACTACAGAAGAGAAGTTGTGAAAGTTCTTTCTGCTCCTTAATTACACTTCATAACTTTCTATACTTGGAAACAATAACACAATATAATTTTGTTGATCTTATTGCCATTCATATTCCTTGCAAAGACTGAAATTATAGATACTTGTCAAATAACCAGTAATAGAGAAATCTTACCTTTTTTCCATGATGAATCAGAAAAGAAGCCAAGAGCACTTTGATACCAGAAATTATGTTTAATTTCCAGCAAAAAACCCGAACAAATAAATTGAGATTGTCAACGTATTCTGCTGTGTCCTGTAATTTTGATTCCTTTTACAAACTATGTTGTAGCATAATCTTGGAATCAGGAATTTATAAAGTACCACAGTACGATGCCGTGCAGGCATGCAGAGTCTTACAGCAACTATGGAAAACTGTAAAGACTAACGATTTGCTGCTAAAAAACTGTTTGCTTCTATAACTGCCCAAAGAAGTTGCAAATGGCAAGGTTGTCATCCGGAAGCAACTATAAAAATATTTTTTGGGGCTATGCCAGGCAGTATCATTTGTTCCCACATGAATAAGAAGGAAGGGATAATAATCCATGGGTCTAATAAGTCTATGCAGACTTTCTATCACATCCTGGATGCATGCCACCTGCAGAAAGTTGGGAAGTAATGGGTGTTCCTCATATGCCGTAAACCAAAGGTTACCCATATAAATGTAACTTATTAAACAGTGCCAGTAACCAAGAGTCACCATTATGCCTACTGTTTGTGCAATCTCTCTTGATCTCACTATCTTGACTAATATGATACGGTGTGCTTTGATCTACATGTCATGGCCTGAACTCAGAAATCCTTTCAGATTTAAATTAACGTAGAAATTTCTTACAGACCAGAGCCTTGGCTGCATAGCATATAACCACAAACCCAAATATAACTTACCAGCCATATTTGTTGTAACTTAGCAACTTACTTCTCTTTCTTTCTTTCTTTCTCTCTCTCTCTCTCTCTCTCTCTCTCTCACACACACACACACACACACACACACACACAGAGAGAGAGAGAGAGAGAGAGAGAGAGAGAGAGAGAGAGAGAGAGAGAGAGAGAGAGAGAGAGAGAGAGAAGCCAATTAGCTTCTACAGCCATTCCTGGTAAGGTCATATTTGACCCTCCACAACTATGGGACCCAAGATTGAAGGGTTATTTAGGCCAGCTTCCAGACTAGCAAATTTTGTAGTAAAGTTCTCCCCAGACTGGTTTTTGCCATCATGCTACCTCACATCGTTGGTGCTCCTGCTCAAAGCTACAGAACAAGAACAGTATGTATCCCTTCTTTCCACTTCTTTCCTTTCCCACTTCTTTCCTTTCCCACCTCTATTCTTCTTATACGTCTTCTTGTCAGGCAGATTCACTTCCCATGCATTCAATATCTCACCCGCCCCTTTCAACAAGCTGCGTTCAGCTCTCAATGCTTTCCCTCTCGCTCCCTGTTGGATGCTGGCAGCCCCATACCAAGTATCTCTCCACCATATTTTCCTTAAAGAATTAAAGGCTCCCCATTTACTGCTCAAGACCTTTGAGTCATGGGAGCTTGAAAAAGAAAAAGAAAGGAAAGGCTAGAGTCTGTTGACTCTGTCAGGTACATAACTATGTCATTAGCATATACATTTATTTTAAAGAACAGTTCCTGGACACAAACACTATATATTTTGTCATTTTGGTGAACATCTGGCCAAACGTTCTAATGATATAGCAAATAGTTAAGCCAATATAGGGCATTCTTGTCCCATTCCATGAAGTAGAATATTTTCCCGTTAAATTCCCATTATGAAATTATTTACTGCTTTTATGGATCTTAAAATGGTCATTGATAATATCTCCCACACAAGGCTTTGGAACAAACTAAATCAGTTGAGGATTCCCAAACAACTATTACAATTGATTATTCCTTTACACTCTTTAACTTCCATGACAGTAATATTTTCAATATGATCTCTAGTACCTCTTCCTTTTCTGAATCCAGTTTGAAAACTGGCATTTCTCATTCCATATATGGTAATAGTCTTTGTTGTAAGATTTTGAGCATCACTTTACTTGCATGATAAATTAATGTGATGGTTCCGATAGTTGCCGCAGTCTTTGACATCTCATTTGTTTGGAATTGGAATGTAGATTGACAGCTTCCAGTCTGACGGCCATTGTTTTGTTTTCCATATTTGTTGGCATATTCTTGTTAATATTTTGATGGGCTCCATTTCTGTGGCTTGGAATAGCTCAACTGATATCCCATCTACTCCGCATGATCCCCCCCCCAATGTTTCTTAGCGCAGCTTTCACTTCCTAAAAATGTAGGTTCTTCTTCAAAAGATTCTTCTTGGAAGGAATCTGTCATCCTTTTATCTCTTTTGTATAGTTCTTCAGTATATTCCCATCTTTTAAAAAATTTATCCCATCCAGTTAATTTATTTCTGTGTTGATCTTTCAGCATTCCTAACCATGCTTTAAATTTCCCTTGGAGCTTGTGAAATAGATTTCTTATCCTTCCTTTTTTATTCTTCTCATCTAGTTCTTTACATTGGTTATTATAATAGTTATAATATATATAACAATAATATATTATTATAGTTACATTGGTTATTATAATAGTTCTCTTTGTCTCTACATGCAAGTTGCTGGAATGCTGCATTTAGACTTTTGATTCTGTTTCTGTCACCTTTTGCTTTTGCTTCTCGTCTATCTTTAGCAAGTTTAAGAATTTCCTCAGTGATCCATCGAGGCTTTTCATTTTCTTTTGGCTACAGGAATTGTCTTTGTGTATTCTTCCTTGATAATATCTTTGGTTTCAACCCATAGTTCTTCTGGTTCATGTTCACTTGAACTTAGTAATGTAAATCTGTTCTTTAAATTATCTTTGAATTCTTCAGGAATGTTGCTTAGATTACACTTTGGCACTATAAATATTTTGGGGGTTTTCTTCAACTTTATTCTTATTTGTGATATTAACAATTAATGGTCTGTACCACAATCAGCTCCTGATCTTGTTTTAGCAAAGAATAGAGCTATGCCATCTTCTGCTTCCAATTATGTAATCTATTTGATTTCTATATTGGCAATCCAGTGATGTCCACGTCTGTTTGGTTGCCTGAATCATGTTTGCAATGAAAAAATTGTTGTCTTTACAGAATTCTAGGAGCCACTCTCCTGCTTCATTTCATACTCCTAGCCCAAATCTTCTAACAGTATTTGATTCTGCTTTGTTTCCTATTTTGAGTTCAAGTCATCCAACAATTCTCAGTTGTCAATTTCTCATCAGCATCTGTAATTGGGGCGTAAAGTTGGGGCGTAAAGTTGAATGATGGTTATATTGATAGGCTTTCCATTAAGTCTGATTGATATTATTCAGTCAGACTTTGCCTTATAGCACCTGACTGCTTGTGCTATATCTCACCTCACTATTAGAGCAACTCTGTTTCTTCTGTGTTTGCCATTCCCTTTTGTAATTTTCTGACTGAAAATGCCCTTAATCCAGTCCACTTCAATCCACTTACTCTCAGGATTGAAATGTTTAAATGGTCCATTTCTCGTTTTGTGATTTCAAGCTTACCTTGATTCATGTGTCAAACAGCTCTTGACTTTCACATTTTGCATACATTCACATTTGGCTTTAGTCCAGTTGCATCATTAAGAATAGCACTACTCATACGTGTCCTCCACTTTTTCCCAGTAGCTGACTGAGTGCCATCTGACCTCGGGGTGGTGTAGTGGTTAAGAGCAGTGGTTTGGAGCGGTGGACTCTGATCTGGAGAACCGGGTTTGATTCCCTACTCCTCCACATGAGCGGCGGACCCTTATCTGGGAAGCCAGGTTGGTTTCCCCAC
This sequence comes from Euleptes europaea, assembly GCF_029931775.1. Classification (NCBI taxonomy): domain Eukaryota; kingdom Metazoa; phylum Chordata; class Lepidosauria; order Squamata; family Sphaerodactylidae; genus Euleptes; species Euleptes europaea. The sequence continues at coordinate 69,770,313 of NC_079319.1, read as the reverse complement.
TCCTACACCCGAAGCCAGCTGGGTGACCTTGGGAAAGTTACAGCTCTGTTAGAGCTCTCTCAGCCCCACCTACCTCACAGGGTGACTGTTGTGGGGAGGGGAAGGGAAGGTGATTGCAAGCCGGTTTGAGTCTACCTTAAGTGGTAGAGAAAGTTGGCATATAAAAACCAACTCTTCTCCTTCTCTTCTTCTTCTTCTTCCAGCACTATATCTGCCTTCGTAGCTGCCTGTAAAGCTCCCGAGAATACTGGCTGCCAGCCTGGCATCCCTACCTGCAAGATATAGCCTGGGTATGGTAACTGGATGCACCTTTCCAGCTGGAGCACTTAGGAAATGTTTTTGAAAACCAGGTTCCAAAGACTTGTGTTAGTCTGCATCAGGCAAAATGACAGAGTTTTGTGACATCTTAGTTTAACATATTTATTACAGAAGGAAGCATTGGTGTGTCAGAGCTCAGTTCGTTAGATTGAAAATAAAGGGCTTTAAAAATCGCCACAATAATTTCCATGTACAGTAGTAGGGTTGCCAGCTTTGTGTTGGGAAATTCCTGGAGGGTGGAGACTGGGGAAAGTATTATTTGGGGAGGGGAGAGACCTCAGGGGGTATAATGCCATACAGACCACCCTTCTAAGTAGCCCTTTTCCACAGATGAACTGATTTCTGTAGTCTGGAGATCAGTTGTAATTCTAACAGTGCATTCCTGAGAGGAATGCCTGCGCCAGTCATAGGAGGCAGCGCAGCTGTGCTGCCTCCAAAGGAGATTTTGGCCCCATCGAAACCTCCTTGCGGTGTAAAAAATCTGTGCAACCCTTCATAGGGTTGCATGGGAGATAACGCCACCTAAAAAGGAGCATTCCCGGCCCAAAAGGGCTTTGGAGGCTGCTTAAAGGCGGCTCCTCCCCCAGCCTGGCGCCGGAACACCCCGGGAATGCCTCCTGGGATGCCAGGACACCCTGGGAACACCTCCCGGGACACCGGCGTGGGCTTTGACACCAGCATTCAGGCCACTAATGCTGGCGTTAGTAGCTTGGGCGCCGGCATGGGGGCCCCGAACGCCATCGCTGCGCCTTCCTGGCGTCCTAACGGCTTCCGCCCTTTAGGCTAAGGAATGTGCTGTAAGAGATCTTCAGGCCTCATCTGGAGGTTGGCAATTGTAATGTAGACAATGAAAGCTTGATTTTCAAATACGTCAACTTTCCAATTAAATCAAATCAATAGGAGCTGGTACTCCAACGGTGTGCATTATGATTCTCCAGACTTCAAACACCTGCTGACGATCCCCCCCACCACTTAATTTCAATTTTTCAAGATTACCACTGGTCTTATTCTTCAGAAGTTACTTTGAAAAAGCTCCCTCTTTGGTGGATATGCCTTTGAGCATGGTGGGGTATTTAAAGGGATAGTTAAGGAAGATTCTGGTGTTTGTTAGGAATAATGAAGAACTTCTGGATTAAAAAACAACAGCCCTGTTTTACCCCAACTGTTTTATAGTTACAAAATTTACAGTTCATACATATTAACAGAGAAGTTCGGACAACAGCCCAAGAAATTATCTTTTGTTTATGATGAAAATCACGAATTTCTTTCCGTCTGTCTGGGAGTGTGACAGCCCCACCTAGTGGGGAAGGTTGGCTAAAGCATGGAGATGTTCCCCTGAAGCTAAGGAGTTTCTTTAATAGCAATGATTTAAAGGGGAATTTGCATTACTGTACCTCATGTGGCACATTTAAGGGGTGGGACAAGAATACCTTTCCCACTGATACTGCAATCCTATGCAAATGTACAGAGTAAGAGCCAGTTAACTCAGCAGAACTTACTTCTCCCTAATCATGTCAAGGATTATGTTACAACTCTCTTTTAAACAAAAAAGAAGAGGTATGGAGCTGCAGCACATATTACTTTTATTTTTTTTAATTACTTTTATTTTTCTCGCTGTCAAGTTGCTACGATTTACAATGACCCCGTAGGGTTTTCAAGGCAAGAGATCTTTAGAGGTGGTTTGCCATTGCCTGCCTCTGCTTAGCAACCCTGGCATTCCTTAGTGGTCTCCCACCCAAATACTAACCAGGGCTGACCCTGCTTAGCTTCTGAGATCTGATGAGATCAGGCAAACCCAGGCTATCCATGTCAGGGCACCACATATTACTAGACATCTGTTATATTTTTATCCCACCTGTTCTCCAAAGTGCTCAGGGTAACGTACGTTTTAGCTTCATAACAAACCTGGACTGCTAAGAACCACGAAAGAAAGATTTCCTCTGAGGCCTCCTCAAACTGCCTAGATCAAACCCACACACCATATGAAAACAAGTCAAATGACTTGCTTGGCTCCCAGGGTGACCAGGACTTGTCCCCTTAGCGCCCCCACCCCAGTGACCCCGATAACAATCCTATGAGGTAGATTTAGCTGAGTGAGGGAGACTGACTCAGGGTCACCAATAAGCTTCACAGCAGAGCTAGAATTGGAATCTGAGTCCAACTCCAACACTCTAACCACTATACCACACTATCCATCTGGGCTGACTTAATAACCCTTTACGCTATATGTAAAGGCCACGCCCTGCTATTCACTGTAATACAGCCTAACAAGCATTTACTACAATACAGCTACATTCTGCATGGCTTTTTTTAAATGTGGGAGGGATACTGGTATCTTGTCTGTGTTCTGGAGAGGAGGAGGAGGAGGAGAAGGAGAAGGAGAAAGAGAAAGAGAAAGAGAAGAAATTGGTTTTTATACGCCAACTTTCTCTACCACTTAAAGGAGAATCAAACTGGCTTACAATCTCCTTCCTTTCCTCTCCCCTCAACATACACCTTGTGAGGTAGGTGGGGCTGAGAGAGTTTGGAGAGAACCATGACTAGCCCAAGGTCACCCAGCTGGCTTCATGAGGAGGAGTGGGGAAATCAACCCAGTCCACCAGATTAGAGTCCGCCGCTCATGTAGAGTGGGGAATCAAACCCGGTTCTCCAGATTAGAGTCCACCGCTCCAAACCACTACACCACGCTGGCTTTGCTCACCAAGGGGAGTGATCCAAGATAAACTGAGTTGCCCCAGGCTATGCTGAGGATTGTTTGGATATCCCTCCTACTACATTGCAGCGGCATAGCCCCTTCTTCCTCAAATTAAAATAAGAATCCCACAACCCTGGCATTCCTGGGGAGAAACCACAGCCCAATACATCAAATTAGAGGAGCATTGCAGTCAAGGGCAATGATTTCCCAGTCAGTGGGAAACATTCCTACATTTGTATTTCCTGTATTATGGGAGAGCATTTTTAGAAGTGCATTTTTCTTTGGCAAGGGAAAACATTGTGCAGGTTAAGCCTCGTCAGCCTGGAAATACTGTAGCGAGTTTAGTTATTTTAATGGATTTGTCAGATGTATGGGAGACATGGGAGAAAAAAAATTCAAGAAAAGCCATTTTTCTCTTTCCCCCCTCCCTTCTTTCTAACTCTCTCTCTCTCCTTTTGTAATCATAGCCAGGATATTTGTGAGAATACCACCCCGCCCCCGCTACTGAATAAACTTATCAGGGCTGCAGATAAAATACTGATGAGCTTTGTCGAGAGCCTACTTGTATTCATGCTCATCCTGAGTGCCTGACAGCCTATATTTTGCTGTTAGCAGGGGGTGGGGGAAGTCACATTTTTTCCAATGTAAAATTAATGATGGCAAAAGAAAAACCCCTGCAAACACCGTACTGTCCCAGCAATGAACAAGTTTTTGGAATCCTCGCACTGGAGAGGCCTTGTAGGTCATCTAGTCCAACGTCCTGCAATCTAAAGCAAGAGCATCCCAGTAAATCTCCAGCCCAGGAAATTCTCCCTCCCAGGTCATTACTGCCACTATTGAACAGCTGTCACCATTTACAACTTTCCCCTAACATTCACCTGAGATCTGACCTCCTGTAACTTATGCCCATTAGATCTACTCTTGCTCTTTGGAGTACGGTTGAGAGCCAGCGTGGTGTAGTGGGTAAGAGCGGTGGTTTGGAGCGGTGGACTCTGATCTAGAGAACCGGGTTTGATTCCCCACTCCTCCACATGAGCGGCGGAGGCTAATCTGGTGAACTGGGTTTGTTTCCTCGCTCCTACACATGAAGCCAGCTGGGTGACCTTGGGCTTAGGGTTGCCAGCTCCGGGTTGGGAAATATCTGGAGATTTTTGAGGTGGAGCCTGTAGCTCCCCAGAATATCTCCGTGGTCTGTATCAAAAGGAAACCCCAGCTGAAACTCTTCTCTCATTGGAATGTGATGGACTGGGGAATAAGTGGCATAATCGCACAAATTCTGAACATTTATGGATCATATCCAACCCCAGTAGTGCTGCGACAGTTTCATAGTAGGAAAAAAATGTGGGAAACTGAAGTGAAGGTAAGATTGTTCCCTGAATGTCTAAAAATGCTTCCAACACTGATCCGGGCAAAGATACTTCTCAACAGCTCTAAAAATAATTCAAATAAAGTTATCTCTGTTACAAACGCCAGACCCTGCTACACAGTGAAAAGACCTTTCTGCTTATCACAATTTTCATCTCACGCCCTGCTAGCAGCATCTTTTCTTTTGTGCTAATTGAGCCAGCAGTCCAGATATTTGACATCAGAAACTAACACAGAATTTCCCAGGGTGGAAAATTTGACAGGACATCACAAAACATTCTGACCTCCTGCAATGCTGGCAGAAATAATGCCCCCTATCAATAAAGGAGTACAATGCGCTGAAAACTCAATGATGCTTCCTTGATGCCGGCGCAAATGAATTAGTGCCAGAGAAAGAGAATTGTCACTGCTTGATCAACACCTTGTAATTTTTCTGTCAGTGGAACTGCTAAGATTACTGCCAGCAGTAGATAATGTGTGTGTGCGTGGGGGGGGGGGGTGAATAATAAAGTCGCAAAGGAAAGACGAGCTTTGGGTACAGTTAAGGCAGGAATGGGGAGGGGGAAAACAAGGGAGAGCTAGCTTTGATTTGGAATATAACCAGTGTGAGAAAGATTCAATGACAGCTCAGCTCCGTTCCTGGTTGCAGTTTATTAAACTGAGATACCAGTGAAGATGAAGCCAACAGGATTACTACGATTAACTTCTGAACGAACAAGCTAATATAGAAAATATAAACCGTCTATATGGTTTCACGTATGGGTCTCCACGGTCACATGATGAACCACTAGGCTGCGATCAGAAATCTCAGAAATGTGGTGTCGGTGGAGGTCTGCGTCAGGGAGGAGTTGGAAATCTGCAGCAGGAGAGGAGAAATCGGCGAAAATTGCCAGCCTCTTCCCACTTAAACCCTCCACGGAATCTATGCCTCTGTGACATTAACAGTTCATTCCTAAGGAGAGTTACTCCAGTCTAAGCCCATTGAAATGAATGGGTTTAGACTGGAGTAACTCTCTTTAGGAATGTGCTGTTGGGTAGGATCCACATGCCATTAAATATTGTTCTGTTGTAGTCATTCACTTCCTGGGTTTTTCTGTGTGGACTACAATAATGTAACAGTGCAATGTGTGGATCCCGTCAAAGTTAATTGAAAGTTTAGTCTATGAAACATGGACACTCTGAGCCATTTACTTCTTCCACGTTTGGTGGCTTCCAATTATTCATTGGGGCCCTTAGTTGCTGTTTCTGCTATTCTTTTTTAAAAATCCAAACATTAATATGGCAAAATGGCATTAATCCTAGTCCACTCTCTATGCAGAATCTGTTTCAGGAGAGTTCACAGGGAAAGCGTAATCTATGGATCTCACTGCTGAGTCGTTGTGCTGGATGATCTAACAGCATGACTGCAAATTGCTATATTCACTTCCCCTGTTGGGACCCTATTGTAAAATTAATGAACCTTTTCTGAAGTGTGGTAATTGAGCTATGAAGCAGTTGAGTCAATCACTGATCAGTTAGATGTGGCATCCTGCAGATTCCAGTCAAGAGGAGTACTCATTGGGATGAATTCTGCAGAGTGTCTAAAATAATACGTCGATGAAAATATGACCTAAAGACACTTTCCTAAGAGGAAGCCCCACTAAGCAGACCTGAGTAGGATCCTGAATAGACCTACTTGGGTTGGCACTGTTAGTGGTTTACACAGGCTGCTTATGTTTGGAACAGGGTATCTTATTGATTGGATATTTTGGATTTTAAATATTTATTGTATATTAGTAAATTGAATACTGTGGTTTTGCTGTTGGATGTGAGCCACTCTGAACCTTGCTCTGGCAAGAAAAAGGGGGGGATACAAATTTAATAAAATAAAATACTGAGGAACTGTAGTACCTATTTTAGAAAGATTTGGAGGCAAGAAGCCATATTCGATGATAGAACCTCTGCTTTGTATGCAGTAAAGGAGCTTTCACACATATTGGATAGTGCACTTTAAATCCACTTTCAACGCACTTTAATGATCATTTGCAAGTGGATTTTGCTGTTTCACACAGGCCATTTATGCAGGGTCAATTCTGATGCTCGCTCAAAGCTCTTTTTTTTAAACGTGACCTTTAAAATGCCTATTCACAGTCCAGATGCAAAAGGAGACATTCCACCCCCCACACTTGCCTTCTCTTTCGTTCCTTCCATTAGTAACTGCTGTCTGCATAGCTAACATGTGGCTGTGATTTTGCATGCTCCCTTGAGGGGATTCTTCGAGGCGGGAGCGGAGCAAACACAAAAGGTCACGTTAAAGGGGCTCTTAAGAAATGCGAAGCAGGTATGCGCTGGCTTTGCAGTCACTTCCTGAATGACGGTTCAGCGTGAAAAACTAAAAAATTATTCAGGGCACAATTACCAAGCATAAATGGCCGCAGTAAAATCCGTCTGCAGAGTGCATTGAAAGTGGATTGAAAATGCAATATTTGAAATGTGTGAAAGTGCCCAAGGTCTCAGGTTCGATTCCCTGTTCTTGTAGCAGGATGGGAACATACCTCTGTCTCAGGCTCTGCAGACCTGTACTAGAGCGCACAGCACTAGGCTATATGGACGAATGGGCAAAAAGTCTGGCTCGGGATAAGGCAGCTTCATATGTTCATTCATATGAGCTTATGAGAAGCAGTGCTGCATATTGGTTAAAGCTGCAGGTAGTGGGGGAAAAGGGGGAATGGGAGCTGCTGCAGCCCCCTGCCCCCCTCCACTGCTGTGGGGTGGCCAAGTGAACAGGGCAGCAGCAGGACATCACAATTAGGAACCCCCACCATGGGCCCATACTTGAAAAGATTTAAATAAATAAAATGCAACAACCAAATGAATATACCCATTAACAGCTTCTGACCAAACTCTGTACAAAAAGCTGTTATGCCGTAAATGAAAAGTAAGCTATTGCGGTTGATAAAGCTCTTAAAAAGAACGTGTCCTGTACTGGTAGATGCTCTTTTCTAACAGTAGGGATTTGAATACCAAAAGGGTGACATGATAATCATACAGTGGGTGAACTGGTGTTTCTTCTGAATAGTCTTTCCTTTTGAAGGTGCTAATGAGGCATCACCTGCTCTTTGAAGCCAGAGCTAAGAAAAGGATGGTGAAGTATTTATCTAATGTTCACTTTTCAGAATGGTTAAAACCAGGACTGAACAGGTTTTCACACAGTGTGCCAGAAATATGTCACAAATGTGTGTGTTAAGAGCTGTCAAGTCGCTTCCAACTGATGGCGACCCTATGAATTAATGACCACCAAAACATTCTATCGTTAATAGCCTTGCTCAGGTCTTGCAGAGGGAGGGCCTTCGCTTCCTTTATTGAGTCAATCCATCTCATGTTGGGTCTTCCTCTTTTCCTTCAGCGTTCAGCTTGGAGCAGTGGACTCTGATCTGGAGAACCGGGTTTGAGTCCCCACTCCTCCACATGAGTGGCAGATTCTAAATCTGGTGAACTGGATTTGTTTCCCCACTCCTACACATGAAGCTAGCTGGGTGACCTTGGGCTTAGGGTTGCCAGCTCCGGGTTGGGAAATACCTGGAGATTTTTGGGGTGGAGCCTGAGAACAGCGGGGAGGGGCTTCAATGCCATAGAGTCCAATTGCCAAAGCGGCCATTTTCTCCTGGTGAACTGTGCTCTATTAGCAGGAGATCTCCAGCTACTACCTGGAGGTTGGCAACCCTACTTGGGCTAGTCACACTGTCTCTGCCCCACCTACCTCACAGGGTGCCTGTTGTGGGGAGGGGAAGGGAAGGTGATTGTAAGCCAGTTTGATTCTTCCTTACGTGGTAGAGAAAGTCGTCATAGAAAAACCAACTCTTCTTCTTTTCCAACACCACATTTCAAAGGAGTCTACTTTCTTCCTGTTAGCTTTCTTCATTGTCCAACTTTCACATCTATACATAGTAATGGGGAATACTATGGTATATCTCACAAGTAATTCCAAAATAAAGGTTTTGTAAAGGAAGTATATCAGCTGCAAGGAATGTTTGTGCTTGACTAGGAGTGGATGACATAAAGTATCAAAAAACAAAGAGTGGATAGATGCAGACAAGGACAATATCAAGTTGATTACAAACCTGAAAACTAATTGGAGAAACCAGTGTACATAAAAGTAAAAATCTTGATTTGGTCAAATGACTGTAAATTAAAGATTGCTTGATTGAAAGTAAAAATCTTTCTACAAAACGCAGGCAGAAATTCTAAGATATAAAAAGTAACTACATTGTGAATACAAGAGACTGCAACTTTGGCTGTTATTGTGTTGTTGTTTTAAGTAACACCAAAAGGGTAATGAAAAAAATGAATGACAGAATGTGAATGATTGTACTGTGCCAGATATAGCAGAAAAAGAAAATCAAAGAAAGAGCGTACTCTGCAATCCACCCACAATGTATGTTCTTACTACACCAACAAAATGGTTAAATAATGGACATCTGTTTTATGAATGAATGCTAAATTCATGTTTTAAACGAGCAGTTTAAACCTTTGTACAGCTTTGCCAAGCAGTGTAACCTACTGAAGAAACCAGATCTGCGCAACTTATGACCTGCTATGCTGAACCCTACAGTTGCTAACAGGTAGGGTTGCCAGGTCCCTCTTCACCACTAGTGGGAGGTTTTGGGGGTGGAGCCTGAGGAGGGTGGGATTTGGTGAGGGGAGGGACTTCAGTGCCATAGAGTCCAATGGCCAAAGCGGCCATTTTCTCCAGGTGAACTGATCTGTATCGGCTGGAGACAGTTGTAATAGCAGGAGATCTCCAGCTACTACCTGGAGGTTGGCAACCCTACTAACAGGCATGGGGAAAAATGTTCTGTCCCTTTAATAGAGGCATAATATATGGAAATAGGCAGGTCTCAGAGTTAGTCTTTTGTGAAAAAGCAGACTGACATAGTGAATGCTTGAGGAACAGACTGTAGCTGTATCAAAGCCTAGGAGGGAAACAACTGCCTAAAGATTTGTATGTTCAAGGAGGATTTCAAATTTACACTATGAGAACCTGAGATTGCAGAAAGACCAATATTCATCTCAAGAATAAAAGCTTGATTGCAGGGCCACTGAGAGGAGGGGGAAATTTGGGGTCCCCGGTCAAGTAGGGTTGCCAACCTCCAGGTTGTGGCTGGAGATCTCCTGAGATTACAACTGATCTCCAGATGACAGCAATCAGTTCACCTGGAGGAAATGGCTGCTTTGGAAGGTGGACTTTATGGCATTATACCTCATTGAAGTGCCTCCCCTCCCCAACCTCTGACCTCCTCAGGCTCCACCCCAAAATCTCCAGGAATTTCCCAACCCAGAGCAGGCAACCCCACCAGTCAGCTGGAGAGCCCCTGAAGCCGGCTTCATACTGTATTCACGGAATGCATTTATTATTTATTAATTAGATTTTTAAGGCACCACTCACCCAAAGGGTCTTGCAGCAACTTACAACATTAGAAAAGTGTAAATGAGTTAAAAACAAAATACATTTAATTTTTTTCTAATGCAGTTCTCACGGCAGCCTCTAGGGGCACAGGGAAGGCAGAGCACAGTCAAGAGCCCTCTCTGTCTCTTGGGTTCAGCCTTTCCGCAAAGTGGAGGCTGAGGTTAACCCTTGCTCCTCAGATTCTGTTAAACCCACCAGCCAAGCCAGCACTGGAGCAAGGCAAGACCAACCAGGACAAGTGACAGTCAGTGCCAGGATGCAGCCTTCCAACAAGGTTGTTATCACCAGAAGTCTGTGGTTTCCTTTCTCCTTTACTTCCACCCAGCTCCTACACAGCCATATCTTGCAAAGGGGCAAACCTGTTAGTGTGTGTGTAAAGTGCTGTCAAGTCGCAGCTGACTTATGGCGACCCCTTTTGGGGTTTTCATGGCAAGAGACTAACAGAGGTGGTTTTGCCAGTGCCTTCCTCTGCACAGCAACCCTGGTATTCCTTGGTGGTCTCCCATCCAAATACTAACCAGGGCTGACCCTGCTTAGCTTCTGAGATCGGACGAGATCAGGCTAGCCTGGGCCATCCAGGTCAGGGCTTAGTGTGTAGTAGCAAAATTAAAAAAACAAAAACAACTTTTGTTGTCTTTTCCTACATTTCTATAACTCTTTTCCACACTTTTCTCCTCCTCTCCCTTTCATGATCTGCCATTTGTCTGTCCCCAATTCTAATTTCTCTCCCCTCCCCCCATTTTTCTGTCTCAACTCCTTCTCACCCATCCTGATTGGCAGCTGAGAACGTATAGCAGCAAACTTTTGGTAATATTATGAACAGTAGGGGGGAGTTAATATTTCCCCATAATCTATCCATAGAATAAAAGGATGCTTCCCCCCACCCTTAACATGCATGATAATAAATGTTAATCTGCCTCAGTGGTAAGAAATAGGAAACAGAAGTTCGACCTTTTTATTTTATCTATATCCTGCCTTTCTCCACAAGGAGGAGCCAAAGCAACTTACTTTGTTCTCCTCTGTTTTATTCTCACAACAACCCTGTGGGGCAGATTAGACTGAGAGTGTGTGACGGGCCCAAGGTCACCCAGAAAGGTGCCATGGCAGGCAGGGAATTTGAACCTGGGTTTCCCAGATTCTAGTCCAACACTTTAACCAGTACACAAGCTTAGCTTCTACTGCAAATAGCTTGGGGGGTGTTCTGGAGATAACCTGGGTGAGGATAATCCAATTCCTTTAATTTTTGGCTGGCCCCGGAACTCCCATGATCATCCTGAAGCTGGTGGCCAGTTTTGAGACTCCTAGTTTTATTTCCTGAGTTATCCCTGCCACAAATCAACAGACAGATGGACACGTGGATCCCTGTACTATTATAGATCCATGGTAACAGCACGACTGTTAAAGTTGCTGTGTTTTCATTCTGCTTTCCAGATGTTTCCTAAGAAATAGCTGCATTGAGAAGACCACTTGGGTTCAGTCTGGCAGCAGATGGTTGGGGTACTAGAGACAACTCTGTTCGAACTACGCAGCATGCTACCCTTGGTTAAATGGCATTTAAATCCCTCACCTTTACACAGTAGGTTATACTGAAGTATGTTATTGGTGCAAGATCACCAAGCAAGCATCTAGGGCAAGATCACCAATCAAGTGGGGATTCGAAAGTGGGACTTCCTGATTCCAGCCTGACATTCTAGCCATTACATTCTGCTGGCTTTACCAACACTGTTCCAGTGTGGTGTAGCAGTTAAGTGCGATGGACTCTAATCTGGAGAACCAGGTTTGATTCCCCACTCCTCCACATGAAATCAGCTGGGTGACCTTGGGCTAGTCGCAGTTCTCTCTGAACTCTCTCAGCCCCACCTACCTCATAAGGTGTCTGTTGTGGGGAGAGGAAGGGAATGCAATTGTAAGCCGCTTTGATTCTCCTTAAAAGGTAGAACACATGAACCTGCCTTATACTGAATCAGACCTTTGGTCCATCAAAGTCAGTATTGTCTACTCTGACCAGCAGCGGTTCTCTAGGGTCTCAGGCAGAGGTCTTTCATATCACCTACCTGCCTAGTCCCTTTAACTGGCGATGCCAGGGATTGAACCTGGGACCTTCTGCATGCCAAACAGATGCTCTGCTACTGAGCCACATATAAAAACCAACTCTTCTTCTTCTTCTGCAACAGCAAGGCTTAATTTTCAAGGAGAACAAAACTACGGATGGGGCTGTCCGCTTTTACCTCCCCTGCTGTAAACCCTAAACTGATTTTACCCCTGTGGGAACCTCAGAGAAAATAAGAAACTGCTTAGGTTTTTTCGCAGCAAGAAAACAGCAGGAGACGAAAGGGTTAAAATCCTCTCCCTTGTCCTCTCTCCCCCTGCTCTTTTCTCCTCTTGAAAAAGCAAGCTCAGCTGCAATACTTGCAAAAATGAAAAGGAAGTTCATTCCAATAGAATTCCGAGAAAAGCGTCATATGGTTTGACCCTAAGTGAGCAACAAAAACAGGACCCAGGTCAAGTACCATTCTCAAATACTGGTTGCTGCCTTTGGCTCGGTGATTCACAAGTTGGGGAAGCTGAGCACAGAAGGGGTCCCACTGTACCTATTTAACAGACACATTATTCATTTAGTCACCATGGTTACACAGTTTCTCCTCCGTACATAATTTATATTTAATGAATTTACAGCTCTCTCATATTTAAACAGGTTAATAGCCACGTTTCAAGATTATGAAAATTCTAGAAGTTCTCTCTGGCAAAGAGTCCTTGTCCAACAAGAAGGCTGTGGGTGAAAGTCAAGAGCAAAACACACAAAACTGGGGAGTGAATCCTCCCTGCCCGGGGTAAGAAGCCACTGCCAGCCCCTCTAAGCTGGGAGACTGAGGGACTGAGTCTTGAGCGCTACTGGGTGTTAATCAAGAAATCAGCCCTGCAAGGTAGGACACTTGAGTTCCACAATTACTTGGTAGCTGCAGCCAGAAAAGGCCAAAGTAGTGAGTTTAGATTGAAGCCCTCAAACCCAAATAACACCACAGGAATAGGATTGATAAGGTTTATTAAAAGAAATACACTGCATTGGTCAGGCCGCACCTGGAGTACTGTGTGCAGTTCTGGAGGCCTCACTTTGAAAAGGATGTGGACAGAATCCTTAAAGGGCTTCTCCATGAATGTGTTAAGGATTGTAAAGTGCACGATATAACAAGGATCTGTTGAATGAGGAACTGATGAGCTTCTTGTTCAAGTCCAGCCTTTTCAAGAGTGGGTCCAATTCTTCCAAGTGTGACTGATAAAGGGAAAACCCAAGAAAAACGGAAATACCGGCATCCTTTTCTCGTGGTGGATTGGACACTTGTGTATTGTGATATATTAGTGATTGGAGTTTGGAGAAATCTTAGAGTGGACAGAACATTGTGTGTTTATGTGGGATTTTGTATTTGTGTATTGTATGTAATAGTTGTAAAATAGTAGTAATAGAATTCATTTTGATAAGTTTGCTGTTTGGCCATCGGTGCTGTTCTGTTTGCATAACCTCCAGGTCATAAGAACATAAGAAAGGCCCTACTGGATCAGACCAAGGCCCATCAAGTCCAGCAGTCTGTTCACACAGTGGCCAACCAGGTGACTCTCGGAAGCCCAAAAGCAAGACTACTGCAGCAGCACCTTCCTGCCTGTGTCCCACAGCACGTAATATAATAGGCATGCTCCTCTGATACTAGAGAGAATAGGTATGCAGCATGACTAGTATCCATTTTAACTAATAGCCATTATAGTCGTGGCTGGAGAGCTCCCGCTATTACAACTGATCTCCAGGCAACAGTGATCAGTTCACCCAAGAAAATGGCAGCTTTGGAAGGTGGATTCTATGTCATTATATCCCACTGAAGTCCCTTCCCTCTGCAAACCCTGCCTTTCTCAGGCTCCACCCCCCCCCCAAATCTCCAGGCATTTCCTAGCCCAGAGCTGTCAACCTTACTGCTCGCAGCTGGCCTGATCCTGTTTCGCCAATCAGGTGTGTTTAGAGGTGCCAGGTCCCTCTTCGCCACCGGCGGAAGGTTTTTTTGGGCAGAGCCTGAGGAGGACAGGGTTTGGGGAGGGGAGGGACTTCAATGCCATAGAGCCCAATGGCCAAAGCGGCCATTTTCTCCAGGTGATCTGATCTGTATCGGCTGGAGATCAGTTGTAATAGCAGGAGATCTCCAGTTTGTACCTGAAGGTTGGCAACCCTAGGTGTGTTGTTAAGACATGTCACCACCTAGTTCTTCAGCTAGCACATACAAGTCAGGCAACTTACCCATGCCCAGGGTTCCTTGCACTAATGAGACAGAATGCGAGTGCAAAACTCCCTCTGGGCCTCTGGCCTTGAAGCTCCTAGGCCCATGATCTCACTTGCACCTGTGCCTGACGCCATCTCATCCCTTATTTCTCTGGAAACTGGGCCCTAATTTCACAGAGATGAGCCTTCAGTAACTTGACTAGGCCCAAAAGCCCGAACCAAAATTTTAATGGCCAAGAAACGGCTAGACAAGGTCAGTTTCTTGATTCTTTCCCATTAATCTCCACAGAGTTTACTCCCAAGTAAGTATCCTAAAGACGGCGGCCACAATTTGATATATGGTGGATACAATTTTGTATCCCTAGAGTCCTGATATCTTTGTACCCATAATAAGCATTGGAAGATACTGGGAAGCTCTCAACTTCAATACTTCATCTGTGCCGTGGGATTAATAGTAACATGCATAGTAAAAGATATTATATGAAGATTGCACCGTGTTCTGCATATTTTAAAAGTGCTAAATAAATTATTGTACTGTTACAGTGTTAGAGGACCCCAAATGGCCTGCCTTATATCTCTGATTTATGCAGCTCCCTGCTGGGGACCTCATCTTCTTCTTCCAAGTTTCCAGCCAGGCTTGCTGCTATATACACTAATATTTCTAAATTACAAAGCTATTTCGTGTTATTTGCTATGGATACAGCCCACAGAAAAGCAAACTGATGTGACAAAGTACTTGAACACAACACCTAAAATACTGCCAGAGCATGCAGCCCTTGTAGATAGATAACATATGTGGTTTGGATGGTGCTCTCCTTTCATAACAAGGACTTTCCTGTAGTCTAGTCCAGATCCTAATTGCGAGGCACCCCTGGTTATGGCTGACAGCTTATCCCCACTGTTCACTGCCTACCTTGGCTTGCCCAGTTTTTCATTATTATGCAGCTGATACAAGTTCGGGAACTTTGGACAGCAAAGGAGTTATCATCCTGATGCTTTTACTTTCCCCTCGACAAGCATTTCAGGACCGATGGTGCTAGTAATAAATATAAAAACTGTCTGAGGGCAAAGCTTGCTAGGTCAAGCAAAAACGTTGAGCCAAACATGTTTTTCCCCACGAGATGAAGGGCATTTCTCTGTGCTTGTGAGGGGACAGGGAGAACAAGACATTTTTAGTGATTCCCCCTTCTCATGGAAACTCTGACATCTTACCCC
The DNA here is from genome assembly GCF_029931775.1 of Euleptes europaea. Lineage (NCBI taxonomy): Eukaryota > Metazoa > Chordata > Lepidosauria > Squamata > Sphaerodactylidae > Euleptes > Euleptes europaea. The sequence continues at coordinate 69,755,013 of NC_079319.1, read as the reverse complement.
ATACTGTTCATGAGAGTCCCCCAAACCTGTCAAACAGCACTTTGGGGGATACACTGGGCTGCAGTAGGAAGGAGGAGGTAGGAAAGATCCATTCCACAACAGAGTCCTGCTTACCATCCTTTGGAGCCAACCAAGTTTGTGCTGTTTTGCAAGATAATTTCCACTTTGGAAAGTAGCTAATTAACTTGCAACCTAGGGTTGCCTACCTCCAGGAAGTACCTGGAGATCTCCTGCTATTACGACTGATCTCCAACTGACAGAGATCAGTTCACCTGGAGGAAATGGCCGCTTTGGCAATTGGACTCTCTGGCATTGAAGTTCCCCCTCTCCCCAAACCCCGCCCACTTCAGGCTACGCCCCAAAAACCTCCCACCGGCGGTGAAGAGGGACCTGGCAACCCTATTGGAACTGAACATTCTGTATGCGAACTGGCTTTGGTTTGATCCAGCAAGGTTCAGGACAGCTTATCTAAAGTTTTTAGCAAGACCTTGGGTTGGATCCCACCAGCTTTCTTACTAGCAAAAGGGGAAGGAGGTGTCACTAAAAAGACTATGCCAGGCCTCATGGGCCCTGTGGACTGTGGACAAAAGCTATGTAAAACCAGGGCTGCAGTGAGGAGGGGAATCAGGCAACATCTAACAGCAAAACTGGTAGGATCTGATCCCTCCTGAAGTTTTTTTTCAAGCGCTTTGGGGCGTTTTCACACCCTGGTTGTCCATTTTTTGGCAGAATGCAGAGAGAAGTGGCTCTAGAACCTTTTCGTTTTAGGACATTGCCACATGTATAGTAGTAAACCATGTTTCAGAAGTACAGCCAGTTACCACTTACAATTTGCTTTTGGTAAACCAGAACCAAAACATTGGGGTTGTTTTTTTTCACCCTAGCCCATGTGACCTATTGTAGCAAACAAACAAAACCTCTAAGTTTTTTCATAACACTACTCCAGGAAAATCATTTGAAGGTGCCTTTGGATAGCAAAGGTTTATCTTGTTTGCCTGACCCGATGACCTGATAATTTTTCAGGGCTGAAACCCAGGAAAGCCTTTTATAGTTCAATGACAGCTAACATTCCTGCTAATGACTGCAACGGAAGTCGGTTTAAATGCAAATTTTATTAGGGAAAGGCCAGCTATGTATTGGTTTTGTTTGTAAAATGCTATGAAGGAGGAGCAGGAGGAGGAGTTGATTTTTATATGCAGGCTTTCTCTACCACTTAAGGAAGAATCAAACTGGCTTACAATCACCTTCCCCTTCCCACAACAGACACCCTGTGAGGTAGGTGGGGCTGAGAGAGTGTGACTAGCTGGGGCCAACCTCCAGGTATTAGCTGGAGATCTCCCGCTATTACAACTGATCTCCAGCCAATAGAGATCAGTTCGCCTGGAGAAAATAGCCACTTTGGCAATTGGACTCTATGGCATTGAGGTCCCTCCCCTGCCCAAACCCCGCCCTCCTCAGGCTCTGCCCCAAAACCTCCTGCCAGTGGCAAAGAGGGACCTGGCAACCCTAGTCAAGACTGCCTGTAGGTTGGCACAACCAAAGAGCTTACATATCTCTCTCCACAGAAAGATATGTTATACCCCAGATGCTGTGTGTGTGTGTGTATAAAGTGCCATCAAGTCGCAGCCGACTTATGCTAACAATGTTAAAATGTACTAATATTAGATGCTTGGTTAAAAATTTGACCGTTTGTGTGTTTGCTAATAGCTTAGGTTCAAAACATTGGTTTTGTTTGTTCATACTGAAAATAAAAATTACAGCTTTATAAAGGAGCGAAACTGTCATGAGTTATTCAATATGCAAATGGGGATTGGCATGTATACTCAAAGGCAAAATTCTGCTTGTCAATGACTTCTGGCACCACAAACATTGGTTTTGTGGGATATATTCTACCCCATGATACACTGGAATTTGGCTTGTGGTAGAAATGATACTCCAAATGCAATATGCATAAGCTTTTTAACAAAATTGTTTGAGAGGATGAATCTCTAAAATAATTGTGCTGGCAGAATGCTCTCCTCTGAGTCATGCAAGAAATATTTACAAGGGATGCCTACTTTAGAATTTACAGAGCACGAAACGTTACTCCAATAAAAAAAGAAAAAGCCATTAAGCACCTTAAGATGCAGAAATTTATTGATTCATAAGCCATCCTTATGTCAAAGGTCGTTTCCGCACCATTCACTTACAAAAAATGAGACTCATGGTCAATCTGAGAGGTTTGGCAGCACATTCTAAATTTCTGTCCACATGTCGCCTCCTTGCTTCTACCTGAGAACGTTTCACCCTGTCCACACTTAAAGAAACAACAACCACGTATTCCCAGGGAAGCGTCATGCCATTTGTGATGCGCAGGACGCTTCCCGTCTTTCCACTTTTGTTTTCAGGTGTCCCATGCTGGACATTGTCGGCCCCGGCTCGGGACTATCCCCCAACCCCCCCAGACGAGACAGCAACTCACAGGGTTGTCTGGGCGGATGCTGGACGTCCAGGGTGCCTGAGGTTCTGGCCCCTTTGCTCCCAGTGCTCGGGAGGAGCACCCACGGGGATGCGACTCCATGGCCTGCTGCGGCTGAGCCAGGTGCAGTGGGGCCCACACCCCTCCAGGAGACACTGAGGCTTGCCGTGGCCAAGTCAGGCATGGCATTGGGGATGGCTGGTGGGGCAGAGCAGGCCAGCCAAGCTCAGGCAGCAAACAGGGCGAGACTCCCAGAGCAGAGCCAGCTGAACCGCGAAGGAGCGGCTGTGCTCCAATGGCCAGCAGGTTCTAATTGCTCTGGGAAGTGCCTACCCAGAGCAGGCAGAAGGGAGGGAATGGGCTTCCTTGGAACCAGGGGCAGGAGGGTGAGGACAGGAACTTGGTGGGCAGGACAGATGTTGAGTGGGAGAGGATAAAGGGGATGGAGGACACAAAGGCCGAGGAGGAAGGAGAGGCAAGGTGGTAGTCTGGGCTCTCTGACTGACCTACGCCCTGTGGAGTGAGGAGAGGACACCCAGTCCAAAAACTCCCAGTCTGAGGCCTTGCTGTGTCCTCCTGTGAGGAGTCAGGGAGGGGAGGACCCCAGACCCGAACCAGGGGGCCATTCTGGATCTGTCGCCGGTAGGGGGCACTGCCGTGGAACCTCATATCAGGCATGCGCTCTAGCAACCAGCCAGCGCGGCTTCTGTTCTGCCTCCCCGCTTCACTGCAGCAGCCTTTTTGGGCTGCCACTCTTCCAGGTGACCCTAACCTTAAAGAAAACAGAGAAAGAGGACGAGCAGAGCAGCGGGGAGCCACGCGGGTGCATTTTTGCTCATGTCGCATTTTTGTAAACTCACATAACACACACACATCACACAAGTGAGGACCTCTCTTTCCCCTCCTGCCCCCTCGTTGGTAGACTGCCTACAAAAATGTATAAGAAAACATAAGAGACCAGGAAAAGCATCAATTGTGCCCCAACGCAAAGCAAGGGGAAGTTAATCCAATGCTTTAACATTCGTTTAGACCAGTGGTTCCCAAAGTGGGCAGTACTATCCCCTGGGGGGCAGTGGGATTACCTAGGGGGGCACTAAGAGGCAAGGGGGCAGCAGGGGGTGCTAGAGGTGGGCCCCTTCAACTGTGCTGTTGGATAGGGTAGGGGGCACTGTGGTTGAGTTTGTGGAACCAAGGGGGTGGTGGCCTGAAAAGTTTTGGAACCATTGGTTTAGACAAACGCTCCAACATCCTTTTGCTAGACCAATTGCTTTTAACAACAACAACAACAAATAAAAAGCACAGAAAATAGCGAGAAAGGAGGGGGAATTGGGAAGGAGGAGGCAACACAGTGGATGTGTTCAACCGAGGGGGCGGAGAAATGAAAAGCGTCTTGAAACATGTCCGCTTTTCAGGGGAAGTCATCCTAGAATCAGTGAAAAAGGAAACATTACCTTATAAGTGTTTGCAGATAATACGCCGATTGCAACGATCGCAAAACGGCTCTACCCCCAAATGGAGGGACAACGTTAAATAGTTGGTGCAGAAACGGCCTAAGTCTCCTGCAAAGTCTCTAAAGTACTGCAGCATCTACAATACCATCTTGAAGCTTTCTTTCATACCAAATGTTTGGTCTAAAATGCTGCAGCTTCAGGACGTAATCTGAAGATTATAAACGGTATATTTGAAAACCCTGTTAAGATTCTACTTTGTCTTTATACATGTGAGGTCACCATTTTTTCTTTTGTAACAAAATGGGACTTCCACATCCCACAAAAATCCTTGCTTTTAATGATAGGAAAAGTTGAAAGCAGCAGGAAAAGAGGAAGACCCAACATGAGT